>NC_135823.1:60663108-61297980 GCF_964213995.1 Mustelus asterias | reverse complement strand
TCCCTGGCACTGTGAGGCAGCAGTGCTAACCACTGTGCCGCCCCTATCTGTTACAGGAAGTTTCGTCAAATTATTTCCCCCCATGTTCCAGCCATTAGTCGACCAACACTTCCACCTTTGTGACATACATGCCTTCCGCCACCCATCAGAAAGCAAAAAGACTCATTACCATAGATATCATCGAATACCATAGAATTCTTACTGTGCAGTCGAGGCCATTCGGTCCATTGAATCTGCATCGAATCTCTGACAGAGTATCTTACCCAGGCCATTCTCCCCCGTCACCCCCCCCCCCCCCCCCCCCCCCCCCCCCCACTATCCTTGTAACCCCACTTACCCGACTGGATGATGGAAACATAGAAACATAGAAGATAGGAGCAGGAGGAGGCCATTTGGCCCTTCAAGCCTGCTCCGCCATTTATTAAGATCATGGCTGATCGTCCAACTCAATAACCTAATCCTGTTATCTCCCCATAACCTTCAATCCCATTCACCCCAAGTGCTATATCCAGCCGCCTCTTGAATACATTCAATGTTTTGATGTCAACTACTTCCTGTCGTAATGAATTCCACAGGCTCACCACTCTTTGGGTGAAGAAATGTCTCCTCACCTCCATCCTAAATGGTCTCCCCTGAATCCTCAGACTGTGACCCCTGGTTCTGGACTCCAGCAATATCGGGAACATCCTCCCTGCATCTACCCTGTCTCGTGCTGTTAGAATTTTATAAGTCTCTATGAGATCCCCCCTCATTTGTTTGAACTCCGGTGAAAACAATCCTAACCTAGTCAATCTCTCCTCATACATCAGTCCCGCCATTCCCGGAATCAGCCTGGTAAACCTTCGCTGCACTCCCTCGAGAGCAAGAACACCCTTCCTCAGAAAAGGAGACCAAAACTGCACACAATACTCTGGGTGTAGCCTCACCAAGGCCCTGTATAGTTGCAACAACACATCCCTGCTCCTGTCCTCGAAGATGTTTGACTGTCAGCCAAACAGACTTTTCTCCCCCCATTTTCAATACTTTTACGTCTGGTAAAAGGAAATGCTCCAAGAAACCTATGAAGAAAAGTTTTTTAAACGTCCGTCCGATTTTTTTCTGGGGTTGAGTACAGCAGCGTTCCGGAGCTTCATCTTTAATTCCTGGAGATGCCAGGCTAGTCTTGGCCGGGTTGGCAAACCTTACAGGTTATGGATAGATAAATTACGGTGGATTTTATTTTAATTTTTTAGTGCTGGTGATTGTGTTTCTAATGCTTGTTTTGGGATCAGTATACATTGAGTTTATTTTTAAATAACGCATTCATTATTTTGCTTGCAATCCTCATCTTGAAGATTTTTTTTGCTGCTCCCCAGGGTTCCTCCACCCCATGCTTCATCCCCTGACTGAGAGAGCAGGCTGCCGACCTGCTCCGAGCCCACTGCGAATGCTGCTTTGTGACCAGTTGCTAGGAGATGCACCAGAACTCGGATTGAATCACCTTCAAGTTATCCCAGCTCCCCTGTGAAGAAGTGCTCCCTCCATGACCTGCTTCTAATTAGCAACTCAAGGTAGGAGAAACCACAGCTGTAGGTCCACGTCATAGCTCTCCCAGTTGTGACAAGGTGGGTTTATAAAAAAACCTTTTGCTAGCGAATGTTGTGGAGCGTGTGTTTGACTTTTGGCGATGACCACAGAGGTTTTGATTGTGATTGTTGGTTTAAAACAGCATTCTGGTGCTGGGTTTTAAATTATCCAGACCTCCTGGGTGTTGATGTAACAGAGAAACATAGAAACTAGAAGCAGGAGTAGACCATTCGGCCCTTCGAACCTGATCCGCCATTCATTTTGATCATGGCTGATCATCAAATTCAATATCCTGATCCCCCCTTCCCCCATATCCCTTGACCCCCTTTAACCCCAAGAGCTATATCTAATTTCTTCTTGAAATCACACAATGTTTTGGCCTCAACTATTTTCTGTGGTAGTGAATTCCATACATTCACCACCCTCTGGGTGAAGAAATTTCTCCTCACCTCAGTTCTAAAAGGTTTGCCCCTTATCCTCAAACTATGACCCTTAATTCTGGACTCTCCTACCATTGGGAACATTCTTTCTGAATCTACCCTGTCTAATCCTGTTAGAATTTTATAAATTTCAATGAGATCCCCTCTCACTTTTCTAAGCTCCAGTGAATATAATCCTAACCGATTTAGTCTCTCCTCATATGACAGACCTGCCATCCCAGGAATCAGCCTGGTAAACCTTCGCTGCACTCCCTCTATAGCAAGGACATCCTTCCGCTGATAAGGACACCCAAACTGCACACAATACTCCAGGTGTGGTCTCACCAACGCCCTATACAATTACAGCAAAACATCCTTGTTCCTATACTCAAATCCTCTCACTATGAAGGCCAACATTCCATTTGCCTTCTTTACTGCCTGCTGTATCTGTACATTTGCTTTCAGCATGAAATGATAGTTTAAACAAATAAACTTATTTTACTTATTAGTATCACAAGCAGGCTTACATTAACACTGCAATGAAGTTACTGTGAAAATCCCCTAGTCGCCACACTCCGGCACCTGTTCGGGTACACTGAGGGAAAATTTAGCACGGCCAATATACCTAACCAGCACGTCTTTCGGAAACTGGAAACCGGAGCACCCGGAGGAAACCCACGCAGACACGGGGAGAATGTGCAGACTCCGCACAGACAGTGACCCAAGCCAGGAATCAAACTCGGGTCCCTGGTGCTGTGAGGCAGCAGTGCTAACCACTGCGCCACTGAGCCACTCAATACAGGAGCACCAGTCACAGATGTTTTCATTCCAATTTCAATTCTCTTCCCGCACCCAGTGGTGCACGAAGGCAGACTTGATTTTGATTTGATTTGATTTATTATTGACATATAGAAACATAGAAACCCTACAGTGCAGAAGGAGGCCATTCGGCCCATCGAGTCTGCACCGACCACAATCCCACCCAGGCCCTACCCCCACATATTTTACCCGCTAATCCCTCTAACCTACACATCCCAGGACTCTAAGGGGCAATTTTTAACCTGGCCAATCAACCTAACCCGCACATCTTTGGACTGTGGGAGGAAACCGGAGCACCCGGAGGAAACCCACGCAGACACGAGGAGAATGTGCAAACTCCACACAGACAGTGACCCGAGCCGGGAATCGAACCCAGGACCCTGGAGCTGTGAAGCAGCAGTGCTAACCACTGTGCTACCGTGCCGTGAATTCAAAGTAAACTGTATTGGTATACAGTGATAAAGTATTGTTTCTTGCGCGCTATACAGACAAAGCATGCTGTTCATAGAGAAGGAAAGGAGAGAGAGTGCAGAATGTAGTGTTACAGCCATAGATAGGGTGTAGAGGAAGATCCACTTAATATGAGGTAGGTCCATTTAAAAGTCTGATGGCAGCAGGGAAGAAGCTGTTCTTGAGTCGGTTGGTACGTGTCCTCAGACTTTTATATAATTTGCCTGCTGGAAGAGAGTATGTCCGGGGTGCAAGGCGTCCTTCATTATGCTGCTGCTTTCCGAGGCATTGGGAAGTGTAGACAGTGTCAATGGATGGGAGGCTGGTTTGAGTGATGGACTGGGCTTCGTTCATGACCCTTTGTAGTTCCTTGCGGCCTTGGGCGGAGCAGGAGCCACACCAAACTGTGATACAACCAGAAAGAATGCTTTCTATGGTACATCTGTTTCCATAGCTAGTAATTCCCACAACGGGTCGCGTGTCTGATGCCAGGGAATTGCTTCTAGCTTGACTGACATTAAATTTCAGTGGGCGTCACTGGCTGGCCAGCATTTGTTGCCCATCCCTAGTTGCCCTTGTTCAGAGGGAAGTTGAGAGTCAACCACATTGCTGTGGCTCTGGAGTCACATGTAGGCCAGACCAGGTAAGGACGGCAGATTTCCTTCCCTAACGGACATTAGTGAACCCGATGGGTTTTTCCGACAATCGACAATGGTTTCATGGTCATCAGTAGATTCTTAATTCCAGATATTCTTTCTTGAATTCAAATTCCACCATCTGCCATGGTGGGATTCAAACCCCGGGTCCCCAGGACATTAGCTGAGTTTCTGGATGTAAAGTCTAGCGATAATACCACTCAGCCATCGCTTCACCACCAATACCCAATTTATTAATGGAATTCAACCTTCCCTTCTGCCGTGGTGGGATTTGAACTCGTGTGTCTGGATCAGTCGTCCAGGCCTCTGCACTATTTGACAGGTAACATAACCACTGGGCGGGATTTTCTGGCCCGTCCCAATCTCTTCCTCCCTCTACCTAATCCCAGACCTCCCCTGTGTTCCACCTCCCTGTCTCCCTCTCAACAGCATAAAACCCATCACGGCGGGCGGCACGGTGGCATAGTGTTGCCTGCTGCACATTGCTGCCTCACAGCGCCAGGGACCCAGGTTCAATTCCGGCCTTGGGTCACTGTCTATGTGGAGTCTGCACGTTCTCCCCGTGTTTGCATGGGTTTCCAGTTTTCCGGGTGCTCCAGTTTCCTCCCACAGTCCAAAGATGTGCAGGTTAGGTGGATTTTTAAAAATTCATTCATGGGACATGGGTGTCGCTGGCTGGCCAGCATTTATTGCCCGTCCCTAGTTGCTCTTGGAGGGTAATTGAGCGTCAACCATTGCTGTGGCTCTGGAGTCAGTCCATGAAGTTTGCTGCATCTTTCGGATTCACCCAGACCATCTACCCCTTCCTCCTTCCTTTGTCTTCAATGGAACTGGAAGTCTATCCATTTGCTGTTCTGAATGTTTCGCTGACTGTGCAATCATGGAATCATAGAATCCCTACAGTGCAGAAGGAGGCCATTCAGCCCATCGAACCTGCACCTACTTCAATCCCACCCAGGCCCTATCCCCATGTGTTTACCCTGCTAATCCTCCTGACAGTAAGGGAGAATTTAGCACGGCCAATGCACCCTAACCAGCACATCTTTTGGACTGTGGGAGGAAATCGGTGCACCCGGAGGAAACCCATGCAGACATGGGGAGAACGTGTAGACTCCTCACAGGCAGTCACCCGAGGACGGAATTGAACCCAGGTCCTTGGCACTGTAAGGCAGCAGTGCTAACCACCACGCCACCATGCCACCCCAGTGACTCTACCAGATGATAGTCTGCTCCCTAGGACAACGGGGCCAATTTTAATCATCTTTATGTGCCAGAAACAAGCGCAGAAGAGATTAAATGAAATATGGAATCATATGGCCGGACCAACAGATCAATGATGATCTTATTTCATGGTGAGACCGGTGAGGCAGAAACCCCTGTCCAAATTGAATTGGAGCTTCAAAATCATCATACGTTGAGGAGGAAGTTGCAAAATTTGGACAGTTTCATGAATTTGTGATGCTGGCAGCAAGATTAACGCAACTTTTTATCATGTGCAGATAGATAAATTTGGTATCCACATTTCCAAAGAAGGTACATCTAGTTAAAGGTGCATGTAATGTTTCACTGTTCAGAACTTGTTTTTTCTCATTGTATTTTCATAAGATCATAAGATATCGGAGCAGGATTAGGCCATTCGGCCCAAAGAGTCTACTCCGCCATTCAATGATGGCTGGTAAGTTTCTCAACCCCATTCCCCCACCTTTTCCCCATAACCTTTGATCCACTTATTGATCAAGAACCTATCTATCTCTGTCTTAAAGACACTCAATGACCTGGCCGCCACAGCCTTCTGTGGCAATGAATTCCATAGATTCGCCACCCTCTGGCAGAAGATATTCATCTCAGTTCTAAAGGGCTGTCCCTTTATTGTGAGGCTGTGCCCTCGGATCCTAATCTCTTCTACTAATGGAAACATCTTCCCTATGTCCACTCTATCCAGGCCTTTCATTATTCTGTAAGCTTCAATGAGAAATTAGCAATTGCTCTGCACTCTGTATGAGATGGTTTTTGTAGGAGGAGTTGGTGACTTGAAAGCTTCACATCTCTTTCAACTCTCACTGTCCCTTCTGGAAACCCCCTCCAGAGAGTAAGAAGGATAATGTTGCAGGAACGCCAGTAGCAGAAGAATGACTCTCATTCACCTTTACTCTCCCAGCTGAGTATACAGGCCAAGGTCCATGAGTATCAGGCTGCTTGCCTCACTGCCAGTGACCCAGCTGCCAGGAAGAAGGGTGGTCACAGCGACTGAGCGGGCTGTTGTGAGAACCATGGACGTCAAACAGTTTTATTAACAGTCTTACCATTTTACTGATGGTCAGTGCTTAGGACACAGTTCCAGAGTTTTTACCAAGGCAGTAATGGAAGTGCAAGGTGGAATGGGGCATTTCATAGAATCATAGAATTGTACAGTGCAGAAGAGGCCCTTCGGCCCACTAAGTCTGCACTGACACGTGAGAAATAACTAAATTCCCACCTAATTCCATTTACCAGCACTTGACCTTGAATATTATGATGTGCCAAGTGCTCATTCAGGGACCTTTTAAAGGATGTGAGGCAACCCGCCTCTACCACCCTCCCAGGCAGCACATTCCAGACCATCACCACCCTCTGGGTAAAGAAGTTTTTTCTCACATCCCCTTCTTGCCCCTCACCTCGAAATTGGCCCCAAGAACAGGTGCAGCAAAGGTCTATCCAATATAGGCCAGGTTTATGGCACTTATGGCATACCCAAAAATACCTGAGCATTCATCAGCAAAAGCCGTGATCAGGCACACTATATGAATAGTGAAGTAAGTTCCAATGCTTTGCCAGGTTCATAACTCTTGAGGACAGTCAACATACATTCCTTCTGCCCATCGTCATCATTCCCTGAAACTTGTGCCCGCACTATCACAATTAATCACAGCCATTAATTGATCTATTTATCTAACCTGAGATTGCAATCCACAATACCATCGCAAGAATACTCTGTGGTTCCGTTGGAAGCACAATCTAATTTATTTCCCTGCATTCCATCTGTATCTTGCTTTATTAAGATAAGATGTCTGTAATGTATTGAAAACTTTATCATCCATTTTCTCTACTTGTGGTTACCAGACACACATGTACCAGCAGAGGGAGTCTACTCGAAAGAGGGAACAAAGGATCCACATTTGACAACTCATGCAGTTCTAATTCTAATTGCCCCTGTCTGAATATTTAACTTTTTCTACCTCAAAAACATCAGAATGCCCAGATTAGAGCTTCTACACATCATTCAGCATAGCGATGGCTGTCTCAATGTTTCTGTCATAGGCTCTTGAATGCTTAATTGTCAACCACTGTGCATGTACCATCATCACCCTTTTGCTCAATAAATGACAACCCTTTGCCCCTCCATCCTCGAAAACTGCTGCGCCTTCCCCAACCTCCCTTTCCTCTCCAAGGTGTTGCGATTTCCATAAGCCATGCCCATCTTTAACTCAGCTCCATTTTGTATCACTCCTTTCAAGTTTCTGCCTGCCTGCCACAGTATCAAATTGGTTCTTATCAAATTCATCCCACACGACTAATATAAACTATCGCCCTGTCTCCTCACCCTATCTGCGGCCTTTGTCATGATTGAATCATACAATCCCGAGAGTGGAATAGGAGGCCATTCGGCCCATTGACCCACTGACAAAGCGTCTCACCCAGGTTCACCTCCTGTAAATCCACATATCAACCACGCTAATCCCCCTATCATGCACATCTTTGGACACTAAGGGGCAATTGACCATGGCCAATCCACATAACCTGCACATCTTTGGACTGTGGGAGGAAATTGGAGCACCCAGAAGAAACCCACGCAGACACGGGGAGAATGTGTAAACTCCGCACAGCCACCTGAGGCCAGATTTGAACCCGGGTCCCTGGTGCTGAGAGGCAGCAATGCTAACCACTGTGCCACCGTGCCACACTATTCCATGGCCACACCATCCTCCTCCAACACCAATTTACCATTGCCCAGCTGGGTCGGTCTTCCCTCATCTGGTTTTATTCTTATCTACCTAAGCAGAAAATTACCTGCAATTGCTTCTACTCCCACGACCATACTATTACCTCTGAAGTCTCCCAAGTATCTATCCTGGTTCCTCCTCCTATTTTGCATCTGCAGGTTGACCCTTGGTGACGAATTCCCTTCTGTGCTGTGACCATTCCATGACTCATTTCATGACTGTACGATGAACAGACTCAAGAGAACGATTAGTTTGGTGAAGATGTTAACCATGGCTGTCTCAGTGTGATCGTCCTGGAGAATGAGAATGCAGAACCCAGGGCCTTTGTGATAACATTTGACTCCATGACTGTTCCTGACAAAGGCTCTGATTGGAATTACAGGGGCTCTGCTGCAGGTTAGCCCAGGAATGACCATGTGTTCCACTGTGAGCGGCAGAACATCAGAACCCCAGATATCGTTTCTCCTGTATTAATCACCATGCTCTGGACATTCCTTGGGATACTCTCTAAAGCCTCAAATAATCAAATATAGTCAGAAAAAGATCCTTCTCTTAAAGCCTGGACTTCTAGGTTCTGCAACCCCATAGAATCATCGAATCCCTACTGTGCAGAAAGAGGCCATTCTACCCAGTGAGCCTGCACTGTCAACAATCCCACCCAGGCCCTATCCTTGTAATCCCACATATTTACCTCAGCTAGTCCCCCTGACACTAAGGGACAATTTAGCATGGCCAATCAACCTAACCTGGACATCTTTGGACTGTGGGAGGAAACCGGAGCACTCGGAGGAAACCCACGCAGACACGGGGAGAACGTGCAAACTCCACATAGACAGTAACCCAAGGCTGGAATTGAACCCGGGTCCCTGGCGCTGTGAGGCAACAGTGCTGACCACTGTGCCACCGTGCCGCCCTTTCAACAAAAAATACGGACAAGCTAAAGGTCTAGTGTCATTGGCTCTTTCTCCCTCCTGTACCGCTGTTACCTATACATGTTCACTGGCACATCATACCCTTGCCCAGTGCACTCTCCCCAAGTTGGAGCTTATTTCCCATCGGGCAGTTATTGTTTTATCCTTTGGCAGCAGGAATACCAACATCCCTTTAAGCACTTACTTCCTTGGCAAAACTCCAGCAGCATGCAATTTCCTGTTCCCTAATGGACCAGCTCCGAATTACAGGCATGACTCACCACTGCAACTCGCTGACATTATGGAAATTTGGCTGAGCCAAGGAATAGCAGAATTGTGACCAGTGCTTGTGGACATTCCACCAGTTCCAGCTCCAGACACTAAAGTCTGCCCTGACAAATCGATGTGAAGCAGTTAATGCTTCAGTCACATTGACTTTAACAATTCCTTAGCCATCACAGCCCTGTCCACAACCCATTCTCTTCTGGGCAGCACGGTAGCACAGTGGTTAGCACTGCTGCTTCATAGCCCCAGGGACCCGGGTTTGACTCCCAGCCTGGGTCACTGTCCGTGGGGAGTCTGCACATTCTCCCCGTGTCTGTATGGGTTTCCTCCGGGTGCTCCGGTTTCCTCCCACATTCTGAAAGACGTGCTGGTTAGGTGCATTGACCCAAACAGGTGCCGGACTGTGGCGACTAGGGGAATTTCACAGTAACTTCATTGCAGTGTTAATGGAAGCTTTACTTCTGACAAATAAATAAACTTTACTTTACTTTTACTTTACTTTAAATAGGCTCTCCAAGCCAACCTCCTTCCCATGTTCAATACATTTAAAGATTGGAATTTTCCACTTATCTGATTCCAGTGCATCTTGGCTGGGGCAAGAGTTCCGTTCACATCCCTTACACCAGCTGATTGTCTGCAGTCAGCCTAATCCACATCACCTAAGCAGATAGGCCATCACCGCCTCATTGGAACAATCACTCCTGCACCCTGGTGATCACTCAAATTACCTTCCATGTTATCTGGAGGTTGGAATTGGACCGCATTCACAGGGAGACCGTGTACAAACCTCCGGATAAAGGGGGAAAAAACATGCCCGACATCACCCTCATCCTGGTGACCACCTTTGTGTATAGCAGCATAAGGCCGTGCATAGGCCCTCACGACGCAAACGCCAAGCATCACTGCGTGCTGAGGTTCTATCTGTCTCTGGTGTTGTGAAGCATGGGCCATACCACGTTGCCGTGGAACATTCCAAGCAGTTGGACCATGCTGTCCCACCTGTCCTTCATGGAAAAGTTTATGCAAAGAAAAACCTTTGACGATAAGTCCACTAGGCATTGATCCACACGTAATGTCCTCAAAGTTCTGGGAAAAGGAGGTAGTAGATCCTGTCAGATGGCCGCCCCAGTAGACTGGCAGAATGTCTATTGTCAGAACTTTCAAACAAGCACCAAGATGTAGTTTGGATGTGGTAAGAAAGCTACTTCCTGTTAGATCTTTCCATCACATCCCTCATACATATCCCTCTTGGTAAAGGCAAATTACTGTGGATGCTGGAATCTGAAACCAAAAGAGAAAATGCTGGAAAATCTCAGCAGGTCTGGCAGCATCTGTAAAGAGAGAAAAGAGCTGATGTTTCGAGTCCACATGACCCTTTGTCAAAGCTAAAAGGCACAGAAAGCGGGAGATATTTATACTGCCGGGTGAGGGAATGAAAGATGAGTCATAGCCACAAAAACAAGGGAAAAGTATAAGAGGTGCTAATGGCAGTCCACAGAGAGAATAGAAGGTGTGAATGACTATGACTTATCTTTCATCCCCTCACCCAACAGTATAAATATCTCCCACTTTCTATCCCTCTGGGTGTCTGGGGTCGGGAAGAGGCTACTGTCCATTTCCTTCTGGAATGTGCCTTTACTAAGAATGTTTGGAGAGGGGTGTGGTGGTTTTTGTCAAGGTTGATCCCGAGCAGCTCCGTGACATGGGATTCTGTGCTTTACGGGCTATTCCCTGGGACGCACACCGACATAAACATCAACTGGGGCTGGAAGTCCATCAACTCAGTGAAAGATACTCTTTGGTCTGCCCGAAACCTACTGGTCTAAAGAGCTGTCCTCAATCAAGTGTTGCAGTCTGGAACATTCCATGGTCCAGGACGAGGTGCAATGGAGAAAGGCGATCGAACACCAAGGGGCTAGAAATAGTGGAAAACACCTCAGCTGCATCCTTGATATGGAATGTATATTGTGAATATCTACAGCATTGAAATTGTATCGAGGCAGCTCAGAGTGGAACATGCTTCATAGAGACAAGTTGAATTTTATTGCACTCTCTGCAATTTTCAAGCGAAAATATTATGTAATTTATTTTTAAAACTTTTATGAATGCAGTATATTTTTGAGGAAAAAAATCAGCGACTGCCAGTCAATCCTTTCACTCCCTGAAAGACCAGAAGTCTGTCCATCTCAACCTTGAGTAAACATTATGAAGGAGCACCCACAGCCCTCTGGAGAAGTGAATTCCAAAAATTCACAACCCTCTGAGAGAAGAAACTTCTTACCTCATTCTTAAATGATTGACCCCTTATCCCGAGACTGTACCCATGTCTTCTAGATTTCCTTCAATGCCCATCCAATTCCTCTTTGAAATCATTGATAGCTTCCACTTCCACCATCCCTTTGGTCATTATGAGGTCATTATCACGGCTGCCTCACAGCGCCAGGGACCCAGGTTCGATTCCCAGCTTGGGTAACTGTCTGTGCAGAGTCTGCATGTTCTCCCCGTGTCTGCGTGGGTTTCCTCCAGGTGCTCCAGTTTCTTAATAATAAATACCAACATTTTCGCAATAATTTCAGTCAGGCTAATTGGCCTGTAGATCCCTGTTTTCTTTTTCTTCCCTTAAGTAGCAATGTTACATTTAGTAATTTACAATCTGCTTATACTGTTCCATCATCGAGGGAATTTTGGAAAATCATAATAATCTCTCATAACAACCATAAATCATCCCCAGTCTCAGTTAAATCAGGATCCTTATTCCTGCCAACAAAAGACTTATCTACCACTAGTCTAGCTGAATTCAAATTCAGCTCTTTCTTTTATTCGTGCGTGGGACATGGGCGTCGCTGGCTGGCCAGCATTTATTGCCCATCCCTAGTTGCCCTTGGAGGGCAGTTGAGAATCAATCATATTGCTGTGGCCCTGGAGTCACATGTAGGCCAGACCAGATAAGGATGGCAGATTTCCTTCCCTGAAGGACATTAGTGAACCAGATGGGTTTTTCCCGACAATCGACAATGGTTTCATGATTATCAGTAGATTTTTAATTCCAGGTATTTATTATTGAGTTCAAACTCCACCAACTGCTGTGGCAGGATTTGAACCCCGGGTCCCCAGAACATTAGCTGAGTTTCTGGATTAATAGCCTAGCGATATACCACAAGGCTATCACCTCCCCCTTGGTGGCTAAAGGACAGTATCCAACATACTTTTCATCCAGTCTGTCAGCTCAAAATGGCTACCATGACCATTGTGGACTCAAAACAAAGACGATGCCAGAATTCCATTGTATGCCATACTTCCTCCTAACTTTGTAATATAGAAACTTTGGTTTCAAAACTTGTCACCTTTCTTTAAACCCCATCTTAATACCAATTTACAATCATCAAGACTGGTGTCAAATATTCCCAAGTGCAATTTCCCCAATACTTTTCCAAGGGTTAATTTCTTCTTATTGGATCATACTCCATTGATTCATTTATGCTCAAGCATAATATTTACTTTGGTAATCACTGCCAACTTCAGCATTTCCTCAGTTATAACCTGCAAATATTTTTAACCGCATATCAAGTATTAATTTTCCTGTGAGGGATCTTATCAAAATGTTTACCTAAGTTCAGGATAAAATGTCACCTTATTCTCACTTCCCAATTCTGCTACATTCTGAAGGAATTCCAAATAGGGTAATTGGAACAGGAGTCGGAAATATTTTGCATATTAGGCGGGATTTTATGACCTCGCTCGGGCGAGACTGGAAATTTCCGCCTGAGGTCAACAAAGTGTAAAATCATTGTCAGACTCTCGCCTGCTCCGATTCCGTGGCGGGTGAGGTGATAGAGTTCCGCCCATTGAGTCTGCTTCGCCCACTCAATGAGGCCATGGCTGACCTGTGACCCAACTCCATATTGGTTAATGCCTTTGGTAAGTGTATAATCTATCAAACAAATTAACAATTGGTGTGACATCAAACGCTGTTTGCTTCAGAGAAATGTCCCTCATCCATTGTGTGTCGAAGTGTTTCCGATTACACTACTGAAAAGTCAGGTTTTAAATTTTAGTCCATGTCCCTAGTTCCAGACATCTCAACCAGCAGAAGTAATTTCTCCCTCTCAGTATTTTGAAAATGTTGACCAAATTACTCCTGGACCTTTTAAATTCCAGGGAATACAACCCGGGATTATGCAATTTCTAATTTAACCTTTGGAGTCTAGGGGCAGAATTTTCCCGTCCCGCCCGCCACAAGAGTCATAGCGGGCAAGGGGCGGACCGTGCAAAGGTCCATTGACCTCAGGCAGGATTTTCTAGTCTTGGGGCAAGCATGGCTGGAAAATCCCGGCCTTGGTGTCATTCTGGTAAATCTATGTTGCACTAATTCGAGGCCAGTAAATCCTTCCTAACGTTACAATATTGAGGTTTATATATATAATTAATTTGTTTTGGGACTGTAACTTTAAATTTAGGGTAACCAAAAGGGGTCACGTGACGTGATCTGAAGTCTGCCTGACTGTAGCTCTGGGTGGTTTAATTGTTAGAGATCAAAGCAAGGCCTAGATTGTTTTAGTCACAGGAGGGTACAGGGTATTTACAGATGGAGACAATGGCATCAGTCTCTGAATTCAGCCTGAATAGATCAGAGTCTCCCAAAGCCCAAGAAAAGTATAGTGGGTAAAGGGTGGTTAATTATCGATTTACCTCCAACTTGATGTCAAGGATAGCTAATTAGCATTTCTACCAAAGTACAAGGCTAACGTGTTTCACATTGTCATGGGGCGGCACAGTGGTTTAGCACTGCTGCCTCACAGTGCCAGGGACCCGGGTTTGATTCCTGGCTTGGGTCACTGTCTTTGTGGAGTTTGCATGTTCTCACTGTGTCTGTGTGGGTTTCCTCTGGGTGCTCCAGTTTCCTCCCACTTTCTGAAAGACATGCTGGTTAGGTGCATTGACCCGAATAGGTGGCAGACGATGGCGACTAAGGGAATTTCACAGTAACTTCGTTGCAATGTTAATGTAAGCCTTACTTGTGACTAATAAATAAACTTTACTTTACTTTAAAGGGCCCTCAGCAGGAAAAGCAATTTTTGGGATCAGGTTACAGGCTTCCCTGCAAATCAATAAATATCAGAGACAGACAATAGTTTTTGTTCTGTATGGTCAGCAGTGAAAAAGGCCTGCTTGGCTTTACGAGCTACCACAGGCAAAAGTGGAAAGGAAACAATCTCTCATCAAAGAGATACATCTTGCAGCCTTCTATGGACACTGGTAGATCTGCACTGTAGGGATTCGATTTGCTCTGGTATGGTCAAAGGGAAGAAGAATCATTGGAACAGACTTTACTGGTGGTGGTGGGTTCAAGAAACTCACCAAAAACTGAGGCAGGCACCTGGAGATGGTCATGCAAATTTACTATTCAGCAAAGCGGGAATACTGGAAACTGTGAGCATCTGCGGGCTGTTTGCTATAAGCACGATAATTTTCTAGAGTGTGCGATGGGTGATACGTACAAAAGGAGAACGTTCCTCTCTCAGCTGTTTAAATTGTAAGTTACTTATGAAAAAAAGTGTTTTGTCAATATGTGCTTTTCACCATTTGTTACAGTAAAAGATTTCAAATCTCAATTCTTGACCCTTTCAGCTGTCAACTGGAAGTTTGAATTTCTTTTTAAAAGTTGTCGGTCTCTATGGAGATCGTAACATTATGGCGGGCTACCCAGAACTGGTCACAGTATTCCAGGTGTGGTATAACCAGGATTTAGTGTAGCCGTAGCATAACTTTTACCCATTTCTATTCTAAAGACATTTCTTGATCACACATTGTCTTCATAAATTCTATTATATTAGAAATATTGTCTTTTACCTTGTTTGGCACTTTGGAGTTATTTCCCTCAACAAATGATTCTAAATAAAGCTTTATGTGTCTTCAACTTCAAAGGACCACCCTTGTATCCATCGGACTTTTGCAAAAGCTGGGGCATCTTGCTCTTTATTTTGTTATCACTGATTCATTTTCTTAATTCAGTTACAAGATGTGGGCGTCGCAACATTTAGACCAACTTTTATTGCCCATCCCTAGTTGCCTTTCAAAAGATGGTGGTGAGCTGCCTTCTTGAACCACTGCAGTCACTGTGGTACAAGTACACCCACAGCGCTGTTAGGGAGGAAATTCCAGGATTCCGACCCAGCAACAATGAAGGAACGGTGATATATTTCCAAGTCAGGATGGTGAGTGACTTGGAGGGGAACCTCCATGTGGTGGTGTTCCCAGGTATCTACTGCTCTTGTCCTTCTAGATAGTGGTGGTTTTGGATTTGCAAGGTGCTGCCTAAGGAGCCTTGGTGAGTTCAGCAATGCATCTTGTAAACAGTACACACGGCTGCCACTGTGCATCGGTGGTGGAGGGACTGGAAGGGGTAGCAATCAAACGGGCTGCTTTGTCCTGGATGGTGTCAAGCTTCTTGAATGTTGTTGGAGTTGCACTCATCCAGGCAAGTGGACAGTATTCCAGCACACTTCTGACTTGTGCCTTGAAGGTGGTGAACAGGCTTTGGGGAATCAGGAGGTGAGTTACTTGCTGCAGGATTCCTAGTCTTTGACCCACTCTGGTAGACACAGTATTTATATGGCTGGTCCAGTTCAGTCAATGGTAACCCTTAAGATGTTGATGGGGGGGGTTTCAGTGATGGTAATGCCATTGAATGTCAAGGAGCGATGGTTAGACCCTCTCTTGTTGGAGATGGCCATTGCCTGGCACCTGTGTGGTGTGAATGTCACTTACCACTTGGTCAGCCCAGGCCTGGATATTATCCAGGTTTTGCTGCATTTGGACATGGGCTGCTTCAGTATCTGAGGAGCCGTTCCATGATTACGTTCAAACGCTCAAGTTTCTGTTCATCATTATTTTCTCTTCATACCCAGATGGTACCCAGACGTCACGAGATGTTCTTGGCAGGCAGGATTAAGGAGAATCCTAAGGCATTCTATTCATACGTTAGGAACAAAAGAGTTGTCAGGGAGAAAATCGGACCTCTCAGGGACAAAGGAGGGGAATTATGCTTAGAACCCAAGGGAATAGGGGAGATCCTAAATGAATACTTTGCATCGGTATTCACGAAGGAGAGGGGCGTGTTAACCGGGAGTGTCTCGGAGGGAGGTGTTGACCCGTTAGAGAAAATCTCCATTACAAGAGAGGAAGTGTTAGGTTTTTTAGGGAACATTAAAACTGACAAAGCCCCAGGGCCTGATGGCATCTATCCTCGACTGCTCAGGGAGACGAGAGGTGAAATTGCTGGGCCTCTGACGGAAATCTTTGTCGCTTCTTTGGACACGGATGAGGTCCCTGAGGATTGGAGGATAGCGAATGTGGTCCCGTTGTTTAAGAAGGGTAGCAGGGATAACCCAGGAAATTATAGGCCGGTGAGCTTGACGTCCGTGGTAGGGAAGTTGTTGGAGAGGATTCTTAGAGACAGGATGTATGTGCATTTAGAACGGAACAATCTCATTAGTGACAGACAGCATGGTTTTGTAAGAGGGAGGTCGTGCCTTACAAATTTGGTGGAGTTTTTTGAGGAAGTGACAAAAACGGGTGATGAAGGAAGGGCCGTGGATGTCGTCTATATGGATTTCAGTAAGGCATTTGACAAAGTCCCACATGGCAGGTTGGTTAAGAAGGTTAAGGCTCATGGGATACAAGGAGAAGTGGCTAGATGGGTGGAGAACTGGCTTGGCCATAGGAGACAGAGGGTAATGGTCGAAGGGTCTTTTTCCGGCTGGAGGTCTGTGACCAGTGGTGTTCCGCAGGGCTCTGTACTGGGACCTCTGCTATTTGGGATATATATAAATGATTTGGAAGAAGGTGTAACTGGTGTAATCAGCAAGTTTGCGGATGACACAAAGATGGCTGGAATTGCGGATAGCGAAGAGCATTGTCGGGCAATACAGCAGGATATAGATAGGCTGGAAAATTGGGCGGAGAGGTGGCAGATGGAGTTTAATCCGGATAAATGCGAAGTGATGCATTTTGGAAGAAATAATGTAGGGAGGAGTTATACAATAAATGGCAGAGTCATCAGGAGTATAGAAACACAGAGGGACCTAGGTGTGCAAGTCCACAAATCCTTGAAGGTGGCAACACAGGTGGAGAAGGTGGTGAAGAAGGCATATGGTATGCTTGCCTTTATAGGACGGGGTATAGAGTATAAAAGCTGGAGTCTGATGATGCAGCTGTAGAGAACGCTGGTTAGGCCACATTTGGATTACTGCGTCCAGTTCTGGTCGCCACACTACCAGAAGGACGTTGAGGCATTGGAGAGTGTGCAGAGAAGGTTTACCAGGATGTTGCCTGGTATGGAGGGTCTTAGCTATGAGGAGAGATTGGGTAGACTGTGGTTGTTCTCCTTGGAAAGACGGAGAATGAGGGGAGATCTGATAGAGGTATACTAGATTATGAAGGGGATAGATAGGGTGAACAGTGGGAAGCTTTTTCCCAGGTCGGAGGTGACGATCACGAGGGGTCACGGGCTCAAGGTGAGAGGGGCGAGGTATAACTGAGACATCAGAGGGACGTTTTTTACACAGAGGGTGGTGGGGGCCTGGAATGCGCTGCCAAGTAGGGTGGTGGAGGCAGGCACGCTGACATTGTTTAAGACTTACCTGGATAGTCACATGAGCAGCCTGGGAATGGAGGGATACAAACGATTGGTCTAGTTGGACCAAGGAGTGACACAGGCTTGGAGGGCCGAAGGGCCTGTTTCCTGTGCTGTACTGTTCTTTGTTCTTTGTTCTTTGTATCACCCATTTCTTTTCTTACCATTGCTCGAAAATGACTGATATCTTTTAAAGTCACGATTTTGTGAAAAGAAACCATGTAAAATCATCGATAGTGAGGGTCAATTGTTGGGGAAATTGTACCCAAGCTTAACCTGTCTTGATCTGATTGACACAGACAGAGATTCCAACGGCAGTCACAAGACAGCAATGAGAAGCAGACACTTGTGTTCCATGGACGAGAGACAATGAGGGCACTTGTAGCGTTTCCATGACCACCTGAGCTGAGATCTACTCACAACTTCCCCAGTCTATCTTCTTACCTACTTGTGTATTGTTCACTTTCATGTGAATCAGCACACTCGCTAACTCAGCCATCAAGAGCAGCTACCCTCTGCTACCGCCTAATACACCCAACGTGTGAATTTGCTCCAGTATATCCTAATATGTATGGGGCGGCACGGTGGCACAGGGGTTAGCACTGCTGCCTCACAACGCCAGGGACCCAGGTTCGATTCTCGGCTTGAGTCACTGTCTATGTGGAGTCTGCACGTTCTCCCCGTGTCTGCGTACGTTTCCTCCGGGTGCTCCAGTTTCCTCCCACAGTCCGAAAGATGTGCTGGTTAGGTGCATTGGCCGTGCTAAATTCTCCCTCAGTGTACCCGTGTCGGAGTGGGGCAACTAGGGGATTTTCACAGTAACTTCACTGTAGTGTAGGCCTACTTGTGACACTAATAAATAAACTTAAAATACTCTGTTCTCCACAGAATTGTTACAAAGCAGAAAGAGACAGTTGGCCTATCATGTCTTCACCTGAATGAGATTAGCCTGCAATAAACCTAGCACATTCCCCTATCCCCAAATCCCTAGGGAATTTTCACAGTAACTTCATTGCAGTGTGAATACAAGTCTATTTGTGACTAATAAATAAACTTTTACTTTTTTGCCTCTCTCCCTAACCCTTCCCATTCTCCCTTTTCTAATAACAGACTAATTCCATTTTGAATGCCTCGATTGAAGCTGCTTCCACCACACTCTCAGAAAGTGCATTCCAGACCTTAACCACTCACTGTGTGGAAAAGATTTTCCTCGCGTCACTATTACTACTTTGTCAAATACTTTAAATCAGCGCCCTCTCATTCTTGATCCTTTCACACATGGGAAAACTTTCCCCCTGTCCAATCTGTCCAGGCCTCTCATGATTTTGAATACCTCTTGTTGAATCTCCTCTCAACCGTCTCTTCCCCAAGGAAAACAATCACAACTTCCCCAATCTATCTTCTCAACTGAAGTTCTTCATCCCTGGAACCATTCTCATGAATCTTTTCCAACACTTTCTCCAATCTCTTCACATCTTTCCTAAAGTGCAGCGCCCAGAACTGGATGCAATATTCCAGCTGAGGCCAAGCTAATGTCTGAGACAAGTTCACCACGACCACCTTGGTCTTAAGATTTATGGACCATTACTAATGCCTAGGATACTGTATGTTTTATTAACGGTGCTCTCAAGCTGCCTTACAACCTTCAATGATTAATGTGCACATACGCCCAGGTCCCTCTGCTCCTGCATCCCCTTTAGAATTATATCCTTTATTTTGTATTGCCTCTCAATGCTCTTCTTATCATAAGACCATAAGATATAGGAGCAAAATTAGGCCATTCAGCCCATCGACTCTGCTTCACTATTCAATCATGGCTGATATGTTTCGCAACCCCATTCTCCCGCCGTTTCCCTGTAACCTTTGATCCTCTTACCAATCAAGAACCTATCTATCTCTGTCTTAAAGACACTCAATGACCTGGCTTCCACAGCCTTCTGTGGCAATGAATTCCACAGATTCACCACCCTCTGGTTGAAGAAATTCCTCCTCATCTCAGTTCTAAAGGGTCGTCCATTTACTCTGAGGCTGTGCCCTCGGATCCTAGTCTCTCCTATTAATGGAAACATCTGCCGGAATTTTACCGCCTCGCCCGCCCGCCCGCCCGAGGCTTGTAAGGTCCTGCCTGAGGCCAACGGAGAATGCCGTTCTTGGGGCAGGCGTTCCGGTAAAATTCCAGAAATCTTCTTCACGTCAACTCTATTCTGGCCTTTCAGTATTCTGAAAGTTTCAATGAAATCTCCCACTCATCCTTCTAAACTCCATTGAATACAGACCCAGAGTCCTCAAACGCTCCTCATACATCAAGCCTTTCATTCTCAGAATCATTTTTGTGAACCTCCTCTGGACCCTCACCAAGGCCGACACATCTTCCTTGTCTATTGGGCCCAAGATTGCTCACAATATCCCACATGTGGTCTGACTAGAGCCTTATAGCATCCCTGCTTTTGTATTCTAACCCTCTTGAAATGGATGCTAACTTTGCATTTGCCTTCCTAACTACCAACTCAACCTACAAGTTAACCTTAAGAGAATCCTGAACTTGGACACCCAAGTCCCTTTGCGCTTCCGATTTCTGAATTTTCTCCTCATTTGGAAAATAGTCTATGCCTCTATTCTTCCGACCAAAGTCCATAACCTCACATTTTCCCACATTGTATTTCATCTGCCACTTCTTTGTCCATTCTCCTAACCTATCCAAGTCTTTCTGCAGCCTCCCCGCTTCCTCAATATGACCTGTCACTCCACCTATCTTTGTATCATCTGTGAACCTAGCCACAATGCCCTCAGTTCCTCCATCGTGATCATTGATGCATAAAGTGAAAAGTTGTGGTCCCAACACTGACCTCTGCGGAACTCCACTCGTCATCGTTGGCCATCCTGAAAAGGATCCTTTTATCCCCACTCTCTGCCATCTGCCAGTCGGCCAATCTTCTATCCATACGAGTTAGTACCTTGCCTCCAACACCATGGGTTCTTACCTTACTCAGCAGCTCCTATGCGACGCCTTGTCAAATCAGATCTAATTTCTCTGCATTGGACTTCATCCACCCATTCCACCAACTTGTCAATGTCCTGTTGTCATTCTACACTATTCTCCTCACAGTTAACAATGCTTCCTAGTTTTGTATCTTCCAGAAATTTTGAAATTGTGCTCTGTACACCAAGGTTTGAGTCACTAATATGTATCAGGAATAACATAAGTGCCAAACTGACCCTTGGAGAGCTCCACTACAAACTTTCCACCAGTCTGAAAAACATCCATTAACCACTATATTGTTTCCTGTCACTCAGCCAAAGTTGTGACTGTCCTTTTTTTTGCTGTGAGCTCCAATTTTGTTAACGAGTCTGTTTTGTGCAGCATTGTATCAAATACCTTTTGGAAATTCCTGTACACCATCTCTTAGAATCATAGAATCCTACAGTGCAGAAGGAGGCCATTCGGCCCATCGAGTCTGCACCAACCACAATCCCACCCTATCCCCGTAACCCCATGTATTTACCCTAGCTAGTCCCCCTGACACTAAGGGGCAATTTACCATGGCCAATCCACCTAACCCACGCATCTTTGGACTGTGGGAGGAAACTGGAGAACCCGAAGGAAACCCACGCAGACACAGGGAGAACATGCAGACTCCACACAGACAGTCACCCAAGCCAGGATTCGAACCCGGGTCTCTGGCGCTGTGAGGCAGCAGTGCTAAGCACTGTGCCACTGTACCCTCCCCTCAAAAAGACTCCAGCAAATTCATGCTGGCTCTTCTTAACTGACTCGCATTTGCCCGTGTGACTATGACTTTTGCCTTTAACTATTGTTTCGAGACGTTTTTCCACCACAAACGTTAAGATGACTGCTCTGTCGTATTTGGACTTATCTTTACGTCCTTTTTGTGAGGAAAGGTGCAAGATTTGCAATTCTCCAATCCTCTGGCATCACCCCTGAGGAATACTGGAAAATTATGACCAGTGCCTCTGCAATTTCCACTCCCACTTCCCACAGTATTCTTGGATGCGTCTCATCAGGTCCTGGTGCTTTATCAACTTTAGAAATAGAGTGGGTGAAATTTTCCCATCCTGCCCTCCACAGGATCGGAGCGGGCGGGGGCGGACCATGCAAAAGTCTGTTGACCTTGGGCAGGATTTTCCGGCCTTGGAGCGAGCACAGCCGGAAAATCCCACCCAATCTCTCTAATCTCCCTCCCAATCGCTCCCAATCTCCCTTCCTTACCTATTTTAAATCTTTATATTCTTAGCCTATTGAAGTTGGCTTTCCCCCAGTTAATTATTTTTATTCTAGATTGCTCTTTGCCCTTTTCCACACCCAACCTAAACCTCATGATACAATGATCACTGTCCTCTAAAGGTTCTCCTCTTGATATTTGATCCACTTATAGAATCATAGAATCCCTACAGTGCTTAAAGAGGGCATTTGGCAATCCCTCCCAGGCCCTATCCCCATAACCCCACTTATTTACCCTGCTAACCCCCTGACACTAAGGAGCAACTTAGCATAGCCAATCAACCTAACCCACACATCTTTGGAGTGTGGGAGGAAACTGGAGCACCCGAAGGAAACCCACGCAGACACGGGGAGAATGTGCAAACTCCACACAGACAGTGACCCAAGCCAGGAATTGAACCCGGGTCCCTGGCGCTGTGAGGCAGCAGTGCTAATCACTGTGCCACCATGCCGCCCCATGGATTTGGGCATCACTAGCATGACCTGAGCAACCTCTTCCCAAGAACTAGGTGCAGCAATGCCTTTCCTTTCATTAGACTGACAAAACTGTATACTTTTTTCCTGAACACACTTTAGGCACTCTGCCCTTTGCACTTCTACTATCCCAGTTTCTATTTGGACATTTAAAACCATTATAGCTACTCTGTAATTCTTGCATCTCTCTGTAAACTCCTTGCAAATTTATTCTTCTATTTCCTTTTCATTAGTTGGTGGCCTGTAGACTACATCACGCTGTGTGATTGCATCTTTTTTGGTCCTTAGTTCTAGCCAAATTGAGCCCTTGACAACAGATGGGAGAGGGGAAGGGAGTGAGCAGTCAGTGGAGGGATCCCCTGTGGTTGCCCTCCAAAATAGGTATATTGTTTTGGATTCTGTGGAGGGGGATGACCCTCCAGGGGTAAGCCACGAGGACCAGATCGCCTGCACAGAGACAGGCTCAGAGGCCCAGAAGGGAAAGAAGGGGATTAGGAGAGAAATAGTGGTGGGGGATGCGATGGTTAGAGGCACGGACAGGCGGTTCTGCGGGCGCGAACGAGACTCCAGGATAGTAGTCTGCCTCCCTGGTGCCGGGCTACTGGATGTCTCCGAGAGGGTAGGAAGCATATTAAAAAGGGAAGGTAATCAAACAGATGTAATTGTACACATTGGTGAAAATGACGTAGGTAGAAAGAGCAGGGGGGTCATACGAGAGCAATTCAGGGAGATGGGTGCTAGGCTAAAAAATAAAGCCTCTAGGGTAGCAATCTCTGGACTGCTCCCGGTGCCTAGTGCTAGTGAGGCCAGAAACAGGGAGATTCTACAATTGAACACGTGGCTAAAGGACTGGTGCAAGAGGGAGGGTTTCAAATTCATAGATCATTGGGAAGTCTTCAAGAGAGGATGGCACCTGTACGGAAAGGATGGGTTACACCTTAACTGGAAGGGCACAAATATCCTGGCTGGGAGTTTTGCTAGAGTGTTTCGGCAGGGTTTAAACTAGTGTGGCGGGGGGTGGGGATCAAAACAGTAGGTCAGTAAGTACTGAGGCTGGGGTCGAGCTGGGGGCCAGGGCAAGGCTAGCTAAGCAGAAGAGCATTCTGGAGCAGGATGACCTGAGTGGGCCTGGAGGTCTGGAGTGCATCTGCTTCAATGCGAGGAGGGTAACGGGTAAGACAGACGAACTTAGGGCCTTAATGCTTACGCGGAATTTGGATGTGGTTGCGGTGACGGAGACATGGTTAAAAGAAGGACAGGACTGGCAGCTGAATATTCCGGGGTATAAGTGTTTTAGGCGAGACAGAGGAGGGGCTAAAAAAGGGAGGGGAGTAGCGATATTAGTTAGGGAGCATATTACAGCGGTGCAGAGGGTGGACAATTTAAGAGGGGTCATGTAAAGAATCACTGTGGGTGGAGCTCAGAAACAGGAAAGGTCCAATCACTATGCTGGGGGTATACTACAGGCCACCCAACAGCCCACGGGAAGTGGAGGAATGGATATGTCAGGAGATTCTGGATATGTGCAGAAAAAATAGGGTTGTTGTAGTGGGAGACTTCAATTTCCCTGGTATAGGCTGGAAAGTGCTTGGGGCTGGGGGTCTGGACGGGGAGGAATTTGTAAAATGCATACTGGAAGGTTCTTTGGAACTGTATGTAGATAGCCCAACTGGAGAGGGGGCTATACTGGATCTAGTTCTGGGAAATGAGCCCGGTCAGGTCGTCAAAGTTTCGGTAGGGGAACATGTGGCAAATAGTGACCACAACTCTGTTAACTTTAGGATAGTAATGGACAAGGACGAGTGTTGTCCTAAGGGTAGGGTGCTAAATTGGGGGAAGGCTAACTATAGCCGGATTAGGCAGGAATTGGTGGCCGTTGATTGGGAGAGGCTGTTCAGGGGCAAGTCCACATCTGGCATGTGGGAGTTTTTTAAGGAACAGTTGTTAAGGCTGCAGGACAGGCATGTGCCTGTAAAAAGGAAGGATAGGAAAGGTAGGATTCGAGAGCCGTGGATAACCAGGGAAATTGAGGATCTGATCAAAAAGAAAAGAGAGGCATACGTTAGGTCCAGGCAACTGAAAACAGATGGAGCTCTGGAGGAATACAGAGAGAGGAGGAAAGAACTCAAACGGGGAGTTAGAAGGGCAAAAAGAGGTCACGAAATGTTCTTGGCAGACAGGATTAAGGAGAATCCTAAGGCATTTTATTCATATGTTAGGAACAAAAGAGTTGTCAGGGAAAAAGTCAGACCTCTCAGGGACAAAGGAGAGGAATTATGCTTAGAACCCAAGAGAATAGGGGAGATCCTAAATGAATACTTTGCATCAGTATTCACAAAGGGGAGGGACTTGTTGACTGAGAGGGACTTGTTGACTCAGAGGGAGGTGTTGACCCGTTAGAAAGAATCTCCATTACAAGGGAGGAAGTGTTAGGTTTTTTAGGTAACATTAAAACTGACAAATCCCCAGGGCCTGATGGCATCTATCCTAGACTGCTCAGGGAGACAAGAGATGTAATTGCTGGGCCTCTGACGGAAATCTTTGTCTCTTCATTGGACACAGGTGAAGTCCCTGAGGATTGGAGGACTGTGAATGTGGTACCGTTATTTAAGAAGGGTAGCAGGGATAACCCGAACAATTATAGGCCAGTGAGCTTGACGTCCGTGGTAGGGAAGTTGTTGGAGAGGATTCTTAGAGACAGGATGTATGCGCATTTCGAACGGAACAATCTC
Organism: Mustelus asterias; assembly: GCF_964213995.1. NCBI lineage: Eukaryota > Metazoa > Chordata > Chondrichthyes > Carcharhiniformes > Triakidae > Mustelus > Mustelus asterias. The sequence continues at coordinate 61,272,813 of NC_135823.1, read as the reverse complement.
ATTAGTGACAGACAGCATGGTTTTGTAAGAGGGAGGTCGTGCCTTACAAATTTGATGGAGTTTTTTGAGGAAGTGACAAAAATGGTTGACGAAGGAAGGGCCATGGATGTCGTCTATATGGATTTCAGTAAGGCATTTGACAAAGTCTCTCATGGCAGGTTGGTTAAGAAGGCTAAGGCTCGTGGGATACAAGGAGAGGTGGCTAGATGGGTAGAAAACTGGCTTGGCCACAGGAGACAGAGGGTAGCAGTCGAAGGGTCTTTTTCCGGCTGGAGGTCTGTGACCAGTGGTGTTCACAGTAAGAAGTCTCACAACACCAGGTTAAAGTCCAACAGGTTTATTTGGTAGCAAATACCATAAGCTTTCGGAGCGCTGCTCCTTCGTCAGATGGAGTGGAAATGCTGGAGTCTGATGTTGCAGCTGTATAGAAGGCTGGTTAGGCCACATTTGGAGTACTGCGTCCAGTTCTGGTCGCCGCACTACCAGAAGGACGTGGAGGCTTTAGAGAGAGTGCAGAGAAGGTTTACCAGGATGTTGCCTGGTATGGAGGGTCTTAGCTATGAGGAGAGATTGGGTAAACTGGGCTTGTTCTCCCTGGAAAGACAGAGAGCGAGGGGAGACCTAATAGAGATGTACAAAATTATAAAGGGTATAGATGGGGTGAACAGTGGGAAGCTTTTTCCCAGGTCGGAGGTGACGATCACGAGGGGTCACGGGCTCAAGGTGAGAGGGGCGAGGTATAACTCAGATATCAGAGGGACGTTTTTTACACAGAGAGTGGTGGGGGCCTGGAATGCGCTGCCAAGCAGGGTGGTGGAGGCAGACACGCTGGCATCATTTAAGACTTACCTGGATAGTCACATGAGCAGTCTGGGAATGGAGGGATACAAACGAATGGTCTAGTTGGACCAATGAGTGGCACAGGCTTGGAGGGCCGAAGGGCCTGTTTCCTGTGCTGTACTGTTCTTTGTTCTTTGACGCCTCAATGATATCATCTCTCACTCTCCTGTAATGCAATGCTCTTCTTAATCCTCCCTTCATTCCTCTTTTCCTACCTTTCCCGAATACCTTGTATCCAGGGATAATGTTGAATGTTTCGATCGTGTTTAACGTTTCCCATTATTAGACCTTAAGATTAATACGTTATAGAATTGTACAGTGATACAGCAAAGAAGGCCTTTCGGACCCCCTTGCCTCTGCATTGTAATCTATCCAGTTGTCCCACACTGGCTTCATTTATGTGGTATGATCATTGCTTTGACTTTTTTTATACACTGCAGTTTTGTGTCACGAGCATGATCAGCATTTATTGTTATCCCCAGTTACCCTTGGTGAGCCACGGTACTGGAAACAATAGTTCAAGGCAAAATTCATAGTCACATGGGCAAATGCGAGTCAATTAAGAAGAGCCAGCATGAATTTGCTGGAGTCTTTTTGAAGAGACGGCACAGTGGTCAGCCCTCCTGCCTCACAGCGCCAGGGACCCAGGTTTGACTCCCAGCTAGGGTCACTGTCTGTGTGGAGTCTGCACGTTCTCCCCGTGTCTGCGTGGGTTTCCTCCGGGTGCTCCGGTTTCCTACCACACTCCAAAGATGTGCGGGTTAGGTGGATTGGCCGTGCTAAATTGCCCCTTAGTGTCCAGGGGACTAGCTGGGGTAAAAGCATGGGGTTATGGGGATAGGGCCTGGCTGAGATTGTGGTCGATCCTGAATGGCCAGTGAAGCAGCACTGTATGATTCTATAATTCTTGAGCCACTGCAGTGGTTGTTGTAATATACTGACACACTTCCCTTAAAGGCATAGTACAACAGTGGTACAGGGAGGATTTTCCAGTATTTCAAAAGACATTGAAGGAACAGGTTTTTTTTAAGCATATCTTCACACACATAGACTTTCTTCCCTTTGGGGAATTCCCCAGCCTGTTGAACCACGTTATGAATGCTCCTTGCTTGGCCAACAAGTCCTGTTGTTGGACTTGAACATTTTCACCCCCTTCAAGTTGTCCCAAGCCTTACCTTACTCCCTCTCAAAAAATCCATTCTCCCAAGGTCATCTTGTCCTTGACATTTTCGAAAGACAGTTGACCCTCCTTCAGTAGATGCACTCCTGGCCCAGAGGTAGGGATGCTATCACTGCCCCACAAGACCCCCTGAAGTAACCGTGATATGGTCCTAAGTCAGGATGGTGTGTGACAGGAAGGGGAACTTGGACATGATGGGGCTCCCATCTGCCTGTTGCATTTTGTTCTTGTGGGTAGCACAGGTCTAGGGATGGTCATAGAAATCTTGATGAAGTGCTGCAGTACATCTTGTAAATGATGCACACTGCTGACACTGTGCGCTGGTGGTGGAGGAAGCGGGTGTTTAGGGTGGTGATGGGGTGCCTGTTAAGTGCGCAGCTTTGTCTTGGATGGTGCTGAGCTTCTTGAGTGTTGCTGAAGCTGCATCCATCCAGAGCATTTCATCGCGCTCCTGATTTGCATCTCGCAGTTGGTAGACTATCAGCAAGTTTTATGTTGGCCGAGATTCTCCCAAAGAAATTCGAAGTGAATTAGGAATTTGCGTAAAGACTGGAGTAAATCCCGCTGGTATTTTAAGTGGGATTTTCAAAATTAATTGCCCACACTCTGAGCATTGCAGAGTGCCCAAGCGAGATTCACATTGAACCTCCAGGGTTGGGGCCTACTCCCACTGGAGAAGCCGGCAACATAGCACTGAGTGGGCCACTGTGTACGCGCCAATCTGTGATAGCAGAGGTCAACACATGCACAGTCAGCCAACACGGCCGGCCTCCCGATCACTGCCCAGCACAACAACCCTGGATCACTGGCTTGCAGAGCCCCCCCATATCCTGATCGCTGGCCTCCCGGACGTCTCTGCACCAGCCCTGATGCCCCCCCCCCCCACCGCCGCCCCCCACCACCACACCCGCCGGCCCACCTCTATCTCCCCTCCCGGCAATCCCGATCTCCCCGACCCAACTGCTCCCTCGGCAGTCCTGATGCCCCGCCCCACCCCACCGGCAGCCCCGACACCCATCCCTCACCCTCACCCGATGGCAACCCCTGTTCAGCCCCTTCCTTCTCTCAGCCACCGATCCTGAGTGCAGAGTGGCAGTGGGACACCTCCACCGATCTCCCCCCACAAGCCCTGCTTCACTAATAGGTCCCGCCCTCTCAGAGCATGCCCCCTTGGGACTGCCCAATGCCTGGTGGGCAGTGCCAAGGTGCCCCTTGGGCATTGCCACTTTGCACGTTGGGCAGTGCCAGGGGGCCAGGCTGGCACTGCCAAACTGCCAAGGGGGCACTCCCAGGGGGCACTCCCCCCTTAACCCCCGATTCCGGGGTGGCCTCCATGGCTTCCCTCCACTCCAGTGGGGTCAGGCCACCAGTCCCTAGAGGTGTTGTAAAGTCCACTGGAGTGAACCACTCCTGGCGAGGGGAGAGAGGCGAGCGGACCAGGAGACTTCAATCCTGGGCTCGCTGATCAGATGGAAATACCGATTTAAATATTTAAATCAGCTCCGTGTCGATTTCCGGCGTGGAGCTGATGCTGCCGGAAATCCGGGGCCCGGAGACGTGCGGAGGCTGTGGCACCCAGCGGTGAGCCCGTTAAACAGCCTCTGCTGATGTCTCCCAGCGAAGGCAGTATCGAAGGATGAGGGCGATCTCATTGAAACTGACAAAATACTGAAAGGCCTGGATCGAGTGGACATGGGGAAGATGTTTCCATTAGTCGGAGAGACTACGATCCGAGGGCACAGCCTCAGAATAAAGGGATGACCCTTTAACATAGAAACATAGAAAAATAGAAGATAGGAGCAAGAGGAGGCCATTTGGCCCTTCGAGCCTGCTTCGCCATTCATTACGATCATGGCTGATCATCCAACTCAATAGCCTAATCCTGCTTTCTCCCCATAACCTTTGATCCCATTCTTCCCAAGTGCTATATCCAGCCGCCTCTTGAATACATTCAATGTTTTGGCATCAACTACTTCCTGTGGTAATGAATTCCACAGACTCACCACTCTTTGGGTGAAGAAATGTCTCCTCACCTCCGTCCTAAATGGTCTACCCTGGATCCCCAGACTGTGACCCCTGGTTCTGAACTCCCCCACCATCGGGAACATCCTCCCTGCACCTTCCCTGTCTAGTCCTATTAGAATTTTATAAGTGTCTATGAGATCCCCCCTCATTCGTCTGAACTCCAGCAAAGACAACCCTAACCGAGACAATCTCTCCTCATACATCAGTCCCACCATCCCCGGAATCAGCCTGGTAAACCTTCGCTGCACTCCCTCGAGAGCAAGAACATCCTTTCTCAGAAAAGGAGGCCAAAACTGCACACAATACTCTGGGTGTGGCCTCACCAAGGCCCTCTATAATTGCAACAACACACCACTGCTCCTGTACTCGAAACCTCTCGCAATGAAGGCCAACGTGCCATTTGCCTTCTTTACTGCCTGCTGCACCTGCATGCTTACCTTCAGCGACTGGTGCACAAGGACACCCAGGTCCCGCTGCACACTCCCCTCTCCCAATTTACAGCCATTCAGGCAGTAATCTGCCTTCTTGTTTTTGCTTCCAAAGTGAATAACCTCACATTTATCCAAATTATACTGCATCTGCCATTGATTAGCACACTCACCCAACCTGTCCAGATCATTCTGAAGGATCTCTGCATCCTCGTCACAGTTCACTCTCCCACCCAACTTGATATCACCTGCAAACTTTGAGATGTTGCATTTTGTTCCCTCATCCAAATCATTAATATATATTGTGAATAGTTGAGGTCCCAGTACCAATCCTTGTGGCACCCCATGAGTTACTGCCTGCCACTTTGAAAAGCACCCATTAATTTCTATGCTTTGTTTCCTCTCTGCCAACCAGTTTTCTATCCATCTCAATACACTTCCACCTATCCCATGAGCTTTAATCTTGCACGATAATCTCTTGTGCAGGACTTTGTCAAACACTTTCTGAAAGTCCAAATATACCACATCAACTGGTTCCCGCTTGTCAACTGTACTAGTTACATCTTCAAAGAATTCCAACAGATTTGTCAAGCATGATTTCCCCTTCATAAATCCATGCTGGCGCTGTCTGATGCTGCCACTGCTTTCTAAATACTCTGCTATGAAGTCCTTGATAATGGATTCGAGAATCTTCCCCACTACCCATGTTAAGCTTACTGGTCTATAATTCCCTGTTTTCTCTCTACCTCCCTTTTTGAATATTGGAGTAACATTTGCTACCCATCAATCTGCAGGGACTGTTCCAGAGTCTATAGAATCCTGGAAGATGACCACCAATGCATCCACTGTTTCTTAAGTACTCTGGGATGTAGATTATCAAGCCCTGGGGATTTATCCACCTTCACTCCCATCAATTTTCTCAGCACCATTTCTCTACTAATATTGATCTCCTTCAGTTCTTCCCTCTCACTAAAACTTGCATTCTCCAACATTTCTGGCATTTGATTTGTGTCCTCTTTTGAAAAGGCATAACCAAAGTATGTATTCAGTTGCTCGGCCATTTCTTTGTCCCCTATTATACATTCCCCCGTTTCTGTCTGTAGGGGACCTACATTTGTCTTCACCAACCTCTTTCTCTTGATGTATCTATAGAAACTCTTAGTGTCTGTCTTTATGTTCCCTTTCGTACTTTCTTTTCCCCTTCTTAATCGATTCCTTGGTCCTTCTTTGCTGAATTCTAAACTGCTCCCAATCCTCAGACCTATTATTTTTCTTGGCCAATCTGTATGCTTTTTCGTTAGATTGTATGCTCTCTCTAATTTCCTTTGTAAGCCATGGATTGGCCCTCTTATCCATTTTGCTTTTGTGCCAGACAGGAATAAACAGTTGCTGCAGTCCCCCCATACATTCCTTGAAAGTTTGCCACTGCCTATCCACTATCATCCCTTTCAGTAACTCTCCCCAATCTATCAAGGCCAACTCACGCCTCATCTCCTCATAGTTTCCTTTATTAAGATTCACCACCCTAATCTCCAAATCAACTACTTCACTTTCCATCTTGATAAAGAATTCCATCATTTAATGGTCACTCATCCCCAAGGGGTCTCGTACAGAACTATGATGAGGAGGAATTTCTTCACCCAAAGGGTGGTGAATCTGTGGAATTCATTGCCACAGAAGGTTGTGGAGGCCGGGTCATTGAGTGTATTTAAGACAGAGATAGATAGGCTCTTGATTGGTCAGGAGATCAAAGGAAACGGGGAAAAGTCAGGAGAATGAGGTTGAGAAACTTGTCAGCCATGATTGAATGGTGGAGCAGACTCAATGGGCCGAATGGCCTAATTCTGCTGCTATATCTTATGGGTTTATGGTCTTATGTTCTTGGTGTACGTTAAAATGTGCCAATATGTGCTGACTTTTTGTTTGCTATGTTTGAAAGAGAGGATACTGGAGATGCCCTCTTGTGATTCCCACATTGGAGAAGCAGCACTTGACGCTACTGGTGAGTTGTGCATATTCGTATTTCTCATGTAACTAAATAGTTTTTTTCTTGTCGACAAAGTATTTTAGATTTGGTTGTGATTGGTACATGCTGCAGTCAGGGATTATAATTCGATTTGTCTCACATACACAGCACCAAGCCAGTTACTGGCATCGCAACTGAAAGAAGTTAGATAATAAAAACAGAAAATGCCGGTTAAGCTCGGCAGGTCTGGCAGCGTCCATGGAGAGAAACAGAGTTAATATTTCATGTCCAAATGACCCTTCTACAGAATTTAGGTAGTGTTGAAAGAAGCAATGCTAAATTTAAAAAATATATTTATTTAATTGAAAGTAATAATTTCAGAAATGTACATTTAAAGTTTTGCTGCAGGCCAGAAATGGATTAAACCTACAATGATGCTTCATTACAAGATGCTGATATTCCTGCCTCTCTTCCATGCTCTTGATGCCAGGAAGTTCTGAAAAAGCAGCTTGAAGTACCCACTGGTATGCTTAACACCCTCTACAATCACTGGACACCACAGAGTTTCTAGTGTACACTCGATACGGGTGATAATATGATTTACAGTATGAGTTTCCTTTGCTTTATGGTTTAGTTATTTATTAGGTGTGCTGATCTAAAACAGGACAGCTTTGTTTGCTCATAGTTGGATGACCCTTATGTATTTTCTTAGCAAAGGTGTGTAGTTGAATTTGCCAGTGAAGACAGCTCCTCTCGTGAATATCATTTAAGATAAATAACTAAGGCAGATATAATTCTAAATGGGAAAACATAACCAACTCACTTCCTTCCGAATAGCACTGTGAGTTTTCATTTATTTGTTCTTTCATGAGATGTGGGCATCACTGGCAAGGCCAACATTTGTTGCCCAACTCCAATTGCCCTTGAACTGAGTGTCTTGTTCGACCATTTGTTATAATTCAGGTCAGAAACTCCAAAGTGTTATATGAAATCAGCCTTAGGCCATACGCTTTGCTATTTGAATTTGGCATGGGTAAGCATGAGATGTTTCACTTCAGGTGTGATTCAAATGTAGGGAGCTTTTATCAAACAAAGTTTATATAAAAATACAGTTAACACATAGAAAGAAAATTATCAATAACTTTTTCCAATTACAAATATTAAGGAAAAAAAAATATTATACGAACCTTAACAACTAAATGCAATGTTCCAACCAAACAAACCTCTTTATAAACATACCTCTGCCACAGATTTAACACAGAAAACAAGGATCCTCACGTGATTTAGTTGGATTCTGCAGCTTCCTTGACACATATGCAGACAATTCTTACAGTGCAGAAGGAGGCCATTCAGCCCATTGAGTCGGCACTGACACCCTGACAGAGCATCTTACCTAGGCCCACCATCCCGCCCTATACATGTAATCCCACATGTTTACCATGGCTAATACCCCTAACCTACACATTTGGGACACGAAGGGGCAATTTAGCATGACCAATCCACCCAACATCTTTGGACTGTGGGAGGAAACCAGAGCACCTGTTTATTTATTAGTGTCACAAGTAGGCTTACATTAATACTGCAATGAAGTTACTACGAAAATCCCCTAGCCGCCACACTCCTACGCCTGTTCGGGTACACTTAGGGAGAGTTTAGCATGGCCAATGCACCTAACCAGCATGTCTTTTGGACCGTGGGAAGAAACTGGAACACCTGAAGGAAACCACACAGATACGGGGAGAATGTGCAGTCTCTGCACAGACAGTGACCCAAGAATTGAACCCGGGTCCCTAGCACTGTGACACTGACACAGAGTGAACGTGCAAACTCTACACAGTGACCTGAGGCCGGAATCAAAACCGGGATCCTTGGTGCTGTGAGGCAGCAGTGCCAACTTTTCTGAAGTTGCCAAACTTTTGGAAAGTTAGTTGTGAGCTCCAGTTTCTTTTTTTGTCAGAATTTGCTGACGGAGGGATCAACTGTTTTGCCTTTATAAAATGTTGAGAAATTGTCAAGAGCTTCAAGTTTCTAGGTGTCCAGATCACCAACAACCTGTCCTGGTCCCTCCACCCTGATGCTATTGTTAAGAAAGCCCACCAACACCTCTACTTTCTCAGGAGACTAAGGAAATTTAGCATGTCAACTACAACTCTCACCAACTATGGTACAGATGCACTATAGAAAACATTCTTTCTGGTTGTATCACAGGTTGGTATGGCTCCTGCTCTGCCCAAGTCCACAAGAAGCTACAAAGGGTGTGAATGAAGCCCAGTCCATCACACAAACCAGCCTCCCATCCATTAACTGTGCCCACATTTCCTGTTGCCTTGGAAAAGCAGCCAGCATAATCAAGGACCCCACCCATCCCAGACATACTCTCTTCCACCTTCTTCCATCGGGAAAAAGAGGTCACATTCCAACTGACTCAAAAACAGTTTCTTCCCTGCTACCATCAGACTTTTGAATGGACCCTAACTATGACTGCAACACTACATTCTGTACCCTCTCCTTTCCTTCTTTATGTACGGTATGCTTTGTCTGTATAGCATGCAGGAAACAATACTTTACACGGTGACAATAATAAATCAAATCAAATCAAGAAAGACACAACAGTGTAACACCTTGAAGCAATAGCGCTTACCACTGTGCCAACTTTTCTGAAGTTGCCAAACTTTTGGAAAGTTAGGTGTGATTTCTTTTTTTCTTGATGTGGAGCTGCTGGCGTTGGACTGGGGTGTGCACAGTAAGAAGTCTCACAACTTCGGGTTAAAGTTCAACTGGTCTATTTAGCATCACGAGCTTTCGGAGCCCTGCTCCTTCATCAGGTGAGTGGAGAGGTAGGTTTCACAAACACGGCATATATAGTCAAAGACACAATTGCAAGATAATAGTTGGAATGCAAGTCTTTTCAGATAATCAAGTCTTTACAGGTACAGACAGTGTGTTGAGAGAGGGATAATCACAGGTTAAAGAGGTGTGAATTGTCTCAAGCCAGGACAGTTAATAGGATTGTGCAAGCCGAGGCCAAATAGTGGGGTTACATGTAGTGCGACATGAAGCCAAGGTCCCGGTTGAGGCCGTCCTCATGCGTGCGGAACTTGGCCACCTTTTTACCTTGGCATCTGTTGAGGGACATGATGTGGAGATGCCAGCGTTGGACTGGGGCAAACACAGTTAGAAGTCTCACAACACCAGGTTATAGTCCAACAGGTTTATTTGGTAGCAAAAGCCACAAGCTTTCGGAGCGCTTGCTGCCCCTTCGTCAGGGTGAGGTAGCTTTTGCGACCAAATAAACCTGTTGAACTTTAACCTGGTGTCGTGAGACTTCTTACTCTCTTGAGGGAACCAGGGTCCCTGGCACTGGTGAGGCAGCAGCGCTAAACCACAGTGGCACCTTTTCTGAAGTTGTCAAACTTTTGGAAAGTTAGTTGCGAGTTTCTTTTGCTGAGGGAGGTCAACTATTTTGTCATTCTAAAATATTAAGGGGAGGGGGGAATGGATTTTTTTTGAGTGGGGGTGGGGGGAAGTGTGGGAGGTGAGAGTTTGGGACAATTTGGTCAGCTGTGTGTGTGTTGTGGGCAAACACAGGGACCAGGCTGGGGGGGAGCCTTGTTGATGAGGGTGATGACGTCAGGGACCGGAGGCCCCGCCCCTCCCTGCCCCTCCCCCCGCCACAGCCGGCCAGCCTTTGCGCCTGCGCCGTACCGAGGTGACATCTGCGTCGCGCCGCCATTTTCTCCACGGTGCGGAGCCAGCGGGGCTGAGAGAGAGAGAGAGCGAGACAGGAGGCCGGAGAGAGAGCGAGGGCCTCAGCCAGGACAGAGGAGGCCTGCAGCCCGAGAGAAAAGGAGGAGGATCATCCACCATAGGGGGGGCCCGGGCGGCCGCCAGCACCGCCACAGCGACAACAACAAGTCACAATCAGCAACCAACCACCCCCCGCGCCCGCCCGCCTCCCTCCCTCCCCACCACCACCACAAAACAGGCGCCGCCGTGTCGATTTTTGTTTTAAAATCGGCCCTCCCGCCTCTCCTTTCACCGAATAACAATCCGTGAATTGTTTCTATTTATTGCTCTTCTCCCCCCTTCACCTCCCCCTCCCTTCCCCCCCCCCCCACCCCACACAGTCGGGAGGCGCTGGCCTCTCCCCACCTTTCTCGGGCAGGCAGGTCGAGGCGGGTTCCCCCCTTTGCCGTGACAGGCGGGCAGGGGGGGAGCTTCTTCGAGCGGCGGCAGCAGCACCCTCGGCCGAGATTGGGCGCATCGCGAGCAAGTACGTCCGGGTTTCCGTTCCTGCCAGCCGAGAGCCGTCCCTCACCGCCCCTCAGCCGCCGGCTGCCGAGGCGCGCAAGGCCGAGGCGGAGGCCCACTCGCTCGCCGCCATGAACCACTGCACCAAGCCCAACGAGCAGCACCTCAGCGAGCCCGAGGAGATGGAGATGGAAGGTAAGGGAGCGAGAGAGAGTGACCGTTAGGCCTCAGGGCCCCCTCCTTCCCCCAGGCCAGCGCGGGGTTTCTCACCGCCTCTCTCCCCCCCCCCCCCCCCCCCCCAAATCATTCCTAATGGGAACCACGCGTAGGCCACAGGCGCCATGCTGCAGCCTCTCCACATTCAGCCCCACCGAGCTCCCTTGGCCTCCTCTTCCACACCCCCCATTAATCACCCCTCTGTCTTTATCATAAAGAACTCAATTGAACATTTGGAATTCGATTTGAATTAAAAACTCACCGCATCGCTTACTGTCCCCCAGTTCATAGGCCTTTTATCTGTGTAAATGTTTAAATATATCATTCTAGATTTGAATTAACACCCCCCCCCCCTCCTCCCAGTTGCTGTTCTTCAGTTAACAGGCCTTTCATCTGTGTAAATGTACATTTAAATATATCGTTTTCGACTTGAATTTAAACTCCCCGCCCCCAGTTGTTGTTCTCCAGTTCACAGGCCCTTTATCTGTGTAAATATACCTTAAATATATCATTATATATATATGACAAATATATCCCCCCTGTTGCTGCTTTGTAGTTATCCATATTACTGTGAGTTTAAATATATCATTCTAGATTTGAATTAGCCTCCCTCTCCCCCACTTGTTCCCTGCCCCCAGTTGCTGTTCCCCATTTCACAGGCTCTTTATCTGTGTAAAATATACATTTAAATATATCATTCTAGATTTGAATTAGGCCCCCCGCCCCAGTTGCTGCTCTCTAGCTAACTGTGTAAATGTACATGTAAAAATATTCTAGGTTTGAATTAAATCCCCCCCCACCTGTTACTGTTCTCCAGTTTATTGTGTAAATGTACGTTTAAAAAATAACATTCTAGATTTGAATTAAAACTTACTCCCTCAGTTGCTGTTCTCCAGTTCACAGGCCCTTTATCTGTGCAAATGTACATTTAAGTATATCATTCTAGATTTGGATTAAATCTCCCTCTTCTTCCCCCCCCCCCCCCCCCATTTTTAACAAAACGCCACAAACACAAACAAGGCCCATGGTCTGGAAGGAATTGAGAGGTGATGGAGACATTTCAACTGCTCTCAGATCTCTCCCGTTCCTGCAGTATTTGCCATCTCATGCTGGCCTTTTCCAAGCTATCTTATTTCATCTGCCACCTCCTCCCCCCCCCCCCCCCCCAACCACAGTGACGATCTTATGCAGAGTATATTAATAAGCCTCTACTCAAGTGCCTCTAGAAAGGGACGTAGATTCATTTATGCAATTCAAGTGAATATTTGTTTCTAGTTTTTTCTTGCTACATAATGCTGGATGCTCCTAATTTGGTAAAAACTCAAGCCCCATTAAAACTTTGTCTCCATACCGGATAAAGTATGTTCATCTTTCAGGCTGTAATTTAATTTCTGCAGTCTGGCTTCTGCAGTTTGACCAATATTCAATTACAAAATTGGGTGATTGGCCCATACTCTGCTTGCATTTACAAGCTGAGTTGGGAGAATTAACTCCTTAAAAGCAGTTTGTCCGGACGTTTTCTTTTGCAAACCTCTGACACCATGTATATTTGGATCTTTGTTTCCTGAAGACAAGCCTAATTGGAAGTGAGTTTATGGCTTATTTTGGGCTCTGGAATAAACTTTTGTCAAGTTCTTCATTTGGGCTTTTTGTTTGTGTCCTAGAAATGATGGTGCAGGGAACCATTCAACCCATTAAGTCTGTCATACCTTCAACTTGGGTTATTTCTTAATTCTTATTTTTGTGCTCCCTCCTTTTTTTTTCCTCTTAGTTGGTTCTAAAAGTAAAGTAAAGTTTGTTTATTGGTCACAAGTAAGGCTTACATTAACACCGCAATGAAGTTACCGTGAAATTCCCCTATTCTATTTTATAAGTTAGTAGCAGCTATGCTAAAATATGCTATACTTGACTAGTCCTCTGGAAAAATGTCTTAATCCATCATTCAGTCATACTCCTGATCCTCAATCTGTGCTATCTTGTCATTGTTTTGCAAGCCATTGGAAGCATCCATCCTCTATTTACTCATCAAAATCGGGAACACAGCTTTTTGAAGTATTTGAAACCTAAAATACCAGGGATTTACTTGTGAATATTTTCGTAACTTTTTAACCATTGGTAGAAGTGTATGGAAGTAAGTGACCATTGGTTTTGGGGATGCAGTTTGCATGAACAGTTTTTTGGTGCTGTGCACAACAATGAATTGCTGTTACAACCCATAATTTATAGCTAAATAGTTTTATATTTTCAGTGGCCAGGGCTGTGCGTACGAATCATGCCATTATCGGTGAAGGAATAAGAAAGCCAGTAATGGTTTGATATTTATACAGCACTTTCTGCAATCTCTGGACATCCTATAGCACTTGACAGTGAAGTAATGAAGTGCAGACACTTGTAATTCTGGTAATGTCCATGCACAGAGAGATCCCAGAAGTGGGAAAGAAATAATGACCAGATAATTTGTTCTTAGCGGTGTAGGTTCAAGGGTTTGGAAATGAATGGCTCTCGTGGACTCCGACTAAGTGAATAATCTTTAGATTTCCCAGTTGTATCTGTTGATGTTCTGGATCAGTATACTGGTACTGAGCCATATTAACCATGAAGAACTCATGTTTAGGCTTGTGGGCTCCATTGGCAGCTGTATACTTCTGCTCCATCTTTGATCAGTGACGAGTAAATAAGAGAACAGCATGCCTCCTCTTGGTCACTGTTCAGTGATTGCATGAAGAATGACCACTTGATGTGACACTGGAGGATTGCTGACACCTGTGAAACCACTCTTTGAAAGCAGGGATGAAAGTTGGTTCAAGTGGGACTGCTGTTCTCAATGATTTCTGTGTTTGTTTATTCTAAACACTGTAGGGACCTGCCAGCGCAATTCCATTGATTAATAGCCACTTGCTAAATGGTAATTTAACATGCTTTATACTTTTTTTCCATTGTTTACCAAGCACTTGGGTATGTGTTTTTGTTCCTTTGTTGAACTAAAATTTAACATTGCATCACTCCTTAGCAGGTCATGTGTTCTTAAGGCTCTAACCAAAACATTGAAATTTGGGTGCGAACTGTGTTGACTCAACCTTCTAACAGGTCTGCTTGATGTCACTATTTCCCTGTCCCCTCCAACCTACCCAAGAGATACTACAGCGAGATTGTGACCTTGTTTTATGGGGGATTGCAAACTCAGTTTGTCATGTTTAGAATGTTGGGTGGCAAATATCAGAAAATATTGCTAGTAATTTACCTAGGCTTCAGAGTACTGAGAGGACTCATTTTCCTGAGCTTGACACGTTTAGCAGACAATTTGAACATTTATTGATTGGATTAGGAGAGGATAAGTTCTTATTGACACTTGACATGATTACCTGTGTACCAAACACAATTGGTCCATCACGTCCCATGACTAATGTTTAAATGTATTCATGATTATGGGACTTGTGAAGGAAGACTTGTTGAAATGGTATACTATTTCAAAACAGAAGGTTCATCAGATAGATTACTTGCTTTCTCAACCGAGACATGAGCGTATTTTTAATAAGTATTTGGGTATTGATGTTGACTGAAGATGGGAAATGGTTGTGTGACTGGTCCCATCACTTGAGTGCTTGCACGCAATCACATTTCCCTGATGGGTGACATGTCTCCTCTATGTTCAGATAATTCACTGAAATCACACCATTCGGGTGGTATTTTGAATCATCCAGCATTTTAACCATTGCTAATGTTTAGATTGTGCAGTTTGCTTAAAAAACTTTTTTTAGATAAAACAGTTCAAAAATTTTTAATGCACAATTTTACCAAATCCTATCCCTTGTGATCTTGTCCATCTTTTTAGTTGTCTGTTGTAGCTCGGTGATAACATGCACTCTTGTTGAGTAAGTAGTAAAGCCCCACTCCAGGGATTAGAGCACATAAGGCAGGCTGAACTTCAGTGCAGCACTGCCTCAGTATTGTAGTGTCAGGCGTGCAACCTTTCAGATGAGGCATTAACCCCAGCTCCTGTCTTCTCCATTGTGTGAATTTTAAATCCAAAGGCAGTATTTATCCCTCTGCAACACCACTAAATCAGATACCTGGTCATAATCAAATGCTGTTTTAGGGACCTTGCTGTGTGCAAATTGACAGCCACCTTCCCTGCACTTCAAAAGTCATTCATTGGCTGTAAAAGCCCTTGAAGCTGTACTGAGATTGTGAAAAGCACTATATAAATGGTGAGTCTTTTTCTATTAAACAGTTTTCCAGTGTAGTGGTGCTAATTTTTCTGGAATGGAGATATCTAGCAGGTTTCCACACCTTTTAACTACCTTGTTATGCATGCATAATCTTTCTTAAACATAAAATTTATAGAAGGCATTGCAGTTTTAGCTCAACACATTTTTATGGCATTTAAGTCGAAACTTTAAATAGCCTTATCATTAAACCTATGTCTGTTCACATGTATCTCATCATGACACTATGGAACAGCTGAGTGGCTGGAGGATTAAGTGATTTATGTTATTGCTCACAAACTGAGAAGGCCTTGCCTGTAACTGCCTTGCCTCCCATATTATATATTTTTTCTTTTATTCTTTGTTTCTTATCACTCCTCTTGGACTTTTAAGAGACATAGAATACAAAAGTAAGAAAATAATGGCAAACCTTTTATAAAACACTGGTTTAGCCTCAACTGCAGTATTGTGTTCAAATCTGGGTGCTATATTTTGGGAAGGATGTAAAAGCACTGGAGAATGCAGAATTGATTTGAAAATGATACTTTGGGTGAGGCACTTCGGTTACGAGGACAGTTAGAGATGATACTTTGTTCTGTGGAAAGAGAAGATTGAGAGGGAATTTGATAGAGGTGCTGAGGTGACAGACAGAATAGATAGTGGGAGGGTTGATAATTAGAGGATAGCGATTTGAAGTGAATGGAAAAAGAACAAGCCAAAATGAGGAATTTTTAAAAATACCTCCTTCTGTGCTATAACCTTTTAGATGATTCCATTCCTGGCTTGTTTCCTTTGCCTTGCTCTTTCTGTATGATTCTCCTCTCTATAACCACTGTTTCCCACTTTGGTATCAGGTGTGTTCCTTTCATGATTTACTGAATGTGTTTTGTGATTTTGTTTGAAGGTTAGAGTATGCAGCAAGGGCTAAGTGCACCTAGTCAGGGGGAGATAGCATGCTGCAAGGGAAGGACATCTGGTTGGGAGGAGTAAATGCATCTAGTCAGGGGGAGAGAACCTGCTGCAAGGGGAAGACATGTATTCGGTGGGGGAGGACTAAGTGCATCCAGTCAGGTAGCGAGAGCATGCTGCAAGGGGAAGTACATTTAGTCGGGGGGAGAGAGCGTGCAGAAAGTAGAAGTGCATCTAGTTGGGTGGAGAGAGAACATGCAGCAAGGATAAGTCAGGTGGAGAGTCATAGAGCTTTACAGCATGGAAACAGGCCCTTGGGCCCAACTTGTCCATGCCGCCCCTTTTTTTAACCCCATAGCTAGTCCCAATTGCCTGCGTTTGGCCCATATCCCTCTATATCCATCTTGCCCATGTAACTGTCTAAACGCTTTTCAAAAGACAAAATTGTACCTACTTCTACTACTACCTCTGGCAGCTTGTTCCAGACACTCACCACCCTCTGTGAACAAGTTGCCCTTCTGGACGCTTTTGTATCTTTCCCCTCTCACCATAAACCTATGTCCTCTAGTTTTAGACTTCCCAACTTTGGGAAAAGATATTGACTATCTAGCTGATCTATGCCCCAGAG
Source organism: Mustelus asterias (assembly GCF_964213995.1). NCBI lineage: Eukaryota > Metazoa > Chordata > Chondrichthyes > Carcharhiniformes > Triakidae > Mustelus > Mustelus asterias. The sequence goes on along the minus strand of NC_135823.1, from coordinate 61,256,165 downwards.
ACCAGGATAAAGGAGGGAAGATGTCTAGGGTGTACTGCATCAAGAGGAAGAGAAGTAGTGAATATGGAGCTGACTGCAAATGTTTCGAAGGGCCTAACCAGCAGTGGCACAGGAGGGAGTGCAATAGGGTTTGAAACTGCCATTGCGTATGTGGATTGGGGGAGAGATGGGCAGGAGCAGAAATGTTCAGTGTGAGCCTGGGCTAGAGCAAAAGCAATGGCAATTGAAAATCAATTAATTATTTTTCCTCCAATATAATCTGTGGTTTTGCATGTGTTGGGAGATTGACCACAGTTGGGAATCTGACTGGTCCATACTAACTACAAGGTACACTAAATATAACATTAAATATATACTTATTGCAACCTTATAAATAGAAAATCTTTTGCTAATGTTTTGGAATGAACTTGCCATGATGGTCAAAAATTGAATGGTTCTTTCCATTTTAAGAATTGAAATTAAATTCATATTTTCCCACAATAGGTTAATTAGGCAGATGTGTATACATTGCATATGAGTGTTTTTGTTTCGTTTTTTTTAAGGCATGCTCCTTTTTAAATTGAACACTTGCAGATTAAAGTTGGTATTAAGGAACTTTGTGTGGAAACATCTGGCTTTACCAGGCAACGTTAATGGACATTGCAGAGCTTTTTCGACCTGATGCCATCATACGATAACATAGAAGCATGCGTGCACATAGTCCAGAGGTTTTTGTGAAATTAATAAGTCTGTAGTTAACACAATTGCAGTAGTTTGCGCTTCAGCTACAGGTATTCTTCATTGTTGCAGGGTGATGGAGAAAAAGTATTTGCCAGTGGCAAGTGCTATAATCTGCACTGTATATCTTACAATGTGTAGTGGAAAGCCAATTGTAGGTTTGAAAAAAGGTTTCTTTTGCCCTCGAGTTCAAAATTTTCACACAGGTGAAGTTGACATTTTTAGGCATGAGAATTTGGTGTCAATTACTGTTCAGTTTCACTGTGGGAACTCAATTTTCATACTTGAAGTTTTCCCCTTACTGTGGCTTTCACTGCTGTCACCTTCCCCTCTCTGACATCTCTATCTTGTAATAGAGATGAGGTACAAGTGTCTGTCCTTGACATCAATTTGGCCGCATATGACATCAAGGAGCCCTAACAAAACTGGAGTCAATGGGAATCCCTCCCTGGTTGGAATCATACCTAACACAAAGGAAGATTGAAGTTGTTTGTGGTCGATCATCTCAGCCCCAGGACATCAGTGAACCAAGGACATTACTCTGAAGTCGTCCAACCATCTTTATCTGCTTTATCAATGACTGTCTTTCCATCATAAAAGTCAGGTGTGGGCTTGTTCACCTTGTGCAATGCTAATCTTGACTCCTTAGATACTGAAGCAGTCCATGTCTGTATGCAGCAAGATCTGGACAGCATTCAAGCCTGGACTGAAAAGTGATAAGTTATATTCGTGCCAGTCAATGACCATCTCCAACAAGAGAGAATCCAACATCTTGCCATCACATTCAATGACATCACTGAATCCCCTACTGTTTTTATTCTGGGGCTATCATTGAACTGAAACTGCAACACTCCTCTTGACTCCCCAAAGCCTGTCCAAAATCTATACGGTGCAAGTCAGGAGTGTGGTGGCGTGTTCTCCACTTGCCTGGTTGGTTGAGCTCCAGTAATGCTCAAGAGACTCAATACCATCCAGGACAAAGAAGCCCGCTTGATTGGCACCCTATCCACCGTAAACATTTCACTTCCTCCACCATTGACACGCAGCAGCAGTGTGTACCATCGACAAGATGCACTACAACAACTCATCCAGGCTCCTTTGACAGCACCTTCCAAATGTGTGACTTCTATCATCAAGAAGGACAAGGGCAAGAGGTACATGGGAACACCACCTGCAAGTTCTCCTCCAAGTCACACACCATCCAGTCTTGGAACTATACCACTGTTCTGTCACTGACACTGGGTTAAAATCCTGGAACACCGTTCCTAACAGCTGTGGCTGGATCTATACCACATGGACTGCGATGGCTCAAAAAGGTGGCTTACTCAACTCTCCTTGAGTGCAATTCGAGTTGGGCAATCAATGATGGCTGAGCCAGCTACACCCACATGCCATGAAAGAATGAAGAAAAAATATAAATCCTGATATTGTAATCAAAGTTTTAAAAAAAGTTTATTAGCGTCACAAGTAGGAGTATATGAACACCAGTGAAGTTGCTGTGAAAATCCCCTAGTTCCCACACACCAGCGCCTGTTCAGGTACATGGAGGGAAACTTTAGCATGGCCAATGCAACTAACCAGCATGTCTTTCGGACTGTGGGAGGAAACTGGAGCACCCGGAGGAAACCCACGCAGACGCAGGGAAAATGTGCAGACTCCGCACAGACAGTGATCCAAGCTGGGAATCGAACCTGGGTCCCTGGCACTGTGAAGCAGCAGTGCTAACTACTGTGCCACCATTTATCTACTGAAGCCATTTTGCATGAACTAAATATGATGAATCTTTGTTCACAAAGTAGGTCAGTAATATGCAATACAGTGCATGCAAGTCAGTTACTGCTATAGAGAGTCCACCTTGAAAGAAAGATTTGGAATTTATTCTTCGGAGCCAAATCCAGCAAAAGGACATATCCCAAAATCGAGTTTCAGGTTTAGGCAGTATTTTAAATTCAATTTTTATTATGCATGGAAAATGATGTGAGCGAATTGCAGGCCTGCCTTTGAGCTTTGTTTTCAAGTTGTCAGCGTATCGTATGCAAGTTTACAGAAAATACAAATTTGAATTTTGCACTGTTTCAACTGTATAGCTGGTGTGCAGCAGCAGCTAGAGTAGAGACTATTTTCACCTTTTCTAAAGCTGGTAGGGAGGGTAAGAAACAGACTTTGGTGCAGCTTGTTTTGTTTTATCAGACTTGGTGCATCTATGACTGTATATACTTAGTCTTGAAAGTTTGGGTCTGGCATTTGTACAGTTATTGGCATAGAACCAAATACATCAGAGTACACCTGTGGCCATGTGTTGTGGAGTCTGTACCAGTGGGAGTATGTCACTATGTGAACTGAAGAAAATATGTTGTAGGATGATGTCTTATTTTGTTCCTGGATATTTTAGTTACCTATCAATGTGTGCAATGAGAACAATGAAATCGTAACTTATTTTACTGAGGAAAAAAATATTGATTAGTAATTTATTTTTATAAATGCAATGTGAAACCCAAGATTGTAATTTGGTGTTCAGATGTTTTTAAGCTCTGGCAATACTTAAATAGCTCAGATGGATTTTAAATCAAACCTTGATGTTGGCAAAATGATAGCCGTACGGTTTGGCTCTCTCCACCTTTCATCTTGTACTGATTTCTTCAGCTTCCCTGGGTGCTCAGTCCATCGAAACCAGATGGTGTGCAACCCTTGGTTTTCTTTTCAGATATTCTTGCATCAGGTGATTTTGATCTGGTTGGATGAGGGTTCCATCATCCCAATGGTAGAATTATCGACCAAGGAGAAACTGGGTCTTATTGAGACAAATCTGCTTTTACCGGGCCTCTGTCCCACCAAAGATGCTTAAAAAACCTAGTTAATTTTTCAAACTCCTCAGGCCTTGTTCTATTCAATTTAACAAGTCTTTTCCAGACCAACTACGGCGTTCCTTTTGTAATATTCATTGCTTGTTCCTGTATCCTCTTTGCAAAGTGTCTTAACCAGCTGTCGGATTCTTTTACTTAAGTTTGATGTCCCTCTTGAGTTCTTTACCTTCTGAGTGATTTTACTGGGATTAGAAGCTTAGAAAAAAATTACAGCAGAGAAGGAGGCTATTCAGCTCATGGTGTCTGTCAGTGGAAAAAGAGCAATTCAACCTAATCCCATTTTCAGCTCTTGATTCAGCATCCTTTAGGTTTTAGCACTTCATGTTCTTTTCAAATGCAGTGAGATTTTCTACCTCTGCCATCCTGGGGTTGTAACATTCTATGATCTTCAACTAATCAACCCAGCACCACTGCCCTGAAAGCTACCTGAACAGAGTGCCATCTTCACAGATGATTTTCCATCGTACAAGCATTCTACCTCTGCAGCTACAGAGGCACTCTTTTACCCCCCCCCCTTAAAAATCTTTGATATCTGAAACAATTTTTGACATCTAACCAGGGAACTGTTGATCAGTTTGCTGTTAATAGAATAGCAGCTTGTTGGCTGATGTCAGGTGAGCAGAAATCCATACCCCACTACTTGGGTTTCTCCATGGCAGGATGGTGCTGGCTGTCATTCATCACCTGCACCCACTGGAGTACATACTGCCTTTGATTTATATTGTATTGGAGACTTGTTCTTCATTGGATACAGTCAGTTGAGCCAGCTGTTAAACTCGTACCGCTTTTCAACTTGGGAATCATGTAAGGATAATTGGATAGTAGTTGGTGCATTATTTGTTGGTAGGATTCAGCTAGTCATAAACTGTTTCAGTCGTTAGTTAGATTTTGACTGCATTACTACTTTAACCATATGATGGACATCTATTTATCGAGAATTAACCAAAATGATGGCAATGCATTAAACATTTATGCTGCAACTCTAATGCTTGTGAAAAATAACTTGGCTTTGCCGAATGTAACTCTGCTAAAGACAAATTTTCAGCCAGCCATTATAAAGTGGATTCAGTCTGGATGGAGCATAGGTTGCACTTACTGGACTTGGCCAAAGTGTTAATCTACTTGTTGATATTTGTTGGTGACTAGATTATTTGGGTAGTAAAGTATTAAGAATTTCCTTTCCTCCACCACCTGGTCTTATAAAATGATTAAAGCTGGTAATTGTTCCTTGTGACCATCACCACAAGTAAAATTTGTAGCTTCATTACTTTCCGGAACCTAATTACTTTCGAATGTGTTAAACACTAAAGGCAGTTGGGCAGTTTTATGACATCATGAGGAAGTTGTTCTGGCGCAAGAGAGGTTGCAAAGGTAAGAATTTTCAGCTGGCTTGATAAATGATAGCTTGTAAAATATTCCTTTCACTAACGAAGTTCCAGCAGCAGTTTGTTTAACTACACATGTAGGTTTCTTACAGCTCGTGGCTTTTCACTGTTACTGTGGTGGAAAGAATTGTTTTCAGTACAGACAGTTTAGAATGTGAATGATAGAATATGGAATAAATTCATTTCACAATACAGAGATTTAAGTTTATTACTGCCTTTGGTCGTCAGGCTTTACCTTGAACAGCCAGCAGCAAACTACGAAACATAAGTGCATGAGTGTAACATAGAAATGTTTCTTCCGGAGGTTTAGATTTTGAAAGCTGATTTTATTTTTTAAAGTCTTAATTGGAATGTTAGGCAGCCATTATGATGTGGTCAAGGGCAGAGAGGTGAACATGACCCTCTGGTTATTCCTTTGGGCCTGTTCATTTTCCATTGGTTACAAGCTGCGTACAGCATAACAAAATAGCCAGTTAACTGACATTTGTGATGTAAACGATACATTCCAACTCTTTAATACATATTAAAGTAAACAGACTGAATTATGAATTATTTTTGTTTAGACTAGGTAAAACGAAACTGACAGTTTGGAATGCATTAGTTTTTTTGAAGGGAAGCAAGTATTTATTGAACTCCAAAGTAAACGGACCAAAAGGATTTAAAAATACAAAAAGTTTAGAAGAAACTTCCATTATCAGTAAGTACAGGGAATTATGGACCTACAGAAACTTCTGTTGTCAGGTAATGTCTTTTGGTACATTTTGATTTTTAGAATGAAGGGATTTGATTAATTAAAGCACTAAATTGAGTCCAGTAGTGGAACCAAAATTTTCTTATGAAAATTTTCTTGTGATAAAATGTAACTTTTTTACCTCAGCCATTTTCTTAACTGCTTCCCCTGAAACACTGAATTGCTTTTGGGAACATGCTTCCCTGCCTGTCTTGTGCCCTTTGGCCATATTCATAAGCAAGCCTTAATGGTGAATGTTGACAAGCAATTTGGCAGACACGTTGCTGCCCAGCTCATTTCTGTCCTTGCCAAATGCTTGTACGCACAATTGACACAGATGTTGCCAGATAGCAATTGGGAGCAAACTCCAGATGTTTGGTTTTTCCTCCTCACTCTAGGAGGCAAACTACCACTTGCCCAGGTGCGATTTAACAGCACAGACCAGGAGTAGAACCTCAAATGTCCTGATCTGCAAAGCTCAACTGCTCATTGGATCATTGCTGAACTATAAATATATTGGGATCTGGATCGTTCAACTCAATTAGTTGTAGGATTTGACAGTCAGCTGTTCCATCTGCTACTTGGGTTTTGTACAAACAACAACATTCTATTACAAAGTGATTGGTGGCATCAATAGCATGGATGTAGAAGCAGCAGTCTTTGCAATTTCAATAATTCAGTCATTTTTTGGGTATTGATTTTTTTTTTGAGCTGAAGATGTAGGCTGATACCAATGATTGAAACCACACAGTTGATGTTTTTGGAGGGGTTGCTATTCCCTATTAAATCTGTTCTGTGATTTTTTTCATTTTATTTTAGTCACCAATACCTTTTTTATCATTGCTGTTTGCCTGATGTCAGGATCTGTACTGGCTGTTAGCCACCATTGTGTAATTTTCAGCACTAGGAAGCTTGTGCACCATTCTGCAAAAGGACTCATGAATATCTTGCCTGCTGGAAAGCCATCCTGTTGTCGAAAGCAATCTTTCTTGGTTCGGTTCTGTTTTCAATCGGAGCTCAACCTTTTAAAAGAAATATGCTTTCATCTATAACTTAGAGTGAGTGTTCCAAGCAGCAACTTGAAGAGAATTTGGATAAAACGGGTCATGACATTCCTTCGACCATGGGTTCTGGGACCTATTGACAAAGACCAGAGCTTCCATTGCTTGGGTGTTAACTACCTGACATTGGGAGTGGATTCATACTTTAGGCTTCAATCACGAACTGCTTGACACTGTAATAATTGTATTATATCTGCTGACTGATCCATTTATCATTTCTTGTAAATGCATGACTAAACCATAGGAGATCTGAACATATCCTTTACCATTTCACCTGGTTGAGAACTCAGTTGAAATTGTTCAGCCATTTTAAATGCCTCCCCTTATACGGTTCAAACAGTCCAAATTAATGGGTATCCTATAGGACATGTTTTCAACAAATGAACAGAGCTAATTGGAAAGCTTTTTCAGAAAGCCAACATGCACCACTTATGCGGTAAAGCGTATCTGCATGGATTAAGTAATCATTATTTCAACTACTGCAAGAAACCCAAAAGTCATCCCATTTTTGGGGCCAGAAGCGAGATCATGAACAGTCCAGAAATTTAAAGAAAATACTCCTGGCCTGTGCATCCCATCCAGCAGTGACTTTCAGTTATCATCCACTATGAGGACAGATTTCAAATGGCTGTCCTTAATTAATGGTTGGGTATCAGATTTTCTGCCTGTGAGGACTACCTGTGGGAACTAATTTCAGATTTAGACCTGTGGGGACTGATGCCTTTATAATCCAAAAAACTGGGTACATTGAGATGATGGATACCATTGTTTTTGCTTCCACTTATGAAAAAGGAGGACCGGTTTCTAGTCGTCTTTGACCTGCCCTTCCTTTGATCATTCCCTCAGGGGAATGGGTGGACACTTGGAAGGAACATAAACTCAATGTTTGGAGATTGATTTTTTTTCCTTGGAATTTGAACTTTCTGGTTAAATCTGCTAGTCTGACCTTGAGCAAAAGAGATGTGTTGGGTACTGGCATCGGGAATTGAACTGAGCAGCACAAACGATCTACGTGCATTATACTTTGATTTGCAGATTGCAAATACAAGGAGATGAAAATTGTTTTCGTTCCTGGGTAATGTAAATATTTTGGAACATTCTCGTTCAAAGTATTGCCTGCCTTCTGTGGACTCGACAAACTCTGTCTTTAATTGTTACTATGTTGGTGTTTTTTTAAAAAACCATACCAAACTCGTGGCAAGCACTTAACTACACAAGGTTTTAATAATGCAAGCTTAGTACTAAATGGAAATTGTTCAACTCCTTTAAGGCTATGATATTCTAGCTGCAATCAGATATTACTTAAATGCCCTGTTGTTTTATCCAATTCACTTAGTCTGAAATGGGCTAATTAAACCATCTTGAAGGTTGTTGCAGGACACCTTGTGTTGAGGTCCATGTGAGCCACTTGGCTAGAGACCATTTTCAACATGCGGAGGTGGCTTTCAGGCCAATATATTATTTAACGGCGGTTCATAAGGCATTTACCTTGTATGTTTTCACAAAACAGTGGTATATTAGTTCAGGTAAAAGAACATGACTCCACAGTGCACGAAGCTGGTATTTTGATACTCGGTCTTAATCTTTTTGGTTATGCTTTACACGGTGAATCAAAGTTCACCACAATTCACAATTTGTGGTTTACTTGGTCTGTGCATGTAATTCAGGTTAATTTGCAAAATGCATGCCTTGCTGCCCTTCGATTTTTCTATCTGTTTGTACTCTAGTTGTGCTGGTTTAGTAGCTGCGAACTTAGATCACAGCTCCACTTAGCTGTATGGAATCGCATGTGATGCAACTATGGAGTGATTTCATCTTGTAGCACATGCCTGGAGAGGATCTCAGAATGGAGAACTGTGCAAGTTATCTTTTGTTCCCCCTGATATGTTAATGTTCTTCCCATCACTGCTTAGAGTTGGATACTGTTTTGCATGATTGAGGGCAGGTTAACAGATATAGTCAACAAATTGGACTTTGTCCAGCCCAAGCTTCATATTCTCTGCATTCAACAGTTTGTACAATATCTTGTTCAAGTTTATCTAATGGTTTGTCATAAATCATAGAATCCCTACAGTGCAGATGAGGCCATATGGCCCATCAAGTCTGCACCAACTCTCTGACAGTATTTTACCCAGGCCCTTTCCCCTGCACTATCCCTGTAACCCCATGGTTAATCCACCCAACCTGCACATCTTTGGACTGTGGGAGGAAACCAGAGTACCCAGAGGAAACCAATGCAGACATTGGACGAGCGTGCAAACTCCACATAGGCACAGTGGTTAGCACTGCTACCTCCTGCCTCCGGGGACCTGAGTTCGATTCCCGGCTTCGGTCATTGTCTGCACGTTCTCGCTGTGTCTGCGTGGATCTCCTCTCAGTCTGAAAGATGTACTGATTAGGTGCATTGCCCATGCAAAATTCTCCGTGTACCCGAACAGGTGCTGGAGCATGGAGACGAGGTGATTTTCACAATAACTTAATGTAAGCCTACTTGTGACACTAATAAATAAATTTAAACAGGGCCAGAATTGAACCCGGCTCCCTGAAGCTGTGAAGCTCGCCACTGTGCCGTGCTTCGGACAAGCTTAAGTATTTGAAGCAATCGGCGTTATCACTAAATGGTGTCTAGTGGATGTTTGTGCTTTCCGGCCTGTATTTGTGACCATGTACAAGATTATAGTATTAGAGGGTTGGATGGAGAGAAATTTGAGTGTATTCAGGAGGAATTTCTCATTCAGTATGTGGATGGCCCGACTAGAGAGAGGGCAAAACTTGACCTCCTCTTGGGAAATAAGGAAGGGCAGGTGACAGAAGTGTTAGTGAGGGATCACTTTGGGACCAGTGACCATAATTCTATTAGTTTTAAGATAGCTATGGAGAATGATAGGTCTGTCCCAAAAGTTAAAATTCTAAATTGTGGCAAGGCCAATTTTGATGGTGTCAGGCAGGAACTTTCAAAAGTTAATTGGGGGAGTCTGGGAAGGCAAAGGGATGTCTGCTAAGTGGCATGCTTTCAAAAGTGTGTTAACCAGGGTTCAGGGTAAACACATTCCTCTTAGAGTGAAGGGCAAGGCTGGCAGAAGTTGGGAACCCTGGATGACTCGGGATATTGAGGCCCTGGTCAAGAAGAAAGGCACATGACATGCATAGGCAGCTGGGATCAAGTGAATCCCTTGAAGAGTATAGGAGGTGTAGGAGTAGAGCTAAGAAAGAAATCAGGAGGGCAAAAAGGGGACACAATTGTTTTGGCAGATAAGGCAAAGGAGAATCCAAAGAGCTTCTACAAATACATAAAGGGTAAAAAGGGAGAGAGTAGGGCCTCTTGAGGATCAACAAGGTCATCTATGTGTGATGGGTGAGATCCTAAATGAATATTTCTCATCAGTATTTACTGTTGAGAAAAGCATGGATGTTAGGGAACTTGGGGAAATAAATAGTGATGGCTTGAGGAGTGTACATATTACAGAGAAGGAGGTGCTGGAAGTCTTAAAGCGCATCAAGGTAGATAAATCCCCGGGACCTGATTAAGTGTATCCCAGGATACTAGGGAGGAAATTGCGGGTCCCCCTCGCAGAGATATTTGAATCATCGATAGTTGCGGGTGAGGTGCCTGAAGATTGGAGAGTGGCAAATATTGTGCCTTTGTTTAAAAAGGGCTGCAGGGAAAAGCCTGGGAACTGCAGGTCAGTGAGCCTCACATCTGTGGTGGGTAAATTGTTGGAAGGTATTTTGAGAGACAGGATCTACAGGCATTTAGAGATGCATGGATTGATTAGGGACAGTCAGCATGGCTTTGTGAGTGGAAAATCATTTCTCACAAATTTAATTGAGTTTTTTGAAGTGGTAATCAAGAAGGTAGATGAGGGCAGTGCAGTTGATGTTGTCTACATGGACTTTAGCAAGGCCGTTGACAAGGTACCGCATGGCAGGTTGTTGCATAAGGTTAAATCTCTCGGGATCAAGGGTGAGGTATCTAAATGGATGCAAAATTGGCTTCTTGACAGAAGCCAGAGGGTGGTTGTAAAGAGTTGTTTTTCAAACTGGAGGCCTGTGACCAGCGGTGTGCCTCAGGGATCAGTGCTGGGCCCACCATTATTTGTCATTTATATTAATGATTTGGATGAGAATGTAGGGGGGGGCATGGTTAGTAAGATTGTAGATGACACCAAGATTGGTGGCATAGTGGACAATGAAGAAAGTTATCATAGAATCATCATAGAAACCCTACAGCACAGAAAGAGGCCATTTGGCCCATCGAGTCTGCACCGACCACAATCCCACCCAGGCCCTACTCCCACACCCCTACATATTTTACCCACTAATCTCTCTAACTTACGCATCTCAGGACACTAAAGGCAATTTTAGCATGGCCAATCAACCTAACCCGCACATCTTTGGACTGTGGGAGGAAACCAGAGCATCCGGAGGAAACCCACGCAGACACGAAGAGAATGTGCAAACTTCACACAGACAGTGACCCAAGCCGGGAATCGAACCCAGGTCCCTTGAGCTGTGAAGCAGCAGTGCTAACCACTGTGCTACCGTGCCGCCCTAATCTCCAATTGCAACAGTATCTTGATCAATTGGGCCAGTGGGCTGACGAATGGCAGATGGAGTTTAATTTAGACAAATGCGAGGTGATGCATTTTGGTATATTGAACCAGGGCAAGACTTAGTTAATGGTAGGGCATTGGGGAGAATTACAGAACAAAGAGATCTAGGGGTACATGTTCATAGCTCCTTGAAAGTGGAGTCACAGGTGGACAGAGTGGTGAAGAAGGCATTCGGCATGCTTGGTTTCATTGGTCAGAACATTGAATACAGGAGTTGGGATGTCGTGTTGAAGTTGTACAAGACATTGGTAAGGCCACACTTGGAATACTGTGTGCAATTCTGGTCACCCTATTATAGAAAGGATATTATTAAACTAGAAAGTGCAGAAAAGATTTGCTAGGATGCTACCGGGACTTGATGGATTGCGTTATAAGGAGAGGCTGAATAGACTGGGACTTTTTTCTCTGGAGCGTAGGAGGCTGAGGGGTGATCTTATAGAGGTCGATAAAATAATGAGGGACATAGACAAGGTAGATAGTCAATATCTTTTCCCAAAGGTAGGGGAGTCTAAAACTAGAGGGCATAGGTTTAAGGTGAGAGGAGAGAGATACAAAAGTATCCAGAGGGGCAATTTTTTCACAGAGGGTGGTGAGTGTCTGGAACAAGCTGCCAGTGGTACTAGTAGAGGCGGGTACAATTTTATCTTTTAAAAAGCATATAGATAGTTACATGGGTAAGATGGGTATAGGCCAAATGCGGGCAATTGGGATTAGTTTGAGGGTTTTAAAAAGGACGGCATGGACAAGTTGAGCCGAAAGGCCTGTTTCCATGCTGTAAACCTCTGACTCTATGACTATTGGGGTTGAGGGATGATTAAAGAGATTGTGAGGCAGCTGGGTATCTTTTGATCACATGGAATTTGGGTAGCCAGATTCTTCCGGGATCTGGTTTTGTAAAAACAAGTTGGCGAATGTGTGTACAAGAATGGAATTTAAGTTTGCTGATACTGAATCCTAAATTATGGGATGTAATAGACTGAGATTGTAGAAGTGGGCAAATGAGTAGCAGACGCAGGTCGAGGCAGAGTTGATGCATATGTCATAAATTTAGGGATGAAAGGAATATGTCAAAACAGTAGGATTCGTAACAAAAAGACTAGATCTTCAAATATATGGATTTTTAAGATGGGTGTGCAGGTAGGAAAACCTAGAGGATAAAAATTGATGTTTGGGTCTTGCAGCAAAGTAATATGTTTACAGAAGAAAAGCATTGCAGATGCTGGAAATTGGAAATAAAAGAAAATGCTCGATGCAAGTCAGATAGCATCTGTGGAAAGAGGAGGATGAGTGTTTACCTTTTAGTTTGGACCAGCAGGTGTTATGGATGAACAGTTTGAGGAGCAACAGACAGGAAGAAATGGCCTTAACCATTTACATATCCTCTGGATCTGATGCACGTTTTCTTTGATTTATTAGGACTGCTGTACGCTTTTGTCACATTTAATCATTTACTGTCCTCCCCTTATTCAGACCACTTGCTCGTTTTTTTCCACCTATCCCTCTCAAGCTGTTTAACATCCGGTTTTAATAATGTTTTCAACCTTGAACTCTAATCCTACCTTCCCCTACCACCCTCTACAAATTTGCAACAGCTGAGGCCAGTTGGAATATTGGAGAACTCCTGGGAAGTTCATTGTCGGAAACTTATTGGAGCCGTGGAAAGGATATTTATTGTGCATGGTTTTGACATTGGGATTCTACATCTGAACAAAGGCTCAATTTCTCTTCACCTCCCCCCCCCCCCCCCCCCGCCCAAAGGCAGCAGATCTAATGGAACTCCTTGCAGTAGTATGAGATTTTAAGAGGGTACATGAAGTGTGTTTCCACTGTTGACTTAATGTAGGATTTTGGACTCTGAATTGACATTGTGAAAAGAGACACAGCCATTTTAATATCAATGTGTGACGAAGTGGAATTGCATGCATTTCAGAGGACATTTAATAAGTTTATTTAAAGTTTGTTTGTTTATTAGTCACAAGTAGGCTTACACTGCAATGAAATTACTGTGAAAATCTGCTAATCACCACACTCCGGTGTCTGTTCAGGTACACTGAGGGAGAATTTAGCATGGCCAATGTACCTAACCAGCACGTCTTTTGGACTGTGGGAGGAAACCCACATAGACACTGGGAGAACACGCAGAAGTCACACACTGAGCCAAGCTGGGAATCGAACCTGGGTCCCTGGCACTTGAGGCAGCAATACTAGCCACTATGCTGCCCTAATAAGGGTCATGCATGTAGCAACACAAATAGAAGCTTGCAATATTTGTCTCACTAACCACTTGTGAAAGAAGTCATAATATTGGGCAATTAAATAAATATTTGCGAAGCAGGAATATAGCTGATGTGAGCGAGCATTGGTTAAGGGGTTTTAGTAGACGGCTTAATTTGAAGTTGCAGCATTTGGGGGGGGGGGGGAAATGAGCAGAATTTCTGTGATTGATGCTAATTGATTAGTGACCTCAATGCTTTGATGGTTAATATACCTTTTGTTGAGTTTTATGTGGTTAAGGCAATCTTTAAAGCCAGTTTTTGTTTCATTTGCCTCAGGAAGTTAGTGTTGGAATTTTGTCCTTCACACATTTTTTTTCCTCTTGAAAGGGAAGTATCACTTTGATCAGGGCTTTACTGTTCAATGTAACAAACTAAGGACATCTGCCTATCTAGGCAGTTTGCAATTGGCAACAAAACGGTTTGTAAGCCCATGACACAGCAATCTGACTAAATGGGTTGTGGGATATATTTAATTGTTTAGGCTGCTCTAGAACCATCAGGAAAACTCAAGTTCTGTTTTTGGTCTAATGTAACCACAATATTCAATGTGCCATTGTTCTATTGCCACAATCTGCATGACATCAATTTTTTTTTACTTAGCCAAGTCTGAGTGGCTTGGAGCATTTCTCTCTGCATGTCACAAATTATGGCTACTAACTAACCACTTCAGAAGTGGGAAGTGTGCTGGAATGGGCCTTCTGCAATAGCTGGTCCTAGATTGCCATGAACTTTAATTTGCTGATATTGATAAAATTGGTGGTTTGTGCCAGAATTTTCTAACTTTGCACTCCACCCAATGACTTGAGAGCACTGAGTTTAGGCTAGCATTTAAATGCAGTACTGTACTCAGGAAGTGCTGCATTGTCAGTGGTACTGTCATTTAGATGAGAAGTTATCTGAACTGGTTCATGTGCAAGATCCGGTTACACTATTTGGAGAGCGTGGGGCAACATGTCCTGGGGATAATTCCTCCGTGAGCCATGAAGAATGGAATGGAATAACTGTCTGCTGTCTCATTTGCTGTTGATCTTGTGTGCGGATTAGCTGCATCACTGAGAGGAATGCTAAGCCATTCCTGAGCACTGTTGTGCATGCTCTTTCTTCAGTGATTAATACAAAGCTGCAATTAGTGTTGGTGTTTGCAGGAGAATGAATGTGGATTCGGAATGCTTAAAGGAAATTATCTTGCAAGCAAACCTGCGTGATTGCTTCTCAGTGAAATAGTGCAGTCAGAAACTGGAAGTGTTTACCATCTGTCTGTGAAATTGGAACAGTTCTGGGTTGCACACAAGCTTCAAGCTTTTGAAGTTGCATAGATGTGTCTGCAAGTAAAATAACCCAAATTCTTTTGAAATTCGGCTTCTGCAAGCATGGTGCACCTTCGACATTGTGATGCCCACATGTTAGTTAAAAGCATTGGTCTAGAATTCCATTGCTGATGCAATTTTTATTCTATACCAGTTAATTGTGAATTACTTGCGATTCTGCCACTTGCGTCAGTTGGCAAACTTTGTTTTCATATAATTCATGCCCATAAACTAAGTGTCACTGTTTTCAGTGTCTTGATAGCTGCTGCTAATTCTATACTCGAGATCTCTCTCCCTCCCAAAAATCATAACAGACTACTACCCCATCCCACAAAGGAAGTGGGCATGTTATAAAAAAGCTGATGTCTATTACAGATCTACCAGTTTCACACGAGAGCATTTTCATGTGCTTGTTTTACTGCCTACGCCTTTGAGGGCTTCTTTGTGAGCAGGAGGAGATGATACTGTTCTTGTGCTGTTATCTCAGTATTGGTGTCAATGGGATTAGCGTTTGTTATTGACAGTGGTTTCCGCAGATGGACTTTGTTTTAATCTGGGCTCTGAGATTGCATACGCTGAAGCACCTGGGATTGCAGCCATTACGGTGGGAAGTGGCTGCTGCCCTGTGTTCCTCTTGCCCACTTTGCTCGCGCAGATTGTTCTCAGGAATAACATTTCTAGCAAGAATAAACAATTTGGTCAATTCACCAGAAATTCATTGCTGTGACTAATTTGCTGTTTTATTTTTCTGCTACTGATTAAAACATGATGGTCTGCTTTTTTAAGGCATTGTTTCCTTGTTTAATAAAAGGATCACTTAAAACTAGTGCAGTTGTGTTTATTGTTTTCCCTTACTTGGCTGTGACATCTTTCATTTACCTGTTTCCTTTTTTTAAATGGTAGCCCAGAGTTGCTTTGTGGTGTTGTGTATGTGTGTGTGTATATATTAAATATTATATGTGTGTGTTTGGACCTGTTGGAAATATGCCGTGCAGCTGCAATCTACAGATTTATAGGGAAGGACTGAGTGCTTTGATCTTGAGTAAGAAAACTTTAAGTTCTACAATGGCAGCAAGAAGTTGAGTCTTTAGCAATAATGCATCTCATTTTCTTTCAGCTGGGGATGCAGATGATCCCCCAAGAATCACCCCTAACCCAGTCATCAATGGTAACGTAGCAATGGCAGATGGTCACAACAACACAGAGGAAGACATGGAAGATGGTAACCTTTTACTTTTTAATCTGTTTAGTAGATGAGCATTCCTTCATATAATTGGGGAATTAGTAGTCTTAAATTGGGCTCATTTCAATTTTTGAAATATGTTCAACAATTTGGACCAAAATCTCTAATGAAAGGCGATCATTTGAAAAATATGGTATGGAAATTTATTCTGGCAGTGTGGAAAAAATGTTTATATGTAAGATTTTAAATCCATCAAATGGCTTGTGGCATTCATGGCTTGAGTTTGTGTTGGGTGAATGAATCTTTTGCATATCAGAATAGTGATGACCATGCTGGGAGCAGAAGTATTTTATGCCTCGGCTGGTTAAAGATGTTTGGATGCCTGGTAAAAAGCTCTCTCCTCACTCCCCCCTCAACAAAGTGTTTTGATATCATCCTCAATAAAGTGCTTGTGCAACAGCCATTGCTGTAACCTCCACACATTGGTGCTGAATATTGACAGCTTGGTGTGGATTTTTAGTTCATTTGATTGGACTATGCTGTAGCACAGTACAAAATATTAAAAGATTATCTATTGAATTGTCTACAACCTTCTTTCCTTTTTCACTTTCTGATCCTTTTCTCCCCACAAGAGGAAGGGGGTGGAAATCAGTCAATGGGGTAATTGAAATGGATATCACAAAGATGCTGCAATTTGTGATCATTTGTGATGTATTGTGATTTGAGCATCTTTGATTATAGATTTGTTGTTGGTTTTGGATAACGTATAGCAATATTCTGGGGGCCATTAGCCCAAGACTCTGCAATTGGTGTTTTTTGATGGCTTTTTCCAAATCATTTACATTTATGTAACTAAGTAATATTAAAGGTGGAATAACTGGAAACATTGCAACAGCTAAAATTAACTCCTTAATAAAAAAGGACTGGAGATGAGATGATAGTTGTACATTATTCCTTTTATGTAGGAAAGAGGGTTAGCTCCAATTATTCCCATCGTTGCATTTCACAGGGGCTTGTATTAAAGGTTTGCACAAAGGAGTTGATTTTTGATGTAGGAATATTTTATACATGGGCAAAACATCTGCCGGGGGCGTGTCAATCCCCAAAATATTTTGAATTAAGATAGTAATTGCGACTTTAAAATGGTTTGTTTCTGGTGATGAAGCTGTTTCCTGTTTAATTCTCGATGTGAAGCAGTAATCATTGCAAAACCTTGGACGCTGCGACATGTATTGCGAAGCTTTTAAGATTGAAGTACAGTTTTGATCATAAATGGGACTAATGACAATGATGCTGTTGGTTATATTTTGCTAAATCTTTCTTAAGGACCAGATTTATTACACATATTCTCCTCCAGATCAGATATTCTACAAATGAACACTAATGGGTTATATATGCCTGCGCAGCTAAACGGAAGATTGAGAATTGCACACTGTTCTAGCAAGATGCCTCCCCATGGGGTAGGTGCTCTCTGATTACACATCCTGGTCACAAGGAATTTTATTTCCTACTTGGAGCATGTTATGAGAGATTCCTCAATTCTTCCCTCATTCATTTAACTTCTACATACATAGAAATAGGAATTTCAGTCATTATCTTTGGGAGAGGAGGTGGGAAAGGGAATGAGCTCTTGAAATTCACCATTGCGCAATCATTTGGGTCAGGCAATCTTTCCCTTCGCTAACTAAGACTTTGTGTGCTTCACCTTTTTGAGTTTTTCTCATCGGTGTTGGTTTTCTTTTGCATAGAAATTTTACTCGTAAGATAATGTTGTGGGTAATGGTAAACTGCAAAAAACATTATTTTGTAAATTTTTCAATTTAATAAAATTGTTTGCCTAAGCTGATATTTTGCAGTGTCCACCCCTAAGGACTACTTTGGATGTATTCCTGAAGTTAAAATCTGTGGCATACAATGGTTCCTACTCCAAATGCATGATTCATTAGCCTGTCTTCAACATGACGCAGTTCCAGAAAGTAAAGTTTATTTATTAGTTACAAGTAGACTTAAATTCATACTGTGAAAATACCCTAGTCGCCACACTCCGGCACCTGTTCGGTTACACTGGTGCCGGAGTGTGGCGAGATTCTGAGGGAGAATTTGGCATGACCAATGCACCTAATCAGCACGTCTTTCAGACTGTGGCAGGAAGCCAGAGCACTCGGAGGAAACCCATGCGGACATGGAGGGAACGTGCAAACTCCACACAGTGACCCAAGCTGGGAATTGAACCCGGGTCCCTGGTGCCTTGAGGCAGCAGTGCTAACCACTCTGCCACCGTGCTCCCTGACACAAGAGAAACACAAAAAGAAACACTAAGCTGCCGCTAAGTCTGTGAAAGCATTCAGTGGAATAGTCATTTACTGCATTCTAAAGCTAGGTTCCTCTGGTAAAAAGAAACCCAGAGTTCCAGTTTTGCTAACTGCAACCAGACAGGAATTGGGTTTTAAGCAGGAAGTGAATTAGTGAAGAGGCGCAGTGGCCAAATTGTGTTTGGTGCTGATCGAGGATAAAACGCTGAATTTCTGTTTTATCATCTGGATAATTGCCCAGTGCTGGCTCCAATTAACCAGCGATGTCATTGATGTCTTTGACCAACATCTGGGAAGTTGTATTTCTTTTGATGTTGATCAACACGGCCTGATGTGGTAGCTGTGGTATGGTACTTCAATTCCTGGCGTTGCTCACGTTTATTACCCATCTCTAGTGACACTTGTGAATGTAGCCTTTCTGACTGCTGCTGTTCATGTGATGAAGATGTTTCCAAAGTGGTGGTCAGCAGGAGTTGTGGAATTTTGACCAATCAATGGAGGAGTGATGGCATGCATCTTGAATGTTTTGGTGTTCTGTGCACCCACTGTCCTTGGCCGCCTTATTGGTGGAGATCACAGGTTTGGGATTAAAAAAGCTTTGGCAAGTTACTGCAATGAATCCTGTGGATAGCATGCACATGTGGAGGGAGTGAAAGGATTAGTATAGATACATGCTTGATGGCTGGCGCAGGACCGAATGACTACTTGTACTGTAAAATTGACTCAACTGTTTTTGTAACTGAACCCATCCAAGCATGTGACCAGTATTCAGTTGGATTTCTGATATTTGATTTTCAGGCTATGGAGAGGCTCTGGGGAGTCGGGATGTGAGCTGGTTGCCATTGAACACCCAACGTTTAACCTGACCTAATAATATTGCATCTGCCCTAGTAATATTGCGTTTGCCACTGACCAGAAACCCAGCTGGGTTTCTGGTTAGTGCCAACCCCCAGTATGTTAATATTTGGCCATTGTATTCTGTTTGAATTTCATACACTTTTTATTGTGTCCAGGTGTTGTTGGACATGGGGCATAGAATGCTTCATTTTTACTTTGTTCATGGGTTGAGTTATTGCCAATCTCTAACTGTCCTTGAGAAGGTGATGAGCTGCTTGAACTGCTGCAGTCTGTGTGTGGGTACCGCCGCAGTGCTGTTAGGAAGGGTATTTCAGGATTTTGACCCAGTGACAGTGGCAGAACGGTGATATAGTTCCAAGTCAAGATAGTGAGGCTTGGAGGAGATATTGCCCATACATCTGCTGTTGTTCTCCTTCTGGGTGGGGAGGTCACAGGCTTGGGAGGTGCTGTTGACTTCTTAGTGGATGAGTATATTAGAATAATTCTGTAATTTCCCCTTTCTCAAATGTGAAAGCAAAATATTGGACCAAGGGATCATCTCTGAAAATTTCTAAGACCGTTGTAATACTTCCTGGCATACAGGATTCCATGCGACATCTGGTTGAATTAGCTTCCCGTAAGTCATAAGATCATAAATAGGAGCAGGGTAGGTCATTCAGCCTGTCGAGCCTTCTCCGTCATTCAGTAAGGTTATAGCTGATCTGATTGTGACCTCGAATCCATTTCCTTACTGCCCACCTACATAACCCCTGACTCCTTAGCTGATAAATCTATCTCCACTTAGAATATGTTCAATGACCCAGCCTCCATAGCTCTCTGTGGAAGAGAATTCCAAAGACAAACAGCCCTCTGAGAGAAGAGATTCCTCACCACCCTTCCATTTATGGTACTAATGTTTCACCAGTGCTACCTCCTTTAAAAGCTCATGACACTTTGTGGTATCATTAGTGGTGCTGATTGACCGAAGTGATGCCTGGTTTTGAGCTGAATTACAGAACAAGTGTGCTCTATTTCCAGATGAAGTTGGAGGTGTTAAAAGGGAATAGTGTACCCTGTCAGGCTGGCTGGCTTTGTTATCCTACCCATTTCTTTTGCATCACTGCCATCAGGAACGAAAGTTAAAAGCTAACAAACATGTTGACAGAGTGTGTGTTCCCTACTATTCCTATTTCCCATCACTCCTTAATGTCACTTGTGGCAGACTTATCACAGTATAGGTGCTGAACTGTCATAGCCAGTCTACCCATGCCTTGCATGTTGGAAACTAGTTCAACTGGTTCAAAATCCTGATGTGTGGACCTCTCGGATTTGCCCACCTTCAAAGGTGCAGAGGCACATTCTAAACATGGGAAAGCAACATTAGGCGCTATATTCAGCGTTAGTACCTGGGAGGAGAACATTTGTTAGTAAAACCAAGGCAAGTAGCATCTGTGCTCTGCAATTGATGGAGGTCAATTACCATGATGTCTCCTGGGTCTAGACATTCTGTAAGTTGTACGAGGTAAAGTTGTGCTTTGAGCATGAGTTTTCATCGATCCAAATAACTCTGTAGCGGCAGGAAGAAGCTCTTGGGTCCCTTCTAGTCCTAGCCAGTGACTTGATGAGGACCGTGTATTTCAGCATATCGTGGAGTCGGGTAGGGATGCGGTCAAGAAATTGGACTTTGCAGTAATGTTTTCCTCCCCCATGCCCCACTTTTCATATGGCCAGAATGAACAGAAGAGGGGTGGCAACTGAGTGCTTTAAGTGTAGGTTATTGAAAGGGTGATTTTTAAAAAATGATTTTACTTCAGTTGGTTTAAGTTTTTTTTCAGACCAGATGAGAAACTATTTTAAGGCAATTTGCCAATAAAAAGAAACAAATATTGGGCAAAATAAGAGCTTTGGCAGCACCTTGCAGCATGCACTTTGTTTCTACAAACTGTGGCTGCTAAGTAAATATTAGAAATAAATGTTTGCAAATTGCTATAATTTTTTTCTTGTACGCTTTTACTTTGTCATTGGCTCGCGGAGGAAGATAATGTTGACATGCGTTTCCAGCACTAGCATAAGTGGTGCCATTATGAAAATGTCTGTGAAAGATCTGATTTTAAAAAAATAAAGAGCATTGCAGTAATAACTCCCACTTCTCTAAAGGAGAATCTTCCACACAGACTTAAACCACCCACCGTCCTCTTCTGTTCTCTTAACTATTTTGTTTTAGCTCGGCTGTTCTTAGAACTACCTGCAAGTGGTGCATGCAATCTTCAATATTCCAGTTAGCTGGATTGGTGCAGATTAATGCTTGTGTCTGTGGAAGACTCTCTGTGGAGAAATGGTGAGTTATGACAGTGAGTAATATTCCCTTTTGTAAATGATTAGCTTGTAACTGATAATAAATGGAATGATTTTAATGCTGATTTTATTTGAAGAATAGATTTTCTTTGAAGGGCGCATATAGTCATAGAATTGTTATCATTTGCTGTGGAACAAAGATGAATAGTAGGCAGTAGATGGTCAGGAGGGGATTTGACCTAGTTTTGAAAAGCTGTGGTGATTCATGTTGTGTAAATTTGCCTTGGAGGTAAGAAAGTTCCAATCATGTTATTTCTTGAATTTGTTTTGGATCTTGCCTGCCTTTTAACTGGATCCTGCATTCATAACCAGGTGTATGTTATCCTGTGGTTTCCCAATTTATGAAATGAATTTGACAGCAGAAAGTGCAATTCAATGCACTATTCACATTAATAGCTCTAACTAGAATACAGTTACTAAGTAAAAATGCATCATTGCTGTTGCAAATGGGGACGGACTATTGCGATTACCCATCATATTTTTCTGGTTAATATGTTGCATGATTTTATATGGTCGTTGTGTTTGCTGTTTGTATTCCCACTCGCATGGATGGCTGCTTTGATTGTCCTTTGAACAGTGAAAATCTTGTTGCAACTTCTTAAATCGCATTCAGAACTTTCAGTTCTGTAGTCCCTTCATCTATTGACATTCTTGACACATCTCACCTAATGTATTTCATTGCTAAAACCACCACACACTTTTATCTGCTTTTGTAGCAACTCCTTATTTTTCCCTTACTAACAGTTGACTCTCTTTTAAACTGAAACCCTAATGTTCTCAAATTGTGAACCTTTATTCCTGGGCAAGGCACAAGAAAAATATGCAGGGGGATATAGGCAGGCTGGGTGATTAGGCAATAACGTGTCAGTTGAAATAAAAATGGCAATTTGTGAAGTTATTCTCTTTGGGGAATAAAAATTGGGAAATTATTTTGTGCATGGCAAGAGATTGGGAAAGTTTACATTCAGAGGGACCTGGATGTCCTTATACATGTTACAGTGAGCAATTAGGAAGGCAAATGATATGTTACCATTTGTTACAAAGGAATTGAAGTAGAAGCAAAGTTTTTTTTTAAACCGCAATTAGAGCATTGAGGTTGAACACCTGAAGTTACTGTGGTGAGTTTTGTTCTCATCCGAAGAAAGAGCATTTATGTCCTACAGTCGCTTGGTAGTAAATATGTTGAGTATTGCTGAGAAAAGAGACATTGTTAAAGCTTTTCATTTTTCACTCATCAGGACAGATGGAAACGTACCAAATTTCAAAGGAAACAACAATGCATGAGAAAGGGGTGTTGACTGGTTGGCGAGTCGACCAACCAATTGGTCATTACTTTACCATGGCGACATACACAGGAAGCTATTATCCGTTTCTTTTGTTTGTACTAAAATCTTCCATGTTCGGATATATTCCTTTTTGCCTGCAGAAGACGAGCAGAAGTGACATTGCAAACCTGACCGCTGATCTTAAATTGGTTTTTGTAAATGTTAACCCATTTGGGATTATTCAGCAAATGCTGCCCAATCACATCTAATGGTGTATTCGCCATGGTAATTCTTGACCATTCAGAGCCGAATTGCCAGCCAATCAGCACCCCTTTGCTCATCAATTGTTCCCTTTTGATGTTTGGAATTCTTGCATCTCTCCTGATGAGTGCAAGATGAAAAGTTTCAAATGCGTTTCCCCTTTAGAGGAAGTGCAATAAAGATTCATGAGACAGGTTGAGCGATTGAGTAAAGTAAGCTTACAATCAGAGTTTAGAAAAATGCGAGAGGACAGGGTCCGTCTAGAGCACTGGTTCATTGCCTCAATAAGGGGACATCCATTTATCTCTAAAATGAGAGAGATTACACTCAAGATAATGAATCATTAATACTTACCCCCCCGCCCTGAGATGTGTGCTCAGCTATTGAGTATATTCCAGACAGAAGCTGACAGATTTATGGGCACTAATGGAATAGAGGGATATGGGGATAATTCAGGAAGGTGGAGCTGAAGTAGTAAATCAGCCATTGCCTTGAATGGCCATTTCCAGCTCCTATTCCTTACTACTTGTTTACGTTGAATCTTTACCATGCTGAGAATGAAACAACGTGTATTTGTGTGGTGCCTTTAACTCCTAAGATTCTTCACAGCAATGACAAAATACTATATTGAACCACAGAGTTAAGGCAGATAACCAAAACTTCGGTCAAAGAGGCAAGTCTTAAGGAATATCTTAAAGATGGAAAGTGAGGTAGAGAGAGATTTCTAACCTTGGGCCTAAGCAGCCAAAAGCATGGCCACCAATTGTGGAACAGGTAAAATTGGGGATGCTCAAGTTCAGAATTGGATGAGTGAGTATATCTGGGAGGGTTGTGGGGCTGAATATCTGGGAGGCTGTGGAGATTGAAGACAAGAGGGACAGACCCTGGGGGGGATTGAAAATGGTGGGAATTTTCAAATCATCTTGGTTAACCAGGAATTGCAGGTGCCGAAGCACTGTTGTTACTCATTTGTGTAATCCTTATCTCAACTCATTTCTCTTTCCTTACTCCTACAATCTGCAGACTTGTGTGATCTAAACTTCTCATTCCTTGACCACTGTGATTTGATTTATTTTATTCTTTGGTATTGTTCATGTACATAAATCTGGGTCCTTTGAATTGTCTCTGTTTCAAAAATAATACTGTATTTGTGTCTAAAGAATTTTTAAAAGTTTCTGTAACTTCCATGAAATGTTGTCATTGTGGTGAAAAGGACATCTGGGATATTGTTCTTTTGAAGCCATTACACCCTTGAATGGCTTTCTATTTCCCCTTTCACATCTACTGTTTGCAGGGTCTTGTCTTGAATCATACTACACCCATCCCCTTAAGACCTATATGAAAGGCATCCATTAGTCTGATGCTTTAGCTGAGTACTGTCTTGCATTGTATTCCAAGGATAGCCTGTTGAAGTGAGGATATGAATCTTTTGCCACTACACCATATATGAAATGTTGTTTGCTTCCTCAGCATTTCACTACAAAATGTTTTATACTGTTGTGCTTTACTATTTACTTGTGGAGGGAGAACACGAGGAAAATATTAATTATCTAGAGTGGAAATCGACTTAAATTTTGAAGAGGTTCAACCTCTGCCTACAGAACTCCTGATAAGCCTGATCCAAATGTCTGACCTTCCACGTTTTGCGATAATGTTTCCACACTCTTGCTGTTGGCAACTTGGAGCAGCCTCCTGCAAACAAATAATGGTATCTTGTGTGCAGCAGCATGGGGAAAGACCATTTTCATGTCTCGGGGTGAGATGTTTTCAAGACGAACAGTATCTCAGTTCTATTTTGCCCATTTCCAAATTGTTTGTGCAAGGAATCTTTGAGAATGAGGAAGGCGATAGCTACGGTAAGTAATAGTGGAGAGCAAATAAAGCCACAACAATGTATCCACTATTTACTTCAAGCTCCTCTTTTGGATGGCATTTTTCTTGAGTATGAATGATAAAGTTGGCAAGGAGTGTCTTTATTCCTAATCGATCATTATTGTTGTATAGTTCTTGCAAACGTCCTATGCATTTTTGCACATTTTGATATCAAGTGAACTCATTGCTTGTGGAGGTGGAGCACTCAGTAGAGACTGATGCTTGAAGTTGGGAGGCAAGCTGCCTCACCTTGCCTCCCAAAAAACAGAAGTGTAGGTGTACGGTGGTTTGTAAGAAAAGCTGAAATTCACATTTTGAAAATGTGTAGATGTTAATGTCCAATTGTAATTGAAAAATTGGATGCTGATAAATGTTTTCACAACATGCAGGAATTATGATGGCTTGCTGGTGAAAGTAACTTTTGCACTACATCAGTCAGATGGTCCAAGTATTGACTTAGAATTCTGCTAGCTCTCAGAAGCCACAAATCTGATTTAGATGCTATTAAACGAGGCAAATTGTTGATCTTAAATTTGTTGTATTAAAATTACTTTTCATTCTCAACAGACACCAGCTGGCGGTCAGAGGCCACATTTCGTTTCACTGTGGAACGGTTTAGTAGGCTCAGTGAGTCTGTGCTGAGTCCTCCTTGTTTTGTGCGAAATTTGCCATGGAAAATTATGGTAATGCCTCGCTTCCATCCTGATCGACCTCACCAAAAGAGCGTTGGATTTTTCCTACAATGCAATGCCGAGTCTGATTCCACGTAAGGAAAAGTTAATGTTGTCTTGAAGGCTTAAATGTTTAAACATAAGAATCTTGTGAATAATAACCCAATATTACCTTGTATAGTTTGAGAAAAAATTGACCTAATCTACAAAAGCCTCTAAGGTCCTAAAATCTATCTTGAGCATGCTTTTGTTTTAACTGAATGATGTGTAAAAGGTGAAGCAAGGAAAGTGAAATGCATTATGTAACCTCAGCCATCTCAAAGGGCCAAAGCAGCAGATGCATAGGAAACCCACCACCTGAAGGGTCCCTTCCAAACTGCGCACCATCCTGATTTGGAACCATATCGCTGTTCCTTCACTGTAGCTGAGCTAAAATCCTGGAACCCCTCTCCGAGCAGCACTGTGGGTGTAACTATACCAAATGTCCAACAGCGGTTCAAGGAGGTGGATCTCCACCTCGAGGGCAGTTAGAGATGGCCAGTAAATGCTGGCCTAGCCACTCATGCCCACACCAATAAATACACTTTGAATGGGACCAAGTGGTAGATCAACTAACTAAATCTAAACTGTTATTGTCCTTGGAAAAACTACACAAGCTATAATAATTTCTTAATTTGTTTCGAAGGCATGTAATTGGTATTTCAAATGGAATTAGCATTCGTTCTGTGCTCAATTAATGCCAAAGATCTACAACAGCTACTGTAAATTGTGTCCGTGAAGGAAGGCACGGTGGCACAGTGGTTAGCACTGCTGCCTTCCAACGACAGAGGCCTGGTTCAATACTAGCCTTGTATGACTGTGTGGAGTTTGCATGTTATCCCCATGTCTGTGTGGGTTTCCTCGGTGCTCAGGTTTCCTCCCACAGTCCAAAGATGTGCAGATCAAGTGGATTGGCCATGCTAAACTGCCCCTTAGTGTCCC
This sequence comes from Mustelus asterias, assembly GCF_964213995.1. Lineage (NCBI taxonomy): Eukaryota > Metazoa > Chordata > Chondrichthyes > Carcharhiniformes > Triakidae > Mustelus > Mustelus asterias. Next base: position 61,229,475 of record NC_135823.1, on the reverse strand, counting down.
AGGATGCATGGGTTAGAGAGATTAGCGGGGTAAATACACGAGGTTACAGGGATGGGGCCTGGGTCGGATACTCTGGTGGAGAGTTGGTACAGACCCGATGGGCCAAATGACAACCTTCTGCACTGTAAGTATTCTATTAACACCTGAATTTGAAGGGTTCTAGTCCAGGAATGGAAGGGCTAACGAGTCTAAAACAGGGACCTGAAAGTTTCCCCCATCTTGATTTGCTGATGCTGATCAATCCCGAGTTGCGCTGAGAACAACTCGCCAGTCGTCATTTAGCTACTTGTTAAATTTGGTGCCTTGCTAGGTCACTACAAAGGGCTTGGAACCAGACGTGATGGAGGGTTCGAGCATAAAGGACTGGTTGGTTGATGCGTTCCTTTACCTGAAGGGCGGTGATGTTTTTATGACTGTTTGGCGACATGTTTCTCTTTCCCACTTGCACGAGCTGCAAATTACTAAATGCTTTGAGTTCCCTTTAGAACTTGGTGCGATTTGGAACTGGATAGTTGGGCTGCTAGTTCAGATATACACTATATCCTGAGTGCAAAAATCACGATTATCCTTTTGCTATTCTGTTGTATAATGTAACCCAATGCATATCTGTCAATTGTGTGGTTTTTGACTTTGTGCATTTACTCCTAGCTGGAGAAGAAGAGGAATTTGTGTGACTAAATAACTGATCTTCTCTCTTATAGATCATGGTCCTGTCATGCCCAAGCTGTTTTGAAGATAATCAACTACAAAGATGAAGAGAAGTCATTTAGTAGAAGAATCAGTCATCTTTTCTTTCACAAGGAGAATGACTGGGGTTTCTCTAATTTTATGACTTGGAGCGTGAGTGTTGAAAGTTGACATTTTCTGCAATCAAAGTTTTTGATTAGTCAGGCTGAATATGAAATGTGCTTGACTTATTTTCTGTATTTCAAAACTGCTCAAAAGTGAGATGGATGTGTGGGAGAATACAGGCAAGCTTATTGAAGTACAAAAATGCTGCAGCATCACGGGGCGTGCCTCCATCAATCCTTAATATTGAATTATTCTTTTTTGAATATTGTCACGAGACCTTAAATTAAATTCATTGCTGCTCCATAACACATTGGGCAATCTTATATAATCTAGGGTAGTCCATGTCCTTGCAGTCTGTCATCTTGTTGGAGTAAGGGTATTGTTCTGATCTGAGTGAACTGGACTCTGTGTTTGCCCAAGAGGAACGTATGGTTGGGTTTGGCATTTGTGTTGGCCGAAGTGGTTGACTGTCAAAACATGAACACAAATTTGTCAATCCACTAGACTCCTCCAATAAAGCTATTCCAACACCGGCTTAAATTGAAAGAAGTAATTTACTGCAATTTTCCATTGATTTATCTAATTAGTTTCAGTTCTCCTCCTCTCCCTCCAAACACTGAAATGTAGACCATCCTCCAGAACCTGTAAAAGATTTAAAGTTCATCGAGTGTACAAGTATGTAGACAATATACCATTTCCCCATAAGATTAATCTTCAGTCTTTGATCATATTTGGTACATCTGTATTGATTTCATAGCCCTCAGGATATTTGCTATTCTAAACATTTGAGTTATTGTTTTCTCTTCATCTCCTATTAATCCACAACTTTTATCCTGTAGTTCTAATTTGCTTCTTACTGTAATCATAGAATCCTACAGTGCCGAAAGAGGCCATTTGGCCCATCAAGTCTGCACCGACCACAATCCCACCCAGGCCCTACGCCCATATCCCTACACATTTACCCTACTAATCCCTCTTACCTGTAATGGTACAGGTAAGATGAATTATTGTGCTTAACCTCATTTATTCATCTTCACTGCTGTTTTATGTACTCCAAATGCCCAGTTTATCCTTTAATTGTCCTAAAAGTAATCCTTTTTTTCCCCTGTTAGCTTTGTATAATTATTCTCTTTGCATTTTTTTAAAAAACCTATTTCTCTACTTAAAAATTGATCAGGGATTATTTTTCTGGAGTATACACTTGATGCATATCTTTTTCTCCCCCCGCCCCCCCCCCTCCCCCCCCCAAACTTTTACACTTAAAAGTTGAGCCTCCTCAGTCATAAATCTCCAATTTTTGCTACTCGAAAGGTCCTTAAGTATTAAATTCATTGCTTCAGTTTACAAATTATAAGCGATCAAATCCACATGAAACTGCATCATTTTTGTGTCACTTCCCAAATCTGAACCTATGCATGTTGAGTTTACTTCTGTCTTTGTGGGAAGCAATCCCTGTGGCCATCACTATGTTTCAATCCTTGCATAGGGAGTTGTGTTGCTGTAATCGTACTTGCATAAATGAGTTGCTAGATAACAGAGGTTTTAGATAACAAGATGGGTCTTGTGTGCATCATTGGATTTCAAAGAATGTGTTCATGTAACTTCACCCAAGCTAACCATTGATCTAAAGTTGTCTCATAGAAGAGAGGTTACAGGAAGTCTGTTCCTGTGTTGTATATGAAACATTAACTTATTTATATTTTGCATTTAATCTGCCTGGACTATTTATTGAATTAAGTTGGATTAAAATTGTATGGCCAAATGATCCATAATAACCTTTTGAGGTAGCTATGGAATAAATAGCCACAAATTGGTGCAGACAAGTCAATCTGGCATGCAAGGCGACCACAGCATTTCAGTTCCAAAATTCCAGTTTTTGCATAGACTCAGCAGAGAAGTTAACCCCCTTTTTCAGCCTGACCTATGCACTCTTTAGTCAGTCACAAATGGATGTTTAAGTATGCTGTAACTGGGTACAAGGAATCAAATGGGTGGTAACGGGCTGTTATGAAGATGTGCGGGATTTAAGATATGCCCCCACAGAGCAGACCCTGCATGGCAAATTGACAATGGTGACCACCCACACCAGCAGTTCACTTTTATACTCGGCGTTTAAGTTGACCCAAGGTTTTTGGAAGGATTTTTTGAGGCTTCAGAAATTGAGTTAACTCTGACATCTACAGCATGTTGATTTGAAGAGCTTTTTAATACCTGTTCAAAATCTGTTTAGGAAGCAACGGATGCTGAAAAGGGTTTCATAGAAGATGACAAGGTTGCATTTGAAGTTTTTGTTCAGGCTGATGCCCCACACGGAGTGGCGTGAGTATTGCATTTAAATTCTATATTATGGGGTACTTTGGAAGTTGCCTAGGTTTGAGAAGTTTTACACAAATAATTGGCAATTGTGAATTGAGCTGAAAACTATATCCATAATTTGATTATTTTTTGCTCAGTAATGGAATATTTTGGGGGTGGGGGAAGTAGGAAACCTGTTTACCAATCATCACCTAGCCTCTGGTTGCATGGGACATGAGAGAAAATTGAAGACTAGTGAATTTTAACATAACTGCTTACAGGCATTTCAAGGGAAACTATATATTATTGGAAAGCTAAAATCAATGTACTGTTGTTGAACATGTGATTCTAGGTGGGATTCCAAGAAGCACACCGGTTATGTAGGCTTGAAGAACCAGGGAGCAACATGTTACATGAACAGTTTATTGCAGACATTGTTCTTCACAAATCAACTGCGAAAGGTAACGTGGACATTCGCTATTCTCAACCCTGAAAATAAATGGGTGCAATGAAAGTGTTGTTGCATGCTGCATTTCTGATTTTGGCACACAGTAACTGAAGATGCTGTTAAGAACTAGCAGCGTAAGCACCTCCTTTTAAGTTATATAAAAAAAATGAATTAGTGACTACTGCATTAGTTGCTTTTTTTCTACATTGAAATTCAACTTGCAAGTATTGGAGCTCCCATCAGTTATATTTCACATAGTGGAACACGGTGCTATGATCAGCCTCCAAGCCACCTGTGCCAGGGAGTGTAAAATCAGTCAAATCTTTTCCTGATTGTGACCTATGCTATCATGTGTGCGTATGAGTGTTGAGTAAAGACTAAATCTGGCTTGGCTTTAAAGTCTGATGTTTGACTCACCTACTGTTTAAAAATAGGATGTATCCTTGAGATTCCGCCCTGCATGCTTTTTGGTGTTGCAATTTCTCACCACCCATCCACGCCTTTTGAGGCTGTACGAGACTTATGTTTTGCCCTCCCCCGTGTTTCTCCAGCCTTAACACGTTTCTTGAGAGCATCTTTTTATGTGCACACAAACTTTTAACTCTTATTGATGCCTGTATTTTCTAGCCCTCCTTTGTTTATTCCAAGCAATAACAATGTTGCTGTAAGAAGAGTTTTATTTGGTGGTACCCTTATAATATGGGCTGATAGTGGTCACCCTTGTATGATGTGGATTTTCAAACTGTTCATTTAAAGTTGAATGCCAATTCAATAGAACTGAGCTTTGTTGCAGTCATTTCCACTTGTGGTTTGGGGGCTAGTGCCAAGTAGCTTCTATTTTAAGGTATCAGGTGGGCATGCATAATTTGTATTTTTTTTGGTGTCATTTTAAAAGAAGACACTAAGAAATAAGGTACAATATTAGGTAAAACATACAAGTTGAGTGTGTCTTTTTTGATGTGATGGTTTTAAATCACTGCTCTCTGCCAATAAATTTAAATGTAAAGATTGTTTTTCCTCCAAAGGTTTGCAAATATGACTTGTATTTGCCGTGGTATTTTGTTGAGCAGTTCACTCAATATCCTAGTTTTAATTCAAGATTTTATTTGCTCTTGTCTATGATAGTGTTAGATGTCCTAGAACAGGAACAAAATCGTGATTGGTTCCAGTGAGGAAAGACTTGTCTTTGGTCCAGAAATCAAAATGCATGCTAAGGAGATTGTGGCTGATGTCAATGTAAATGCACAAGACATTTTGTACATTAATTAAAAAGCACTGAACTTGGAAATCTTTCCTCCAATAAAACTGGCAAACTTGCCGAGGCTGAAATTTTGCTCAACTTTATTTTCATACTTCCAATGTTGGTTGATTTGATTTTCTTTGTCCTGCATAGGCTGTCTATATGATGCCAACAGAAGGGGATGATTCATCAAAAAGTGTCCCCTTAGCGTTGCAACGGGTGTTCTATGAACTGCAGCACAGTGACAAACCAGTTGGAACGAAGAAACTGACTAAGTCTTTTGGGTAAGGAGGAATGAATGCTTGAATGTAGATATGAAAAAAGTTTGCACTTGCCTCCTTTCAAGAATTAAGGCTGCATTTTTGGACGATTTACTGAGCGGCACGGCACAAGGGTGGCATGGTGGCACAGTGGTTAGCACTAATGCCTCAGCACCAGGGACCTGGGTTCAATTCCGTCTTTGGGTGGCTCTTGCACATTCTTCCCGTGTCTGCTGCGGTTTCCTCCGGTTGCTCCAAGTTCCTCCCACAGACTGAAGATGTGCGGGTGAGGTGGATTGGCCATGCTAAATTGTCTCTTAGCATCCCAAGATATGTAGGTTAGATGGATTAGCCATGATAAATATGTACGGTGATAGGGTAAAATATGTCAGAGAGAGTCAGTGCAGATTCAGTGGGACGAATGGAAACCTTCTGCACTATAGGGATTCTATAATACGATTCTATGCTTGTCAATTTACATTTCATCCAAGTTTTAATACTCAATGTCAATTGCTGAGTGACTCAAATGGGATACTAACATTTGGATGGTGTCTTGATAGTTAGTGCAGTAAATAGTCACTTGTCATTCTAGCCCACTGACATCCTTAAACTGATTTGTTAATCTAATTAACAAAATAACTGAAAAATGTGGCCTTGAATGTCTCTTTGTATCTGTTTACTCATGGCAAAAAAAAATTGTGCAAACTTGAGCCAGCGATCTGTTCCCTGTCTGCAGACTGCACTTCAATCGGTGAGTGAGGAGGATGTGAATAATTGCAAGTGGGCAGGGAGTCAATGTTCTTTTAAAATTTCGGTCACTGTGCAGTCCATTTTTAAGTGCACAGCCCTTTTAAGCTTTTAGCACAGTTGTGCATATGTTACTTAACTCAGAACAAGGCCTGCATGGTACCATTCAGGCAGTTGTGCTTTGTGGGAACATGGGGGGGGGCGGAAGAGATCCATGTTTATAATGTTTATTTTGTTACTGACTATTCACAGTTCGCATAAATGTATGCAGAATCTGAGATTAGTTACAGTATAACGTGCAAAACCTATTGCGATATATCTTGCACAATGTGACAATTACATTTCATTAGTGTTGGTCAGTGTTGTCCTAAAAATGTTTAATTTTCCTGTTTAGGTGGGAAACACTAGATAGTTTTATGCAGCATGATGTACAGGAACTGTGCAGAGTGGTAAGTACTTTTCCTGTATTCATTGATTTGCATTTGGTTAATCTTTCATTACTGCCAAGGTTAAATCTGTATCAAATTAAAAAATCTATCTGGGCAATGTGAATCAATTTTAAACCACTGATTTCAAGTATGATTTGAATTAATTATGCACAAAACTGAGTTCTAACTTCACTTTTGGTTGAAACCTCCATGCTGGGTTTGTGTTCAGTGAAGGGGAAGAAAGTGTGTTCTGCACTGTCAGAAATGTGCAAACCAGGCCACCATGGCCTTTTGACGCAGTTCCCCCTCCCTTGATAGAGGCTAGTAAAATAATTCCCTTTTATATGCAGTGCCCTGTTCTCTGCAAATAAAATGAATATATTCAAACATGTTTTTTTAATTGCCAGTGAGACTATAGTTCTTTCTTTGCCTTCTGCATCGCCATATCTCAGCGACAGTCAATTTACCAACTAATCTCCATTATAAATTGTTTTGATTGTTTGAAATTTGGCATTCTTTAATTTGTCCTAAATAATGGGCTTCGGCAAAATGATCCCTTAGACTAATTTAATTGGCACATTTGGAAACTATATGGAAAATGCATCTCCTGTAGGATTCACCTGAGGTTAACGTTTGGAATATCCAAGCTAAAATTTAATTTTGAATTGTGTTCTTACTATTGTATTCTTTGACTTGTATCAGGTCTTGAATAATGAACAGCTAATTCTTGGGATACCCAAGTCAAGTTAGCCGTTTGGTCGTAAAGAACTTAAGTATTGCTGACAAAATACATTTTGTCTTGCACTCTTCAGGTAAAGCAGCAATGAGGGGAACAACAATTTATACTTCATGAGAAGAGAATGTTGATTGGTTGGCAAGTGGACTCTGGAGAATGCAGCAAAGAACCGTTAACTGCCACACTTTTGTTTCAATTTCAAATCAGTCAGGTTGACTCGTCAAGCTTGACAGTTTACTAGTCTCTGCTGCCTCTCCAAGGCCACACCTGTACTAACTAAGAGTCTTTTCAACTTTTTTCTCATGCAGTATGAATTGTTCTCTTTACAGTTGGTTTATCTTATGCAGCTTTTCTGATGAGTGCAGGATGGAAAACTTCGATAGCATGTCTCTTTTTTTTCAGCAATACCTGCTGGGCTCCATCCAGCACTCAAATTCACCTTTGAAATGGAGCAGTTAAATCCGCTCCCTTTCTTGTATGTACTTATCGAAGAATTTACCAACTACCATCGCCCACCACAAGCCTCCCGTCACTAGTCAATATACATGTTGGGACTCATCCGGTTCCACACATTCTAAGATTATTCAAAAAAGGAGGGAGTTGGAAAGCAGGAAACCACAGGCCACTTAGCCTGACATCTATCACAGGGAACATGTTGGAAGCCATTATTAAAGGTGTTATAACAGGGCTTTTGGAAACATTCAAGGCAATCAGGCAGAAGAATCAACGTGGTTTTGTGAAAGGGAAATCACGAGTAATCAATTTATTGGAGTTCTTTGAAAGTCGTATATGCTGTGGACAAGTGGGAATCGGTGGATGCACTGTGCTTGGATTTCCAGAAGGCATTTAATAAGGTGCCACATCAAAGGTTATTGCGGAAAATAAAAGTTCATGGCGTAGGGAGTAACATATTGGCATGGAGTAAAGATTGGCTAGCTAACAAACATTTGGCATAAATGGGTCTTTTTCTGGTTGACAGGATCTGACGAGTGGTGTGCTAGCCCTCAGTGCTGGGGCTTCAACTTTTTACAATTTACATAAATGACTTGGATGAAGGGACCAAAGGTATGCTAAATTTGCTGATGAGACAAAGATAGGTAGGAAAGTAAATTGTGGAGGATATGGGGAGGCTACAAAGGCACAAAGGTTAAGTGAGTGAGCAAAACACTGGCAAATGGAGTATAATGTGGGCAAATGTGAAATTGTCCACTTTGGCAGGAAGAATAAAAACTTTTAAAGAAGATATTATCTAAATGGAGAGATTGCAGAACTCTGAGGTACAGAAGGATCTCGAGCATGAATCACAAAAGGCAAGTATACAGGTTGGCCAAATAGGAAAGCTAATAGAATACTATAATTTATTGTGAGAGGAATTGAATCCAAAAGTACTTTGTACAGGGGCTTGGTGAGACCACCTCTGGAATATTGTGTACAGTATTGGTCTCATTTCAGGAAAGATGCAAGTGCATAGGAAGCAATTCAAAGAGGCTTTACAAGACTAATACTAGGAATTAGATTGTAGGTGAAGTTCGTTCTTGTGGTGGAACCTAAAAGTAGGGGCACTCATTTAAAACTGAAATCAGGAGAAATTGTTTTCTGAGCCTCTGGAATTCTCTTCCACATGAGGCAATGACAGAATCTTTGAATATTTATAAGGCAGAGCCAGATAAATTCTTGATTAACAAGAGGACGAAAAGTAATTGGGGGAAAGCAGGAGTTTAAGGCTACAATCAGTTTATCTTATTGAATGGCAGAGCAGACTCGAGGCTGAGTGGCCTACTTCTACTTTGTATGTTCTTATTACGGCCTTGTAAACAGGGCACAAACTGCTCATTTTGCAACTTGATGTTGCAATAGGGCTCATCAAAGGCATTGTGCAAGGCTAATGGTTACCCTGATCAAATCATTTCATTCTGTATACCACACAAACTCATGAAGGGCCTCACCTTTGGTGCTGAAACTTGTTCAGTTTACCTCCGACTACCCTGGAAGGACAGGAAATCTCGATGTGAGCAACAAGTGAAGCTCGTTATTTCTTGCTGCTCCCATACAGTAGCAACACGAGTATTCACCACTAACAGAATGCTGGCATCAAGTCAAAAAGATGTTTGGCCTATTTCAGAAATGAGGAGTGCAATATATGGTTTTCAGTGCTAGTGATGCTCAGTCTGTAGACTGTACATTCCAAAGAGTGGTGGATCGCATCAAACAGTATTGCCCAGCCCCTGTTCACAATGGGCAAGGTACAGATCATAACCAACCAGCCGGTGCGTGCAAAACTCATCAGATGTGATTCCACTATTGGGCAACATTTGCTGAATAATCCTTGGTGTCCTAGTAATTACACTGACAACCAATTTAAGGTTGTTGGTCATGCTCGCAGTGTGGTGTATTTGCATGTACTGAAGACTGCATGTATTAATGCGCAGAGCCTTGTTCTTTGCAGACTGAGAGTATTATGCCTGTTTCAGCTAAACATTGCTGACTCATTCTTTAGGGCAATGCCTCGAGCAATTGTGGTTTACATTTCAAACAATGCTTGGCAATTAACTGTCAGTCACCTGGGACATTCATTGTGGCAACACCTCTAAAATCAGTCTCCTTGCCAACCAATTCATCTCATACAGTCAACATTTTTGTTTCCCCTTATATCAATATTCTTGAAGTGTCCTGATGAGTGCAAGGCAAGAAGCTTTGACGCGTCTCTTTTTAGTAACAGTCAAGTTCTGTGCTACCAAACTTAAGTTGCTTGACATTGTGAAGGAATTGAGATTGCTGTCAGCCATCCTACTAGATATCTGGCATCCCTTCTCAGTCACAATTTGGCTTGCTGCCGCATTCTGCACTTTAGGATTGAGGTTGTGTAAAATGAAGACTGTTTCATTGTTTCTCTCACTCTGCCCTCAGATAATAGAAAGCAGGGTTCTGTGCAGCTGGGCTGCTTGTTTCTTGTGAAGGAATCATTGGTTGCTGAATTTATTCAAAGGAATTTTGTTTGAATTATGTATTTTAAACTTGGTAATCAAGGAACTATTAAGAGGCGTGGTTTAGTTGTAGATATTTTAGAAATGTTACAGTTGGATATGAAGCTATTGGAGCTAATGTGCAAAAATAGGTTTAGAATATTCCACTTGGTGGCAGCAGGGATATCAGCAAACAACAGAACTTGAACTATGAAGTAAATTGAAATAACATACCAACTACAGGTCTGTGTGCCTGCTGAGGACAGCTAGCGTAAAAACTAGATACTGCAACATTATTTGAGGAATTACATGGTCTCCAAAAATCTTGATATTGTGACACTTTAAGTGACAGTAAGGTTTCACACGGCTGCTAATCCGAGCTCACGTTTTGAAATCCTTTCTGAACTGCCAGTGTAAACAATCTCTTGCACAAAATGTAATTTTATAAATCGGCACTAATGGAAATCCTCACCTGCCAGTAAGCTCTTAGCAAGTTTCAATGCTTGGCAGTTAACTGTCAGTGACCTGGTACATTCTCCATGGCAACACCTCTAAAATCAGTCTCCTTGCCAATCAATTCTTGTATTTTCACATTAACTTCATTGCAATGTTAATGTAAGCCTTACTTGTGACTAATGAATAAACTTTATACTTTACAAGTATTTGAGTACACCATATCCCAAGAGCAAATACTCACATTTGATATGTACAACTGGTGGCAATACCCACGACTTGCAGCAAGAATTTGTACAACTGCCCCAAGTTCTGATAAGAATGTTTTAGAGTTTCCTTTAGAGGTATTGTGAAGAAGCATTCATCTGGGAAGTTTTGCAGTAATTGTTAATTGATTTGACAATAGAGTACTTCATTTTTTTCCAGCTACTCGATAATGTTGAGAATAAAATGAAAGGAACCTGCGTAGAGGGCACAATTCCAAAATTGTTCAGGGGAAAGATGGTGGTAAGTAATTAATTACTCGGTGGTGCAATTTCAAGACATTTTGGTGCTTTTGACATCAGTTAACATTTTCCTTATTTTTTTTTAAAGTCATATATTCAGTGCAAACATGTGGAGTATCGATCTGAGAGAATAGAAGATTATTATGATATTCAACTCAGTATAAAGGGAAAGAAGAACAGTGAGTATAACTATATCTACCAACTTTCATACACATTCAGAATTGCAGCAGATTAACAGCTGACTTTTTGTTCTGCAGTATTTGAGTCTTTCAAAGATTATGTAGCTGTGGAGCAGCTGGATGGGGACAACAAATATGATGCTGGTGAGCACGGTTTACAGGTATGTTTCTGATATACAATCTAAAAGGAAATGTTAACTTTTACATTTAACTAATATTCTGATCATCAATTTAGCAATGGCCAGTAGTAAATGACAATATAACCAAGGTGTAGTGAAAAACCAGTCAGATTTTGGGATGGGATCTGAAGCTAATGTTTTACTGCGTAAATTGTACAGAGATTATTTTATTATATATACTGCACTATTTTTTAATTCCATGTCAGTTTTCTTTTTTGAAATAACACATTTGGCGAAATAGTTCAAGTTTCATACTGAGGCTCCAATTGGGTGCGTTAATGACAGTAATTTTGTTGTGTGGGCTTTATCATGTTTGGGTCAGTTGGCATTTCTGTTGTCCATTGCATAAAATCATAGCCAAGTTGGAGTCTTATTGCAAGTCATTGGAACCTCCACTGTCTTTTGATCAGGTTTTTCCTGTAGGTACGTTGACAAATTTGGTACTAATTGTAAAATGCTCTCCTGTCTTTAAAATCTAATCAATATCTGTTCAATAGTTCGCAAAAGATCTGTATTTACTATCTTTCATTTCAAAACTCATCAGAGGCACTACTTCAGTGAGTTGTAGTTTTAACAGCACTTCTGGTTTGCAACCATTTGAAGTTGCCAACTGCAGTTGGATAAGGTGATCAAGAAGGCATGCAGCATGCTTGCCTTCATCGACCAGGGCATAGAGTATAAAAGTTGGCAAATTATGTTAGAGCCATATAAAACTTTAGCTAAGCTGTATTTGAAATATTGCGTGTAGTTCTGGTCACCCCACTACCAGAAGGACATGGATACTTTGAAGAGGGTGCAAAGAAGGTTTACCAGGCTGTTGCCTGGTCTGGAGGGTTTTAGATATAAGGAGAGATTGGATAAACTCGGATTGTTTTCACTGGAAAGATGGAGGCTGAGGGAAAGCCTGGTAGTCTACAAAATTGTGAGGCATTGATAGGATGGATAGTCAGAGGCTTTTTCCCAGGGTGGAAGGGTCGACTACAAGAGGGCACAGGTTTAAGGTGAGAGGTGGCAAATTTAGGGGAGATGTGTGGGAAAGTTTTTCTCACAGGGTGGTGGGTCCTGAAAGGTTCTACCAGTGGAAGCAGGCACATTAGCAATGTTCAAGACACATAATGGGAGGCGAACAGAGGGATAGAAACCATGTATTGGTGCAGGTTTGGTGGGTCGAAGGGCCTGTGCTGTTGTTTTTTTTTTAACACCTAATGCAAAAGTTGACGTGCTGTTCTACTTCCAATACAAGTTCTGCATGTAGATCCCCATGAACTGCATAGTTACTTTATCACTCCGCTTTCACTCGGGGGAATGTCGGCTTATCTGTATCAAATATCTGATACGTAAACTAATTTGTTTGTTGTGCACAGGATGCAGAAAAGGGCGTGAAGTTTCTTACCTTTCCACCGGTGTTGCATCTTCAGCTTATGCGTTTCATGTATGACCCACAAACTGATCAAAATATCAAGATAAATGACAGGTAAGCAGACTTGCATTTTTATACATATCGACTCTGATTCAATCTAGGTATGAGGTTATTTGATGTACTAAAACAGCCAAAACGTCTCCTTCAAAGAGAAACAAAACCTAAATTCCAGTGGTGAATCCTAATTGTTAATAGGCATCTATCATCATAGTAAAACTAAAAGCATTTCTCATGACAAGTTGATCAGTTTTTTGTTACAGCTGATTATGCATATGGTGAAATGTATGTGTAAAAGCAGTGAATTGAGTCAGCACAGATCTGATGGAAGTTGCCTTGCTACAATTGATTTTATTTTCTAAATTCACTTTATTGTGCACCTTGTTGTCTCCTTCATGCAAGATTTTTTTTTGACATAACCTTCATGTTGTCCACTTATCCGGAGGTGACAAAACAGAGTCAGAGGTTTACAGCATGGAAACAGGCCCTTCAGCCCAACTTGTCCATGCCGCCCTTTTTTTTAAAAAACCCCCTAAGCTAATCCCAATTGCCCGCATTTGGCCCACATCCCTCTATACCCATTGTACCCATGTAACTAAATGCTTTTTAAAAAACAAAATTGTAGCGGCCTCTACTACTACCTCTGACAGCTTATTCCAGACACTCGCCACCCTCTGAAAAAATTGCCCCTCTGGACACTTTTGTATCTCCCCCAACACCTTAAACCTATGCCCTCTAGTTTTAGACTCCACTACCTTTGGGAAAAGATATTGACTATCTAGCTGATCTGTGCCCCTCATTATTTTATAGACCGCTATAAGATCATCCCTCAGCCTCCTACGCTCCAGAAAAAAAAGTCCCAGTCTATCCAGCCTCTCCTTATAACTCAATCCATCAAGTCCTGGTAGTATCCTAGTAAATCTTTTCTGCACTCTTTCTAGTTTAATAATATCCTTTCTATAATAGGGTGACCAGAATTGCACACACTATTCCAAGTGTGGCCATACCAATACCTTGTACAACTTCAACAAGACATTCCAACTCCTGTATTCAATGTTCTGACCGATGAAGCCAAGCATGCCAAATGCTGCCTTCACCACTTTGTCCACCTGTGACTCCACTTTCAAGGAGCTATGAACATGTACCCCTAGATCTTTTGTTCTGTAACTCTCCTCAACGCCCTACCATTAACTAAGTATTGCCCTGGTTCAATCTACCAAAATGCGTCACCTCACCTTTGTCTAAATTAAACTCCATCTGCCATTCGTCAGCCCACTGGTCCAATTGATCAAGATCCCGTTGCAATTGGAGGTAACTTTCTCCACTGTCCACTATGCCACCAATCTTAGTGTCACCTGCAAACTTACTAACCATGCCTTCTATATTCTCATCCAAATCATTAATATAAATGACAAAATAACAGTGGATCCAGCACTGATCCCTGAGGCACACCGCTGGTCACAGGCCTCCAGTTTGAAAAACAATTCTCTACAACCACCCTCTGGCTTCTGTCAAGAAGCTAATTTTGTATCCATTTAGATACCTCACCCTGGATGTTGGTGAATTAATTTTGTTTTTGTTAATGCCCCATGGTTCTACCTTAGTAGCTGTGGCCATGAGGGCAGGCAGAAGGTCTGGTACCAAGTTCCATCAGTCCTACACCGTCATTGACCACCAAGTGTCATTGAGACTTCCCCTTTATTACTGTCCTTGTTTCCTTGGGAGAGGTCGGGCAAGTACGATTGAGAGCACTGGGGAATGTAGCCAGAGATTGTGTTCGTCACTTTGCTCCTGCATGTTGGATCCGCAGCTCATTGAGATATTCTGCAGTAATTAATTGATTGAGATCTTTGCATCTGATCCAGGTTTTGTATTTTGGGAATTTGCTATGTTTTTATGGGTCTCATTCACTTTGTGAATCTGCAGTTTATACAAGTAAGGACTTGATGGCCAGGGAAGAGAGTCTGTTGAGAATAGCAACAACTGATATAAAAAACACTTGAGATTTGAGTACACCTTTGAGGGTGGAAGATGAATCTTTGAGTTTGGTATAATGAGAAATAATGGATGTGTGTTTACTGCATTACTTCAAGATAATGCACTAAATACCGATCTATGTAAGCCATTTTGAAGATTAGCTAGTTTTATCATTCCATTGTTCAGATTATTATGACCTATGCATGCCATATACTTTTAATGGTGTTCTTTGAAAATATACTGTTTATTTTCAGGTACTAATTGTAAGAAAGCAAAGTATAGAGAACACATGATAAATGTGCAGTTTCCCATTAGCTGGCTTCCTATATTTTGATTTGAAAGGGGGAAGTAGGTGACCAGAATATGATTTGACGAAAGCAAATGTTTTGGACAGGAGATACTGTTCCAGCAGGATGCAGCATATATGCACACTGCAACTCCTTTTCAATCTATTCATGTCATTTAGAAGTTGGATTCACTTTTTCTCCACCTCCTGTTCACCTTATTCTCGCCCTAATATGTTCCATACATTTATAGACATGGATAAACTTAGCTAGATAAAGCACCTTGCTTAATTGAAGGCTTTATAAAAATCATGAGTATGACTTTTCAATCAGCCTGTTGGAAATTGACTACATACAATTTGAAAACTGTTATCCTAATGCACGCAAAGTGGACATCAATCGATATTCCAGTTTTTTATAAACTGTGGAAATTAGTGTTTTAGCTGTTTTGAGATTTTCTCCATTTAGGAATAGGAAATTGTTCTTGTAATATGTTTTGAGAATTACTTAATCCTTCTCTTGACCAATTTGTCAAATCTTCTGAGTCACTGATGGATTTTCTTTGTCTGGGTACCAATTGACAGCTCATTTACTTTGACTTTTAAATAGTCTGGAACATTCAGTGGAAATTATAGTTTATCAACCTTTGCAAGTGTTTTAATTAGCTTTTCTACAAATTCTGAATCTTTGGGAATGCAGCCGCGCCATCAGCAGAATTCTTCCCAATCGTCATCATGACTGTCCCCAATAAACTGATATATGGCAGTGCCAAACATTTTGTATGCTTAATGTTTGGGAATGTTAGGCATACAAGTTCGGATTAAGTGGCTGTCACAAGCAGTTATACAAATTATTCTCAAGTTGATCTAGCATTTTTATTAAGGCCTCTTATCACATTGCTGTCTTTTATCACCACTGTTTCAAAGAATTAATGTAACTGATCGCTTGAGGGACTTTGCATGGTCTGTGCTAGAATTGTTACCGTTCACTGTTTTGAGTCTGATTTCTGTTCATGCGATACACACGAGTAAAACTGCAGTACTAGCGGTAGCTTACTGGTATTGAGACTAAATTATTCTCGAACCAACTTTGGACTCCTGCTGAAATATAAAAATGTACAGTTTTCTCCTCTCTTTCGGTATTTTCTAAGGGCAATTTAATTTTATTTTTTAAGGTTTGAATTTCCAGAGCATTTGCCCCTAGACGAGTTTCTGCAGAAACCCGATCCCAAGGATTCTGCTAATTACATACTACATGCAGTGTTGGTGCACAGTGGAGATAACCATGGTGGACATTACGTAGTCTACCTAAACCCTAAGGGTGATGGTAAAGTGAGTATATAAACCACTGGTGAAGTAGCTGCACTTGATGGGTGTGTTATTGTTGAGCAAGCCAAAGCTACTGTTCGGATAGTGTGTGAAATATTGAGTTTGTGTGGAAATTTGAAGAAAAATTTTGATGATCCATTGGCCACAATTTTGTAATTGACCAAGGAGAGTTCGGCTCCTGATCAGTTTACTAGGGCCACCATTTGTGGGTGGGGATGCTCAATCTTACTACTACATCTTGAGTTAAACTTTTTTCAAAATACTACAGGTACTGCTCTTAAAGGAAGCTATTCAAAAATAAATGTTCCTAAATATGCAATTGCAGGGATTTATTTGGAACTTTAATTTTCTTTCTCTCTCTATTCTTAGGATTTAATAATTTCAAATCATAAGCAAAATAAAATCTTGCCTTTCCAGACTTGATGTTTCAGTGTGTTGAGAAATCAAATTTGGATATTTCACATTTATAACTCTCCTCTCAAACAGCTGGAATTTTAATTTTCTGAATCATTTTTGGAAGTTAGAATTAAATGTTTTAATTTCTGAGTGAGAAGATCAATTTCTTTTCGTAAATTAATTAGCCGAAAATTGCAAGAACAAAAAGCTCAGTGGACAGGGAATTTTAAAACTTGTCATTTAAAGTTGCATAGTTACCCTCATAGCTGAGAACAATTGTAACATGGATGTGTTTAACACATTATGCTCTCTTATTTTTCAGCTCTGCAGTTGTGTAGTGGGGAGGGGGGGAAGAAATAAAAGCTTGTAAATGTAATGCCCAGTCCCACTTGTTCTTGAGTTAAACTTTTCAAATTGCTACTGAAAAAAAAGTTACAAAATATGCAATTGCAGGAATTTATTTGGAACTTTGCTCTTCTTTCTCTCTCTTTGTAGGACTTAATCATTTCAAATCATAACAGCAAAATAAACTCCTGCCCTTTCAGACTTCATTTCAGTGTGTCGAGAGATCGATTTACATTTCTAGTTCCTTCCAATTTCTAAAATCAGTATTATTAAAATTGGTGTGGCTGATGCACCAGAGTATGCCTAGAGTAGGAAGGTGGAGTCCTATTTGCCATTCAAATTGCCTCTTAATTACTCATTTTTTGGCTCCTGTGTCGAAGCGACACAAATGTCCTTTGCAGCAGAACTTTTCTATAGAACAGGCATTCGGGTGGCTGATCACAGTTGAAGTTTATCAGACGTCGCACAGCTCTGGTCATGCTGTTTTCTCAACTGGATACTTAATTATGAGCAACCTGCAGTAGAAAGCTGTTTTCCTGTCATCTGTTGAACTCCTGTTGAACAAACGTGTATGTTTTATGGCTTCCTGGTCATTGTCGCATATCACCTTTCCCATACACCAGTGTCGAGCTGTTACTGTCTCGGTTTAGAAATATCTAAGTCTGATCAGCTGTACTATATTTGAAAGCTTTAATGTGTAAACTTGATGCTATATTAAATTAAAAATTGCCAACAAATTATAGAGCAAGGTGAAAAACTGATGACATGTATAAGGAGACTTTGTAGAGTGGCATGAGAACTTTAGGCTACTTGTTTTCTTCGCCCTTATTGCAAAACTTTCAGTATCTGATTTTTAATGAGGTGCTAGTTTAGAGGATTTGTTGATGGAATGCTAACCACTAACATCAATTAATGCATGCAGTGGCTCAGTGTAATGATTGGTTTTAATTTCTAAGTTAAAACTAAAAAGAACACATGTCTCTGGAGAACTGCACCATTTAGTATGGTACTGAACTATTCTGACCAGGAGAATCTGTGGTTCTGTTGATAGTCTCTGCTTGTCTCCCTCCCTTTGTGATAGGGTAGAAAATGGTCATCTTGACAGAGTAACAAGCTTGACAGCAACTCCTTTAGACCATGACCAAGTGAGCTGTACACTGAGGAGCAGGGAGAATCATCTGAGTTCAGTGGCTAGATTTTTGGCCATTTGTATGAGAGTACTTTGATGCTGAGATTCTTAACTTCGCCTGAGTTACTTTACACTAATTAGTGCACAGAGTGGTTAGCACTTCTGCCTCACAACACCATGGATCTGTGTTCAATTCCGGCCTTGGTGACTGTGTGGGATTTGCGTGTTCTCCCTGTGTCTGTGGGTTTTCTCCAGGGCTCCGGTTTCTCCCACAATCCAAAGATAAGTAGGTTAGGTGGATTAACCATAGTAAATGCATGGGAATAAGGCAGGACAAGGAGGGTGGGCTGTATAAACATGCTTTTTTGCAGAGTTGGTACAGACTCAATGGGCCAAATGGTGGCCTCCTGCGCTGTGGGGATCATATGGATACGCTGATATATGATATTTGTTTGCCATGTGCAAGGTTTTTTAACGTCAATAGGAGTAAAGCAATTGAATAATTAGTTTTCTGTATCTTTAACTCCACCACCTGGGTTAATTCCACTCTTAATACTTACGGCTTTAATCCAGAAGCACTATTGAAGTAACACTTGATTATTGCTTTTAACCCGAGAGCAGTGTACTTGTATGTTGAAAATTTTGTTGTGAAGTTGTCAATGTGAGATTTTTCAGAATTGAGGGTATTGCTGTAAACTCATTCCCTTTTGTATTTCAAGGCATAGTTCTTTGGCTTGTTGTCCTGAGCTACGGTCAGTATTTTATTATTGCTTTAGCGCAGTCTATTAAAAGAATCTTCAATGTATTGCCCCAACAGCATGCACTATCAAAAGGTTGCGCAAGTTAGTAAGTTAACATTTGACAGTCTAATTATACACCATTAATGGTAACACATCCTTCAGTTTTTGATGGTCTAAGCTTAAGGCATTGTTGTGTTATCTATTCTTCCATGTTGGCCCATTGGTGCCATTCATTGAAACTTATTTTGTATTTGAGCATTAATTGATAGCCTTCTGAACGCTAGTCTCAGTTTAACACAATAATGAAGCAATATTTTTAACTATGTTTTGATTGTTTCCTTTATTGACTATGAAATGATTTGGGATGACGTACTTAATTATGTTCTCTTTCCTCTTTCCAAGTGGTGTAAATTTGATGACGATGTTGTATCAAGGTGTACAAAAGAGGAAGCAATTGAACACAACTATGGAGGTCACGACGATGATTTATCTGTGCGACACTGCACCAACGCCTATATGATGGTGTACGTCAGAGAATCAAAATTAAGTAAGCAAGTTTTGAATGCAGAATAGCAAACTCTGCCCTTTGAAAATGGTGTGCAGATATTTCTGTGCATTTATCCAATTAACAGGTAGCTGATCATCGATAAAAGGATTCTCAATTGTCACAGGATTGATACCTGGAATAAACAGATTCTTATGAAGACAGATTGGAAAGTCTAGGCTTGTCTCCACCAGAGTTTAGAAAATTGAAAGGTGGCTTGATTGACATTTATAAGATCCTGAACTGTATTGGCAAAGTGAATGTTGAAAGGATGTTTCCTCAAGTGGGTGAGTCCAGAACTGGGATGTGGCAAGGGAAGGGAGGCACTGTTTTAAAATTGGGAGTAGGCCTTGGAGGACCAAGCTGAGGCAGATTTTTTTTTTCTGAGGGCCGTGCGACTTTGGAAATCTCCGCCTCAAGGCAGTTGAAGTGGGTTTGTTGAATATTTTTAAAGTAGCGCAGATAAATTCTTGTTGGCAAGGGAATCAACGGTTTTCAGGGGTTGATGGGAAATGTGGAACTGAAAACACAGATAAGCCATGATCTTATTGAATGGTGGAGCAAGCTCGAGGCCGAATGGTCTATTCCTATTTCATATGTTTGTATTCTTGTGTTAGGCACAAAGTTCCTGTCAAATAAGTGCATTGGCGTTTGAGCAATTGATTGCAGAACCTGTTAACCAATCAGTCTGAGTACATTGGTAGGATATTGATAGACTAATGGACAGTCCATCACTATATTTATGTAACCTTATGGGTGCTGTCTTGAACATTGGAGGTCTGTTTAGTATTGATCTAAATTTGTCTAGAAACCTATTTTGCAAATTTAATAAACTAACCAAAATTGCGTGCTTTGTCAAAAACAAATTCCTTCAAATGTTAGCAAGTATGTGCATTATTTTTTTCTAAAAGTACTGTTGACCTTGGGCTTCATCTGCCTGTTCAGGTAAATGCAAAATTATTGCAGAGCATATTTTTGAAGAGCAGAGTGTTCATTAGAAATACTGGCCAATATTTCTTCTTGAACTAACATTGGTTAACTTGTTGTTCAGTTGATTGTGAAACCCTCTCCAAGTTGGCCTGCAAAATGGAGAGTACA
Organism: Mustelus asterias; assembly: GCF_964213995.1. Classification (NCBI taxonomy): domain Eukaryota; kingdom Metazoa; phylum Chordata; class Chondrichthyes; order Carcharhiniformes; family Triakidae; genus Mustelus; species Mustelus asterias. The sequence continues at coordinate 61,208,991 of NC_135823.1, read as the reverse complement.
CTTAGTAACTTAGTGACGTATTTGGGTCGTTCAGCACTTGTGCGGGACGCTTGTTTTTAACTAGTTTTGTGCTGGTATTTGTTTGGTTTTAGGCTTTTATGTTGGGGCAATTTACATGAATACAAATGTGTTTAAAAACTCTTGTTTAAAGGTGAGGTTTTACAAGCTGTCACAGACCACAACATTCCACAACAATTGGTGGAGCGTCTGCAAGAAGAGAAGAGGGTGGAGGCTCAGAAAAGAAAGGAAAGGCAAGAAGCACACCTCTACATGCAAGTGCAGGTATTGGAGCACTCTTGTCATTTAAATCTGACCGTAATTCTTGCTGCACTTGGCTGTCACAATATGCACTCTACTTTTAACGTACGGAATTTGTACCTTGTGTGTTTAGGAACCAGAAAGCGCACTTAAAACTTGAGTATCTACAAATGTAAAACTTGAATATCTGCACGTCATTAATTCCAAGTAGATCTTCAGCCCTTTTTTGTTTTGAAAATAAATTACTTCACCCATAATTTGATTCATACATTGCCCTGTTCAAGAGCATATTTCATTAAAATTTATTGTTCATGCCATCCAGGGCTATAGGAACAAGAGTATTTTGAAAGATACGGGACAGCTATATCCTGATTACATGAAAATCTTACATGATATAGCAGCTATGTGGCATTGCACCATGTCTCCCTACTCTCATCGCATTTAACTCCATTTGATCCAACTCGACACCTGAGATGGGCAAATACTCGCCTCAAAGTTGCAAATCGTTGGGTGTTTCCTACCCCAGAGAGCTGTGAATGTTCAGTCATGGAATACATTATTGTTGGGCCCTGAGGGAATTGAAGAGAGAGGTGGTGGAGTGTGAGGGGGTGGGACAATCGTGGAAGAGGTGAAATTGAATTATATGTTTGGATAAGGTTACCCCTCTTCTAAATTTCGAGGAATACAGACCCAGACGATTGAGTCTCTCTTGATAGGACAACCCTCTCATCCCAGAAATTAGCATGGTGAATCTCCTTTGGACTGCCTCCAATGTTCTATCTTTCTTTCGATAAGGGGACCAAAACTGTAGGCAAATGGAGTTTAATGTGGGGAAGTGTGAGGTCATGCACTTTGATATGAGGAAGCAAAAGGCAGATTATTATCTAAATGGAGAGAGACTGCAGGTGAGTGAAGTACAGGGGGATCTAGGTGTTCTGGTGCATGAATCACAAAAAGCCAACAGGCAGGTCCAACAAATAGTTTGGGTAAATGGCATTTTGGGCTTTACTGCAAAGTGATTGGAGTTTAAAAATAGTGAGGTTTTGTTGCAATTGTACAGAGTGTTCGTGAGGCCTCAGCTAGAATCCTTAGAGTGCAGGAGGAAGTCATTTGGCCCATTGAGTCTTCAAGTCTCCAAAAGAACATCGTACCCAGACCCAACAACCCCCTGCTATGTCCTCATAACCCTGCCCATCTACTACGGCTAATCCACCTAACCTACACGTTTTAGGACAATACTGGACAAATTACACAGGCAATTTAACTAACCCTTTCGCGAGTGGGAGGCAACTGGAGCACCCGGAGGAAACCCATACAGACACTGAGAGAACGTGCAAACTCCACACGGACAGTCACCCAAAGCTGGAATCAAACTCTGGTCCCTAGCGCTGAGGGAGCAGTGCTAACCACCGTGCTACCCACAAAAAGGAATTTGCCCCGGATAGGAGGACAAAATGGATGTGGAAGCAGGGGCTTGTTCTTAACACCACTCGACTCTCTCCTCTTCCCCTCCTCCCCCATCAACTTGCAATCTCACCCCATTTCTTGGATTAAGTGAATTGCTTAATGTTTTATTTTTGTGTTTGTGATGAAGCAAACTGCAAACAGCTTTTGTTGTATTGCAATATTGTAAAAGTTGTTGCTTTTAAAATTCAATCTTATCAGCTGGTTCCTGCATTTTGTTTCCTTTTAGATAGTAACAGAAGACCAGTTCTGTGGACATCAGGGTAATGACATGTACGATGAAGAAAAAGTGAAATATACGGTGTTCAAAGTCTTGAAAAATTCCACACTTGCAGAGTTTGTTCAGAATCTATCACAAACAATGGTTAGTATTTCACTAAGATGTGTTTGATACCATAAAACTAGGACAGCATTGCCCACCAGAATTGTTTTCTGTTGTCTTATTTGGCTTATAACCAAACAACTAGAATTGCTTTGAAAAAGTGGAAATGTGCTTTTTGAATCGATTCTGCAGGCTTGTTGCAGTAAAAGGTACTGGGTATTGTGACATGTTGATCCTAACAGCATTCACGTTTTAAGAAGGTTCAGTGGCACTGGAAAGTAAGCATACTTCATTTCCGCCATCACATTTGGATCAGCAATAGAATTCTTACGTCTGAGGTCATGAATTCATGGCCCACATCAGACTTGCAATCGATGCTGATACGATGGCAGTACATGAATGAGAGCATGCGACATTGTAGAGTTAGCTTCGAGATGGAATGGAATGCTTGTCCGGATGAGTGCAGCTCCAACCACCTTCAGGAAGCTCAACACCATCCAAGCCAGAGCTTCATCAGCCCTCCGACCACACCTTAAATATTCACTCTCTCCCTCCCACCACCAGTGCACAGTGTCAGCAGTGTGTATTGCATTCACAACATGCCCTGCAGCAGCGTGCCAAGCCTCCTGTGACAGCATCTTCCAAACCTGCAGCCTCTACCACCTCGCAAGACAAAGGCGGCAGATGCATTGGAACGCTAACATCTGCAAGCACCTCTCCAAACCACAGCATGACCATTTCATTTTGCACCTCTCTTCCCCAACTCAAGAACACCAGGCCAGTTGTGACAGTCCAAATGATACCCTGGTTGAGATCACTTTCTCGGTGTAGAGATGTATGTCTCTGGTTTAATGATTAATCATGCATTGTCTTCTCCCTCAAGGCCACGGGGGGAAATGTGTCTTTCGGGTTCTGAGATTTAAGGTACACTTATGCATAGAATGGAGCATTTTGTGTTCATATCTCTGAAGATTTGCCTTATTTGGTACTATGTTTTCTACAAAGCACCAAGCACTGACAAGTCTATTTCTTGAAACTGTACTCAATTGGAATGCTGTGCTCCAACAATACTTCATTTGTAACTGCATAACTTTTTAAAACTGTTTTGATCTAATGTGTCGCTGTTGCTTTGACCCAGGGTTATCCACAGGAACAGATACGGTTGTGGCCAATGCAGGCTCGGAGTAATGGGACTAAGAGACCAGCAATGTTGGACTACGAAGCAGACAGCAACAAAACTGTAAGTGTGTATGTTCCAGGATAAATTCCCCTGTAGAATTTGAACTAGTTTTTTTACAGCCCTTCCTGGAATAAACTGATAAGATTTTGTGGGAAATTGCAGGCAAGGAGCTTGATGCGCATCAAGGATCAAAAGCTGCATCAGGAAACGGTTAGCCTGTGCTCAGAGTTTGCCTCCTTCAACCAAGAGTATTATAAGAGCGAACTTCAGTAGCTGTTTGGGCACATGTTATGGGCAGAGTAGCTCAGCAGAATGTTATGCTGGCATGTGCATATGGAGAGCACATAGGAACAGTGTGGCGCAAGGCAGCACAGAGGGTCTGCAGACAACAGCCCAGCTTCACGGACATTTTAAACCACCAGTGTCTGACTGTTTCCAATCAAATAGTTGCTGACCTATGTGACATGTTGGAGGTGGAGTTGATTCCACTAGGGTGTGGAGGGCACCCACTGGCTGTGGTCGTGGAGATGGCTGTGGTGCTTATCCTTTTCAGCATCCGGTTGTTCCAGGAATCAGCTGGAGATGTTTGTGGGATCTCTCAATCTGCAACCCACCGCAGCACAAGAGTTGATGAATGCTTTGTTCATGAGGGCAGGGTGTTAATAAGGCTCTGGTCTGATAACACAAGTTGAACCAAACAAGTTTCAGCTCCGTAGCCGAATTTCGTTGAGTCCAGTGGGTCCGAGGCTGCATGCACTTTTGCTGTCGCGACTCTCTCACAACATCCAGGTTCTTTCGTCAGTGGGAAGGGCTTTAACTCTCTCTCCCACTCTGTGCAGACCATTTGAAATCTTAAAAAATCTGACCTGAGTACATTACATTCCAAGGAAGCTTTGATTCAGGGACAGTCCCAGATGTAGCAATTGTTTGCATAACCAGAAAGCCTTTGAGAATAAAACCTCAGTTATAAAGAGTTGTGCGCATTAGTGCGCAATCCCACCATCAAGGGGGAGGACTCATAGTCTCAACATCTATCTACATGAGTGATTTTTGAACCACTAATTTGGCCTTTTGAAAATGTGCTTTAGATATTTAGACCACTCTGGGGGAACACTTTTAATAAGGACTCTCAAGCACCTCTCATCATGGTGATCTGTGCTCTGCACAACTTGACATAGCAGCCAAGAGTTGAACTGATGTTGGATGATTCTTGAGAGCATGTCTCCAACTCTAGTGAATGAGAGGGAATCAGCAATACAACCAGTATAGACAATGGCCATCCAGGGGAAAAACTATTGGCAACAACTATTGACCTGCCTGTTGGGGAAACCCATGACTCAGTCATTGTCAATAGATTCGACTGGCATACCCCACCAGACCCATTTGCCTTTGTATTAGAGAGATGAATGAGTGCCTCAAAGGTTGCTGTGGGAGAAATAGGTTTTGATTCATGGGGTACTGGCACCAGTACTGGATAAAATGGGAGCTGTACAATTGGGACGGTCTATACTTGAATTGTGCTGGGACCACTGTTCTGGTGAATTGTGTAACTAGGGTGGGGAAGAGAGAGCTTTAAAGTAAATAATGGGAGAAGGGATTAAGCAAAAGGATATACAGTCAAGGGAAGTTACAAAGTAGTGGACCAAGACAGCATTCTGTTAGGGACAGTGTTAAAATGAAAGAAACACTAAATCTGCAAAGGTGGGTGGTAGGTCAGAAGATTGGACGGATTTCAAGGACCAGCAAAGAATGACTGAAAAGATAATAGAGGCAGAACTCAAAGTATAAGAGAAAGATAGCTGGTAATAAATAAAAAATTCACAAACTTTTCTACAAGTATTTAAATAGGAAAAGAGTAACTAAAGTTAGTGTTGGTCCTCTAGAGAGTGAGTCTGGGGAATTGATGGAAAGCAAGAAATAACTGGTTGCCGAACAGGTATTTTGTATCTGCCTTCTCAGTAGAGGACTTGGAAAACTCCCAAGGGTTTTGAAAATCAAGAGATGACAGGGAGGGATGAACTTAATACAATTACCATCACTAGGAAAAGGGTGCTAGGAAATTTATTCGACCTGACCAGTACCCAAATGGTCTGCACCGCAGGCTCTTAGAAGAAGTGCTAACACAGATAGATGAATTGGTTATAATCTCTCAAACTTTCTTTGTTTCTGGAAAAGTTCCAGTGGATTGGCAAATAGCTAATGTAATACCTTTATTCAAGAAAGGAGGGAGGCAGCAAGGAAGAAATGATAGACTGGTTAGACACCATGGGGAAAGTGCCAGAATCCATTGTTAATTTGATTGTATGTTAATTAACAAAGTAATATCCTAGGTGGAAGAAGAGGAACTGGTAGATGTGATGGGCGTGGATTTCCAAAAGGCATTTAATACAGTACCACATTAAAGGTTATTACATCACATAAGATGACATGGTGTAAGAAGTAACATATTAACATGGATATAAGATTGATTGACTAACATGAAGTAGAGAGTAGGAATAATGGGTCTTTTTCAGATTGGCAAGCTGTAACTAGCTGAGTACCACAAGGATGAGTGTTGGGTCCTCTATTACTTGCAAGGGACTGAATGCATGGTAGCTAACTTTGCTGATGACACCAAGATAGGTCTGAAGGTTGTCAGAAGGAGGTAGAGTCTGCAAAGGGATAAACAGGTTAAGTGAATGTGCAAATACTTGGCAGAGTATAGCTTGGGTAAATGTGAACTTGTGTGCTTTGGGCAGGAAGATTAGAAAGACAGCATACTGTTTAAATGGAGAAAGCTTGCAGAAGGGATAACAATTGTGCAGATGATATCCGGGTGGATGAATCTCAGTATGCAGATACAAACGAGTGATGAAGAAGGCAAATGGATGTTGATAATTTCAAAAGGAACAGAATATAAAAGTACGCAAATTTTACTACAACCGTACAGGGCCTTGGTGAGACCACATATGGAATACTGTGTACAGTTCTGGTTGTCTCATTTTAAAAAAAGGTATTGCTTTAGAAGCAGTTCAGAAGAACTGGACCCATTCCTGGAATGAAGGACTTGACTTATGAAGAAAGGTTGAACAGATTAGGCCTATATTCATTGGAGTTCAAAAGAATGCAAGGTAGATCCTGAGGGGGCAAATATGGTGAATACTTGGAGAGCGTCCCCTCATGTAGGGGAGATTAAGGCCAGGGGACATCATTTAAAAATAAAATGTCTCCCCTTTTAAAAAAGGGACCCTTTATCTCCCAAAGGTCATTGTGTGGAATTCTGTTCTTCAGAAAGTGATGGAGACTGAGTCTTTGAACTTTATTCGAGGCAGAGTTATAGATTTCTGTTTGGCAAGCAAATTGAGGGTTATCGGGGGGGCGGGTGCAGACAGGAATGTGGAGTTGAGACCACAACCAGATCAGCTATGATCATCTTGAATGGTGGAGCAGGCTTGAAGGACCAAATGGCCCACTCCTGTTCCTGTGTGTCATCCTTGTTGGCATGTAGAGCCCATGAGCTCATCATCCATCTTGCCTTGGTCACTGGCATCCAGCTGGCCACTGCCTCCTGGATGAATAAGAATCATGTGACCCTCATTTGAAGTAAGCCATCTAACATATGTTGAGATGCCCAAATGAAGCACTGTGCCATATAAAACATAGGCAAGCTAATGAATACCCATTGTGTGTTTGTGTTATTTCCTGGTGCTTAGCCATTGAACTGCCCCTGTACGTAGAGTTGATAATTTTGCCATTCCGGTGCATTAGATGCTTGTGGCAAATGATCTCTGGTTTGTGGGACCCTTGAGGAATCTGGTACAGGCTGGGCCAACTGCATCTAAGCAGTGCAATTGTCTGTCATTGGTGTTAGAAGCAATGTTCTGGTCATTGAGTGGGAACAAAGGGCCATCACCAAAGCCAGTGGCTCCTTGAACAAGGCGCTTATTGCCTTCAGCTGTCTGGTTCTTGACCCTTTTGTTGCCCACCTACTCTTCCCTGCTTACCAGGGGCTCCCTGGCAGCAGGTCCATGCATTTACCAACTTAATGTTCATAATTAACTCCATAGGGGGCTGGTGCATTCTTACTACATCCATTTGGTGGGGTAGCTGCATGTCACCCCGAGGGTCACCCCTGTCATGCTGGAGGATGCCATGCACTTAAGCCAATGTTTAAAGTTTATTTATTAGTGTCACAAGTAGGCTTACATTAACACTGCAATGAAGTTACTATGAAAATGCCCTACTAACCACACTGGTGCCTGTTTGGATACACGAAGGGAGAATTTAGCAGCTAACCAGCACGCCATTGGGACTGTGGGAGGAAACCGTAGCACCAGGAGGAAACCCATCCAGCCACAGGATGCACATGCAGACTCAGCACAGTCGCCCAAGCTGGGAATCGAACCCACGTCCCTGCCTCTGAAGCAGCAGTGCTAACCACTCTGCTGCCCTCATGGCATGGGTAGACAAGCATATTCCTGTGAAACAAGTTTGAAATTAAAAACCACTTTAGTCATGGGTCAAACAACTCTGAGAACTCTTCTGCGTATTCCTCAATGCTGCTCGATAAGCACCCACTGTTGATCCAACTCTCAATCGGTGTCCTCATGGGAACTGACCACAGCTGTCATTATCTCTGTCAGCACTGAGCATGTGGGTCATTTCCTGACCAGATAGTGCTATCTGCGCTCGGCACACTTGATGTCTGACTGATGAGAGCATCTGCTGGTGCAGGATGTGCTGGACTGATGTGATGGTGCACCTTACATGGTGTCGCCCTCTCTTGAGGTCTCTGATGCAGATGCCACTTCCACCATTGACCCAGCGGAAGGCATTGCTGTTTTCTGAGCTTTGCGTGATCTTCACTTGCCACAAAGAAACATGGGGAAATGGGAGCAGGTGTAGGCCATTCAGCCCATTAAGCCAACTCCATCATTCCAACAGATCATGGCTCACCTATCTCCACACCATTTTTCCCATGACCCTTGATATCATTAGTATTCAGAAATCTTATCGATTTCCATCTTGAGCATGAGCTTCCCCAACCCTCTGTAGAGAATTCCAAGATTCGCCACCCTCCGTGAAAAAAACAGTGGAAAAACTCCTTATGAGTCTTAAATAGCCTGCCCTTATTCTGAGACTCTGCCCCCTGGTTCTAGACTCTGAATACCCAGGGGGAACATCCTAACGACATCTACCCTATCAAGCCCTAAGAATTGTGTGAAAGAAAAATCAATCTGTGTGCCTTATTGACTATCGGCCGGTGGCTCTGACATCATTATGAAGTGCTTCAAAAGGCTAGTCAGGGCACGAATTAATTCCAGCCTCCCGGACTACCTGGATCCACTACAGTTTGCCTATCGCCGCAACAGGTCCACAGCAGACGCCATTTCCCTGGCCCTGCACTTAATCCTGGAACACCTAGATAACAAAGACACCTATGTCAGACTCCTATTTATTGGCTACAGCTCAGCCTTCAACACCATTATTCCCACGAAACTCATCTCCAAACTCCCTCTGCGACTGGATCCTGAACTTCCTAACTCTCAGACCTCAATCAGTAAGGATAGGCAACAGCACCACCTCCATGGTCATCCTCAACACCGGTGCCTCACAAAGCTGTGTTCTCATCCCCTTACTATACTCCTCATACACCTATGACTGTGTGGCCAAATTCCGCTCCAACTTTATTTTCAAGTTTGCTGATACCACTGTAGTGGGGCGAATCTCAAACAATGACGAGACAGAGGACAGGAATGAGAGCGAATCTGGTGAACTGGTGCGGCAACAATAATCTCCCTCAATGTCAACAAAACGAAGGAGATTGTCATCGACTTCAGGAAGCGTAAAGGAGAACATGCCCCAGTCTACGTCAACGGGGACGAAATAGAAAGGGTCGAGAGCTTCAAGTTTTTAGGTGTGCAGATCACCAACAACCTGTTCTGATCGATCTCTCTCTCTCTCTCTCTCTCTCTCTCCCCCACACACACACACACGTCGACACTATAGTTAAGAAAGCCCACCAACGCCTGTACTTTCTCAAGATTAAGGAAATTTGGCATGTCCGCTATGACTCTCTCCAACTTTTACAGATGCACCATAGAAAGCATTCTTTCCAGTTGTATCACAGCTTGGTATGGCTCCTGCTCTGCGCAAGACCGTAAGGAACTACAAAAGGTCATGAATGTAGCCCCATCCATCACGCAAACCAGCCTCCCATCCATTGGCTGTATACACTTCCCACTGCCTCGGCAAAGCAACTAGCATAGTTAAGGACCCCACGCACCCTGGACATTCTCTCTTCCATCATCTTCCTTCAGGAAAAAGATACAGAAGTCTGAGGTCACATACCAACCAACTCAAGAACAGCTTCTTCCCTGCTGCTGTCAGACTTTTGAATGGACTTAACTTGCATTAAGTTAGTCTTTCTCTGCACCCTAGCTATGACTGTAACACTACATTCTGCACACTCTCGTTTCCTTCTCTGAATGGTATGCTTTGTATAGCATGCAAGAAATAATACTTTTCACTATGTTAACACATGTAAATAATAAATCAAAAAATTCGCAGTCGCCCCTCATTCTACTGAACTTGCAAAGAATACAGATTCAGTGTCCTCAATCACACCTCGTAAGACAATTCTGCTATTCCAGAGATTAATCAGGTGAATCTCCGTTGCACCCTTTATGGCAAGGATATCCTTCCTTCGGTAAGGAAACCAAAGCTACGCAATACTCCAGGTGCAGTCTACCCAAGGCTCTGTGCAATTGCAGCACCACAGAATTTGAACAATTTGCATCTGCAGCCATTACATCTCTCTCAGCTCCACACCTGTCTCTCCCTCTGAGATAGCCTGGCCTGCTGTCACCATGTTAATCTCCATTGCCATGCCTTCCATCTGCATTATCTTTGAGAGGGGGCACACCACCCCCCTCCTTTTCGCAATGAGCTATCATCCAGAAATAAGAGAAAATGTGACACTTCTCTCCTGCACCAGAGAAGGTGTACCACTGGGAGGCCTGCTGCATGCAGTCATCCATGCTTGTCACTGCACCAGGCACTAATGATTGGCGATGGTGCTCTGCTGTGATGCTACCCTATGTCTTGATGCACATGTGGGTCTTCGCTGACTTCTTGGGCATGGGTCATCCACTGTTGTATGTTGGTTGCTGTTCTCTTGGTTTGAAGTCAGTAAGAAGTCTCACAACACCAGGTTAAAGTCCAACAGGTTTATTTGGTAGCACAAGCCACAAGCTTTCGGAGCACTGCCCCTTCATCAGGTGAGTGGGAGTTGTGTTCACAAACAGGGCATATACAGACACAAACTCAGTTTACAAGATAATGGTTGGAATGCGAGTCAACACAGATAATTAAGTCTTTACAGGTTACAGACAATGAGAGTGGAGAGAGGGTTAAGCACAGGTTAAAGAGATGTGTATTGTCTCCAGCCAGGACAGTTAGTGAGATTTTGCAAGGCCCAGCAAGTCGTGGGGGTTACAGATAGTGTGACATGAACCCAAGATCCCGGTTGAGGCCGTCCTTGTGCGCCGAACTTGGCTATCGGTTTCTGCTCAGCGATTCTGCGTTGTCGTGTGTCATGAAGGCCACCTTGGAGAAAGCTTACCCGAAGATCAGAGGCTGAATGCCCGTGACTGCTGAAGTGTTCCCCAACAGGAAGAGAACACTCCTGCCTGGTGATTAGTCTGAAGTCATACATAGGTTAACTCTTGAGTCTTATTATCTCGAACTATTTATAAAGATACAGTATAGGGTACATGCTAGCAACTATCTTCATGCTTTCTGGTGTACACAGTTCGTGCCCAGCACTAGATTGACCATGGGTGTGGGCCCTGTGCCTTCTTGCATAAGCGTGATTGGTCCTGTATTCTGTCACATGTTGACCTGATAGACGCCAGACGCTTGTATTACACACTGCTGCAGATGGATGCCATATCATATGCAGGCTTGCCACCACACCAGAATGCATGCCACTCGCCATCAAGCCCCCACTAGCTCATTCAAGCACTTCTGGCAGCACCCATACTCATGCCACAACCCCATGGCTGCTCACTCCTCTGGCCACCTCCAGCCAGGCCTCCTTCGTGAGGTTGGACTTTTGCAACTTGGCACAAATACACCATATGTTCACCCTTAAACACTGCTGCTTGTGAAGTTTTGTTCTCAACCCCATGTCTCTTATGTTTCTTCTGAGAATCAGCAGTTTGTGTATTTTTAATTAGGAAAATTTGTTGATATTTAGTTTGTTCTGTGGTGTCTAGGTTATTGTGTAGAATTGCAGGTTTGTGATGCAGAGTGACTCTAAACAGCGTAGCTAAATTCCCATACCAGCTGAGATTATTCGTGCAGGCCCTGCCTTCTCAGCCTTGCCCCTTGCCTGAGGTATGGTGACCCTTGGGTTAAATCACCACCAGTTAGCACAGTCTCCCTCAAAGAGGGGAAAACAGTGTATGGTCCTCTGGGACTTTAGCGACTTTCATTGAAGTATATGGTATCAGTGAAGATGTTTATGCAACATGAAGTAAAATTGTGGAATCCATGTAGTCGAACAAACCAAACTTTGTTTCTCTTGTAGATGATTGAATTGAGTGATAATGACAACCCGTGGACAATATTTCTAGAGACAGTCGATCCAGAGTTGGCCGCCAGTGGAGCAACATTGCCCAAGTTTGATAAAGATCGTAAGTCCATATTAACAATGTACTGTTGTCGATTATATGATTTCCGCAACAATTCTGTTTCAGTTCTTAGTTTTATACTTGTTTAAGGACATGCCTTTAAAGGAATAAGTTAAAATGCATCATAATTGCATGTTGTAATACAGAAACTGACTGTAAATGTACAATATAGTAATGCTATGACTTTCTCTTCAGATGATGTAATGTTATTTTTGAAGATGTACGACCCCAAAACTCGGAGCTTGAATTACTGTGGACATATCTACACCCCTATATCGTGTAAAATACGTAAGTTGAGAGCTAACAGCAGATATCAATTTGTACAGACATTCCAAAACATTAACTGTTACCTTTGTTGTGTGTAGGTGATTTACTGCCGATCATGTGTGAGAGAGCAGGGTTTCCGCAAGGAACTAACCTTATCCTCTATGAGGTATGAGCATACATGACCAAGCTTGCTTTGTAAAACATAAACGCAATATCATTTTATTAAAATAGTGTTAACTTAAAAATCTGACTTCATGGTAGAATGTTTTGATTTATTAGTGGACTATTGGGACACAAGTATTGTTTGTTGCGCGTTATACAGACAAAGCACTACGTTCATAGAGTAAATAGGGGAAAAGGAAAGGAGGGGGTGCAGAATATAGTGCATTTGTAACTAGGATGCAAAAATTTGTATATGGTAGGTCCATTCAAAAGTCTGATAGCAGCAGGAAGGTGTTTTTGAGTCGGTTGGTAGATGACCTCAGACTTCTGTATCATTATCATTTTCCAGGTGGAAGAGTATGTCCAGGGTGTGTGCGGTCCTTGATTATGCTGGTTGTTTTTTCATCTAAATTAGAAAGAAAATTGGATCTATTCATATCCCCTATTCCCATCCTATTCATGTATTTGTCCTTGCGCCCCTTCAAAGTCACTATCCCGTACAGCCTGTACCTGTGTTGTAATTTTCTTGTTTTGTCAACCATGCAGCCATTCATGGTCATATTGATTCAGGGTACATTGAACAGCCAGTTCCAACACTGAACTGGTATGTTGCAGGCATCTGGTATAGTGAGGATGAGTATACATCCAAGTCACAAGGAAGATTGAGGTAATTTAGGATTTGGGATGAAATGAGCAAAGCTGATTGTGATGCCATGCGCAGGGCAATAGAGCAATTTATAGACTGACAACACAAGTGATTCAGAATCCTTTTGTATAGAAATGCATATTCAAGTTGAAAGAGTGGTTATGTGCCCGTACCATTCGCCCTGCCTCTTGAACGCAAAATGCATGGGAAGGGAGGCAGTGTTAAATATAAAATGTTGGACAAACTTGATTTTAAAATGGTCATCAAGAATGTCAATTGAGTGTTCGGGTTGTGCTCAGATCATTGGAAGTCATTATAAAGTAAACTACTTTGAGATCATCTGTTGCATGTGTAATGTAGCTGGCTGCCAGTTATTGTGCTTTTATAGTCATTGTAACAAATGAGTAGTTTGTGATTACTTATATTAACTTGTAAAACTGCCTTACTTTAGGAAGTAAAACCCAATTTAACAGAGAGAATTCAGGATTATGAAGTGTCCCTTGATAAAGCACTTGACGAGCTCATGGATGGCGATATTATAGTATTTCAGAAGTAAGTAATGTTTTGGCAGCAAGTGAATGGATCTCAACTCGTCAATATATAATTTGGATAGCTTGACATGCACCTTCCCAGTTTGTGTTGGGAAAATATAATGGCAAAATTCCAGAAATGCATAGTGCTGGTTTTGCTTTATTTAAGTGTGGGGAAGAGGGAGGATTTTTTTTTTCAAGCATCCAGCCAAAGTGATAACTATATGAAACTCATTTTAACTCCGCCAAAATGCATTGGAAGTTCATCTGGAGCAGTCTTGGTCCAGAATAATTCAGCGTGAAAGACTGGAACAGGCATCCCATCGAATCTTTAATTGACTCTTATCCCTTTATGAAACTGATATGGAAACCTTCTGATCTTGTCATGATTGCCATCCTGAAAGGAGCTTGGATCCTTCAATGATATAGATAGCCCAAACTATACAAGTCATTAAACTTAAACTAGTTACCTTTGTGTCACGAGTGTTAATTTTGAAAGACATGTAGAAGAGAATTTCTATGTAATACATGTTTTCTTAAAACAAAGCATTTTGCCAGGAGAGCAACAGAATTGTGTTGGTCCCTGTTACGCCATTGAATGACTATTCTGCCCACTTAGTTTTGAATAGCAACTCGAGATAATTTTTTATTATAAATGTTATATCCTGTTTAAACTGTGCCCTTTATCATGCCAGTTTTCTCCTCTTCCATGATGTTTCCATTTGAATATATCAGAGGTGCCAACGGTCTGTAAATATAACTGTGTACATTACCCAAATTGTCCACTGTTTGGACAGTTATTCAACAGTGTCTAAGCCAGATTTTGTCATTGGTTAAAGTCCACATAAGTGCACTTTCCAGCAAAAGTTACCGGACGGCGTTTGGTATGGGATTACTCCCTTCCTAACTGACAATCCATGAAGTTAATTGTAGTGTTCAAACCCCTGTCCTGCTATAATCAATTAACTTGGGTATGGGCCAGGAATTCAACCAGGGGCCTTAGAATCTTTTAACTTCTTATTGGTTCTAAGCTGTTTATGTAACTATTGGGGTCTGTGATCTGTGTAATTGCGGTTTGAGCTGGGGGAAGCATCTCGGAGATCCCAATGAGTGCTATATTTCTACAAAAACTTAATATTCTAGTTAAAGTTTGCAGTGATGCTACCTACAGTTTGGTTTTCTTTTTAGTGAGTATTTTTCAAGAAATTGAAAACTCAGCTGTAAACAGTGACACTGGATGCTTGTAACTATTTAATTTTTATTCCAATCTGGTGGCTGAAAGCATATTCCGCCTTATTTTTCCAGTATTTTGCAGGTATCAAAATTTGCTACCCCAGCTCAAAATGTAATCCATCCTGCAGACGCACAAAACACCAGTGTGAGTTACTGCTCATTTGTGACAGGCTCCAGACCACAGCTTGCTTCCACATTGGGTAATGAAATTGCCTAGACTTTGCATGTTCTCCTTACAATTGGCAATATGTACTATTCCATGCTGGAGGGAGAAAAATTCTAGTATTGTTGGTAAATGTACACTGGACTGTCACATACCATCCAATGCTATTTAATCTAAATACAAAATTGATAATTAGTAGTATTAAATTAGAAATTTGGTTTACATAGTGAATTGCAGTGTTGGGTCCTCCTCTTGAAAGCATGCATGCTTTCGAAATAGGACTTGATTCTTATAGACACTTTGCCACCATGACCCTTCTCCACCTTTCAGTACAAACATAGCTCCTTGCCCACTTCCCATACCCCATGATTTTCTTGATAGAGCTGCACGGCTGCCTCTCAGTGCCAGGGACCAGGGTTTGATTCCCAGCTTGGGTCACTGTTCTCCCCGTGTCTTCGTGGGTTTCCTCCAGGTGCTCTGGTTTCCTCCCACCATCTGAAAGACATGCTGGTTAGGTGCATTGGTCATGTGAAATTATCCCTCAGTGTATCTGAACAGGCGTCGGAGAGTGGCAACTAAGGGATTTTTGCAGTAACTTCATTGCAGTGTTAATGTAAGCCCACTTGTAACACAAATAAAAAAAAAACTTTAAGATATTTGATCTCACTCTTAAACATGCTCAATTGAGCAACCACAGCTCTCTGGGAACTGGCCAATAACTTTACTGGTCTAAATACATGACTGCATGCAGCAGATCCATACATGTGAACTTGTGGGTGTCATGTTCTCCCAAATATCCATGTTCTTGTGAGAAATTATCTCCACCTGTTTGAGTTTAGTGCATAGTTAATGACTAGTTCCATTTAATTTCATAATATGGGATATATTCTTCAACTTTCACTTTGTTTGAAACTTTACACTTGTCTATGGGTCATCTTTTATTTCTTCTTTGCTGCCATCCGCCTCCATATTTTTTCTTGTGTTGAAAGTCGTAAGGGACTGGACAGGCCTATGTTCCAGCCAGTTTGCTATTCACCTGTGAGGCATCACAATTCAGAGATGCCTGACATTATGATGATCCCAATGGTCAGAAGTGGGCTGTTGCCACTTTGCAACTTCTAGCCCTGCACAGGAGCTGAGGACTGTTGTGGCAGTGAGAATCTGCCTTTCCCTCCCCAGTGGGATGGATCTCTGAAATATTCCATACCTTTTCTTGGTGTTTTGTTTTTGCTTTAAAATTCTCTCATTTTTTTGGTCGTCCTTTGCCTCCTCTGTCCATCTCTGTTTATCTTTTAATTCTCTTTCCTCCACCTGCTAATATTCTGTCTGTCTCTTTTTAATTTGACCCGTCTGCCCTCGTTGAAAACCACACTAAACTCCTGCCCCAACTCCAACCTTTCTTTCCTTCCAAATCTTTAAATGGGTTTCCAAATGACTGCCATCTTTCCCTGAGCTCCAAGCCCAAGTCCCTCCACCAGGTTTCTGCTCCTTTGCCTCAGTACCAAAGGTGAATTATTCCTGTTTATCCTTTTCAACCTGCAGCTTTTGGCAGGGTTGACTACACCATAATGCCCTGCCATCATTGTCCAGCTGGGCGGGACTGTGCTCACCTGGTTCTATTCTTACACAGATCACCTGCCTGTGCACACATTGTTACTTGTGTTCTGCCCTGGTGTGTCTAAGGATCTATCCTTGCCATCTCCCACCCCTGTCATTTCTCATCAAGCTACAAAGCTTCTCATTGACAACATCTAAAGCCACCACACAATTTTCCACATGCTCACTACTGATACCCAGTTACAGCTCAGCCTACACTTTCTGAATTATCAGACTGCTGTCTGGCATCCATACTAATAAAGCAGAAATTTCCTGCAACTAAATATTAGGAAGACCAAAACCATTTGCCTTCAGGCCCTGCTGCGAACTCCTGTTTTTTTATAAGCTCTTGACTTCATCCCTCTCCCTGTTTTGAGGCCAGAACAAATCTATTTGTAACCTGGGTCTGATATTTGTCCGAGGTGAACTTCTGACCACATCTGTTCCGTTTCTAAAACTACCAATTTCTGCTGCCTTAGCATTACCTCACTCCACTTAACTGATTCGCTGCTAAAACCCTCATCCATGCTTTTGTTGCTTGTGGGCATTGTTTCCTTGCATTCATAAGTTGGCCTTTCACAATCTGCCCTCGAAAGTTGGCCTTCCAGAATTCTGCCTATGTCCTACTTGCACCAAATCCTGTTCCCCATCATCCTGTTTCTGTTGAGCACGAGCATCGACCCCCGAGCAGTGCCTCAAGATGTAAAGTTCTTTCACCCTTGCCTTCAAATCCCACCCCCCCCCATCCATCTCTATAATCTTCTCCAGCCATACAATCCTCTTGAATGTCTGTGCCAAATAATTCTGGCTGTAGGAACAATCCTGAGTTTAATCATGCTACCGTTGATGCCCATGTCTTCAGCAGCCATGGCCCTAAGCTCTAGAATTCCCTCCTTTAACTTCTCTGCCACTTCCCTCTTAAGGACAGTCTGGAAAAAAAATTAACTCCTTCCCATGACCTAACATCTCATGATGGTGTCAAAAATTTTGTTTGATACCACTTGATAAATGGCCCAGCATATTTAACTTTATAAAAGGCACTGTCTAAATGCAAATCGGGAATTCCTAAATAAAGGGCTAGATTGTATATGGACAGTTCATGTTGACTTGTACATGTTTGCAACCGGATTATTAACATCACTTTTCATGCATTAGGTGCATGTTTCTCATCTTGATGCATGCTTAATTATAAACTTTATTGCAGCAAGCGGAGACAATTGATCAACATAAAACTTTATAGCTATCAATTTGTTTCTGACTGAGCAGAAACATATGGCTGAACTGTTGTTAGAATTTGCTATCTAGTCTTCATTTTCTATCCAAATGTACCTACATAATAAGCAGAAATTAATTTTATCCAGTGATGTGTATCCAGTTACATGGTTATTAGCATCTCCATATAACAATGGTGCAAAAATAGCCTTTTCCCATTTCAATTGGCCGAGTAGGTCTGAACGCAGATTGGAAAGTCTAAGTAACACTTGGAAATAATTGATGTGTCTCATTGTAGGCACTTCAACAATATCTTAACACAATGATCTTGATTTTTCACCCCATGTTAATGCTGTTCTTGTAAAGTGGATGCAGTACCTTTAATAAAACTGCAATATATCCACACCATTTTAACCTAGAATTTCACTATCAAATCTGTGAGACTGCGTGGCCCAGGTGTTCACATTTCAATTTGAAAATTTTAGTATACGACTGAGTGGTAGAAATCTTTTGACAGCTGAAGTCACCAATTCTTTTCTGACTGGTTTTCAGGGATGATCCAGAAAATGACTCGAGTGAGTTACCAACAGCGAAAGACTATTTCCGAGATCTGTACCATCGAGTTGATGTCATCTTTTGTGATAAGACTATTCCCAATGACCCGGGCTTTGTGGTCACTCTGTCTAATAGAATGAACTACTTTCAGGTAGGAGAGCTTCGGCAGTTCGTTTGAGGGTTAAACGATAGGTGTTGTTTTAAAAAAAATAATAAACTCCTGATTTGAGAGACTAATTTGGTCATATTAAACCAGAACTGAAAAGTGGAATAATACTCATGGAGTTAGAAATTCATTTTAATCTAAAGATGTACATTAATGTATATGTGACTCATGTATGATGCAAGTTGTGGATTTTCTAAATCACTTCTTCGTTGCAACTTTTGCAATTAGTGGCCTATTGCTTCAGGAAAAGCTGATTTTTCGATAGAGGCCATAATGGTTGTCCTAAGTGACTTGTTCAAGTTATTTGAGTTATGGAATACCTGCCATTGGTGACAGCTTACTTTTTAACTACACTTAAAGGCACTTTATAAATGTAACTGGGTGCTTCAAGAGGGTGACCAAGCAAAATGTTAGCTCCCTGCCCCACATTAGGACAGGTTATTGGTAGGTTTCTTCAAGTGAGATTTAGGGAGGGAATTCCAGAGCTTCAATTCAATGTGCAGCTGCCAGAGGGGAGTGATGAAAATCATAGCTTGCTTAAGAGGCCAGAATTAGAGAAGTAGGATGATTGTAGGGGTGGATTTGTAGTTGCTGGTGGAGTTCCCAGAGATGGAGGCAAAATCTAAGGGGATGTGAAACTGAGGATGAGACTTGCCAAATGAGTGTTCTCAGACTGGTTGCCGACATAGTTCAGGAGCACTGGGATAATGAATGAAAGGGACTTGCTGCATGTTGGGACATGAGCAAGCGTTTTGGATGCCCTCTGGTTTATGGTGGTGGAAGATGGGAGGCTGTCCAGGAAAGCAATGGAATAGTTAAGTTTAGTAATAAAATTATGGCTGAGGGTTTTTACTTTTTAGCAACAAGATAAGCTGAGGCAGGGGCAGAGTCTTGTCTTGTTATGGAGGTGGAAGTGGACGACCTTGGCGACGCAGCGGACATGAGGCTGAGAGGCTAATCTTGGGCGTCTCGGATGCTGAGATTGCAGCCAGCCGTATTCAGCCTCACTGTGGCCAGGGAGAGTGGTGGGATTTGGTGGCAGTCCTGTGCTCCTATTCCTTCCACTTCAAAATGTGACATTCCATAATTTAGTGATACATGTATAGAAGCTAATGTGGCCCAGTCAGTTGAAAGTTTTTAAAAATCCAAGACTCTGCTGAGAGAGCAAGCCTGACCAATTCCATATTGTACCATTTTCGGTAAATCATGAGAGTATAAGATAATTGCATTTACTTCCACTTTTGATTTATTATACAAACATTTAATCTTTCAATTACTGAATCGTACCAAAAAATTTGATTACATGATTTGAAATAGAATATTTGTCCTGTTTAGTGTTCCATGATAGTTTCCTGACCATGGTACAGGACGTTATTTTGCATTGTTCATTCGTAATGAGTCCCCACCAAAAACCAGCAGTGTTAAATTCTAATCTTTTCTTGGTAGGTTGCCAAGACAGTAGCACAGCGACTAAACACTGATCCAATGTTACTTCAGTTCTTCAAATCTCAAGGGTAAGACTACGTCACTTCTCAGTTCAAATTTCTTTCTCGAATAGACTTTCATCAGTGAATACGTTTATTTTCCTAACTTCCAATTTCAGTTTTCTCCTTCGGGATAGCACCCAGTCGAGTAGCGTAATAAAGAAATCCTTTGTTTAAAATCAGCTGTTTTCTGGTAATTAATCTCAATTGCGCATGCCAATTTCAGATGTCGGTCTTGTTGGAGCTGTGAAATTTGAAGAGAATCTTGCGCACTTTTAGATTGAAAAGCTGTGCAGTGATGATGACTAAACTTGCTGCAGCTTTTCAATTTCACCAGTGTCACCTGCGTGCTCGTGATTCACTCTTTCTGTGCGAGACCATCCAAAGCGCAAACATGTTTTTGTGAAAAACTGGCATTGTTCAGTGGAATTTGAATATAGTTTGAAACTGTTAGAATCAGGTTTGTCTTTCTGTTGATTGGTGGAGGTCCTCCATGTGTGAAGTAGGTTGGGTCAACTGGAATCCAGTTCCTAACACACACACATCCATCTTGATGAATTAACCATAGTCCAGCACACATTGACATTTAATTTTCTAACTTTACCAAGATAATGCAGCAAATGCGTGAATTGGAAAAATGGTGGCCAGATTTCCAAGGTGGTGGCCAAATATGATGGGACAAAGAGGGGGAACTCTTAAATATTTTTGCTGTTCTTAGTCTGGAGTGACTGATGCTAATGTAGGGTGCTCAAATTATAAATCTGTTTTGCTTTGTAAGGGATCTTGGAAACTCGCATTTTTTTGCCAGTGAAGAAGTGATTTTAAAAGAGCTGGGCAATGAGAGAGTGGGATTCAGAGTTGTAAATTGTGCAGGCAAAACAAACTAATAACATAATTTTACCTCCCTTGGCCTGGGCCTGTTGGACATATTTACAAGAGTCAGGTTTTGTTTGATCTTGCAATTTTACATTTTTAAAAAACTTTTTGTTGTGCCCTTAATGCCAAAAATTAAAGAATTTTATTGTTAAAAGTTACAGGGATGGGCCTGGTAATCCTCTTAGACATAATTATGAAGGCACACTTCGAGATCTGCTGCAGTTCTTCAAGCCAAGGCAACCAAAGAAACTCTATTATCAGCAGGTAAGTAAATTTGTACTTATCCTTTTACATGCGGCAAAGAGGTTTCGAGGTAAATTAATGATAAATGAAGCTTATAATTTTTCAATCCAAATATATTTGCTTGCACCTATTTTGGAATTAACTGTTAAATTCCAAGTATACCAAGTCAATTTTGGAATAACTCCATCTTCAATCTTGTCGACTTAGTGGCAGTTTATAGTTGTGAATCATTGTGGAGGTATATTTGAATTTGTTCCAGGTCATATACTGGGAATTGGTGTATACTTAGAAAAGTTGTGTATTTGCAATTCTAATGGATAACTTGATCACAAAGGCAAAGATTTATTTTTAAGCCGATTCAAAGTTTTGTTTGAAGGACCTGATCCTCAAATACACGGGAGCTCCTTTTATAAAAAGAATCTGCTTCCTTTTCTGACCCCATCAGGCTAGAGAAATTGCTGCACTGCCATTTAAATGTTTGAAGCTGCTTGTGCATTTTTATTGTCGGTGCAACTCTGGCTAACTTGGGAATTGAAAACAAATTTTACAGGGATCTATGAAATTGTCACCTGTTCTGAAAAGAAACTCGCTGGACCACCTCAGAAAAGGTGGAGTTAGTATGTCATGGATTTGATGCAGTAGAGGTAGCTCAATTTTAGATATCTGTATTCACGTCCCTTTTGGGAAGGATGGGAAATGAAATGAAAGGTTTAAAGATACAGCGTAGTTTCTTGCAATGTTTTTAATTTGGGCATCTTTAGTTGGAAAAAGCAAAATAAATCGTTTAAATTCAGCAGCCTAGCTTCTGCATTATTTATTATGGAAAATAGATGTAATGTGAGCGACTGACTTGTATTCATAAACATTAGGGCCTGCGCTGTTTAATTCAGCCAAAATTACTGAGTGGCTGAGGACGTATTTTCAGGGAGGCTGGATAAATAAGCATATGAGGCAAAGGGGAAGAAAAAGTTATTCTAATAGGAGGTCATGGCATAATGTCACTGGACTAGTAATCCAGAGGCCCTGGCTAATGCTCTGGGTGCAAATCCCACCACAGCAGCTGGTAGAATTTAAATTCATAAAATATGAAATATAAAGTCAGTCTCAATAATGTAAAGTAAAAGTTTATTAGTCACAAGTAGGCTTACATTAACACTGCAATGAAGTTACTGTGAAAATAATGGGTGGCCATGGTAACTATCATCAATTGTTGTAAAAACGCACCTGGCTTGCTAATGTCCTATCATGAAGGAAATCTGCCATCCTTACCTGGCCGACATCTGAGGAAGGAAAGAAACAAGAGGAAGCTCAAGTGTAACACAAATTCTGGCATGAACTGGTTGCGCTAAATGGCTCGTTTCTGTGCTGTATATTATGAAGGTTATTTCAAAATATCACTGTTCCACATTTTACACTAAGACAATGCCACAAATCTTGATTTCCTTTTTTTTAATGTAGCTGAAAATGAAGATCACAGACTTTGAAAATAGACGGAGTTTCAAGTGTATATGGCTCAACAGCAGTTACAGGGAAGAGGTACACACCAATTTTTATGTTGCCTTAAGATTTAACAGCCAGGCATTTCACAATGTTCTAGAGTGGGTGCGCTAGTTAAACAGATTTGAATGTAGAATAGGATCCAAGTTAAAATCTTGAGCACAGCAGAGAATGAAAACCTACTTTCCCTTTTTTTTTTGCAATCTCTCACAAACACCATTCTCTACTTCCACATACCCGCCAACACGTGCATATAAAGGTACTCGGCAAGGCTTGCACTGGAGAGGGAAATATCAACAGGGGAGCACCTGGCAAACTCCCTCTCATGGAGGTTCAGGTGCCCTTCTCTTCTCTTCTCCTCCCCCCACACCGCCAGCCCCCCTTGCATAACTGCATCTACAGAAATCAAAGCAATTGGCAAGTACATTTATTTGAGAATATACACCTGCATATGGCTCTATGCAGGTACACAGGACCAGATCCCTGTCGTACATTTGAATTTGATCTTGGCTGTGTTTTTTCATATAAAGTTACCTAAGATGAAGCAGAGTTATAATCAGATTTCCAGTGTTGACGAGGGGAAGAGTCCTCATGGGATGGAATTAAAGACTCGAGCCATTGTTTTTGGTAGTATTTCAAAGTTCACAGTTGGACTGCTTTCTTGCTTTATTTCGCTTTTCATTACTTTAATGCATATCACTTAGAACAATGCAGAATTGGGTCAATTTTCAGGCACTGCAGTGTTCAGGTGGCTCACTCAACTTCATACTAATTCTACCTTTGCTTTCTACTGCAATTAAATCAGTGTCTCAATGATGCATACAAGTGATATCGCAGTACACTTGGAGAGAGAAAAACGTGCTTCACTGTTCTCAATCTCGAGTCACCATGGTTATCGGGACAACTCCAGTTCCATGGTTATGCTATCCTTGCAGGCCATTTACAATAAAGTCAAGTGGCCGTATCAACTTCTCCCAAAACATCAAAGACACGGATGAGTGCACTTCATGCATTCCATCAACACCTTGACCCACATACACAATACATCCCATGCGCTCCAGAAAGCCGTTTTAACTCGTGCTGATCCCACAAGCAACATAGGGCATCAAAGTATGCAGGTAGTGGGAACTCTCATTACCTAGAAATTTGGGCATGATATGGTTCTTTTCTTAATTATTTTGTGTTACAAACTCAGGAAATTTGTAGCATTAGTTAATTGATTTAATTTTCACTTAAGTAATTAATGAACATTTGATTAATCTACTAGGAAACTAGCTCAAAATATATTACACTTGGTAATATTTTGCTGCAAGATACTACTTGGAGATGAAATTGTAAGTAGCCCATTCAACAAAATACCAATTTGAACAATTTATTGTACTGCAGGAGATAACACTATATCCAGATAAACATGGCTGCGTGCGTGACTTACTGGAAGAATGTAAGAAAGCTGTGGAATTGTCAGAAAAAGGTTCCAGTAAGCTAAGGTAAGAATGTATGTGGTGTGTTGTTTCACATAACCGTGCTTTGTTGTGATAACTCCATTGTTAATTCAGGCGCTGGAGCCAAGTTGTGGTGTATGAGCTTTTTCCAGTATGTGGCCTTGGAAGGCATCCAAATGGAACTGTTCAGACTTTGGTCGTCCACTTAGCCTCGTCAGCAAAAAGCCAAAGTGTGTTGTGTCGGGATCCACAAAGTCTTTTTTGAACTAACAATTAACATAGCCTGTTTTTATTTTTTATTTTTTGAAATTGTATGCGCTGCCCCCACACTTTCTTTTGTATAAAAGTAATTACTTTCTCAATATCTTGTCTCAACACAGCTATTCTGTTTAGGCAAATTAGGTGCAAGTTGAGAGAGTAGTGGCACCTTTGGTAATAATTAACATTTATAATTTTTAAGGTCATTACCAGAGGAAGGCAACGCTTGGATGCAAAATAGTGCAGATCTTTTGAGGAACAAAGAGTGGAAGTATCTTGGTTGCATTTTGTATTTTTAAGTTAATTTAAATTGCTACCCAGTTCATGCTGGTTCTACAAGTAACAATGGTTTTGATTTATTATTGATAGTGAAAAGTACTGTTTCTTGTGCGCCATACAGACAAAACATACCGTTCAGAGTACGTAGGGGAGAAGGAAAGGAGAGGGTGCAGGATATAGAGTTGCAATCATAGGGTGTAGCGAAAGATCAGCTTAATATATGGTAGGTCCATTCAAAAGTCTGATGGCAGCAGGGAAGAATGACATTTCTGTCACAGTTCCTGTAAACAGTGCCTTAAAGTGGATTGCCAGATTTCCAAATGACTGGGAGGTTAGTCATGTTGGTCTTTTGACTCTCTGAGCAGTCACCTTTGGATACTGAAGAATGGATTCGATTTAAACAACTTTACTGTTTTAAGCCATGAATGTATTTTTGCTTTCAGGCTACTGGAAATTGTAAGCTACAAAATAATTGGAGTACATCAAGAAGATGAGCTGTTAGAATGTTTATCTCCAGCAACAAGCCGTACGTTCAGGATAGAGGTATGATGCGTATTTGATAAACTATTCTGTGGCCATAAATATTTTTTAAAAATCAACAAGTTTCCACTTTGCACTCCTGTTTATCTGGATATTTTTCAGGAGGTCCCACTAGATCAGGTTGATCTGGACAAAGAGAATGAGCTACTGATTCCAGTGGCACATTTTCACAAAGAAGTTTTTGGCACTTTTGGAATTCCATTCTTGTTGCGGATATGCCAGGTAAGGTGCCTAATTTTGTGCTCGTAAGAACATAAGGAGCAGGAGTAGGCCATCTAGCCCCTCGAGCCTGCCCCGCCATTCAATAAGATCATGGCTGATCTGATAGTGGTTTAGTTCCACTTACCCGCCCGCTCCCCATAACCCTTAATTCCCTTATTGATCAGAAATCTATTTATTTGTGACTTAATCATATTTAACGAGGTAGCCTCCACTGCTTCAATGGGCAGAGATTCCAGAGATTCACTACCCTCTGAGAGAAGAAGTTCCTCCTCAACTCTGTCCTAAACTGACTCCCCCTTATTTTGAGGCTGTGTCCTCTAGTTCTTGTTTCCTTTCTAAGTGGAAAGAATCTCTCTGCCTCTACTCTGTCGAGCCCCTTCATTATCTTATATGTCTCTATAAGATCTTCCCTCAGCCTTCTAAACTCCAACGAGTACAGGCTCAATCTCTCCTCATAAGCTAACCCCCTCGTCTCCGGTATCAACCTGGTGAACCTTCTCTGTACTCCCTCCAAGGCCAATACATCTTCTGCAAATAAGGGGACCAAAATTGCACACAGTACTCTAGTTGCGGCCTCACCAGTACCTTGTACAATTGCAGCAAGACCTCCCTGCTTTTATACTCCATCCCCTTCGCGATAAAGGCCAACATTCCATTTGCCTTCTTGATCACCTACTGCACCTGCAAACTGAGTTTTTGCGATTCATGCACAAGGACCCCAAGGTCCCTCTGCACAGTAGCATGTTGTAATTTTTCACCATTTAAATAATAGTCCATTTTACTATTTTTCCTTCCAAAGTGGATAACCTCACACTTGTCACCGTGCTCTTAGCAGAGCATTTGATACTTCTGGCTGTCATCTAATGCAGAGCTTTGAATGGCAGAAAAATTGCATAGATTGGTTTGATTTCTTTTGTTCAGAGGTTGACCAGAGTTCATATGTTCTCTCAAATTTTAGAGCGAGCCCTTTAGGGAAATTATGAAACGAATTCAGGCCATGCTGGAAGTTCAAGAGAAGGAATTTGAAAAGGTAAAAAGCAACTAATCTTGGCCATCTTTTTTGTGAGTGTTTTGCTGTTTCCTTAATTAAGCTGAGAAGTTGGTAAATGCCCATTGTAGTTGCCTCGCGGTTAAAGTTTCTCTTCGAGGCCCAGAAAACTGATACTGAACAAGAGCAGTATCAGGACTGGAAACCAGGGCTGGTTTCTGCAGTCATCCGGTGTTGGTATTCACTTCTCCTGTTTGGAATCTTTTAATAAAAATTATTTCTCTTTTCAAGTTCAAATTTGCCATTGTGATGATGGGTCGGCACCAATACATAAATGAAGATGAATATGAAATCAACTTGAAGGACTTTGAGCCTCAGCCCAGTAAGTAGCAAAGTTTGTTAGCAAGTTGCAAATTTGATTTCTCACCACGGAATCGGAAGGAGTTGGTTTCAATGACTTAACGGGTGCTAATGAATTGATTCCTGTGTTTTTTGTTTTTGGACAAACAATAGTTGCTTTATATTTATAAAAAAAAAAGAAATCTAGACAGCAGCGAGGGTTACCTTTTTGTGGGAGTTTTATATACGTGACTTTTTTTGCAGAAGACTGGCCAGTTCCAGATTCTCTACAATTAACGGGTAAGCTCTTGTGAGACTGAAGATCGTTAAAATTGCATCTGTACATGTGAACATGTGACCTGAGTGTTTGCATGAGAAATATGTCTATTTAAGTTAACAGCAACTTCCATAATGTAGTCCAATTCTGGGCTTGACAAGTGACCCCAAACTAGAGCACAGTTATGGAGCTGTCAGGTTTTAACAGCATACTATTAATTCATTCTATTAATTTTGGACTGTTATTTTCATAACGTGATAAACTGCAAATTACTTTAGAAGAGGTTTTGTAATTGTGATCACTCCAATTGCAAACAAAATTTCAACATTTCAGATATTGCCATTAACACCAAATATGCCAGGGCATTGGAATCTTTCACTCTCTAAAGCAAGTCTTAAAATATGTTTGGCATATAAATGACTGACATCCTGTAAAAACCATGTAGTGCTGTTCAGTATAGGAAATGCCTTTTTCTTTTTACAGTTTTTAAAGAAATGGGATGGGGTAGGAAAGGATAATGGGCTACAGCTTACCCAAAACATCCTTTCAAGCGACAATGAACAGGAATGAGTGTTCAGCCAAAAAAGGCCCGTCTTTCTTTTGCCTTCCTCCCTTTTCTGGATGTGACTGCTAGGTGGTGATCATTATTTTGAATTAAGGGGCTCAAAGATGAGCCATGGTACAGCACAAATCTACACTTCACTGGAAGCTTCACCATGTAGCTTGGCTTGTCAGTGCTGAGATTGGCCAACTCAAGATCAGACAGTCTGGTCATGTGTTTACCTACTGAGCGATCAAGTTACCCTATTTACAATAAACATTGCTCCGAATCATCTATCTTTCCTTCTCTGATATCAGTGTGAAAATAATGAATCGTGTTCGGTGCTGTTGGTTCAGTCAATTTCTCCTGAATTCCCACCTCGCCTGAGCTCCTTTTGAGTTGAACCTACTTTTTAAAAAAGACAAGCTTTTATCTCAAGTGGTTTGGTGTCAAATTTTGCCTGATAACACTTCTATGAAGCACCTTGGCATGTTAAATAAATCTGAAATAAACACAATGCTGGGAAAAAAGTCAGCAGGTCTGGCAGCATCTGTGGAGAGGGAAACAGTTGACATTGAGTCCATACAACTTCAGCTCTGAAGAGTCATACGAACTTATGCTTGACTACTGCCCCTTCAACAGATATTGCCTAACTTGTATTTAGTGCGTTTAAAGTGCTTCACAAGAGCATTATAAAGCAAAACATGCCACCAATACACGTGAGAGATTACATCGAGTCACCAAAAACTTGATCAGAGATCGTTTTTAAGGAGTCTTAAAGGAGGAAATCAAGATAAGATGTGTAGATAGTGGGAATTTTGAAAGTGTAACTAAGCTGAGGGACAGTTTCTCTCCCCCCCCCCCCCCCCCCCCCAAATACAGAAGATGGTAAGCTTGGGGTGTTGAAGGGAGATGTGGCTGGTGTGTAATGCAAGGTCGGGGATCAGAGAGAGCCATATCTGTAATTGATGGGGTGGAATAACCAAGATCGCATGAAATGGGGTGGCCATGAATATAGGCTGGGGAGTTTACACGGAGATCGAGATTTAGGGGGAATAAGAGGGCAAAGAATGTGCTGAGTTGGAATGGAGGATGAAATCACCATGGATGAGGAGTTTTATTGCGGAGGCTAAGGGAGGAAAGCAGTGAAGATATCTCAGAGGGAATTTTGTGATTGTACTTGAAAATGTAGTAAAGAATCAGGATTTTGAAGGAGCGTAACAAGATGAGATGCTCCGAGGAGGAGAAAGTGTCAGAGGTCAGACCAAGTGTCATCTGGTGATGAATGCCACCCCAGCGGCCTAGGCAGGGCAATTGCTGGAAGCTGTGAACACTGGGAGGCTTCAGTAAGTTGCAAGGTATTATCCTGCTCCAAGTTCATCAATGGCAAAGGGCCTTGTTTGCAAATGATCAGGCATTCTGAAGGGTGATGTGTAAAGCCAGGTTGAGAACTGACCTGCTGGTGGAATCCACAAGGTGAAGAGTGTGAATTTTAAGTCAAAGTCTGAAACTATTTGAAAATTAGTGTTGGATGGAAACACAGGAATTTCTCTGTCTGAAATGTGCCATGATACAACCCACGGTGGGATAATATTGCATGGGCGCTTAACATTTAAATGTGAAAATTGGAACTTGAGAAAATGCTGGCAAGCGAGATGTTAGAAGTGTGATTTGAAACAAAGTGTGACTTATCGCAAATGAAGCAAAATGAGCCACATGTACTCAATGAATGGAGGAGTAAAGATCTATGGGACATTAATACATGAAGTGTTTAACAAGTGGTAACAGCTAATGAACCAATTAAGTGTTCAAGTTAAGGTGCCCACATTTCAACCAGAAGGTATTCTGTCCAGACTTGAATGCTGTGTTCAATTAATAGGTCAATAAGGTGAATTCAAGCACCGGAGGCATTACAGTAAAGAGCCACGAGGCTCATCCCGTGTGTCAGATGGTTGAGTTATGAGGAAAATGTTAGAAACATTTATTGAGCTTTGAAAGGTGGTTGAGAGAGAACCTCATGAAGATGAAATTTTGTTTTGACCAACTGGGTGACTTGACCCAGAAGCTCCTGCCATTTCCGAGTCTCCAAAGCAAGCTAACTGAAAAGCTTGCACACAATTTCTGTTCACCCGATTCTCCGCGTGCAGGCAAATCGCACCTTGCTGATTCCAAATAGTTTTGATGAAGGTTGGCACAGTCACAATTTGGGAAACACCCTTTTTGTACAGGGGTATTAGAGGTTTCATCTAGCGACTGGTTGGGGGATTATTAGCTTCTAGAATGGGAAGAGAAACACCAACCATTCATCGCAACAAAGCTACAAAACCTGCACACATAGCCACATAGCGTGGCTGTGTGAAATTAAAACTGATTTTTTTACAAACTGCCCGAGTACTCTGGATATCTCTCTGCTATGACAACATTAATTGTCCAGATTGTATTTCTGTTGTCTTTTCGCCACAGCATCTTTGGGATTCAAACCAGGTTTGCTTAACTTAGCCTGACAGCCACAGATTATTACTGACTTAGATGAGACCAATTTTTTCAGGTAGTGCATTGCACATTTTTGGCTTGGAATCACCAATAGTGCTTGCAGGTAGCTGTGTGCATTGTTCTGCAGATACGCCATTAAAATAAATGGATTTAAATCTTGCGTCTGCTGGATGCACCTTGCAGGAAGGTGGCCCTGGGAAATTATGGCATAGTTGTATCTATGATTGGCAGCTTTGCTTGATTTTAGAAACATGCGTTTTTGACATGTATTGTTCAACTGCTGGAATCTAAGAGAAATATGGAAATGAGTTATTTGAGGAAAAGGTGGAATGCAACAAATGCGTTTTAAAACATGCTAATGTCCATAACTATAGAATATGTGCTATGAAGCTTTTGCAAGCGTTTCTTCAAATACTAGAAGCAAAATATCTGCAAATTGAGAAATTGCTAGACCAGCCTTGTGTGGAGCTCTCCGGGAGCCTTGTATAATCTGCATGGGGCTCTAGTAATTCAGGTGTTTTTGAGACACTAACTCGTAGATGATGCGGTTATTGGAGACTGCAAATGTAAATATTGTCACTTCAGCTGCAGTTTGTCCAGTTGAACCTAAATATAACTGAGTTGAAAGAGGCACTATGGGGATATTTCTAACTTTTTCTGTTTCTGTTCATAGGTAATATGTCCCAGCCAAGGCCATGGTTGGGGCTTGATCACTTCAATAAAGCTCCAAAGAGAAGTCGCTATGCATACCTGGAAAAAGCGATCAAAATTCACAACTGACACCAATACCCGACTAGTCAGGATTGTGTGTCTTAAAAAAATTTAAAAAAAATTAAAAAGACAGTGTGTGCACCCATTCAACAGCAGTAAAAATGAACTTTGGTACACGTGCACCTTGTCAGAAGTCTTCAGCGACAGGATTTGCTGCTGATGCTAATTTTATTTTGTTGAGGCTGTTCAGTTTGGCTTCTCTATCTATTGACTGCCTATTTTCCAGATGGAAAGACGATATGGTTTTACCTACTCAAAGAGCAATGCAGTTGGATGTGAATTCTTGCTTGTTTTAAAGATGAAAAGATGTGGCCGGAATGTGGCAGCATAGCGAAGGAGCTGAGTAGTAAAGAGAACAGCTAGTCATTCGCTAAATGGTTCCATGCCTTTAGAATAACCCACAGCAGATGGCATAGGATTCACATCTCTGGCTGGCTGCTAATTATAGGTGTTGTGAAACTTCTCAAACACTTCAGCAGCTAGCATGTTCATGTTTACAGTCATTTGGATAGTTTTTCTTTATTTAGGTAGTTTGGATGAATTCAGAATTTTTGTGAATTTGTAAACACCACCAACTTTCACAGCATTAATAAATGGTGTCTGTACTACATCTTGCACGTTGTTGGCACTTAATATTAAGGAGATGCATTTTTTTTCCTCCCAGCTGAATGTGGTCTTTGATTTGTTTTTTTTTTAAACATGATCTGGGTTTTTGTTCATCCCATACTCTTTGTAGAACACCTTGGCAATAATAATAAATCAGTACTCATTGTATCCTGCCTGGTGCGAGTTTGTAGGTCTGGCTATGCTTGTTTTATTTTGATGCTATGGCCGTTAGTACTTCCTAATGGTAACTGGCTGGAGTCGGTGGGGTTTACTGTGCTGCCTGTGGGAACCAGTTTTGAGACACAAATGGTGGCTGGAAAGGGCAAAGTTGAAAAATCTGAATGTGTTCTATTTTGTCATGGTGAGATGTGAAAAGTTATAACATGACAAAAACACAGCCTTTAGCACAGAGGGCATGCTCAATAACGTAAGTAGTAAGCTGTTGACTTTGTAAAAATTTTAAAAAATACAAAAAAAATTGTATATTTAATGATGAACATGTACAATTTTAACACTCGAAGGAATAAATTCCCATGGAGGAGTCTGCAGGTAAAGTCACTGATGTTGATATTCATTGCGTGTAGTTTTATTTCAGACTGGTTTTTTTAAGCTAATTGCAGCAGCGTGTCTAGTTGAGTGCAGTAAAATAGAATCTGCAATTCACAACTTTTAATTTCTCTTCCCTCTTTATCTTTTTAATTCACGTAGCAGTGTATGAAATCTTTTTCCTGTATATTGCCTTTTTGCTGGAAAATGTTGTATGTTGAATAAAATTTTCTATAAAAAATCTGTTGTATTTATTTTGCTTTGTGTACCCACAAAGTACGGTTATTTTGTTGGGCTAGTTTGGTTGTGTTCTAACCTGGAAAAACATGTTCGGATGGGTTTGGAGATTTTTCTGTAATGCTAAATATTATAAAGTAGATTTAGACCAAAACATGGGCTCAAGCAGCATTTTATTTCTTAGATTACTTTAGTAATGGCATAGCATCATAGTATTTAGCAATGTTTAAACTGTTTGTACTTTTCCCTTAGCTACTTCTGCATTCACAGTAATTTTACTTATTGACTTGAACTGCTTTATAACACATGTACTTTCTTGCACAGTTCTTATGCTCTCTCTTTTTTCAAACATCAATTTAAATTTTGCTGAGGTATGATGTGTTCACAGTCCTTGGCAGTGCTGTTTGCGGTGTGTTTAGATTGGTACTCCTGAATAGTTGCTAATTGTGGACTAGCATTTTGTGCCTTTCATCTTGTGGTTTTCTTTTTAACTCTAGGGCTATATCTATTTTAGTGGAATACTCAGTAGGCAATGAGTTACAATCAGCAACTTTAAAAATTGCTGAGTTGAGTTGCTGAGATCAACCAAAGGAGATAGCTGGCAAAGACTTCCTTGATGAAAGCAAATTACTGCAGATGCTGGAATCTGAAACCAAAAGAGAAAATGCTGGAAAATCTCAGCAGGTCTGGCAGCATCTGTAAGGAGAGAAAAGAGATGACGTTTCGAGTCCAGATGACCTTTCAAACAGTCATCTGGGCTAGAAACATCAGCTCTTTTCTCTCCTTGCAGATGCTGCCAGACCTGCAAAGACTTCCTTGATTTGGGATGTTTTCATTTCTTCACTGTTTCAACTGTCACCACTTCATGCACCATTGAAAATACATTTGTTTTGATTTTCAGCTACTCTCAAATGCCAAGTGAAACATTAAGGACATGAACACAAGTTATGGAAAGATGGTCTCTCAAAATTTGACAGTGAATACTGCAGTAGATCAGGTTGGCCTTTTACATTGGTGAATAAGATTAGGTAACTTGACCAATTTCTCCCTCGTATGTACAGCATGTGCAATGTAGAATTGACATTTTATCGGAAACACTACAGTCTCTAAAATGAATTGTATTGTAATTGAATCATGATGTTGATATTGCTGGAGTATGCTTTGTCTACCAGTTCAGTCAGTGGCCATATGCTATCATCTTGCACAAAAAGAAACTTTGCACCATTTCGCTATCTAGTTTTTCTGGAAGCTTTCGCAAGGCTTAAAATCTGTAAACTAATTTGCCTGCCTCTGCTCTTTTGGATCAACTGACCAGCAAACTTCTGACAACTCCCACGTTTCAGTGGCTTCAGAACTTGTATTGAATATTTCCTGAAAGATATTTACAATTTTGTTGCCTTTCATCAGAAGTGAATCATTTCTGACTCCTGCAAAATGTTTACGGTGCTATTTTGTAGTCTTTTCTCTCCAAGAGAGAATTTTCTTGATTGTGACAGAAAAGTATGAACTGCAAAAGCATTTTCTTGAGCAACTTAGGAAGTGTTGTCCAGTAAGGAAAGTTGTAGGTGCTTGTTCTTGTTGGTGTTCATTCAAAGAACAAAATTAAAGTGCAGAAGCAGGCCCTTTGGCCCTCCAAGCCTGCACCAACCATGCTGCCCGCCTGAACTAAAACCCCCAACCCCTCCAGGGACCATATCCTTCTATTCCCATCCTATTCATGTATTTGTCAAGGCACCCCTTAAAAGTCACTATCGTATCTGCTTCCACTACCTCTCCCAGCACCAAGCTCCAGGCATCCACCACCCTCTGTTTTAAAAAAAAACTTGTCTCTTACATCTCTTTTAAATCTTGCCCCTCACACCTTAAACCTATGCCCCCTTGTAATTGACTCTTCCACCCTGGGGAAAAAGCTTCTGACTATCCACTCTGTCCATGCAGAGTGTCTGACTATCCACTCTGTCATGTATTTGTCAAGGCACCCCTTAAAAGTCACTATCGTATCTGCTTCCACTACCTCTCCCAGCACCAAGCTCCAGGCATCCACCACCCTCTGTTTTAAAAAAAAACTTGTCTCTTACATCTCTTTTAAATCTTGCCCCTCACACCTTAAACCTATGCCCCCTTGTAATTGACTCTTCCACCCTGGGGAAGGTGTGACCTCTATGAGAAGGATGGTCTACACCTTAATCAGAAGGGGACCAATATCCTGGGGGGTAAATTTGCTAAGGCCATGCAGGGAGGTTTAAACTGATTCGGGGGGGGGGAGGGATCCTGAGTAGTGGGGCTGAAAGTGAGGGATGCATGGATGGGGACTGCAATGCACGGCATTGCAGAGGTGGGGTGGAGCAGGGTTTGAAATGTGTATACTTCAATGCCAGGAGTATTCGCAATAAAGTGGGTGAACTTGCAGCGTGGATCAGTACCTGGGACTTCGATGTTGTGGCTATTTCAGAGACATGGATAGAGCAGGGGCAGGAATGGATGCTGCAGGTCCCGGGGTTCAAATGTTTTAGTCGAAGTAGGGAAGGAGGTAGAAGAGGGGGAGGGGTAGCATTATTGGTCAGAGATTGTATCACAGTGTCAGAGAGGAGGTTTGATGAGGACTTATCTGTTGAGGTAGTATGGGCGGAGATTAGAAATAGGAGAGGAGAGGTCACCCTGTTGGGAGTCTTTTATAGACCTCCTAAAAGTTCTAGAGAGGTTGAGGAAAGGATTGCGGAGTCAATCCTGCTTAGGAGTGAAAGTAATAGGGCAATTGTTATGGGGGATTTTAACTTGACTAATATTGACTGGAATTGTTATAGCTCTAGCTCGTTAGAGGGGTCAGTTTTTGTTCAAAGCGTGCAGGAAGGTTTTTTGACTCAGTATGTAGACAGGCCAACTAGAGGTGAGGCTATATTGGATCTGGTGCTGGGAAATGAGCCAGACCAGGTGCTAGACTTGGAAGTTGGTGTGCATTTTGGTGATAGTGACCACAATTCGGTTACGTTCACCTTAGTGATGGAAAGGGATAGGCATGAACCTCGGGCCAGTGGTTTTAGCTGGGGGAAGGGTAATTATGAGGCTATTAGGAGAGAATTAGGAAACATAGGTTGGACTAGGAGATTACAGGGACTGGGAACGTCCGACATGTGGAGTTTTTTCAAGGAGCAGCTACTGCGAGTCTGTGATAGGTATGTCCCTGTCAGGCAAGGAGGAATTGGTAGGGCTAGGGAACCGTGGTGCACCAAAAAAGTTTCTTTGTTGGTTAAAAAGAAAAAGGAGGCTTATGTTCGGATGAGACGTGAGCACTCGGGTAGTGCACTAGAAAGCTTTAGATTGGCTAAGAGGGAGTTGAAGAGCGAGCTTAGAAGGGCTAAAAGGGGACATGAGAAGACTTTGGCGGATAGGGTTAAAGAGAATCCTAAGGCGTTCTATAGGTATGTCAAGAACAGAAGGTTGGTTAGGGCAAGTTTAGGGCCAGTTATAGATGGCAGAGGGAAGTTATGTGTGGAACCGGAGGAGATTGGTGAAGCATTGAACCA
The DNA here is from genome assembly GCF_964213995.1 of Mustelus asterias. NCBI lineage: Eukaryota > Metazoa > Chordata > Chondrichthyes > Carcharhiniformes > Triakidae > Mustelus > Mustelus asterias. The sequence continues at coordinate 61,173,399 of NC_135823.1, read as the reverse complement.
ATATTTCTCTTCGGTGTTCACGCAAGGGGACATGAATATAGCTGAGGAGGACACTGGGTTGCAAGGGAGTAGAATAGACAGTATTACAGTTGATAAGGAGGATGTGCAGGATATTCTGGAGGGTCTGAAAATAGATAAATCCCCTGGTCCGGATGGGATTTATCCAAGGATTCTCTGGGAGGCAAGAGAAGTGATTGCAGAGCCTCTGGCTCTGATCTTCAGGTCGTCGTTGGCCTCTGGTATAGTACCAGAAGATTGGAGGTTAGCGAATGTTGTCCCATTGTTTAAGAAGGGGAACAGAGACTTCCCCGGGAATTATAGACCGGTGAGTCTCACTTCTGTTGTCGGCAAGATGTTGGAAAAAATTATAAGGGATAGGATTTATAGTTATTTGGAGAGTAATGAATTGATAGGTGATAGTCAGCATGGTTTTGTGGCAGGTAGGTCGTGCCTTACTAACCTTATTGAGTTTTTTGAGAAAGTGACCAAGGAGGTGGATGGGGGCAAGGCAGTGGACGTGGTATATATGGATTTTAGTAAGGCGTTTGATAAGGTTCACCATGGTAGGCTTCTGCAGAAAATGCAGATGTATGGGATTGGGGGTGATCTAGGAAATTGGATCAGGAATTGGCTAGCGGATAGGAAACAGAGGGTGGTGGTTGATAGTAAATATTCATCATGGAGTGCGGTTACAAGTGGTGTACCTCAGGGATCTGTTTTGGGGCCACTGCTGTTTGTAATATTTATTAATGATCTGGATGAGGGTATAGTTGGGTGGATTAGCAAATTTGCTGATGACACCAAAGTCGGTGGTGTGGTAGACAGTGAGGAAGGGTGTCGTAGTTTGCAGGAAGACTTAGACAGGTTGCAAAGTTGGGCCGAGAGGTGGCGGATGGAGTTTAATGCGGAGAAGTGTGAGGTAATTCACTTTGGTAGGAATAACAGATGTGTTGAGTATAGGGCTAACGGGAGGACTTTGAATAGTGTGGAGGAGCAGAGGGATCTAGGTGTATGTGTGCATAGATCCCTGAAAGTTGGGAATCAAGTAGATAAGGTTGTTAAGAAGGCATATGGTGTCTTGGCGTTTATTGGTAGGGGGATTGAATTTAGGAGTCGTAGCGTTATGTTGCAACTGTACACAACTCTGGTGCGGCCGCACTTGGAGTACTGTGTGCAGTTCTGGTCCCCACATTACAGGAAGGATGTGGAGGCTTTGGAGAGGGTGCAGAGGAGGTTTACCAGGATGTTGCCTGGTATGGAGGGGAGATCCTATGAGGAGAGGCTGAGGGATTTGGGATTGTTTTCGCTGGAAAGGCGGCGGCTAAGAGGGGATCTTATTGAAACATATAAGATGATTAGAGGTTTAGATAGGGTGGATAGTGATAGCCTTTTTCCTCTGATGGAGAAATCCAGCACGAGGGGGCATGGCTTTAAATTGAGGGGGGGTAGTTATAGAACCGATGTCAGGGGTAGGTTCTTTACCCAGAGGGTGGTGAGGGATTGGAATGCCCTGCCAGCATCAGTAGTAAATGCGCCTAGTTTGGGGGCGTTTAAGAGATCCGTAGATAGGTTCATGGACGAAAAGAAATTGGTTTAGGTTGGAGGGTCACAGTTTTTTTTTAACTGGTCGGTGCAACATCGTGGGCCGAAGGGCCTGTTCTGCGCTGTAATGTTCTATGTTCTATGTTCTATGCCCCTCATAATACTTGTAGACCTCTTATCAGGTCTCCCCTCAACCAAGTTTCTGTAACCTCTCATAGCTAATGCCTTCCATTTACCAGGCAATGTTCTGGTAAATCTTTTCTGTACCCTCTCCAAAGCCTCCCATCGTTTTGGTGGTGTGGTGCCCAGAATTGAACACTACATTCCAAGTGTGGTCTAACTAAGGTTCTATAAAGCTGCAACATGACTTGTCAATTTTTAAACTCAGTGGCCTCGATGAAGGCAAGCATGCCATATGCCTTCTTGACTACCTTCTCCACTTGCATTGTCACTTTCAGTGACCTGTGTACCTGTACACCCAGATCCCTCTGCCTTTCAATACTCAAGGGTTCTGCCATTTACTGTATTCCTGTTAATTTGTCCCCAAACGAGCCAGGGCTTCTGACCCATTGTCTATGGATCTTTGGAATTCGTAAATGGTTTCAAAGCAGACGTATTTAAAGGCTAGGATGGAAAAAGGCATTATAATATACACAGCCAGAAAATATGTAAGGGGATGTTTGGGCTGATTTCCATTCATCTGGGTTTCAAATGATTTTTCAGCAAAGTAGACAATTGGCTCTGGAAATTGGCAAACAACTTGCATTAAGGAGTTCATCTTGCATATATAATTCAAAGTCAAGTTAAAAGAAAACTCTGGCACAGGATTTTTTATTTGGTATACTATGAGTGGTTAGAGTGTTTCACTTGGATGGTGAAAGTAGTTGTGCATTGTAGATCAAAATTGCATCAGTTCACATTTGGGAACAAGTCTTTGATACAACAGCTGAGGGTTGAAGCTAAAATGTTTCAGCTTTTCTTAGAGGAGAAGGATAAAGGGCAGCTGATCTCTAAATATTCTGTTTGGACATATTTTGAAAAAAGTTGCTCGTGTGTTTGGTCATGGGAAGTGGAAGGCCAGAGTCAAAGAGCTGATGTGACTAGTTCCCTTGATGGCCTGAGGTAGATTATGCATTACGCGGGTGCAAAGGGAAATAAAGTGACCTCTTCAGTGATGGATGCAGGGGTTTTGGTATTGCTGAGGAGAGTTAAAGACATGGGGACGCGATGTTCTAGTGGTATTATCGCTAGACTATTAATCCAGAAACTCAGCCAATGTTCTGGGTTCGAATCTCACCACGGCAGCTGGTGGAACTTGAATTCAATAAAAGAAAATATCTGGAAATAAGAATCCACTGATGACCATGAAACCATTGTTGATTGTCGGAAAAACCCATCTGCTTCACTACACTAATGTGCTTTACTGAAGGAAATCTGCCGTTCTGGCCTGCGTGTGCCTCCAGAGCCACAGCAATGTGGTTGACTTTCAACTGCCTTCTGGCAACTAGGGATGGGCAATAAATGCTGGCCAGCCAGTGGTGCCCCTGTCCCACGAATGAATAAAAAAAACATGCTGGAGGAGAACTAGTTTGGGGAAGTTAAACAGTGAGTTGACCATATTGGAGGTGTGAAGACTACGAACATCAGACTGGGACTGAAGAGAACACGATGAGCATTTTAATTGAAAGCCATCAAACCAAAGCTATCAGTATAACATTAGTCTGGTGCATACACGCCTAAAACAGAGCCAGTGCCACCACTTATGCAGAACACGGGAGTTTCGAATGAACGCTGAACTTGATTGGAATTCTTTTGTATGTTTTTAAATGTTTTACTTTAAATCCTATTTGAATTGGAATGTACTTGGGTTTTCATGATCAATCCAGCCAGTGTGTTCAAGGTTGTTCTCGTACAGATTGTTTGCCTTGTACTGAGTATATTGCGAATCTGTGGACAAGCATGGCTTTTTGTGCCCAAAATACGCAGATCATTCTGCTATAACGGCAACTTTGAATTTGACAGTAATGTAAATGAATAATAGTGCGCTTTTGGCCAATAAATGTGGCTGTCTATTTAAACACTGATGTGTTCATCGGCCAAGTTCTTAATACCTTGTTGTTTATCCGGATCATGTTTGAAAATCATTATCTGCTATTGTCAACCAGTTTGCAAAGCTTTCTGCCCAGTTAATTTGAATAGGGGCCTCTTCATCTCATTTAATTTTATCTGCTTTGATTTGGAGCTTAAACTCGAGGATATCTCTCCCTATTTTAATAATGGATCGAATTCATTTACTCACATCTATCACCCCCCCCCCCCCCCCCCCCCCAATTGGTGGTATCAAGTTTGGGTATCATTCCCCTTTTGCCTTTTTAAACTTCATTCATTATAGGAATGTGTTGCTGACAAAGCCAGTATTTATTTGCCCATCCCTAAATGTCCCCTAAGGTAGTGTGATGCCACCTTGGACCACTGCCATCCATGTGGTGGAGGTACATCTGTGGTGCTGCTGGAACTATTCAAGCTCTAATACCTCCAGGTTAGAACCAAGACCGTGCCGATTTCTGTCACTGAGTTGCACTATGCAGACGACGCCTGTGTGCACACCCACTGAGGCCGGGCTACAAACCATCGTCAATGCATTCACTATGGCCGCTGAGAGAATGGGCCTCGGGCTAAACATCCGGAAAACAAAGGTTCTCTACCAGCCTGCTCCTGCCACACACAACCTGACCAAGATCCACAGTGAGCCCCTGGGCAATGTGGATCTTTTCCCATACATTGGGAGCTTCCTCTCAGCACGAGCAAACATAGACGACGAAACCCAGCATCGACTCCAATGGGCCAGTGCAGTCTTCGGACACCTGAGAAAGTGTTCAAAGACCGAGACCTCAAATCCAGCACTGAACTCATGGTCTACAGAGCAGCTGTAGTTCTCTCCCTCCCTCCTGTATGGATCAGAAACATGGACAATGTACAGCAGACACCTGAAATCCCTGGGGAGATATTACCAATGTTGCCTCTGCAACATTCTGCAAATCCACTGGCAGGATAGGCGTACTAAAGCAAGTGGTCCTCTCCCAGGCCAATATCCCCAGCATCGAGTCATTGGTCACACTCGACCAGCTGCGATGGGCAGGACACATTGTCCATATGCAACAAGTGCTCTCCTCAGAGCTCCGCCATGGCAAGCAATAACTAAGAGGGCAGAGGAAACTGCTCTGAACCTCCCTAAATAAATGCAACATCCCCATCAACATGTGAATAGCTTGCCTGAGAACACACAGGCTGGTGAAGAAACATCCACAAAGGCGCCAACCACCTTGAGTGTCACTGGGTGGAGCGCGTGGAGGCCAAACGTAAACAGTGGAAAAAGAGTGCAGAATCTAGAACGTCTTGAACACCTCATCAAACACTCCCAATCCTGTGGCAGAGTCCGTGGCTCCAGGATTGGACTGTTCAGCCACCACAGAACCCATCTCCCCACAATGGAGGTAAGTCCTCGATCCTGAGGGACTGTCAAAGAAGACGGTGCTGTTGCAGAACAGGAATTGTGCTCTAGTTCCAGGTCAGAATGGTGTGCAAGCTGGGGAGGAACTAGGAGGTGGTGATATTCCTATGTGCCTGCTGCACATGTTCTTGTTGGTTTGGAAGGAACCTTGACAAATTGCTGAATTGCATCTTGTGGTTGGTACACACTGCAACAATGGTGTGTTTTTGATGGAGTGAATGTTGAGGTTGTGAAGGTGTGTGGCTATGACCTAATCGCTTGTATAAATGGAAAACAGAACGGGTTCCAGCACAGATCTTGGAAGCGCTCAACTACCCACATCCAAGCAGCCTCTACCATCACTGCATTCTGTTCTCTAGCCTTTACTCTTCCTCTTAGCAACTTGTATGACATTTTGTCAAACATCTTTTTGAAAATCCATATTTGGCGTTTCCTGTATTTCCCTTTCATATCTTGAGTTTCCCTGGAAGTCAGTATAAAAATAGTCAAGTATAAGCTTTGCTTAACTAAGAAGTCTCACAACACCAGGTTAAAGTCCAACAGGTTTATTTGGAATCACGAGCTTTCGGAGCATTGCTCCTTCAAGCGAGTTGGGACCCACCTGACAACCCACTCACCTGATGAAGGAGCAGCGCTCCGAAAGCACGTGATTCCAAATAAATCTGTTGGACTTTAACCTGGTATTGTGAGACTACTTACTGTGTCCACCCCAGTCCAATGCCGGCATCTCCACATGTTAACTAATTAATGGTGATTTCCCTGATTTGCCGGTGCTTCCAATGTCCCATTAATTTAAACCCAAAATTGAGATTGCTAGATTATCTACTTTAGAAGTTAGTGTCTACCCTAAATAATGGCTTGCCTGTTTACTGAAAATGGATGTTCCAATTTCTTTAGTGGTTTGCCCATTTCCAAAATATTCTCCCTTCTGTAAGTAACTACCTGAGTCATGTGGCTAGCATGAAAGGACACTGCACCCAACACATTGGCATCTGTAAATTGATCCTGTCTGTGTGGAGTAATTTTAATGTCCTGCCAATATTCAGTGTGCAGTTGGCATTGATTCATTCAAATGCAGTTTGGTTTCTTTCAAAAAAATAACCCTTTGGTATACAGTGCACAAGTATATTGAGTCATGACAAGCAGTCTGTGCATTCTTTGGAGCAGCAGGTGACTTGGAATCCAGGTTCCGAAAAGTCTCCCCCACAAAGATTTTAGTTGTGAGGCTGTGTTAGATTTATTCATGGATGTTGATCGCTTAACAAACTCCCATTTATCACCCAACTTCTGGGCTGGCAATTCCTATGTTGGAAAATGCATTTCTACCATCCCAGGCTCTCTAGCACAAGGTCCTTAGCAAAGGTGGCGTAGTCTTCCTGTCACTGGACTAATAAACCAGAATTAATGCCCTGGGGACACGGGTTTAAGTCCCACCACGACAAATTTAAATTAACGATGTGATTGATTTTAAAAATGTGGAATTGAAAGCTAGTCTCAGTAATGGTGCCATGAGACTCCCATTGATCGTTGGAAAAACTCATCTGGTTCACTAATGTCCTTTAGGGAAGGAAATGTGCCATTCTTATTGTGACTCCATGCAAGCCTAGAGCCACAGCATGGCGGTTGACTCTACCCTGGAATGGCCTAGCAAGCCGCTCAGTTCAAGGACAACAAATGCCGGCCTTGCCAAAAATGCCCATATCCCATGAAAGAATATTTTTTAAAAGCTTGACCATCTCCAAATTTGATTATCCCTTTTACTTAGAAAACCCCTTTTTCTCTCGGTATTGGTTGTAAGTCTCATCTTTCTTGGTCTTTTATCTTTTTTGCATCGCTTTGTGACTTTTCAAATTCATCAGCTTTTGAGTTATCCTCGTGTCATGCAGCCTTTGGCCACTTGGTAGCATACTTGCTTTTTCCCTTGTATATTTATTAGATACAACATTCAACACGAGCAGAATGTACTGCAGGGCACATGCTGCGAAAGGCACAGTTTACAGCGTGCTATTTTGAATTGCATTAACAAATTGAAATTGTTTTTAATTGATCAGCTAATACACTGGTTTGAAATGCAGGGTGCTTACATTTTTAGCTTATTTATCTATCCTACTTAGTTGCTGCCCATGTCATTGGGTGAATTTGTAACTCCAAAGTGTTTACACAACATAATGCATCTTAAGTTGATGTGACAGATTTCTGTAACTTTTAACTATATATATAAATATATATGTCTTTGAAATATTTCCTCCTTATCCTCTTTGAATGAAAACGTAGGGTGATGCCAAATCATTTGGTGACTTGGAGGGAAGGAACTTCCATGTTCTGAGGTTAATGTTCCAGCTATGGACTCTTCCAGAATTCTGAGCATTTCCTGTTTTAGTTTCAGTACTTTCAATGCCTCATAAATTCTTAAAAGCGGAAAGGTATTTCTGCGGGTGAATTCTCAAACCATTAATCAACTGTAAGAAACTATGGCAAGAGTATCACATTTTTCAAGGACTTGTTTAACTTTTGCTGTGCATCCACTGAGATTAGTTGACATTTTACAGAGTTTAACCAATTGTGTGTCGTCTCATATTATTGACCTCAGCTGATGGACCAAGATTTGAAAATCTAGGGATTTAAATATTTGAGTTCACTTTGTTGATAGAGGTTTTATGATTAGACTTGTGGTACTATTCATTACCAATGCTCTCACCCCTGAGGCAAGGGCACCAAATTCCAGAGCATTTATTAGGAAATATATTCATGCAGAGACAATTTCTAGGCTGATCTGGATCGTCATGTGCCAAATTAAAACACTGACTACGTTTCTATACAGGTTAAAAGGGTAGACCATTGAGAACGGAGGTGAGGAGACATTTCTTCACCCCAAGAGTGGTGAGCCTGTAGAATTCATTACCACAGGAAGTAGTTGATGCCAAAACATTGAATGTATTGAAGAGGCAGCTGGATATAGCATTTGGGGCAAATGGGATCAAAGGTTATGGGGGGAAAGCAGGATTATGCTACTGAGTTGGATGACCAGCCATTATATTAATGAACAGTGGAGCAGGCTCGAAGGGCCAAATCTTCCACCATGACTAAGCTACAAGAATTGCTGCCTTAACTGGGGCAACATGGTGTGTGGCACCATGGTTAGCACTGCTGCCTCACAGCGCCAGGGACCCGGGTTTGATTCCCAGCTTGGGTGACTGCCTGTGCGGAGTCTGCACGTTCTCCCTCTGCAGTTTCATCCCACAATCCAAAAGACATGCTGGTTAGGTGCATTGGCTGTGCTAAATTCTCCCTCAGTGCACCCGAACAGACGTCGGATTGTGGTGACTACAGGATTTTCACAGTAACTTCACTGCAGTATTAATGTAAGCCTACTTAAATTTTATTTATTAGTCACAAATAAGGCTGACATTAACACTGCAATGAAGTTACTGTGAAATTCCCCCAGTCGCCACACTCTGGTGCCTGTTCGGGTCAATGCACCTAACCAGCACGTCTTTCAGACTGTGGGAGGAAACCAGAGCATCCAGAGGAAACCCACGCAGACACGGGGAGAACGTGCAGACTCCACACAGATAGTGACCCGAGGCTGGAATTGAACCCGGGTCCCTGCCGCTGTGAGGCAGCATTGCTAACCACTGTGTCGCCCACTGTCTGCACAGACAGTACTTGTGACACTAATAAATTTAAAAACATCATGCAATGATTTCTCAACACTGTACGTCCATAACTCTGGAGAAAGTCTGCGCAGATTCCATATCCGTAACAACAACAAAAAGTCAAATGCTACCTCATCAGTCCCAGCACCAGAGGGAGGTATAAACATTCCAAAAGTTAGCTTTTTGAAGAACTATGAAATTCCAACAGAAAGCGCTTTTGGCTGCCACCTCAGGTGGGTGTAAGTGATATCATGGCATTATTTCAAAGTGCAGAGTTTTCCCAGGTGCCCCTGGCCAAGATTTATTCTGTCAATATTGCTGAGAGCTGATGTAGCCATTACAGCATTTGCTTTTTGTGAGGCAGTGCTGTGCAAATCACTCCATTATAACGGTTTTAAAAATGCTGTATAATGCCAGTTCTTTATTCAGATAGTAGTTACATTCAAGAAAGTTCAGTTTTAGTTCATGCAGCAGAATGCTTCACCAGCACTCTGACATGTTTTTTTCCGTCTCGGTGGTTGTGCGTTTTGAAACTGTCTAGGCATCCTCAATGTAACCATTGTCCCGTTGTCTTGGCATATCAGCTCCATAATTTTCTCTCAAATGGGTTATTTTTGCTGAAATGGGGTTTTCTTTTGAGATTTGTCATGAAGTAAGCATTCATCGCACTATAGGCTATGCATTTTTGTGACCCTTCAGAGCTACTTGGAAAGGAATTAGAACTGGTTGCAGAGATAGAGGAATGGATGCACATATAAGTAATGTAAGTGATCAGTGAAGTGTAGCATTGAACTTCCTGTATTTATGAAGCATCAGTTCATATTTTTGCATCTGAAAGTGCTTCACCCCATGTGTTTGCTTTTACATAAGCAAATGAACAGATCTGCTAATCAATGCAGAGGAGGTTTCCACCCGTGGGTTAGGATTTGATAAAGCAAGAACTGGTGTGCCATTCTTTACCTCAGGATCCAACCCCAAGGAAAATAGGCATTCAGCCCATGAAGTTCTTTTAAAGGGTAGTCACTGAAGTAATGTAGGAAACATGGCAGCCCAACTCTCTCAGCAGGATCCCACAAGCAGCAGATCATCTGTTGACGGGTTAAAACTTGACCAGGACACCATACAATTGTTGTCATTACAGTGCAAAAGGAGGTCACCAGCCCATTGAGCGCATGTATGCACTTTAGAGAAACCTAGTCAGTCCTATTCTCCAGTCAACCCCCATTGGCCTGAGTTCATTTCTCTCCAGTGCCCATACAATTTTATTTTGAATTTGTTGATTACCTCTGCTCCCATGGAACGTGTCCCAGGGAAAATTCTGGTCTTGCAAATAGTGCCATGGGGTCAGTTACATCCAGTTCAAGAGGGTAAATAGCAACTTGACATCTAATCTGAAGGGTGGCACTTTTGACAGTGCAGCACTCCCTCGATAATGCCCTGAGTGCTGGGCTCTGTCTTGTGCTCAGTCCGATTAGGATAATGCTACAATGATGATGATTGGTCTAATCTGTGCCAGCGGTTGCGCAAGACCCCTCAAAATGAACTAGTCATCCTCAAAATCCAGTGTCATTGTCCTGATTGTATCTCTAGTGGAACACCAAGAGAAATTGTACTAGCAAATTGCAATGGCTGGAGTTAGAACAGGAGATGCAATTTCTGTGCTGCCAATTTCTCCTAATTGTGAATAAGGTTATGGAAATGGTACTGGGCTGCAAAAGAATTGTTTGCACCTCGTGCATATTTGGCCTGTTGCGTACACTTGGGTTAATCACGAAGCAAAATGGCAGCTTTCAGTCTAATTTCTTCTGGGCAACCTATTGCAAACAATTTTAGGCAAGATTAACAAGGGAGACCTGTTTTATGTAATACAATGTATTGGTCAAGGACAGCCACCATTCATTCTGTGCACATTTGTGCGTCAAACTTAAAACAGCAATAAATTGCAACTGATGGAGCAGGAATGATGCAAATCAAACTCAGAAAAGATGAGTTGCAGCCAACAAAGAATTGTTTAAAGAAAGACGTGTGTATGTGGCACCTTTCATGAATTCAGGATGTCTCAAAGCACTTCTGATGTGTTGTCACTGTTGCAATGTAGGAAATGCAGCAAACTTCCACAAACAGCAGTGACCGGATGGTCAGCCATGATTGAATGGTAGAGCAGACTTGATGGGCCGGGTGGCCTAATTGTGCTGCTCTGTCTTATGGTCTGTTTTTCTGATGTTTGCGGGTTACATGTTGGCCAGGACATTTTCAGTGTTTGAAATGTGTGTTAATGTTTTCTGCTGGAAGTCCCACAGCTGCCTCTTACAAATGGCAATAATTTAATTGGTAAGCTTTTTGGTGCTTTGTTATAAATGTGTTTAATTGGACAGCCCATTAATTTATTATTTTAACAAATGCTCTGAAATGGGCATTTGTAACGTCTAACTCCCAGAAATACTTGGTGCTTATCAGGCACACTGCCCAGTCGCGCAGTGCACCAGGATTTCATGTTTGCCAGTCCAGTCTCTTCCTCTGCTCCTGTGTATCAATGTTTCAAAAACCACTTTTGAAATAGTGGAAGGAGCTATTTGCGATGATGTGAAGGAATCTCATTTCCTTTTCCAAATGTTAATGCTCAAGAAATTGAGGTTATGTCGAGGGTATTCCCCAGTTTCCCACCACCATTTTATTGATTAATCGCTATAACCACTGTAAGCATAGGCGTCATTAATGATTTTTATGCAGGCTTCAAGGTGCTTCCTTTGGCTGCTGGAAAGTGGGAAAATTTGCAAAATTCCACAGATTCAGACCATTAGATTCCAGGAACCATGGGCTTTACTGAGCAAATGTTTTCCCGACTTCCTTTGCAATACCATGAGCAGAAATATGCATAATCTGTCACTACACCACAACCTTCAAATCACTCAATGTCATACCACAGATTACTTAACCCAATTTGTTTTCAGTCTCTTTAAATGTCATGTCCGAAGCTTTATATCCTGTGCTATATATTTTTATTGCAGTAAGTAGGCACTTCCCAAGTCGCTGGGTGGCACAGTGGTTAGCACTGCTGCTTCGCAGCACCAGGGACCTGGGTTCGATTCCTGGCTTGGGTCACTGCGGAGTCTGCACGTTCTCCCCGTGTCTGAATGGGTTTCCTCCGGGTGCTCCGGTTTCCTCCCACAGTCCGAAAGACGTGCTGGTTAGGTGTATTGGCCATGCTAAATTCTCCCTCAGTGTACCCGAGCAGGTGCAGGAGTGTGGCGACCCAGGGGAATTTCACTAACTTCATTGCAGTGTTAATGTAAGCCTACTTGTGACACTAATAGATAAACTTAAGTCTTCACAATGCATAAATACCAGGTAAAACCTTCGCAGCAAAATTCCAGATTTGTATCATTTTACGTAATCCAACTGCATCTACAAATGCTGACTAACTCATTATAGATTTATATTTTTCATTTGCAAAAAAATCTTTTACAAGTGTCTCTAGAGATATGATTAGCTGTATTCATTTCAATTTGAAAATGGATCAAAGGGATGATTATTTGATAGACTGGTCACCTATAATGGAAGGTTCTGGTGCAATCGGACCGTTTGCACGTAGTGTACCATAGAATCCCTTCAGTGCAAAAAGAGGCCATTCGGCCCATTGAGTCTGCACCAACTCTCCAAAAGAGCATTCCAAGCACACAACGTGGGGACGCAATCAGTTTCTGTAAAGAGAATATTCAAATGTGCTTGCTTTTTTTAAGCACAAGATTCTTAACTGAATATTTAAAGAAAATCGTTCGGAGTTGTCTGATTTGAAAGAGTTCTTAGAGTCATTTCGATCTGATTTATTATTGTCACGTATTAACATTGAAAAGCATTTTTTCTTGCGTGCTACACAGACAGCATACCGTTCATCGAGAAGGAAACGAGAGTGTGCAGAATGTAGTGTTACAGTCATAGCTAGGGTGTAGAGAAAGATCAACTTGATGCAAGGTAAGTCCATTCAAAAGTCTGACAGCAGCAGGGAAGAAGCTGTTCTTGAGTCGTTTGGTACGTGACCTCAGACTTTTGTACCTTTTTCCCAATGGAAGAAGGTCAATTGGGGAAAATTTTCCTTATAATCTGGATTTCGAAGTGTGTAGATGGTTTTTGGCCGGTGGGAGGAGGGGGAGGTGACCCTATGCAATGATTTGCTTATCCATTGTTGCGAAGATTTGTTTAAGTACAATGGTGGGAGCAACTGCATTTGTGGGTCAATTCATCTCAGCTTTGTAGAATATTGTGACGTTGGTACCCAATTGGGACAATCCAACATTGCAGAGTGGACCTCAAACAGACGATGGGGCCTTCTGCATGTTTTGGGCACCAGGCTTGGAAGTCTTCTCTTTGCCTATACAGTTGGTGGCACAGTGGTTAGCACTGCTACCTCACAGCGCCAGGGACCCGGGTTCAATTCCCGGCTTGGGTTACTCTGTCTGTGTGGAGTTTGCACATTCTCCCCGTGTCTGCGTGGGTTTCCTCTGGGTGCTCTGGTTTCCTCCCACACTCAAGATGTGCTGGTTAGGTGAATTGGCCATGCTAAAATTCTCCCTCAGTGTGACCTGAGCAGGCACTGGAGTGTAGCGACTGGGGGATTTTCACAGTAAATTCATTGCTGTGTTAGTGTAAGTCTACTTGTGACTAATAAATAAACTTTACTTGATACAACAGGCAGTGCACAGCTTGTCGTCTGCACAAGCATCCTATCCTATATTGGAAGTTGAGGTGCCCATTTAGCACCCTGAAGTCCTTTAATGCCACTAACACGGGTCAGTGGAATGTTAAAACCACCCTCCCCATTGTCAAATTCAGAATAATTCCCTGGGTGAGTACTGCTACGAGGGCTTTTCTTTTTCAGGCCATGATTTTATGCCGTCCCTGCCACCCCCCCCCCCCCCCCCAAATCCAGCAGGATATTATTATCCCACTGAAGTAAATGGGAATTTAAATTGGTTGGAGATACCCCACAGTGGATGAGACCTTAAAATCCTGGCCGCAATTTCTGATGCCTTTTTTTTTCAGATGGTTGGATTTTTAACAAACTCCAAAGGCAATGGAAAGACTGCCAGGCAGCCATATCTACAACTTGCATTCCACCCCATAGTGGGATGAAAAGGAACAGATTCTCAATTCTTCCACTGCCCCTGAGCGTGAACTATCCCCGTTAGAAGTTGCCTTCTAAACTATTACTCTTTAAAGGTTTCTGAGGTGAGATGTCAAAAGATGCAATTTATCTGTTCTGCAACACTTGGTACATTAGATGTTGTTTTGGAATTCCTCTGGAATATACAGACTGCAAGACTTTCTGCGAACTTTTTACCAAGTTGGAACAGAGCTTGGACAGAGCTACTGAAAGGTCGGGTTTCTGTGCTGGAAATACTGTACGTGGATCTTGCAAAGTACTTGGAACAAAATGTTGAAACCTGCGCTGTACAGCGACACCCTGGGAAGACAACTGCACAGGACAGCTACAACATGGAATCACCTCATCAAGATCAGCCAAAGGACCGTTAATTATATATATATTGTTTTCATGAACTGTAAAAATAATCCTTAAATGTATCCTTGTATTCTAACATCTGTACTTGTGTGTGTGGTCAGGCCCAGGCATTAAGTGTTACGATTTACTTGGTTGTTGGGAAGTAGAGTCAGTAAACTTATCTAGTTCTTTGATTTAAACTCAGAAGACCTGTTTGATTCTTTACAATCTTGGAGCATAGTCTAACTCTGGTGGTCTTGGCAAAGCACCTCGCTAAATTCACAACTAAACCGTGTTGCAGCAAGACCTGGAATGGTAAATTAGGGATGTCCATTTTTACTCTTCACGTGGTGCTAACTAAGCAATGAGCACATGTTCATAACAAGAGAGCCAATCCTGACAGCTGCAAAGCCAAAAGACAGCAACTTCTCTATACAAGCAAAAGCAAGGAGCCTCGCAACACCAGGTTAAAGTCCAACAGATTTGTTTGGAATCACCTGATGAAGGAGCAGTGCTCCGAAAGCTCGTAATTTCAAATAAACCTGTTGGACTTTAACTTGGTGTTGTTGTGAGACTTCCTACTGTGCCCACGCTGGCATCTCCATATCATAAGCCAAAGCATTAGAGTTCTCGAGGATTGGAACATAGACAAGCAAAATGCTTCTGACAAGATCAACAGTCTCCCAATTTCACCAGAAGTTCTAATGCACAACGACCCAGAGTTGTCAACAATTGTAGCAGTGGACACCATGGTGATAACTCTTCCATTGTGTTCAGAAAGAAATGGGAGCCTTGCCCTTGTATTTGTGTCTGTCTAGATATCTTGGCCAGGGCTTGAAGGAAATGAGTCATCGGGGAATGCAGCGGTAACAATGACCATCCTTTTTGAGGTTGTTTTAATATTTATAATAAAATAAACCATGAAATGGCAGAAGGTCTGCAAAATGATTTTACTTCTGAGAGGAATGTGGAGACACAGAAGTAATTGAATTCTTTTTTTTCCCCTCAGTATGTTTTATCTGGAGTAGCACTCAAACTTGATGTTTTTTTTAGTCAAGATACAAAGTTCATCTCTCAGATTAAAGTTTGTACAAAACTGCTTCAATTGTTTGGAAAAATTGGGCAGTTTATAAAAAGAAACGCATTAAGCAAACCAGTCTCTCTGGCAGGTTTGGTATTCATTTCAGGGGGAAACAATTGGGTTTCACCCTCTGGATGTGCTGTTGATGACTCCAATGGCTGGTGACTTTGTAAATGAAGGTCAGACATGACTAACATCAGCCTGGCTCACTATTTCACTCGCGATTAATGGTAAATTGCATTTTTAGAAAACAACCTTCTTTCACACCTGCCGCTCAGTTCCATCAATAATGTAATAGGATTC
This sequence comes from Mustelus asterias, assembly GCF_964213995.1. Classification (NCBI taxonomy): domain Eukaryota; kingdom Metazoa; phylum Chordata; class Chondrichthyes; order Carcharhiniformes; family Triakidae; genus Mustelus; species Mustelus asterias. The sequence goes on along the minus strand of NC_135823.1, from coordinate 61,157,809 downwards.
GATGTGATGCTACTCAGCTGAAAATTTTATCTCGATGTTAAGTGGTGTCTCCTGTGCAAAGGGGAAGATAATAGCAGTTATAGAGGGCGGCATGGTGACACACTGCTGCCTCACAGGGCTGGGGACCCAAGTTCAATTCTGGCCTTGGGTGACTGCCTGTGTGGAGTTTGCACATTCTTCCCCATGTCTGCGTGGGTTTGCTCTGGTTTCCTCCCACACTCCCGATATGTGTGCGTTAGGTTGATTGCCAATGCTGAATTGCCCCTTAGTCCCCCTAACACTAACGGTAAATACTGGAGTTACGGGGACATGGCCTGAGTGGCATTGTCGGCTCATGGGCCTAATGGCATCCTGTTGCACTGTCAGGATTCTATGATTAGCAATGGTTAATACTCTGGGGAATCAAGGGTTCAAATTCACTATGTAACTAGTGGAACTTGAATTCAATTAATTTTTAATGCTGGAACTGACATCTTGTGGGACACTGTCCTTTTGGAGAAAAATGAATGGCACTAGAAAAAGCACAGTAAAACCCATCAACCACCATTTTGAGATGCTCTCAGTTTGGTGGAGAAACCTGATACAGGCAGGAAGAATACCCAACTGGGGGATGTGTGCCACAATGGTGGGACGTTGGACCCTTTCTGCAGATCTAAAGATCCTGTAACTCATAACAATGAAACCAATTCAAATCCAAGAAGTGGAGGAGCCACAGAATAAATAAATAAATGAAGAACATTCTTGGGAGAAGTTAACAAAACATAAAATAAAGGCTGGGGAATTAAATTAGAAGCTGATGATCATCAATGTTAGACACTGGGGCAGGTGTTTCAGTATTATCTAATGAAGTAAAAGAGTTTAAAAATGTCATGTTGCAACCATTCCCCCACCCAGTTGCAAGGTCCGAAAGGGACTACACTAAAAGTAATCGGCCAAGGCTTGGTATGATTAAGAATAAAATAAGATTAAGAATAAAGAAATTGTGGAATTAACCACAGCTGCAAATGCGCCTTTTTACTTAGTAATGACAACTCCTCATTCTTCATCACAAAAAGGAGTTCCACAATTTCTTTATTCGAGTGAGAAGTATACAGGAATGAATTTCCATCCCTATTTGCAGAGTAAGGAAAGCTGAAAACAGAATATCATACAACCCTGGTGGAAGATGCCAAGGCTTTGTCTCTTCACAGCAAGGAGAGTCCCTCATCCATACTTAGACAAAGTCAAGAGTGAGATTGAACGTATTGCAACAATAACCAATACTGAGAAAGTCATGTTCTAGAAAGGTCACGGTACCAAACTCTAATGGTTCAGTTAGAATCTGTGTCGACTTAATTAAACAAGTCAATGGAATGTGAAATCTACCCAATGACAGCAGCAGATGAAAGTCTCACCAAATTAGTAAAAATTACCTTCTTCCCAAAGTTGGATGCCAACAGCGGATTTTGGCCATCTGGACAAAGAATGCAGATTTACTACTTTTGTCACCCCCATTTGATTATTATTGTTTTAACGTGACCATTTGGAATTGCTTCTGCACTTGAGATATTCCAAAGAATTATATCTCAAACCCCGGGAGGAATGGAAGGAGTCACACACTTGTAATGACTTTAACAAGGCCCGTGATTTGGATGTCTTAGAATACGAGCTCCCAGATTAAGGCAGTAACCTTGTCCAATCGGAGTCCGGCATGTGTCAATAATGTGGAGTGTCAGGTTACTGGCACTCCCAGATTTATAATCTGTGCGAGGAAGTACCTGTTACTCTGTAAATAAATCTAAATTTGGTGAAGGGACATCGGTCTTGGAGGAGTAATTTCAATACCACATGGAGAACATTCTCGTAAATGGTTCAATGAAGGAAGAACAAGACCATCATGTCTGCAAATATGCAAGAACAGTCTGCAAAATCCTAAAATAAGCAGGTTAAATGACAAATGTGGGTTTGCAAAGTCTATGATAAAATTCTTAGGGTGCGTTGTGGAGGCTTTGGGAATTACAGCCGACCCCCAGAAAACCAAAGTCATCAGAGAGTTCACACGGCCCAAAAACATCAGGGAATCGCAAAGATTCTTTGGGATGGTCAATGAAGTGGGCAAGTTCCTATTAAACTTGACGTTGTGACAGCTGTTGAGACCAGGTCAGCAGTGAATGCTGGAACATAGACAAGCAAAATGCTTCTGACAAGATCAATAATCTCCCAATTTCACCAGAAATTCTAATGCACAATGACCCAGAGTTGTCAACAATTGGAGCAGTGGACGTATCATCTACAGGCCTGGGAACAGTGTTGTTTCAAATTCAAACAATTGGACAAAGAAAACCAATTTACTTTGCTTCCAGATTTCACATGAACACCAAGAAAACCTTTAAGAATGAGGCATTAGTGCCACAAGGGCCTGCGAGTAATTCTCTGCTTATATCATGGGATTAAGGTTCAAAATTGAAACTGGCCAAAAACTCTTAACCTAAAGGGAACGGTAAAAATTCTGCTTAGAATTTAACGGTTTAGACCGAAGCTCATGAGATATGATTCAGGTACTGCGTGCATTCAAGGGAAGTACCAGACAACATTATCAAAAATACCCCAGTGGAACGAGTCAATCTGGAGGTTTTAAATTTAATGAGCACGTTCTTCATTCATTATTGATCACTTATCAGACAATGAGAAGAGGTTGCAAGAAATTAAGCAAGCACAACAGTAGGATGATGAGTACATCAAAATAAGAATATTGCCAGAACAAATGGCTGGATTGTACTCCTAACAACCCAATACTTCAAACAGAGAAAAATTATCTGTCAATCAATGATTTCTTAGTTTTTAACAACAAGGCCACTAATCCCTAAAACACTTTGACCTGACATTCTTCACAAAATCTATCAAGGTCGATTGGGAATACCAAAATGCAGAGAAATTATCCAACAGTCAGTCTGGTGGCCAGGCATCAGTGATTGGGTGGCACACTGGTTCGCACTGCTGCCTCATTGTACCAGGGACCCGGGTTCGATTCCAGCCTTGTGGAGTTTGCACGTTCTCCCCCGTGTCTGCATGGGTTTCCTCCGGGTGCTCCAGTTTCCTCCCACACTCCAAAGATGTGCAGGTTAGGTGAATTGGCCTTGGTAAATTGTCCCTTAGTATCAGGAGGACTAGCTAGGGTAAATACGTGGGGTTACAAGTATGGGGCCTGGGTGGATTGCTGTCGGTGCAATAGCCGCCTCTTGGGCTGTAGGATTCTATGATTCCATTGAAGAGGTAATCATAAATTACCCATGTATTGCACAGCCAGGAGCAGAGTGAAATACTGATACCATCTACCTTTCCTGTGAGGCCACAGGAGACACCAAGTGCCCGATTCTCTCAGAAAAATTCTAAGTGCTGAATTGGCGGGAAAAATAGTGTAATTCATGATTGTTTTTTCAATGGGAGTTCGAATCTCCCACACTCTGTGCAATGCAGAGGTCACCATCGTGAATATCATTAAAAGCTTGGGGGACAGGGCCTATTCACGCCAGAGTCTGACAGTTCTGGAACGCTGCGCATGCGCAGTGGCCCCGAGCTGTCAGCCTGCAGTTTGCTGGCCAGCCTGGGACCCCCGCAGTGCTGCCCCCAACGCGGCCCGATTGCAGCCCCATGACCATTCCCAAGCCAGCCCCGACCTCCTGCAACCCCGCCCCCCCACCGAGCGGTGACGATTCCCCTCCCCAACCCAGCAGACACCCTTGGCAGACCACCCACCCCCCCCCCCCCCCCCCCCGATCGCTGGCCTCCCTTCAGCCCCGACCGATCCCCATGCAGAGCGGCAGCAGGACCCCACCACCTCCACAGATCACCCCTAAGTCCCTCCCACAATAGGCCCCCTGCTTGCTCTCCGGCTGTGGGAGACATGTATGCAGCGGGAACGCATGCGCAAATCCCACGAAATGGTCAACACATGCATCTCCCAAACCGATGCAACAAAAAATTAGTGCGTTGTGATGGAAGAATCAGGCCCCAGGAGACTGAATTCTGGTGGGAAGCAGAAGTGCCAGCTTAGAGTACTGAGATTGATCTAAATCTGTGGATAAACAAGAATGTTTCTTCACAAATACCAGTCCATGGTACCATTCTTACGGTAACAGGCAAACCTTGAAGAAACCCCATGTAGCCCCCAAACCCAAGGTGAAACAAATATTTGCCTCAGTGTAGTGATAATGATATCCAGATCACTAGAAAGAATCTCAATAGAATAAAATAATGCCTTTCAACTGCTGAGCAAAGCAAATTAAATAGCTTCTGTTTGCATTCTGTTTCAAATTTTCATTCACTTTTTTTTTCCCTGTGTGTTTAAAGGGGCAATTATGAGTGTGAGGCCAGTATGTTGTTCCCAATGTAGGATGTGGGAGGTCCTGGAGGCTCCTAGCCTCCCGGACGACCATATCTGTGCTGGGTGTGTTGAGCTGCGGTTCCTAAGGGACCATGTTAGGGAACTGGAATTGCAGCTCGAGGACCTTCGCCAGGTTAGGGATAGTGAGGAGGTCATTGACAGGAGCTATCGGCAGGTGGTCACACCGGGACCACGGGAGGAGGGTAACTGGGTAACAGTGAGGAAGGAGAAAGCTCGGTTGATGGTGAGCACCCCGGTGGATGTGCCCCTTAATAATAAGTACTCCAGTCTGAGTACTACTGGGGTGGACAGCCCACCTGGGGGAAGCAGCGGTGGCAGTGTCTCTGGAGCTGAGCCTGGCCCAGTAGTGCAAAAGGGTAAGGAAAGGAGGGTAGTGCTAATTGGGGACTCTACGGTGAGGGGGTCAGATAGGCGTTTTTGCGGACGCAGACGGGACTCTCGGATGGTGGTTTGCCTCCCTGGTGCAGGGGTCCGGGATGTCTCTGGTCGAGTCCCAGAAATCCTGAAGGGGGAGGGAGAGGAGCCGAAGGTCGTGATGCATATAGGTACTGCTGACATAGGTAGGAATAGGGAAGGGGTCATGAAAAGAGAATATAGGGAGTTAGGTAGACAGCTGAGAAAGAGGAATGCAAAGGTAGTAATCTCGGGATTGCTGCCTGTGCCGCGGGAGAGTGAGAACAGGAATCGGTGGAGAATGAATGCGTGGCTGAGGGACTGGAGCAAGGGACAAGGATTTGGGTACTTGGATCATTGGGACCTCTTTAGGGGCAGGTGTGACCTGTTTAAAAAAGACGGGTGGCACTTGAATCCCAGGGGGACCAATATCCTGGCGGGAAGGTTGGCTAAGGCTACTGGAGAGACTTTAAACTAGAAAGGTTGGGGGGAGGGAATCGAAATGAGGGGACTGAGAGCGAGGAGGTTAGCTCGCAAATAGATAAGGAATGTAAACAGGGTAAGAGGGAGGTTAGACGAGTGATGGAGAAGGGAAGTGCTCAGGCTGAAGGTCTGAGATGTGTCTATTTTAATGCCAGGAGTGTAGTGAATAAAGTGGATGAGCTTAGAGCGTGGATTGCTGCTTCGAATTGTGATGTGGTGGCCATTACGGAGACTTGGATGTCTCAGGGACAGGACTGGGTGCTTCAGGTGCCGGGTTTTAGATGTTTCAGGAAAGACAGGGAGGGAGGCAAGAGAGGGGGGGTAGTGGCACTGTTGATCAGGGATAGTGTCACGGCTGTAGAGAAGGCGGACGCCGTGGAGGGATTGACTACGGAGTCTCTGTGGGTGGAGGTTAGGAACAGGAAGGGGTCGGTAACGTTGCTGGGTGTTTTCTATAGGCCGCCCAATAGTAACAGAGATGTTGAGGAGCAGATGGGGAAACAGATCCTGGAGAGATGTAGGAATAACAGAGTTGTTGTGATGGGAGATTTTAATTTCCCAAACATAGATTGGAATATCCCTAGGGCTAGGGGTTTGGATGGAGAGGAGTTTGTTAGGTGTGTCCAGGAGAGTTTCCTGACACAGTATGTGGATAAGCCTACTAGAGGAGAGGCTGTACTTGATCTGGTGCTGGCTAATGAACCTGGACAGGTGGAGGATCTCTCGGTGGGTGAGCATCTTGGGGATAGCGATCATAATTCTATCTCCTTCACGATAGCATTGGAAAGAGATAGGATCAGGCAGGCTAGGAAAGTGTTTCTCTGGAGTAAAGGGAAATACAGTGTCATCAGGGAGGAAATTAGACGGGTAAATTGGAAGGAGGCATTCTTGGGGAAAAGTACCGAAGGAAAGTGGAGGATTTTCAAGGAATGTTTGTCTGGAGCTCTGCATGACAACGTTCCGATGAGACAGGGGGGTGTTGGTAGGGTACGGGAACCGTGGTGCACGAAGGTTGTGATGAACCTGGTGAATAAGAAAAGAGAGGCGTACAGAAGGTTCAGAGAGCTAGGAGGTGTTAAGGATTTAGAGGAGTATACGGGATGTAGGAAGGAGCTTAAGAAGGAAATTAGGAGAGCGAGAAGGGGTCATGAGAAGGCCTTGGCGGGTAAGATTAAGGAGAATCCCAAGGCTTTCTACAAATATGTCAAGAGTAAAAGGATAAGATGTGAAGGCATAGGACCCTTAAAAGGTGAAGGGGGAAAAGTTTGTGCGGAACCGTTAGAAATGGCGGAGCTGCTTAATGAATACTTTACCTCGGTATTCACGGTGGAAAGGGATCTGGGTGGTTGTACTGCTGGTTTGCGGTGGACAGAAAGGATCGAGCATGTGGACATAAAGAAAGAGGATGTGTTGGAACTATTGAATGGCATCAAGGTTGGTAAGTCGCCGGGACCTGATGGGATGTACCCCAGGTTACTGTGGGAGGCAAGGGAGGAGATTGCGGAGCCTTTGGCGATGATCTTTGCATCGTCGATGGAGATGGGAGAGGTTCCGGAGGATTGGAGGATTGCAGATGTGGTCCCTATATTCAAGAAAGTGAACAGGGACAGCCCGGGAAATTACCGACCGGTGAGTCTAACCTCAGTGGTTGGTAAGTTGATGGAGAGGATCCTGAGAGACAGGATTTATGATCATCTAGAGAAGTTTAGTATGATCAAAAGTAGTCAGCACGGCTTTGTCAAGGGCAGGTCGTGCCTTACGAGCCTGGTTGAGTTCTTTGAAAATGTGACCAAACACATTGACGAAGGAAGAGCGGTGGATGTGGTCTATATGGACTTCAGCAAGGCGTTCGATAAGGTCCCCCATGCAAGACTTCTTGAGAAAGTGAGAGGGCATGGGATCCAAGGGGCTGTTGCCTTGTGGATCCAGAACTGGCTTGCCTGCAGAAGGCAGAGAGTGGCTGTGGAGGGGTCTTTCTCTGCATGGAGGTCAGTGACCAGTGGAGTGCCCCAGGGATCTGTTCTGGGACCCTTGCTGTTTGTCATTTTCATAAATGACCTGGATGAGGAAGTGGAGGGATGGGTTGGTAAGTTTGCTGACGACACCAAGGTAGGTGGTGTTGTGGATAGTTTGGAGGGATGTCAGAAGTTGCAGCGAGACATAGATAGAATGCAAGACTGGGCGGAGAAGTGGCAGATGGACTTCAACCCGGATAAGTGTGTGGTGATCCATTTTGGCAGATCCAATGGGATGAAGCAGCAGTATAATATGAAGGGTACCATTCTTAGCAGTGTAGAGGATCAGAAGGACCTTGGGGTCCGGGTCCATAGGACTCTTAAATCGGCCTCGCAGGTGGAGGATGCGGTCAAGAAGGCGTACGGCGTACTGGCCTTCATTAATCGAGGGATTGAGTTTAGGAGTCGGGAGATAATGCTGCAGCTTTATAGGACCCTGGTTAGACCCCACTTGGAGTACTGCGCGCAGTTCTGGTCACCTCATTACAGGAAAGATGTTGAAGCCATTGAAAGGGTGCAGAGGAGATTTACAAGGATGTTGCCTGGATTGGGGGGCATGCCTTATGAGGATAGGTTGAGGGAGCTTGGTCTCTTCTCCCTGGAGAGACGAAGGATGAGAGGTGGCCTGATAGAGGTTTACAAGATGTTGAGAGGTCTGGATAGGGTAGACTCTCAGAGGCTATTTCCAAGGGCTGAAATGGTTGCTACGAGAGGACACAGGTTTAAGGTGCTGGGGGGTAGGTACAGAGGAGATGTCAGGGGTAAGTTTTTCACTCAGAGGGTGGTGGGTGAGTGGAATCGGCTGACGTCGGTGGTGGTGGAGGCAAACTCGTTGGGGTCTTTTAAGAGACTTCTGGATGAGTACATGGGATTTAATGGGATTGAGGGCTATAGATAGGCCTAGAGGTGGGGATGTGATCGGCGCAACTTGTGGGCCGAAGGGCCTGTTTGTGCTGTGGCTTTCTATGTTCTATGTTCTATTACTATCGGGGAAAATAGCCTTGGGAAACTATCCATCAGCGACATTAATACAATGGACTGAGAGAGAGGGTTGCCAATTCGAGTTGCACATGTTCCTGGAGATTTCATCACATGACCTACAACTCCCCAGTCTTTGGTTACAATCGCTGTACAAACCAATAGATCTTTAAAAGAAATTTGAGCTTGCAGGAATTGGCTGAAAGAATCTCATGACAAGATTTCAAATTTTAAGTCTTTTACTGTACAAACAAACTGAAAGCAACATTGACTAAACATTATTACAGTGGACAAATTGTACTCTGAACAGAAAGACCCCCTATTAAAAATTCTTCTTCAACTCTCATACTTTACTCTGTTCCTTAAGTAAATACTTCATTCTCCAGTAACCAGTCATAGAATCCCTACAGTACAGAAGGAGGCCATTTGGCCCATCGATGCTGTACAATCCCACCCAGGCCCTATTCCTGTAACCCCACACATTTATCCTGCTAATGCCCCTGACACTAGGTTCAATTTAGCACGGCCAATCAACCTAACCTGCACATTTCTTTGGAGTGTGGGAGGAAACTGGAGCACCTGGAGGAAACCCCACGCAGGCACGGGGAGGACGTGAACAGGTACAGACTGTGACCCGAGGCCGGAATTGAACCCGGGTCCCTGGCGCTGTGAGCAGTGCTAACTACTGTGCCACCGTGCCACCTGTCTTGTGAAAAGGCCACAGCTATTCCCAGCTCTCTTTTCCCCTTTCTACTTTGATCATTTCTGCTCCCCAAACTGGCTTCCATGGTGAAGGACGAGTTGGAGATCTCTAGCCAAAGCAAGTCAAAACTCCCAGCTTCATTTAAACACTCACAAACCTGGTCTCTTCAATCTGAGCACTTGCTCCCATCCACACCGTGCATGGTGAACAAACATTCTATTTCATTTTCCATTTTCATCAACCTTTCGGTGACACTTTACTGTTTTTGAAATCTCTCAATCATTCGGCTTGCTATTATCTTTTGTGATATTATTAGCTTCTTATTTCAATCCAACACCATCCTTAACTTCCCAAGTGAGTCACAGATGGACTTTCTTGCTGAGATTTTTTGATGTGCAGAGGGATCTGAGTGTCCTGGTGCATGAGTCTCAGAAAGTGGGTATGCAGGTGCAGAATATTATAAGGAAGGCAAATGGAATCTTGGCATTTATTGCATTTCCTCCGGGTGCTCCGGTTTCCTCCCACAGTCCGAAAATGTGCAGGTTTGGTTGATTGGCCATGCTAAATTGCCCACGGTGTCTCGGGAAGTGTAGGTTAGAGGGATTAGTGGGGTAAATTTGTGGGGATAGGGCCTGCAGTGGGACTGTTGTCAGTGCAGGCTTGTTGGGCCGAATGGCCTCCTTCTGCACTGTAGGGTTTCTATGATTCTATGAGAATGGGGGAATGGGCTCGAAGGGCTGAATTGCCTCCTCTCGCTCCTTGTTCCTATGTTCTATTGCACTTCTAATTCATAGAATTCTTACAGTGCAGGAGGAGGCCATTCGGCCCATTGAGCCTACACCGACAACAATCCCACCCTGGCCACATCCTGTCCCTGTAACCCCATGTACTTACCCTGCAAATCCCCCCGACACTAAGGCGTAATTTAGCATGTCCAATCAACCTAACCCGCACATCTTTGGACTGTGGGAGGAAACCGGAGGAAACCCACGCAGACACGGGGAAAACATGCAGACTCCGCACAGACAGTGACCCAAGCCGGGAATCGAACCCGGGTCCCTGGCGCTGTGAGGCAGCAGTGCTAACCACTGTGCCATTGTGCGGCTGGTAGTAGTTCTATGTGATAAATCCTCAATGATTATCTTCTGCTGAGCTATTTCAATTGTTCCTTTAAATGTTCCCCTCTGCTTACTTACCACCAAACCCTTCAGTCTATCTGCCCAGTTAAGCTTTGCCCATGTTCTCCCCTCGTACATTTGCTGAATATTTTTACGGACCACTGATACCAAATGTGCTGCTTATGAGGGTGAGTTGGGAAAAGTACAATTTTCCATGCTGTCCGTTTGGAGAGAGCTGAAGCAGATACGATAAACCGAATGGCCTGCCTCCCGCGACGTAACAACTCTGCGATTCCTCCGCCAGTTGAACTCCATCTGATTTTTGAGCGACGGGTCACCGGACCTCGAGAGAGGAAGGGTGGGGGAGAGAATTTTGCAGCACAAATGTTTCTTTGTGTTTGTGGATTGGAAGCCAATCAGTCTACCTTGCTCTTGGAATTATTTAAAAGATCTGATGGATGTACCAGATGTCAGGAAATTCCGCAATTAGCGAGATGCCAAGATTTATTAACTAAACCCATTGTTGACACAAATCATCAGATTCAATACAAATTGACTCAGACTTTTGTTCACTATTTTCCACGAGATTTTAATGGGGTCATTTGGAAGATATAATGAGCGATTACCAAATAGAACAACTAAGAGTATTGAAGGAACCATTTTCATATCTCCAGCAGATTGTTTGGCTGCTCCCTCTGTTCTGTCCAAAGACCTCATGTTTCCCAGTTACTTGCCTTTGTTTCTTCTGCCCTTCCTGCAGGCTTTAGAATGTGTTCAAGATGAGACGGATCAGGCGTTCCCACCATGTCATTAGGAATCTTCACAATTACTGCGAATAAATAATGACATTCCTAGCGGCAATTTAATTAAAGGAAATGCAGGGCTGAGGGCAATTATACAGTTTGATTCTTTGACCCTATGATCTGCTGCTGAACTTTCATACTCTTGACCTTATGGAGTCAACACCAACTCTTTTGTACTCCCGATCGCCCGTTACCTGGAGAAATATTCCATTCACAGACACCTTGTCCTTGCCTAGTGTCTTGGTTGTTCATCACTACTGTTCTCCATTATAAACACCCTCTACAGAACTGCCCAATGATCATCATAGAATCCCTACAGTGCAGAAGGGGGCCATTCGGCCCATCGAGTCTGCACTGGCTCTTCAACAGAGCATCCTACCCAGGCCCTATCCTCGTAACCCCACGTCTTTACCCCACTAGCTCCCCCCCCCCCCCCCCCCCGCAACCTAACACATCTTTGGACACTAAGGAGCAATTTAGCATGGCCAATCCATCCAACCTGCACATCTTTGGACTGTGGGAGGAAACCAGAGCAGCCAGAGGAAACCCACGCAGACACGGTGAGACACGTGCAAGCTCCACCTACACAGGCACCCAAGGCCGGATTCGAACCAGGTCCCTGGAGCTGTGAGGCAGCAGTGCTAACCACTGTGCCACCGTGCTGCCCATCCTGCTGATCTCAGTGGAGTGAAGATTGGAGGAGAGGAGTGAGAAGGTGATGGGAGGTCCTGAAACATTGTGGGCAATTTACCCCACCAGATTATCATCTAGGAATCTATCCTAGAATTTTCTGACTTCTTAATTCCTACACAACAGTGACGACATTTCAGAAATACTTCATTGGCTGTAAAGCACTTTGGGATATCCTATTGTTGTGACAAGAGTGTTGGTTCCAAACATCCATTGGAAATGTCTGTCCCTCTGTGTTAAATGTTTCCATCAATGTTTGTACAAAATTGCTGCCAGTGGAACAAAGGATCCTGTTTTCTAACCTTTGTGTGGTCCTTGTGCTTAAATCCCCTATTTTGTGATAACGTGCATCGGTTACGCTCCTCAATAATCTGACGCCAAGAAATGAAACTAATAATCCTTTCCTTTGGTCTTCACATTATGAGGCAAATCCCCTTGAATCCTGAGTGCATTCAGCAGAGTGAGATAGAGACACGAGAACAGATTAACTGTCTGAAGGACCTGCATTACTCAGACAAAATAACTGCGGGGAGTTTCAAGATAAATTGTATCATTAAATCGTTAATCTGTTTGCAATTTAGCTAGTCATGGCAGTTTAACATTGTAATCTTGGCGTTTCTATATTAAAATAGTTAGATGTGTTATTTGGGTTGCTGTTGGTGATTGTAGCTAGTAATATTTCTAATCTATCGGACAATTTGTCCAATAAATTAGATTATTTGAAACAGAAGCTGCTTTTAAATATGAGCCTGCACTAGATGAGCCAGCTAACATTTATATATTCTAATACACATCTGGATCCCATCTTCCAACAGCCGTAAAATTAAGTTAATCCAAAATTCTACTGCCCTTATCCTAACTTATGTCAAATGACATTCATCCATCTCCCCTGTGCTTACCAACTCCGGGTTAAGTAACATCTCCATTTTAAAATTCCCGTGCTTGTTTTCAGAAACCTCTCCATCACCTTGTCCCTCCCTATTTCTGGAATGTTGTCCAGCTGGAAACCACCAAGGAGATTTCTCTGTTCTTCCAATTCTGGTTTCACTCGCACCCCTCAAGTTTTAATCGTTCCGCCATTGCTGGCCTTGGTCTTCAGCCACCTCAGCCCAAAACTCTGGAATTACATCCTTAAATCTCTCTGCCTTGACACAGCCTTGTGGGGCACTGCATGTCCCGCTGCCTTGGCAAAGCAGCCAGCATAATCAAGGACCCCACGCACCTACTCTCTTCAACCTTAGAATCCCTACAGTGCAGAAGGAGGCCATTCGGCCCATCGAGTCTGCACCGACCACAATCCCACCCAGGCCCTATTCCCGTAACCCTACATATTTACTCTACTAATCCCCCTGACACTAAGGATCAACTTAGCATGGCCAATCAACCTAACCGACACATCTTTGGACTGTGGGAGGAAACCGGAGCACCCGGAGGAAACCCTCGCAGACACGGCGGAAGAATGTGCAAACTCCACAGAGACAGTGACTGGAATTGAACCCGGATCCTTGGCGCTGAGAGACAGCAGTGCTAACCACTGTGCCACCATGCTTCTGTCGGGAAAAAGATACGAAAGTCTGGGGTCACGTAGCAACTGACTCAAGAACAGCTTCTTCCCTGCTGCCATCAGACTTTTGAATGGACCTATTATGTATTAAGCTGATTTTTTTTCAACATTAAGAGCATTCAAATGGTTATTGGATAAACATATGGATGATATTGGAATAGTGTAGATTAGAGGGGCTTTAGATTGGTTCCACTGGTCAGCGCAACATCGAGGGCCAAAGGGCCTGTACTGCGCTGTAATGTTCTATGTTCTCTACACCCTAGCCATGACTGTAATACTATATTCTGCATCCTTTCCTTCTCCCCTATGTACTCTATAAATGGTATGTTTAATCTGTATAGCGAGCCAATACTTTTCACTCTATCCCAACACATGTGACAATAATAAATCAAATCAAATCAAAAATGATTCCCTTCCCCCTTGTTTGCATATTCAAATTCTCCTTAAATTAATAAAATATTATTCATTCCACCCACTCCCCATGGTAGCAAGTTCACATTCTCACCTGTCTTAGATTCTTCTAAGTTCATGACTGGATTTATTGGTGGCCATCTTGTATGGTTGCCCTCCAGTTTTGCCTGCCCCTCCATGTGAAAAGCTAACCTTCCCAGGCGGTACGTTCCAGATTCCCACCAGTCTCTGAGTCAAAAGGTTTTTTTTCTGAAATCCCCTCCAAATCTCCAGCCCCTTACTCTAAAACTATGCCCCCTCGATTGACCCCTCAACCAAGAGGAACAGCTGCCCCCTACTCACCTTGTCCATACCCCTCAAGTAGCGCGTTCCAGATCACAACAACTCGCTGTTGCAAAAGCTTTCTCCTCCTCCCACTCGCTGTTTTTTACCAACCGATTATAGTCACCCACTCTCCTGTCACTGGAAACATTTTCCCCCTTATTTAACTCTATCCAAATCCTTCAGGGTTTTGAATGTCTGTTTTAAATCTTTTCCTTTACCTTCCCTGTTCTGAGGAGAACAATCACAGCTTGTCCATGTTAACTGAAGCCTCTCACCCTGGTTCCCATTGCGGGGCGGCACAGTGGCACAGTGGTCAGTACTCCCGCCCCACAGCAGCAAGGACCTGAGTTCAATTCCAGCCTTGGGCGACTGTGTGGAGTTTGCATGTTCTCCCTGTGTCTGCGTGGGTTTCCTCCGGGTGTTCCGGTTTCCTCCCACACTCCAAAGATATGCAGGTTAGGTTGATTGGCCATGCTAAATTGCCCCTTAGTGTCCCAAAATGTGGAGGTTAGGGGGATTAGCCATGGAAAATGTGTGGGGTTACGGGGATAGGGTGGGAAGAGTGCCTGTGAGAGTTGATGCAGACTTGATGGGTCAAATTGCCTCTTCTGCTCTGTAAGGGTTCTATGATTCTAAGAAATGTGAATTATTAGGGGCAGCACGGTGACACAGTGGATAGCGCTGCTGCCTCACCGCGCCAGGGACCCGGGTTCAATTCCTGCCTTGGGTGACTATGTGGAGTTTGCACGTTCTCCCCACGTCTGCGTGGGTTTCCTCCGGATACTCTGGTTTCCTCAGAAGATGTCTGGTTAGGTGGATTAGCCATGCTAAATTAACCCTAGTGTCACAGGGACTAGCTAGGGTAAATGCACGGGGTTATGGGGATAGGGTCTGGGTGGGATTGTGGTTGGGGCAGACTCGATGGGTTAAATGGCCTCCTTCTGCTCTGTAGGGATTCTAGTCCAGGATGAACATTAAAAAATATCCACTTTGTGTACAAGGTGATCGCTGCCCCGACCGGAATCATGGCCTCATCTCACTTGTAGGAATGATTCAGCAAAGACGGCATGGTGGCACAGTGGTTAGCACTGCTGCCTCGTAGCGCCAGGGACCCGGGTTCGATTCCAGCCTCGGGCGACTGTCTGTGTGGAGTTTGCACGTTCTCCCCGTGTCTGCGTGGGTTTCCTCCGGGTGCTCTGGTTTCCTCCCACACGCTAACGATGTGCGGGTTAGGTTGATTGGCCATGCTAAATTGCCCCTGAGGGCCAAATGTTGCCATCCCGCCCGCCAAGGGAATCATAGTGGGCGGGACACAGACCATGCAATGTTCCATTGACCTTGGGAAGAATTGTCCAGAAAATCCCACCCTTAGTGTCAGGGGGATTAGCAGGGTAAATGCGTGGGGTTACGGGGATGGGGCCTGGGTGGGAGTGTTGTCGGTTCAGTCTCGATGGGCCGAATGGCCTCCTTCTGCACTGTAGGCATTGTACGATTCTATAAATATCCCCTGCACATGGCTGATTTGCAATGGTATTTGAATTGTCATTGACTTGGACCTTTAACCACCAGATGTCACGTTAATCTGAATTAATAATCAGAAGCTTTTTCCCAGGGTGGAAGAGCCAATTACTATGGGGCATAGGTTTAAGGTGCGAGGGGCAAAGTTTAAAGGAGATGTACGAGACAAGTATTTTACACAGAGGGTGGTGGGTGCCTGGAACTCGCTGCCAGGGGAGGTAGTGGAAGCGGCTTTTAAGGGGCGTCTTGACAAATACATGAATAGGATGGGAATAGAGGGATATGGTCCCCAGAAGGGTAGGGGGTTTTAGTTCAGATGGGCAGCATGGTCGGTGCAGGCTTGGAGGGCCGAAGGGCCTGTTCCTGTGCTGTAATTTTCTTTGCTCTTTGTAATAAAAGAGTTTGGGCAGGAAGTGGATGATTTGATGTATGTGATGCCGCCTTTGCAGTGGCTTATAAAATATTTGAACGCAGTATTTCGCTGAGGCTGACACCGACAGTGAACAAGAGACGAACATCTGCCTTAAGCAGCTGGAGGTGAGGGCTTTGAAGTCTTTTGCCAGCATCAAAGAGTTAAAGATATGTGTGTCCCTCGCACCCCGCCAACCCGTTCCGCACCCACCCCCCCACCCTCCTCCCAGCAAATTTAAAAAGGATGATATTAAAATGGAT
Organism: Mustelus asterias; assembly: GCF_964213995.1. Taxonomy (NCBI): domain Eukaryota; kingdom Metazoa; phylum Chordata; class Chondrichthyes; order Carcharhiniformes; family Triakidae; genus Mustelus; species Mustelus asterias. The sequence continues at coordinate 61,141,753 of NC_135823.1, read as the reverse complement.
ATCTCGCTGACAAGAATTTAATTCCTTCTGGCAGGCAGATTGAGCTTCTGGAGCTCATTAATTATTCATTTCTTTCCAATCACTGAAGGCCTCTGAAAGGCCCAGCAGGTTAGCCAGCCTGCAGATCCCCGCAGGACTCTCAATCATTCTTCTGCTTCTTTTTTTTCTTAGCGGACCGCGTTGACTCAGCCAGTCACGGAGAAGCCGTACGAGTTTCGTCAGCGTTACGCAGCGAGGGTTAGAACAACAAGCAATCAGCCGGGTCTCTCGTGCATTCGCACAACTCAGTTGACTCGTTGAGTGCCCGGCGCACGTTTTGAGGGCTGTCGTATTTCATTTATCAGACCCTTACCGTCCACTGCCCTCTGTGCGGTGCGGCATTCGGCTGCTCCTGCTTGCAATGTCAATTGAAGGTTTTACGCACGCCACTACAACAACAACTTGCACTTATGTAGCACCGTCAGCGTAGTAAGAGGCTTTTCGCAGCATCGTCCCCAAACAAAATTTGGCGCTGACCCACATATCGAGGAATTGGGACAGTTGGAAGGAAGCAAGTTCTTTAACAAAAATAAACAAATCTTAAAGGAGGAGTGAATAAGAGAGTTAGCTCAGTTTGGGTGTTGGGTTCCAGTGATTTGGGCCTCAGCAAATGAAGGAGCAGCGTCTACAGCGCAGCCATGGAAATCCTGAATTCATGTTTCTCTAGCTCTTGGGGCCGGTGAGCCTCACATCTGTAATGGGTAAGTTGTTGGAAGGTATTTTGAGAGACAGGATCTACAGGCATTTAGAGACACAAGGACTGATTAGGGACAGTCAGCATGGCTTTGTGAGTGGAAAATCATGTCTCACAAATTTGATTGAGTTTTTTGAAGGAGTATCCAAGAAGGTAGATGAGGGCAGTGCAGTTGATGTTGTCTACATGGACTTTAGCAAGATAGGTTGTTGCATAAGGTTAAATCTCACGGGATCCAGGGTGAAGTAGCCAAATGGATACAAAATTGTCTTGATAACAGATGACAGAGGGTGGTTGTGGAGGGTTGTTTTTCAAACTGGAGACCTGTGACCAGCGGTGTGCCTCAAGGATCGGTGCTGGGTCCACTGTTATTTGTCATTTATATGACTGATTTGGATGAGAATATAGGAGACATGGTTAGTAAGTTTGCAGATGACACCAAGATTGGTGGCATAGTGGACAGTGAAGAAGGTTATCTCAGATTGCAACGGGATCTTGATCAATTGGGCCAGTAGGCTGACAAATGGCAGATGGAGTTTAATTTAGATAAATGCGAGGTGATGCATTTTGGTAGATTGAACCAGAGCAGGACTTACTCAGTTATTGGCAGGGCATTGGGGAGAGTTACAGAACAAAGAGATCTAGGGGTACAGGTTCATAGCTCCTTGAAAGTGGAGTCACAGGTGGACAGAGTGGTGAAGAAGGCATTCAGCATGCTTGGTTTCATTGGTCAGAACATTGAATACAGGAGTGGGGACTTCTTGTTGAAGTTGTACAAGACATTGGTAAGGCCACACTTGGAATACTGTGTACAGTTCTGGTCACCCTATTATAGAAAGGATATTATTAAACTAGAAAGAGTGCAGAAAGGATTTACTAGGATGCTACCGGGACTTGATGGTTTGAGTTATAAGGCGAGGCAGGATAGACTGGGACTTTTTTCTCTGGAGCGTAGGAGGCTGAGGGATGATCTTCTGGAGGTCTATAAAATAGCAAGGGGCATAGATCAGCTAGAAAGTCAATATCTTTTCCCAAAGGTAGCAGAGTCTAAAACTAGAGGGCATAGGTTTAAGGTGAGAGGGGAGAGATACAAAAGGGTCCAGAGGGGCAATTTTTTCACTCAGAGGGTCACACAGACCCTTTGTAGTTTCTTGCGATCTTGGACAGAGCAGGAGCTGTACCAAGCTATGATACAATCAGAAAGAATGCTTTCTATGGTGCATCTGTAGAAGTTGGTGAGAGTTGTAGTGGACATGCCAAATTTCCTTAGTCTTCTGAGAAAGTAGAGGCTTTGGTGGGCTTTCTTAACTATAATGTCGGCATGGAGGGACCAAGTCAGGTTGTTGGTGACCTGGACACCTAAAATTTAAAGCTCGCGACCATTTCCACTTCATCCTCATTGATGTAGACAGGGGCATGTTCTCCTCTACGCTTCCTGAAGTCGGTGACTATCTCCTTCGTTTTGTTGACATTGAGGGAGAGATTATTGTTGCTGCACCAGTTCACCAGATTCTCTATCTCATTCCTGTACTCTGTCTCGTCATTGTTTAAGACACTGTTGAAGACCAGCAATAAACTCTTAAACTGGGATGTTGTCCTGTGAGGAATCCGCAACATGTTGCAGTTTAGCCGCGAGGTAATCTCTGGTGCAGCTGGAGAATCGTAGTTTCAGAACTTTGAGTATTTGCCCTTGTAGATATTTCTATCATAGAATCCCTACATTCTAGGTAATTTATATTAACATGTTGACCGGGATTCTCCGGCCATTCACATCATCAGGATTCTCTGGTCCCGCTGGCAGTGCATCCCTGCCCATGGGTTTCCCACCGGAATTCCCATTGACTGTGGCGGCACCGGAGAATCCCACCACGAGCAATCAACTCGCCACCTCCGACCGCCGAGAAACAGCTGGGAGTCCGGAGATTCTGACCCGTTGTTCTTGAAGTTAAATTTATCTCAGCAGGGATGAAACAGAAAGAGGAGTCGCCAGCTGGGCGGATCTAGGCTGTGCCAGCCGTGAAGTGATACCTCCCACATACCACTTCGAGGCGAGATGCCAGCTGGGTTGATTGGCAAACCTTTTGACCAATCCCCAGTCAGGAAGAGCCGGGGGGAGGATCAATGGACAGACTATTGACCTCCTGAATACTTGAGTGGCAAAGTAAGACCATAGGAAAATGGAGGGCAGGACTTTTCCCTCCAAGTCGGGCCATTTCCTTCGCCACCCATTCCCTGTCTATCCTCAGGCCCCTCCATACCACAGTGCCTCATAAATACCCGCTCCATGCCACCATTTCCCCTCCATGCATCTTCCATTCCCTTAATGCATCCTCCATATACACTCACCCAGTTTCCGCTATGGGCAGACTCATGAGTCTATAATAGCAGTGGGACATCTTTGCAATGCTCTAGGCACTAAAAAGAAAATTGGCATTCAAACTTCAGTTAAAAAAATTGCCTCTCTTGGATGCTCATAAAACTGCCAATCAAACTGTAAATCAGTTGCTGGGACTTGAAGTTCAGACAAGCATGTATAATGTGACTACATTGCATAGCTGAATAAATGGCTCAACACAAAGCAGTATTTAAATTCGCCTGTCCAGATCTCCAGCTATCTGTGGCTTTTTCCAAAGGCTCAATGGAGTTTCAATCAAAGGAGTTCCGGTTGGAGGTCTGTGACTAGTGGTGTTCCGCAGGGCTCTGTACTGGGACCTCTGCTGTTTGTGATATGTATAAATGATTTGGAGGAAGATGTAGCTGGTGTGATCAGTAAGTTTGCGGATGACACGAAGATTGCTGGAGTTGCAGATAGTGATGAACGTTGTCAGAGAATACAGCAGGATATAGATAGGCTGGAACATTGGGCAGAGAAATGGCAGATGGAATTTAATCCAGATAAATGCGAAGTGATGCATTTCGGTAGATCTAATGTAAGGGGGAGCTATACAATAAATGGCAGAACCATCAGGAGTATAGACACATAGAGGGACCTGGGTGTACAAGTCCACAGATCCTTAAAGATGGCAGCACAGGTGGAGAAGGTGGTAAAGAAGGCATATGGCATGCTTGCCTTTATTGGACGGGGCATAGAATATAAAAGTTGGCATATGATGTTGCAGCTGTATAGAACGTTGGTTAGGCCACATTTGGAATACTGCGTCCAGTTCTGGTCGCCACACTACCAGAGGGACATGGAGGTTTTGGAGAGAGTACAGAAAAGGTTTACTAGGATGTTGCCTGGTATGGAGGGTCTTAGCTATGAGGAGAGATTGGGTAAACTGGCGATGTTCTCCCTGGAAAGACAAAGGATGAGGGGCGACCTAATAGAGGTGAATAAAATTATGAAGGGCATATATAGGGTGAACAGTGGGAAGCTTTTTCCCAGGTTGGAGGTGGCGAACACAAGGGATCACAGGTTCAAGGTGAGGGGGGCAAGGTTCAACACAGATGTCAGGGGGACGTATTTTACACAGAGGGTGGTGGGGGCCTGGAATGCACTGCCAAGCAAGGTGATTGAGGCGGATACGCTGGGACTGTTTAAGACTTATCTAGATAGCCACATGAACAGACTGGGAATAGAGGTATACAGACGAATGGTCTAGTTGGGCACAAGAGTGGCGCAGGCTTGGAAGGCCGAAGGGCCTGTTCCTGTGCTGTATTGTTCTTTGTTCTTTGTTTGTTTGAGTCTGGCATCTGGTCACCTGTCTTCTAAAGATCTCTGGATTTTAAATCAATATAAATCTCAAATCACTTTGTCTGGGTGATTTATTTAAATCAGATCCTTACTACTTTTGAATGCAAGAGAGCACCTTATCCATTGGAAAAAGCAATGCATGTGAACACTTGCACATTGCTGCTCAGTTTAATGGTTCTATATCTTAAGGACAGAGCCCTATGATCATTCTATATGTTAAGATATAGAACATACTTAAATCATCGTACACGATTAAATGATGACATTCGAATTTAACAAGAGCTTTTAAATGTACCGGACAAATGGTTCTGGACTCAACAGCAGGCTTTCCCCGAGCTTCACAAACTGACTTATCTGGTGTGGTTCCCACAGCCTTCAAGAGCCTATTCATGATCATGGAATTACTATTGTCAAAAAGAATTGAATTTGCACTAACCATTCAGATAGTGTCTCTGAGGTCACTTTACGTGATTGTCAGATCTCATAAAATCATAGAATCCCGACAGTGCAGAAGGAGGCCATTCAGCCCATTGAGCCTGCACCACCAACAATCCCACCCAGACCCTATCCCCATAACCCCACACATTTGCCCTGCTAGGATATTATTAAACTAGAAAGAGGCAGATGAGGGGCAATTTAGCGTGGCCAATCCACCTAACCTGCACATTTTTGGACTGTGGGAGGAAACCGGAGCACCTGGAGGAAACCCACGCAGACACGGGGAGAACGTGTAGACTCCACACAGATAGTCACCCGAGGCTGGAATTGAACCCAAGTCTCTGGCGCTGTGAGGCAGCAGTGCTAACCACTGTGCCACCATGCCGCCCCTTTTTTCAACAACTGATTTCAGCATTTTGTACATTCCACAGTGCCACCCCATCAGGTTTCCCAACCTTTGGAAAATCCTGGCCGTAGGAAATCAACTGGTAAGTTTACAATTGTGGCCCCAGCTGCCCCTAGTTTGGACTTCCCAATGTGTGCTTGCTCAGTATGGAAAGGGGAATATCTGGACCCATAGAGTGCATTAGTTTAGGCTCAAAGGAGAACCAGGTTTAGAGAGGGAGGAAGTTCCCTGTACAATGATTCCCAGATTTTTACCAAAGCAGGTTGTTTCCATTACCAAGATTCTGCCAGTGCCCAAAGAATCTTTGTCGCTTCTTTGGATACGGGTGAGGTCCCTGAGGATTGGAGGATAGCGAATGTGGTCCCGTTGTTTAAGAAGGGTAGCAGGGATAACCCAGGAAATTATAGGCCGGTGAGCTTGACGTCCGTGGTAGGGAAGTTGTTGGAGAGGATTCTTAGAGACAGGATGTATGTGCATTTAGAACGGAACAATCTCATTAGTGACAGACAGCATGGTTTTGTAAGAGGGAGGTCGTGCCTTACAAATTTGGTGGGGTTTTTTGAGGAAGTGACAAAAACGGTTGATGAAGGAAGGGCCGTGGATGTCGTCTATATGGATTTCAGTAAGGCATTTGACAAAGTCCCACATGGCAGGTTGGTTAAGAAGGTTAAGGCTCATGGGATACAAGGAGAAGTGGCTAGATGGGTGGAGAACTGGCTTGGCCATAGGAGACAGAGGGTAATGGTCGAAGGGTCTTTTTCCGGCTGGAGGTCTGTGACCAGTGGTGTTCCGCAGGGCTCTGTACTGGGACCTCTGCTATTTGTGATATATATAAATGATTTGGAAGAAGGTGTAACTGGTGTAATCAGCAAGTTTGCGGATGACACGAAGATGGCTGAACTTGCGGATAGCGAAGAGCATTGTCGGGCAATACAGCAGGATATAGATAGGCTGGAAAATTGGGCGGAGAGGTGGCAGATGGAGTTTAATCCGAATAAATGCGAAGTGATGTATTTTGGAAGAAATAATGTAGGGAGGAGTTATACAATAAATGGCAGAGTCATCAGGAGTATAGAAACACAGAGGGACCTAGGTGTGCAAGTCCACAAATCCTTGAAGGTGGCAACACAGGTGGAGAAGGTGGTGAAGAAGGCATATGGTATGCTTGCCTTTATAGGATGGGGTATAGAGTATAAAAGCTGGAGTCTGATGATGCAGCTGTATAGAACGTTGGTTAGGCCACATTTGGAGTACTGCGTCCAGTTCTGGTCGCCGCACTACCAGAAGGACGTGGAGGCGTTAGAGAGAGTGCAGAGAAGGTTTACCAGGATGTTGCCTGGTATGGAGGGTCTTAGCTATGAGGAGAGATTGGGTAAACTGGGGTTGTTCTCCCTGGAAAGACGGAGAATGAGGGGAGATCTAATAGAGGTGTACAAGATTATGAAGGGGATAGATAGGGTGAACGGTGGGAAGCTTTTTCCCAGATCAGAAGTGACGTTCACGAGGGGTCACGGGCTCAAGGTGAGAGGGGCGAAGTACAACTCAGATATTAGAGGGATGTTTTTTACACAGAGGGTGGTGGGGGCCTGGAATGCGCTGCCAAGTAGGGTGGTGGAGGCAGGCACGCTGACATCGTTTAAGACTTACCTGGATAGTCACATGAGCAGCCTGGGAATGGAGGGATACAAACGATTGGTCTAGTTGGACCAAGGAGCGGCACAGGCTTGGAGGGCCGAAGGGCCTGTTTCCTGTGCTGTACTGTTCTTTGTTCTTTGCCCATTTACCTGGAAATGTGCAAAGGTTACATTTTTGTGTTAATTTTTAAAATATTCATTCAAGGAATGTGGGTGTCGCTGCCTATACAAGCATTTATTATTCATCCCCAGTTGGAACATAGGAATTAGGAGCAGAAGTCGGCAAATTCAGCCCTTCGAGCCAGCTCCGCCATTCAATCAGATCATGGCTGATCTCTCCCTGGCCTCAAATCCACCTCCCATCTGTTCCCCATATCCCCTTATCCTTTTTTTAATGAGAAATAAATCTATCTCCTTCTTGAAACCATTCAATGATTCAGACTCCACCGCGCTATGGGGCAGCAAGTTCCACAAATTCACCACCCTCTGCGAGAAGTAGTTCCTCTTCATCTCAGTTTTAAATCTCCTGCCTCTCAACCTATACCTTGAGAAGGTGATGGTGAGCTGCCTTCTTGCAGTCCGTGTGGTGTGTGGCATCCATAGCGCGGTTAGGGAGGGAGTTCCAGGATTTTGACCCAGCAGCAGTGAAGGAATGGCAATATATTTCCAAGTCAGGGTGGTGTGTTGCTTAATTGGAGGGCAACTTGCAGGTGGGGCATTCTCATGTTGGTATGTAATCTGCTGGTATGTAATCCTGTTTTATGTTTAACGACATGACAATGTATATAAATTATTACATCAGTGATGTCTTGCTGTCCTTTTATCAGATTGCCGAACTGAATTACAATTAAGTAAAGAGTACAGTTCTGGTCACCCTGTTATAGAAAGGATATTATTAAAGTAGAAAGAGTGCAGAAAAGATTTACTAGGGTGCCTCCAGGACTTGATGGTTTGAGTTATAAGGAGAGGCTGGATAGACTGGGACTCTTTTCCCTGGAGCGTAGGAGGCTGAGGGGTGATCTTATAGAGGTCTATAAAATAATGAGGGGCATAGATCAGCTAGATAATCAATATCTTTTCCCAAAGGTAGGGGAGTCTAAAACTAGAGGGCATAGGTTTAAGGTGAAAGGTGAGTGATACAAAAGGGTCCAGAGGGACAACGTTTTCACACAGAGGGTGGTGAGTGCCTGAAATGAGCTGCCAGAGGCAGTGTGTGGATGAACAGAGGGATCTGGGTGTCCATGTGCATAGATCTCTGAAAGTTGGCACCCAGGTTGATAGGGTTGTTAAGAAGGCGTACGGTGTGTTAGCTTTTATTGGTAGAGGGATTGAGTTTCGGAGCCAGGAGGTCATGTTGCAACTGTACAAAACTCTGGTGCGGCCGCACTTGGGAGTATTGTGTACAGTTCTGGTCGCCGCATTATAGGAAGGATGTGGAAGTGTTGGAAAGGGTGCAGAGGAGATTTACCAGGATGTTGCCTGGTATGGTGGGAAAATCGTATGAGGAAAGGCTGAGGGGCTTGAGGTTGTTTTCGTTAGAGAGAAGAAGGTTAAGAGGTGACTTAATAGAGGCTTACAAGATGATCAGAGGATTAGATAGGGTGGATAGTGAGAGCCTTTTTCCTCGGATGGTGATGGCTAACACGAGGGGACATAGCTTTAAGTTGAGGGGTGATAGATATAGGACAGATGTTAGAGGTAGGTTCTTTACTCCGAGAGTAGTAAGGGCGTGGAATGCCCTGCCTGCAGCAGTAGTGGACTCGTCAACATTAAGAGCATTCAAATGGTTATTGGATAAACATATGGATGATATTGGAATAGTGTAGGTTAGATGGGCTTTAGATTGGTTTCACTGGTCAGCGCAACATCGAGGGCCGAAGGGCCTGTACTGCGCTGTAATGTTCTATGTTCTATGTTCTAGAGGCAGTAGTGGAGGCGGGTACAATTTTGTCTTTTAAAAAGCTTTTGGACAGTTACATGGATAAGATGGGTATAGGGGGATATGGGCCAAACACGGGCAATTGGAACTAGCTCAGTGGTAAAAAAATGGGCGGCATGGACAAGTTGGGCCGAAGGGCCTGTTTCCATGCTGTAAACCTCTATTTCTGGATTAATATTTTATAATTATGCATGAACCACAGAAATGTAATTGGTCAAGGATATCTTTATTACAAACATGAATCATGATGCTGACAAATTAATCTGAGTATGAAGCAGCTCCATGTGACTTATTTCTCGAATCGCTTTTCATATTATCTCTGAATGTGATGCAGACGTTAGGGTGCAATTGGTTTAACTTCATTGCTTAAAAGATGGTTTAAGCAACAGTTGCCAAGTCCATGAAAACCTTGCTGAATTGCAAATGAGGCATAATGACAGCTTAATGACAGAATGATGGTTCGAATCCCGTCACGGCAGATGGTGGAATTTGAATTCAATAAAAAAAAATCAGGAATTAAGAATCTACTGATGACCATTGGATAAAAGCAAATTACTGCGGATGCTGGATTTCTGAAACCAAGTGAGAAAATGCTGGAAAATCTCAGCAGGTCTGGCAGCATCTGTAAGGAGAGAAAAGAGCTGACGTTTCGAGTCCAGTTCAGCTTTGACAAGGGGTCACCTGGACTCGAAACATCAGCTGTTTTCTCTCCTTACAGATGCTGCCAGACCTGCTGAGATTTTCCAGCATTTTCTCTTATGGGGCCATGAAACCATTGCCAATTGTTTGAAAAACCCATCTGCTTCACTAATGTCCGTTAGGGAAGGAATTCTGCCGTCCTTACCTGGTCTGGCCTACATGTGACTCCAGAGCCACAGCAATGTGGTTGACTCTCAACTGCCCTCGGGCAACTAGGGATGGGCAATAAATGCTGGCCAGCCAGCAATGCCCATGAATGATTAAAAAGATTAAATGGTGTTTTGAGGAGTTACCTCAGACAGCTTTCCAGCACAAGCCCTTATTTGCTTACCCTTTTCTTTTATTCCTTTTGTTTTATTTATTTAAGGGATGTGGGCGTCGCTGGCTGGGTCAGCATTTATTGCCCAACCCTAATTGCCTTTGAACTGAGTGGCTTGCTAGGCCATTTCAGAGAGGCAGTTGAGAGTCAACCACATTGCTGTGGATCTGGAGTCCCATGTAGGCCAGACTAGGTAAGGACAGCAGATTTCCTTCCCTAAAGGACATTAGTGAACCAGATGGGTTTTCCCAACAATCGACAATGGTTTCATGGTCATCAGTAGATTCTTAATTCCAGATTTTCTTTATTGAATTCAAATTTCACCATCTGCCGTGGTGGGATTCGAACCCGGGTCCCCAGAGCACTACCCTGGGTCTCTGGATTACTGGTCCAGTGACTATACCACTATGCCACCTCCTCCCCTCTCACCAGATATTGTGGGTGGAATTTTGTGGCCTTTCTCGAGCGAGACCGGAAATTCCTGCGCAAGGATAATGGACATTTCCATTGTCCGCCCCTTGACTGCTCCGATTCCGTGACGGGTGGAGTGGTAGAATTCTGGCGAATATCCAGCTATGTCGGAAATAATCTGGTGACCTGGGGGGACCGGCACCATGGAACACCAGGATTCGGGGTCGCAGAATGGATTTGGAGTAAATCTGCAAACACCTGAATGCAACAGGGAACTGGGGTGAGCCATAGGTCAAAGGTCATGCCTCAGAAGGAGGGGGAAACAGAAACTAAATGAGTGAGTTAGCCCACGTTGTTCGTGTTTTTAACCTCACTGAAGCCGCCTCCGGGAACAGAGGCAAGAATTGCTCAGGAGTTCAATCCCTTACATCACAGAATGTTGCTCACCGCTGCCTTAACTCTAAACGCGGATCGATCTCTAGTTTCCCCTCAACTCCCCTCATGCCCCCTCTGAGCTCACCCTATCCACAAGACTGACCTCCTATTCCCTCGATCCCATTCCCATAAAACCACCTAACCTTCCCTCCTGGTCCCCATGTTAACCGATTTTCATTGGATCATAGAATCCTACAGTGCAAGAGGAGGCCATTCAGCCCATCAAATCTGCACTGACAACAATCCCACTCAGGCCCTATCCCTGTTATCCCACATATTTACTCTGCCAATTCCCCAGATACTAAGGGGCAATTTAGCATGGCCAAACCAGCTAACCCGCACATCTTTGGACTGTGGGAGGAAACCGGAGCACCCGGAGGAAACGCACGCAGACACGGGGAGAATGTGCAAACTCCACACGCACAGTCACCCGAGGCCGGGAATTGAACCCGGATCCCTTGCGCTGTGAGGCTGCAGTGCTAACCACTGGGCCACCATGCCTCCCATTTGTAAATGGTCCTCCTGGCCTTCAGATATTGCCCCTCTCTCCATGAAATCTGCCATTATCACCCTTCAGCTCAAAGATAATACACAACCCTTGATCCCACTGTCCTTGCAACCTCCCTTTCCCCTCCAGGGTCATTGAAGGTGCTGTCACCTCTCAAATCCAGGCTCATCTATCCCAGAACTCCCAGCTTGAATCCCTTCAATCAGGTTTCCGCCCTGCCATAGCACCGAAACATCCCTGATCAAAGTCACAAATGACAACCCATGTGACTGTGACAACAGTCAGCTTTCCCTTCTCATTCTTCTCGATCTGTCTGCAGCCATTGACATGGTTGGCCAAACCACCCCCCTCTCATAGCTCTTCACTGCTGTCCAGCTGGGTGGGACTGGGTTCATTCAGGTCTATCTCATCGTAGGCAAAGAATCACTTCTCTTCCTGCTCCAGCTCCGTTACCTCTAATTTGATTTGATTTGATTTGATTTATTATTGTCACATGTATTAGTATACAGTGAAAAGTATTGTTTCTTGCTCGCTATATAGATAAAGCGTATCGTTCATAGAGAAGGAAAGGAGAGAGTGCAGAATGTAGTGTTACAGTCATAGCTGGGGTATAGAGAAAGATCAACTTAATGCGAGGTAAGTCCATTCAAAAGTCTGACAGCAGCAGGGAAGAAGCTGTTCTTGAGTCGGTTGGTACGTGACCTCAGACATTCATATCTTTTTCCCGACGGAAGAAGGTGGAAGAGAGAATGACAGGAAAATGGGGTCCTTAATTATGCTGGCTGCTTTTCCGAGGTAGTGGGAAGTGTAGACAGAGTCAATGGCTGGTTTGAGTGATGGACTGGGCTACGTTCACGACCCTTTGTAGTTTCTTGTGGCCCTGGGCAGAGCAGGAGCCATACCAAGCTGTGATACAACCAGAAAGAATGCTTTTTATGGTGCATCTGTAAACGTTGGTGAGAGTTGTAGTTGACATGCCAAATTTCCCTTGTCTCCTGAGAAGGTAGAAGCGTTGGTGGGCTTTCTTAACTATAGTGTCAGCATGGGGGGGGGGACCAGGACAGGTTGTTGGCGACCTGGACACCTAAAAACTTGAAACTTGGTATCCCACAAGGATCTTTCCTGTGCCCCCTCTGATTTCTCATCCACACTCAGGTCTTTGGTATCACCATCCAAAGGTGCAATGTTGGTTTTCAGATGGACACAGTGGTCACACAGCTCCTCTTCTCCATCACCTCTCTCAATTCTGTGAAGGCCTCAGTGAGGCCCATGAGGTGGGCCTCTTGGAGTATGAGCTCCCTGATTGAGGTAGTGATTGCTTGTCCAATCAGGAAGTCTGACCTGTGCCTATATAATGAGGAGTGTCGGAGTTACTGACACTCCGGATTCTGTCTTTGTACCTGAAGCCCTCTTAGGAGTGGAGACAGGTTTGTAAATAAAGGGAATCTAGAAAGCGACACCGACCTCTGAGGAATTAGCTCAGACTCCTCTACTATTGCTAAATTATCAGGCTGCTTAGCCGACATCCAGTGCTGGATGAGCAGAAATTTTGTGTAGTTGGATATTATCAAGACTGATTTTGGTCCCACCTCCAAACTCTATTCCTGAGCTATCAACACCCTTCCTCCCCTGGCAATAATCTGAGATGAAGTCAGCACATGCAGACGAGAAGTGTAACAAGATGATTATCATTGTTATCTTTTTTCCCAGTGACCAATGCCACTAATTTGAGAGGTTAAGAGGATGCCATAATGTTGCCTGCGCCATGTAGCTACATCCACCTCTGTGTCTGCTTTGGCCTATATTGCTTTGAATGCTCTAATCCGCTATTTACACTCTTACGGCAGGTCATGTTGACCTTACTTAGACCATTAGACGAATACCGTTTACCGACGCCATTTTGCATCATGCAGTTTGTGGTAAACCACTGTTAGCTTATTGCCCGTGTGTGTGACATCCCTGGACACGTCCCTGCCGGCCCTGCCCGGGACTCCTCCCCCCCTGGTCCAGGTATAAAGGCGACTGCTCCCCACCTCCCCTGCCTCAGTCTGGGCCAGTTCATCGGCATGGGTGTGCTCCAAGTCTTTTGCTAATAAAAGCCTATTTGTTCTTGCATACAAACTAGTCTTTGCTCGATTGATTTTTAGTCGGGTTTCTCTGGGGTGAATTTAGTATCGAGTGCAAAGGTGGGATCTGGAAACAACTTAGATTGAACTTTTCAAATGTTTTGCTGTAAATTGAGTGTGAATGGTAGCAGTTTTCTTTATTCATTCATGGGACATGGGCATCGCTGGCTGGCCAGCATTCATTGCCCATCCCTAGTTGCCCGAGGGCAGTTGAGATTCAACCACATTGCTGTGGCTCTGGAGTCACATGTAGGCCAGACCAGGTAAGGACGGCAGATTTCCTTCCCTAAAGTGAACCAGATGGGTTTTTCTGACAATCAGCAATGGTTTCATGGTCATCAGTAGATTCTTAATTCCAGATTTTTTTTATTGAATTAAAATTCCACCATCTGCTGTGGAAGGATTTGAACCCAGAACATTAGCTGAGTTTCTGGATTAATAGTCTAGCGATAATACCACTAGGCCATCGCCTCCCCTAAGCCATTGATTTAGTGGAGAGATAATCATAGAATCCTACACTGCAGAAGGGGGCCATTTGGCCCATCAAGTCTGCAACGATCACAATCCCACCCAGGTCCTATCCCCACAACCGTATGTATTTACCCTAGCGAATCCCCCTGACACTAAGGGGCAATTTAGCTTGGCCAATCCACCTAACCCGCACATCTTTGGACTGTGGGAGGAAACCGGAGCACCCGGAGGAAACCCACACAGACACGGGGAGAACGTGCAAACTCCACACAGTCAGTGCCCAAGCTGGGAATTGAACCCCAATCCCTGGAGCTTTGAGGCAGCAGTGCTAACCACCGTGCCGCCCCTATAATGCAGCCAATAATGAAGGAGCTGAATTTTCATCTCAGGGTCAGGTGAGGTGGGGGGAAGGAGGTGGGTGGTTGCCGGGTGTGGGGTCATGAAAGAGGAGCCGGGACTGTTTCAGAGTGGGTCAGAGATTCAGAAACAGTTCTGACCTGTGTTTCCCACCCAAGGAAGGAAAATCCAGCCCGTTATCTGTGCTATTTAATAAAACAATTAAATGCTGGAAATATTCAGCAGGCCGGACAGCATCTGTGGAGAGAAACAGAGTTAATGTTTCAGATCAATGACCTTTCATCATTTTCTGTTAAAGCACCAGGAGGTTGTGGAGGGAGCGAACTCCACAAAATAATTCATCCGGTTTACCATTAAAGATGGGTGGTCTTGTGGCACAGTAGGTTCGCATCCCTGCCTCTGAGCCAGAATCATAGAATCATAGAAACCCTACAGTGCAGAAAGAGGCCATTTGGCCCATCGAGTCTGCACCGACCACAATCCCACCCAGGCCCTACCCCCACATCCCCACACATTTACCTGCTAATCCCTCTAACCTACGCATCCCAGGACACTAAGGGGCAATTTTAGCATGGCCAATCAACCTAACACGCACACCTTTGGACTCTGGGTTCAAGTCCCACACCAGGACTTGATGCTCAAGGAAGGTGCATTCATAATGCGGCCAAACAGGTTGAGTGTCAACCTGCAAATACTTCCAACATACTCCAGTCGCAGACAGTAAGAGAGGGAGAGATTCCTGACAACCATGTGGTGGGAAAAACATTAGAGCCTGTACCATCATTATCCATAGTGCCAGAGAGGAACGTGCTTGTTACCACAGCAACTCAGAGTCCCTAAGTATAACATGAATGACGAATGAGGGGGGATCTCATAGAGACTTATAAAACTCTAACAGGACTAGACAGGGTAGATGCAGGGAGGATGTTCCCGATGGTGGGGGAATCCAGACCAGGGGTCACAGTCTGAGGATTCAGGGTAGACCATTTAGGACGGAGATGAGGAGACATTTCTTCACCCAAAGAGTGGTGAGCCTGTGGAATTCATTTCCACAGGAAGTAGTTGATGCCAAAACATTGAATGTATTCAAGAGGTGGCTGGATATAGCATTTGGAGCGAACGGGATCAAAGGTTATGGGGAGAAAGCAGGATTAGGCTACTGAGTTGGATGATCAGCCATGATCATAATGAATGGCGGAGCAGGCTCGAAGGGTCAAATGACCTCCCCCTGCTCCTATCTTCTCTGTTTCTAACACACTATTAATGACGACAAGATCTTTCTTTTGCAGATGTGGATTGTTAAGCTGTCGCGGTTTGTTTTCCACAGCCTGTATTTTGGATGATTGATAGTTATCGGTGATTTATCCTTATCATTATCATCCCCCTCTTCAGTCACAGTGAGAGCACGGTGACTAATATCCATCTGAAGTGTCTTTGCATTCGGATGATTCATCTTTGCGGATGCAAAGGACAAACTACATTCATCCACTTCAGAGTTCTTTGAATTACATGAATCATAAAATATTAAGCTCCTGTCTGCGTGTACTGAGCATTATTTAAAGTTCAGATGATGAAAGTGTTGAATCATTGTATGGGTGAAAGTGCGACAATATGGCCACGGTTGAGAATGATGAGGAACACATTGGCCTGAACCTTGCAGTGAAGCAATGGGGTTTGCAACTGGCCTCATAGACAGCTGCCCACTCAGACTGAACAATCTCCATGGCTCCTCCTTTCTCTCCGTTCATCAATGGCGCCAAGTCGAAGGGGTATCCAGACAACAGTGATGTCATCAAGCAGGATAAGCAGCCAATCACATTGAAGCATTCTGACAGATGGCAAACCAGGTAGTAAAAGCAAGGAATTCATTACCACAGGAAGTGGTTGATGCCAAAACATTGAATGTATTCAAGAGGCGGCTGGATATAGCGCTTGGGGACGAATGGGATCAAAGGTTATGGGGAGAAAGCACCAACCTGATGAAGGAGCAGCGCTCTGAAAGCTCATGCTATCAAATAAATCTGTTGGACTTCAGCCTGGTGTTGTGAGACTTCTTACTGTGCCCACCCCAGTCCAATGCCGGCAACTCCACATCACAGGTAGTAAAACGCACAGATTACCCTTCACTTTTTTGTTTGCACATTTTGAAGTAAAGATTGACACATACACATTGGAAGTTGAAATGTGATAAACAAACATTTAAGTCATGTTATATTCAAAAGCTTACCCTAAAGGGAAAATGTGACACTACACAAACGTGCTGTTAGTTTGCCAGGATCAGAAGTAGCTGTACTACACCACTGAAAACATAGTGACACCTCAATAACAAGGAGTAACATCTTCAGGATAGAGGGCGGCACGGTGGCACAGTGGTTAGCACTGCTGCCTCACAGCACCAGCGTCCTGGGTTCAATCCCCGGCTTGGGTAACTGCAGGGAGTCTGCACATTCTCCCTGTGTCTGCGTGGGTTTCCTCTGAATTAGCCATTAATTAGCCAAGAAAATTAGCATTAGCCATGTTAAATTCTCCCTCAGTGTACCCGAACAGGTGCCGGAGTGTGGCGACTGGGGGATTTTCACAGTAACTTCATTGCAGTGTTAATGTAAGCCTACTTGTGACACTAATAAATAAACTTTTAGAAGCAATATTACAGCATTTAAAGGGAAGTTTAATCATTTCTAATTCATTACAGCCTGCAGGGATTTCTACAACAAAACCTACGGAGAAATGTGTAGAGTCACTGACAGCAACTTGTGAATTTCCATATTTAACTGTGCATTTCCAGACACTATAAATTTAAAAAAACCTGTTTTGCAGCAATGTTTACCTCACCTACAGCTGTGAAGATGAATGATTGCAGTACCAATTAAAACATGATGGATTAGGAACCCTGAGAATCTAATGTTCCCTCCACCGCCTCCCTGTGTTTACTGACTGGGCCTGTTCCAAAATATCTTCCTCGGGTAATTTTAACCTAACATGGCAAACAGGAAATACGCAGGATCAGGTAGAATATTCAATTTAAACCCCATTCAATATTACCCCCCACTGATTTCTGGTATTTTAGGAAAGAAGTCTGCTATGCCATTAAGAACCCCGGACATTCTCTCTCCCACCTATTTCCGTCGGGAAAAAGATACAAAAGTCTGAGGTCACGTACCAACCGACTCAAGAACAGCTTCTTCCCTGCTGCCCTCAGACTTTAGAACGGACCTACCTCGCACTAAGTTGATCTTTCTCTACACCCTAGCTGTGACTGTAACACTACATTCTGCACCCTCTCCTTTCCTTCTCCTGTAATTGAGTTTGTGTCTATATAATCCCCTGTTTGTGAACCCAACTCCCACTCACCTGATGAAGGAGCAGCGCTCCAAAAGCTCGTGCTACCAAATAAACCTGTCGGACTTTAACCTGGTGTTGTGAGATTTCTTACTGTGCTTTCTCAATGAACAGTATGCTTTGTCTGTATAGCATGAAGAAACAATACTTTTTACTGTATACTAATACATGTGATAATAATAAATCACATCAACTCAAGCCAAATCAAAAAGCTTACCTGATCCGGCCTACATGTGTGTTCTCTAGTGTGTTCCCCAAAGGCTATGGGGAAATGGCACAGAAAAGGAGCTGAGACCAGAATAGATCAGCCAGGATTGTGTTGAATGGGGAGGATGGTATGAAGGGCCTGATGGTCTACTCCTGCTTCTATTTCTTGTGTGTACATGTGAGTCCTGATTTCATTCATTGATAGGATGAGAGTGTCACTGGGTGGCTCGGCATTTATTGCCCATCCCTAACTGCCCTCCATTTCAGAGGGCATCTGAGAGTCAACCACATTGCTGTGGCTCTGGAGTCACATGTAGGCCAGACCGGGTAAGGACGCCAGATTTCCTTCCCAAAAGGACATTAGCGAACCAGATGAGTTTTTATGACAATCGACTATGGTTTCATGGCCATCGTTGGCCTTTTAATTCCAGATTTTTTATTGAATTCAAATTTCACCATCTCCTGTGGTTGGATTCGAACCCAGGTCCCCAAATCCTGCTCTGGTTCTCTGGACTACTAGTCCAGTGACAATAACACAATGCCACTGCCTCCACATAGCAATGTAGTTGACTCTTAAGGAGAGGCGATGGCCTAGTGGTATAATCATTAGATTGTTAATCCATCAACCCAGCTAATGTTCTGGGGACTTGGGTTCGAATCCCAACACGGCAGATGGTGGACTTTGAATTCAATAAAAAATACCTGGAATTAAGAATCTACTGATGACCATGGGCGGCACAGTGGTTAGCACTGCTGCCTCACAGCTCCAGGGACCTGGGCTTGATTCCCGGCTTGGATCACTGTCTGTGTGGAGTTTGCACGTTCTCCCCGTGTCTGCTTGGGTTTCCTTCAGGTTCTCCGGTTTCCTCCTACAGTCCAAAGATGTTCAAGTTAGGTGCATTGGCCATGCTAAACTGCCCCTTAGTGTCCCGGAATGCATAGGTTAGAGGGATTAGTGGGGTAAATATGTGGGGTTACAGGGATATGACCTAGGTGAGATTGTGGTCGGTGCAGACTCGACAGGCCAAATGGCCTCCTTCTGCACTGTAGGGATTCTATGATTCTATGATTCATGAAACCATTGTCAATTGTTGGAAAAACCCATCTGGTTCACTAATGTCCGGTAAGGAAAGAAATCTGCCATCCTCACCTGGTCTGGCCTACATGTGACTCCAGAGCCACAGCAATGTGGTTGACTCTCAACTGCCCTCTAAAATGGCCTAGAAAGGCACGCAGGTCAAGGACAATTAGGGATGGACAATAAATGTTGGCCTTCCAGCGACCCCCACATCCTTTAATGAATTTTTTCAAAATGCCCTCAGGGATGGACACTAAATGTTGGCCCAGCCCACATCCCATGAACGAATAAAAAAATACAAGTGTTAATCCAGGTGTGACTGAGTTGGACACACACGTAACTTTGAAAGATGATCAAATTTATAGCTCCGGGGCCAGTCCTGGCTCTCTTCCCTTCATGCATTGTGCTTTTCTCCCCCTGGTACCGAGATTTACATTTCAGCCCCTCGATACATAGACCATACAATCTATTTAGTGAAAAAGAAATACGTTAGCTTCAGCTGCTGCACAGACTATATAATATCATGCTAACGTAGTGGGAAGGAAGGAGGGGCTGAGATTACATAGACATTCAGAGCAGGGGTAGGTCATTCAGCCCTTCAAAACAGTCATTCAGATCAACCATGATCTACTTGAATCTACTTCAGCAGAGGCGATGGCCTAATGGCATTATCACCTGACTATTCATCCAGAAACTCAGCTAATGTTCCGGGGCCCCGGGTTCGAATCCCGCCACGGCTGATGGTGGAATTTGAATTCAATAAAAAAAATCTGGAATTAAGAATCTACTGATGGACATGAAACCATTGTCGATTGTCGGAAACACCCATCTGATTTACTAATGTCCTTTAGGGAAGGAAATCTGCCGTCCTTACCTGGTCTGGCCTACATTGACTCAAGAACCACAGCAATGTGGTTGACTCTCAACTGCCCTCCAAGGGCAACTAGGGATGGGCAATAAATTCTGGCCTAGCCAGCGACGCCCATGTCCCACGAATGAACAAAAAGAAAGACTGGAAGGCAGACTTGAGGGGCTGAGTGGCCTACCCCTGCTCCTAATTCATATACATGGGTGACATGGTGGCACAGTGGTTAGCACTGCTGCCTCACAGTGCCAGGGACCCAGGTTTGATTCCTGGCCTGGATCATTGTCTGTGTGGAGTTTGCACGTTCTCCCCGTGTCTGTGTGGGTTTCCTCCGGGCTGGACTTGTGGATAGCGAAGAGCATTGTCGGGCAATACAGCAGGATATAGATAGGCTGGAAAATTGGGCGGAGAGGTGGCAGATGGAGTTTAATCCGGATAAATGCGAAGTGATGCATTTTGGAAGAAATAATGTAGGGAGGAGTTATACAATAAATGGCAGAGTCATCAGGAGTATAGAAACACAGAGGAACCTAGGTGTGCAAGTCCACAAATCCTTGAAGGTGGCAACACAGCTGGAGAAGGTGGTGAAGAAGGCATATGGTATGCTTGCCTTTATAGGATGGGGTATAGAGTATAAAAGCTGGAGTCTGATGATGCAGCTGTATAGAACGCTGGTTAGGCCACATTTGGAGTACTGCATCCAGTTCTGGTCGCCGCACTACCAGAAGGACGTGGAGGCGTTAGAGAGAGTGCAGAGAAGGTTTACCAGGATGTTGCCTGGTATGGAGGGTCTTAGCTATGAGGAGAGATTGGGTAAACTGGGGTTGTTCTCCCTGGAAAGACAGAGAATGAGGGGAGATCTAATAGAGGTGTACAAGATTATGAAGGGGATAGATAGGGTGTGGGAAGCTTTTTCCCAGATCAGAAGTGACGTTCACGAGGGGTCACGGGCTCAAGGTGAGAGGGGCGAAGTATAACTCAGATATTAGAGGGATGTTTTTTACACAGAGGATGGTGGGGGCCTGGAATGCGCTGCCAAGTAGGGTGGTGGAGGCAGGCACGCTGACATCGTTTAAGACTTACCTGGATAGTCACATGAGCAGCCTGGGAATGGAGGGATACAAACGATTGGTCTAGTTGGACCAAGGAGCGGCACAGGCTTGGAGGGCCGAAGGGCCTGTTTCCTGTGCTGTACTGTTCTTTGTTCTTTGGGAGCTCTGGTTTGCTCCCACAGTCTGAAAGACGTGCTGGTTAAGTGCATTGGCCATGCTAAATTCTCCCTCAATGTACCCAAACAGGCGCCAGAGTGTGGGATTTTCACAATAATTTCATTGCAGTGTTAATGTAAGCCTACTTGTGACACTAATGAATAAACTTAAACTTTTAAACTTTATATGTTCTGAAGTCTTTTAATAACTTGCTGCCTTTGACCGTCTATAATTATGAAGCAAAGTGAGGTAAAGTGGTAGATTTTGCTACCCTGGTTAAAATGAATTCAATTCAGAATTCAATCCAATAATATACCGTGAATTAAATTTAATAAAGTCTTAACTGGGCTTTATACAAAGGACTGTTTGTGTTTGGCTTTAATAACTGGGTCAGTCAATCATTAACCTCAGGACAATGTATTAGGAAGTTGTGTTTGATGCCATTTTTGTTTTGAAGTTTTTGTTGATTATTCATTCATGGGACATGGGTGTCGCTGGCTGGCCAGCATTTATTGCCTATCCCTAGTTGCCCAAAGGCATTTGAGAGTCAACATAATTGCTCTGGCTCTGGAATCACATGTAGGCCAGACCGGGTAAGGATGGCAGATTTCCTCCCCTAAAGGACATTAGTGAACCAGATGGGTTTTTCTGACAATCGACAATGGTTTCATGGTCATCAGTAGATTCTTAATTCCAGATTTTTTAAAATGGAATTGAAGTTCCACCACCTGCCGTGGCGGGATTTGAACCTGGGTCCCCAGGACATTAGCTGAGTTTCTGGACTGAAAGTCTGACGATAATACCAATAGGCCATAGAAGAGATATCTGTAAAGGATTGTGGGCTTTGATCAAGATTTCAGCTTTGAATATTTAAGTTTGTTCACCTCACTAAAGAATTCATATTAGGAAGTGTTAGAAGCAGTCCAGAGATGGTTCACCCAACTGACTCTTAGGGTGAAGCGGTTATCTTATGAGGAGAGGTTGGATCCATACCCACAGGATCATAGGGTGGGATTTTACAACCTTGCTTGGGCTAAGCTCGTAAAATTCCGCCCGAGGCCAACGGAGAATTCCGGCCATAGAATCTACAGTGTTGGAGACCATTTAGCCCATCGAGTCTGTACTGACAGCAATCCCACCCAGGTCCCATTCCCGTAAGCCCACATATTTACAGTCCTAAACCCCCAGCACTAAGGGGCAATTTAGCACGGTCAATAAACCTAATCTGTACATCTTTGGTCTGTGGGAGGAAACCGGAGCACCCGGAGGAAACCCACGCAGACACGGGGAGAATGTGCAAACTCCACACAGGCAGTGACCTGAGGCCGGAATTGAACCCGGGTCTCTGACGCTGTGAGGCAGCAGTGCTAACCACTGTGCCACCGTGCCGCCCTGAGTTTAGGAGGGGTGATCTTATTGAAATATATAAGACATTGAGGGGATTTGACAGGGTGCTGAGAGGATGTTCCCCCTTCATGAAGGGGTGGGGGGGGGGGAGTCCAGAACCAGAAGACACAATTCAAAACTCAGGGGGTCTGACATTTTATTCAGAGATGAGGAAAATGTTTTTTTCTCAGAGAGCTGTTCGTCCGTGGAATTCTCTAGCCCAGAGAGCAGAGGGGGGCTGGGTCATTGAATGCATTCAGGGCTGAGTTTGATAGATTTTTGATCAGCAGGGGGTGGGGGGGGGGTCAAGGGTTATGTGGTGGGGGAGGGGCAGGCAGGACAGTGGAGTTGAGGTCACAATCAGATCAGTCATGATCTTATCGAATGGCGGAGCAGGCTCGAGGGGCCGAATGGCCTCCAACTACCCCTAATTCTTGTGTTGTGTCAAGACCACTATCCTACATTTGCCCAGAAAATGCTCCTGTGAGAATCAGTGAACTCATGGGTCAGGTATAGCACCGAGCAGCTACAGCCTGAGGATTTCCATACTCAACACTGACCATGAAGGATGGCATGGATAAGTTGGGCCGAAGGGCCTGTTTCCATGCTGTAAACCTCTATGACTCCGTTTACTTTCATCATGATTTCGGAGGGGTATTTCCAATGGCACCTTTCCATGTCCAACACTGACTATTCCTTGCGATCTTTGTGTTTTCTGATTGTTGCTAGGTATTTTCTGGGCTGTGAATTCACGGTGGCACAGTGGTTGGCACTGCTGCCTCACAGTGCCAGAGACCCGGGTTCCATTCCTGGCCTCGGGTCACTGTCTGTGTGGAGTTATGCACGTTCTCCCCGTGTGTGCGTGGGTTTCCTCCGGGTGCTCCGGTTTCCTCCCACAGTCTGAAAGACGTGCTGGTTAGGTACACTGATGATGTGGAGATGCCGGCGTTGGACTGGGGTAAACACAGTAAGAAGTCTCACAACACCAGGTTAAAGTCCAACAGGTTTATTTGGTAGCAAATCATCTGCTTCATCCTGGACCACAATGTCTTCACCTTCAACAACCAGTTCTTCGTCCAGACACACGGAACAGCCATGGGGACCAAATTCGCACCTCAATATGTCAACATCTTCATGCACAGGCTCGAACAAAACCTCTTCACCGCACAGGACCTTCAACTGATGCTGTACACTAGATACATCGATGACATTTTCTTCCTTTGGACTCATGGTGAACAGTCACTGAAACAACGAAATGATGACATCAACAAGTTCCATCCCACCATCAGACTCACCATGGACTACTCTCCAGAATCGGTTGCATTCTTGGACACACGCACCTCCATTAAGGACGGTCATCTCAGCACTTCACTGTACCGCAAGCCCACGGATAACCTCTCGATGCTCCACTTCTCCAGCTTCCACCCTAAACATGTTGAAGAAGCCATCCTCTACGGACAAGGATCTGCTCAGATGAGGTGGATTGCAATAGACACCTCCAGATGTTGAAAGATGCCCTCATAAGAACAGGATATGGTGCTCGACTCATCGATCGACAGTTCCGACACGCCACAGTGAAAAACTGCACCGACCTCCTCAGAAGACAAACACGGGACACGGTGGACAGAGTACCCTTTGTTGTCCAGTACTTCCCCGGAGTGGAGAAGCTACGACATCTTCTCCGGAGCTTTCAACATGTCATTGATGAAGACAAACATCTCACCAAGGCTATCCCTACACCCCCACTTCTTGCCTTCAAACAGCCGCACAACCTCAAACAGACCATTGTCCGCAGCAAACTACCCAGCCTTCAGGAGAACAGTGACCACGACACCACACAACCCTGCCACAGCAACCTCTGCAAGACGTGCCGGATCATCGACACGGATGCCATCATCTCATGTGAGAACACCATCCACCAGGTACACGGTACATACTCTTGCAACTTGGCCAACGTTGTCTACCTGATATGCTGCAGGAAAGGATGTCCCGAGGCATGGTACATTGGGGAGACTATGCAGACGCTACGACAACGGATGAATGAACACCGCTCGACAATCACCAGGCAAGACTGTTCTCTTCCTGTTGGGGAACACTTCAGCAGTCACGGGCATTCGGCCTCTGATCTTCGGGTAAGCGTTCTCCAAGGCGGCCTTCACGACACACGACAGCGCAGAGTCGCTGAGCAGAAACTGATAGCCAAGTTCCGCACACATGAGGACAGCCTCAACCGGTATCTTGGGTTCATGTCACACTATCTGTAACCCCCACGACTTGCCTGGGCTTGCAAAATCTCACTAACTGTCCTGTCTGGAGACAATACACATCTCTTTAACCTGTGCTTAACGCTCTCTCCACTAACATTGTTTGTACCTTTGAGACTTGATTACCTGTAAAGACTCGCATTCCAATCATTATTTTGTAAATTGAGTTTGTGTCTTTATATGCCCTGTTTGTGAACAGAACTCCCACTCACCTGACGAAGGGGCAGCGCTCCGAAAGCTAGTGGCTTTTGCTACCAAATAAACCTGTTGGACTTTAACCTGTTGTGAGACTTCTTACTGGGTGCATTGACCCAGACAGGCGCAGGAGTGTAGCGACTAGGGGAATTTGACAGTAACTTCATTGCAGTGTTAATGTAAGCTTAATTTGTGACACTAATAAATAAATCTTTCACACTGGATTGAGACAATGCCAAAACTCATTCCACGTCAGACCTTTACAACCCAGAGACATTGACTCTTTCAGCAAATTGGACAGAAGCCCACATTCCAAGAGTGAAAGGGATAGTGTGAACCATATTGTTCTCCTAGTATAAATATTCCCAAACAAAAAAGAATTCCTTTTATATTAAAACACTCTCAGAAATTGTGACCCTTGAGATTGGCTAATGTGGCCGGGAGCCAAAATATCACTTAAGTCTTTCCTTTAAAAAAACATTGTCCAATCTTCTTTTCCTATTTAGGAGTTATAAAATGCCTTCTCCCTGCGTCACACTTAGCTGTTCACACTTAGCTGTTAAAGGGAAGGGTCTCAGTGAACTGCTGGTGAACTGAATAGACCCGAAGGAGGAGTTAAAGAGACATTTGACAGCCTGCTGGGTATGTTGAACAATCACAGCCCACACAGGAGCCCTCGGCGAATGGGCAATGAAAGAATAGGAGTGTTGTGCAGTAACACAGCATTACGTCAGAGTTTATACCAACAATCTAGTCTTGGAGAAGCTGCACTAAGAACAATTAAGGCACTCTCGTAAACTAACAACTCAGTGGGCGGCACGGGGGCACAGTGGTTAGCACTGCTGCCTCACACCTCCAGGGACCCAGGTTCGATTCCCAGCTTGGGTCACTCTCTGTGCAGAGTCTGCACGTTCTCCCCGTGTCTGCGTGGGTTTCCTCCGGGTGCTCCGGTTTCCTCTCTTTGTCCGAAAGACGCGCTGGTTAGGTGCATTGGCCATGCTAAATTCTCCCTCAGTGTACCCGAACAGGCGCCGGAGTGTGGCAACTGGGGGATTTTCACAATAACTTCATTGCAGTGTGAATGTAAACCTACTTGTGAATAATGAATTACAACAATGCCTTACCTGGAATATAGTTTCCTTATCAATGTAATTTTATAATCACCTGAGATGAAGGTATTCAAAGAATTATAGAATCCCTACAGTGCAGAATGAGGCTATTCGGCCCATCAAGTCTGCACCGACTCTCCGACAGAGCATCCCACCCTTCCCCCCTCCGCCCCATTCCCAAAACCTCACCATTTACCCCGCTAATCCTCCTAACCTACACATCTTGGGACATTAAGGGGCATTTAGCATGGCCAATCCACTTAACCTGCACATCTATGGACTGTGGGAGGA
Source organism: Mustelus asterias (assembly GCF_964213995.1). Taxonomy (NCBI): domain Eukaryota; kingdom Metazoa; phylum Chordata; class Chondrichthyes; order Carcharhiniformes; family Triakidae; genus Mustelus; species Mustelus asterias. The sequence goes on along the minus strand of NC_135823.1, from coordinate 61,115,641 downwards.
AACCAGAGCACCCGGAGGAAACCCACGCAGACACAGGGAGAATATGCAAACTCCACACGGTGACCGAGGCCGGAATTGAACCCAGGTCCTGGCGCTGTGAGGCTAACCACTGTGCTAACCACTGTGCCGCCCTTAATACACTTAATATGGTCAGAAAGAAAACACATAGGGGAGAATCTTCCCATTCTGCCCATCATGGGAAGTGGAGGGATAACCCATAGGTTAGGATTTTCTGACTGCGCTCACCCCAAAACTGGAAAATCCCGTCCGAGGTCAACAGACCTTTCCAAGGTCCGCCCCCCCCCCCCCGGCCCCACCAACCCGCTACGATTCCCATGGAAGTCAGGACAGGAAAAATCTGGCCATTATATCAGGAAAGAGATTTTCACTGTTACTTATGACATAATTGAATATTTAGGTGAAAACTGTATTCAAACCATCGAAGAATAGAAATGTAGGAAGTGAGACAATAACATGCAGAAAACTTAAGTAATAACAGTACAGAAGGAGGCTTTGAGGCCCATTAACTCCATGCTGGCTCTCCGTACAGCAATCCTCAGTCCCGTTTATCTGTTTTATCCCCATTACTCTGCAAATTTATTTCCTGCAAGCATCCATCCAATTTCCTCTTAAAATCATTGACCGTCTCCCCTTCTGTTGTAAGATTCCTCTTCTGGGACCATGTTGTATGTTGGTTAAGACTGTCTGAGGAACGAGTGCAGAGACATAGATATGTCTGAACAAGAACTGGTTTATTGGATGAACATAACCGTGTACAGGTGTACAAGACTGCAGGCGTTATTCAGTCTAAACCTTGAGCTTTTTCCTTCTTGACTCTTAGTCACATGTCCCTTACATCATTAAGGAGGGCGGTACTGTTTTGCCAGCCCCACACATTAACCCTTTCAACCCTCAACACCCTAATACTACATCTTCCACCACCCTCATAGGCAGTGAGTTCCAGGTTATTACCACTCCCTGAATAAAACACATTCCCCTTCAAATTCCTTCCCCCTCTCATGGAGGGATAATTCGACACTTCAAAGGTCAACTCACATGCCGTGACCTAAGTCAGGAGTGTGATGGAATACTCCCCACTTGCCTGGATGGGCGCAGCTCCAACAACACTCAAGAAGCTCAACACCATCCAGGACAAAGCAGTCCGCTTGATTGGCACCACATCTACAAACATTCACTCCCTCCACCACCGACGCTCAGTAGCAGCAGTGTGTACTATCTACAAGATGCACTGCAGCAATTCACCAAAGATCCTTCAGCAGCACCTTCCAAACCCACGACCACTTCCATCTAGAAGGACAAGGGCCGCAGATAAATGGGAGCACCACCACCTGCAAGCTCCTCTCCAAGACACTCGCCATCCTGACTTGGAAATATATCGCCGTTCCTTCGCAGTCGCTGGGTCAAAATCCTGGAATTCCCTCCCTAACAGCATTGTGGGTCAACCCACAGCACATGGACTGCAGAGATTCAAGAAGGCAGCTCACCACCACCTTCTCAAGAGCAACTAGGGATGGGCAATGAATGCTGATCAGCCAGCGATGTCCTATGAATGAATTAAAAAAAACAATCTTTCATCAGAACTGAAAGAAAGTCAAACATTAAGCAGTTTGTGGGTGGAACTAACAAAGGGGAAGGGTTAGGCAGGAATGATTAAAGACAAAGCGATGATGGTGGCGGGGAGGGGAGGCGGGGCAATATAGAGACAAAAGATGACTCACATAGAGGTATGAATGATCACTCAAACCAGCCTCCCATCCATTGACTCTGTCTACATTCCTGCTGCCTCAGAAAAGCAGTCAGCATAATTAAGGACCCCACACAATCCGGGCATTCTCTCTTCCGCCTTCTTCCATCGGGAAAAAGATACAAAAGTCTGAGGTTGCGTACCAACCGACTCAAGAACAGCTTCTTCCCTGCAGCCATCAGACTTTTGAATGGACCTACCTTATATTAAGCTGATCTTTCTCTACACCCTAGCTATGACTGTAACACTATGTTCTGCACTCTCTCCTTTCCTTCTCCCCTATGTACTTTATGAACAGTGTGCTTTGTCTGTAACAAAGAGGGAGGCGATGACCTAGTGGTATTATTGCTGGACTATGAATCTAGAAACTCAGCTCATGTTCTGGGGACCCAGGTGCGAATCCCGCCACAGCAGATGGTGGAATTTGAATTCAATAAAAAATCTGGAATTAAGAATCTACTGATGACCATGAAACCATTGTCGATTGTCGGAAAAACCCCTCTGGTTCACTCGTGTCCTTTAGGGAAGGAAATCTGCCGTCCTTACTTGGTCTGACCTACATGTGACTCCAAAGCCACAGCAAGGTGGTTGACTCTCAACTGCCCTCTGAACAAGGTCAACTAGGGATGGGCAATAAATTCTGGCCCAGCCAGCAACACCCATGTCCCACGAATGAATACAAAAAAATCAAATAAAAAAAACCCAGCCAAACCTTTACCAGTAGCTGCTGCTGACTGAAGTTGTTGGACCATAAGACCATAAGACATAGGAGCAGAATTAGGCCACTCAGCCCATTGAGTCTGCTCCGTCATTAAACCATGGCTGATATTTTTCTCATCCCCATTCTCCTGCCTTTTCCCCATAACCCCTGATTCCCTTATTAATCAAGAACCTATCTATCTCTGTCTTAAAGACACTCAATGACCTGGCCTCCACAGCCTTCTGTGGCAGAGTTCCACAGATTCACCACTCTTTAGCTGAAGAAATTCCTCCTCATCTCTGTTTTTGGATTGTCCCTTTAGCCTGAGGTTGTGCCCTCTGGTTCTAGTTTTACCTACCAGTGGAAACATCCTCTCCACGTCCACTCTATCCCGGCCTCGCAGTATCCTGTAAGTTTCAATAAGATCCCCTCTCATCCTTCTAAACTTCAACGAGTACAGACCCAGAGTCCTCAACCATTCCTCATACGACAAGCTCTTTATTCCAGGGATCATTCTTGCGAACCTCCTCTGGACTCTTTCCAAGGCCAGCACATCCTTCCTTAGATACGGGGCCCAAAACTGCTCACAATACTCCAAATGGGGTCTGACCAGAGCCTTATACAGCCTCAGAAGTACATCCCTGCTCTTGTATTCTAGCCCTCTCCACATTGCATTTGCCTTCCTAACTGCCGACTGAACCTGCACGCTAACCTTAAGAGAATCTTAGAAACCCTACAGCACAGAACGAGGCCATTTGGCCCATCGAGTCTGCACCGACCACAATCCCACCCAGACCCTATCCCTATATCCCTACATATTTTACCCACTAATCCCTCTAACCTACGCATCCCAGGACACTAAGGGCAATTTTAGCATGGCCAATCAACCTAACCCGCACATCTTTGGACTGTGGGAGGAAACCGGAGCACCCGGAGGAAACCCACGCAGGCACGAGGAGAATGTGCAAACTCCACACGGACAGTGACCCAAGCCTGGAATCGAACCCAGGTCCCTGGAGCTGTGAAGCAGCAGTGCTAACCACTGTGCTACCGTGCCGCCCTATAGTTGACTCTTGAACGAGGACTCTGTGCTTCTGATTTCCTCAGCATTTTACCATTTAGAAAATAGTCTATGCCTCCATTCCTCCTTCCAAAGTGCATAACCTCACACTTTTCCACATTGTATTTCATCTACCACTTTTTTGCCTTGGAATGGCTGGTTTGTGATGCAGAGCGATGCCAACAGCATGGGTTCAATTCTCGTACCGGCTGAGGCTGTTCATGAAACCTGCCTTCTCAACCTTGCCCCTCGCCTGAGGTGAGTGATCCTCAGGTTAAATCAGCACCAGTCAGCGCTCCCCCTCAAAGGACAGGGCAGCATGTGGTCATCTGGAAATATGCCGTATTTACCTTTTCGTTCAGTATCTGGGAGGCTGCAAAATGCCGGACCGGAAGATGAGGGGCTGTTCTTTGAGTTTCTCTCAATCTTCGTTGGAACAGGAAAGGAAGTTGAAGACAAAAAGTTCAGAGTGGGAGCAGAGCGGAGAATGGTAAAGGGTGGTGGCATAGTGGCATTGTTGCTGGACTAGCAATCCAGAGACCCAGGGTAATGCTCTGGGACACCAGGTTCGAATCCCACCATGGCAGGTGGTGAAATAAGATTAGAAATCTGCAATTAAAAGTCTACTGATGATCATGAAACCATTGCCGATTGTCAGAAAAACCCATCTGGTTCACTAATGTCCTTTAGGGAAGGAAATCTGCCGTCCTTACCTGGCCTGGCCAATACGTGACTCCAGGCCCACAGCAATGTGGTTGACTCTTAAATGCTCCCTTAAGGGGCAATTAGGGATGGGCAATAAATGCTGGCCCAGCCAGTGACTCCCACGTCCCATGAAAAAAGAGGAAGCTCACACTTAGAGACTGAAGACAGGGGTTCCACAAAGTGGCCAGTCAGCCTGCGTTTGGTCTTCCCAGTGTAGAGGAGACTGCACCATGAGCAGTGAATACAGTATTACTGGATTGGAGTAAATCACCATTTGCCCTGGAAGTAGTAAGTGGGATTTGTGTACCCCCTGCATCTCAGGCCCTCAGCTTGTGACACCCAGGGGTTAATAACTCACATGCGGTGAGGTTGTAGGCAAATGTAAGACGCCTATCAGCATTTAACCTCCTCCTCCCAGTGCCCCGAACTAAATTAAAGGTAGGCCTTAAACATCCAGATGCACAAGCAGGTAGCCCCCCCCCACCCCCCCCCACCTCCCACCCCCCCGCCCCCGCTGCTGACATTAGATCCTTTTGTTTTCACCTAAACTCTGTTACCGTATCAGATCCTGCGATGTTATAATTTTTCTCAGGACAAGCCATCACCTCCACCTCCGAATCCCTCCCTTCTTCCACCCCCCCCCCCCCCCCCCCCCCCCCGCACTGCACTCCCCCACCCCGCCCCACCTCACCAAACACCCCCTCCAAGGTAGAAAAGTCAACCAGGAATTCCCATCCTGATCACACTCCTACTGCAACATGACAGTGGGTGGCACGGTGGCACAGTGGTTCTCACTGCTGTCTCACAGCATCAGGGAGCCGGGTTCGATTCCCGGCTTGCGTCACTGTCTGTGTGGAGTTTGCACATTCTCCCCGTGTCTGCGTGGGTTTCCTCCGGGTGCTCCTGTTTCCTCCCACTGTCTGAAAGACGTGCTGGTTAGGTGGATTGGCCGTGCTAAAATTCTCCCTCAGTGTACCCGAACAGGCGCCGGAGTGCGGCGACTAGGAGAATTATACAGTAACCCCATTGCAATGTTAATGTAAGCCTACTTGTGACACTGATAAATTAACTTTTTTAAAAAAAGAAAGTGCGTGGATGGCAGGGTAGTGACACAGGATCAGGCTCTGCTGCGCTGCTGCCGCAGTCAAATAGCCTGCTGATATGGCCTGTCCTCCAGCAGGAAGAATCATTGCCCGACTGAGCTCAGGGAACTGTGGCCCAGAACAAGTCAATGGGGTGAGGGAGAGGAAAAATGTCCTGCTTGTTGTGGCTTAGAGTAGATTTCTGTATAAACAAATGAGCTGAGATTGGCACACAGTTATATTTAGAACAGGGACGTGATGCCCCAGGGCGCGAGACTCAAGCAAATAAGTGGCAGTTGCGTATGGAGGGTTATCATTTTAATCCTCTTTGCTGTTTAATCATCATTTTCCGAGATGTAAAAATATCGCAAGGACGCATGGAAACGAACCATTTTCCTAAATTATTTACCAATCAGCTAAGAAAAAAAATCCTGGATCACTTGCATAGCCAGAAGGTGCACAGTTTGATTGCATCAGAACTCCAGAATCCGAGTTGATGTTTAGCTCAGAGGCCCACGTGTGACTGACCTTAAAATAGAACACCATGAAGGCTGGATATCTGAAAATGATCTGCCGTGATTTCTGTTTCATGTGTTCATTCAAAGAGGGGGGAACAGTTTGGAGCGTTTAAAGGTGAACATTATAACTCCTATTTAAATCCGTGACACTCGCGGTAATACTTCAGGAGCTGTTCTGAAGACAATATTGTGAATTATGCGCGTGTCACAGAGCGGCAGATGTCAGCACTGGAGCCTGTTTCATTTCGGAATGGCGCAGTGACTTCAGCACAGCGTCCCAATGGTCTTGCAGAATAGCTACTTACAACAACCACTTGTACTTATATAGCACCTTCAACGTAACCAATGTCCCAGGTTGCTTCACAAGAGCATATCTGAGGCAAAAATTGTCACCGAGGAGACACAGAATCAGAAGCTTGGCGTCACGTTCAGTACAAGCATGAGGATATTGGATATTGCGGTCTGTAAGATCAGACTCTGCACAAATGGTCACAAACTCTGTTAAGATGGCGGCAACTTAACGCGTGACTACAGGCATTTAAATTAGATTTTGTCACCAATATTTATAATAGAATCCCTACAGCGCAGAAGAGGCCATTCAGCCCATCGAGCCTGCACTGACTCTCCAAAAGAGCACCCTACCTAGGCCCAATTCCCCACCCTAATCCTGTAACCCCGCACATAGATCCTGGCTAATCCATCCAGCCTACACATCTTGGACACTAAGGGGCAATTTAGCATGACCAATCCATCTAATCCGCACATTTTTGGACAGTAAGGGGAAATTTAGCATGGCCAATCCAGCTGAACTGCACATCTTTGAACACCAAGGGACAATTTAGTATGACCAATCCACCTAACCTGCACATCTTTGGAAAGTAAGGGACAAGCTAGTATGGCCAATCCACCTAACCCGCACATCTATGGGCAGTAAGGAGCAATTTAGTGTGGCCAATCCACCTAACCTGCACATTTTTGGACAGTAAGGGGCAATTTAGCATGGCCAATCCATCTATCTGCCCATCTTTGGACACTAAGTGTCAACTTAGCATGGCCAATCCACCTAACCTGCACACCTTTGGGCAGTAAGTGGAAATCTGGCATGGCCAATCCAGCTAACCTGCACATCTTTGGACACTAAGTGGAAATTTAGCATGGTCAATCCACCTAACCTGCACATCTTTGGATCTGAATAAAGCTACTTTTGCAATTACCTGTGAGGTTTAAACATCTCATTGTTTAATGGATGAGCCAGTGTTTGAGAAGTATGGGGTCCCTGGATTGTTTGTCTCTGAGTGTCGTAGTGAGCAAAGGAAACTATTTGAGCTCCTTTAGGAGCAGAGATAATAGTGAACAGCCATTGTTAACTGCAATTGAACCGTGTTGGTCTGCGCACCTGAAGCGCGAAACCTGCAGTCATGTGACTGAAACTATCTTTCAGGCTCCGCAGTTTAAAATATCCTGGACAAAGCAAATCCAGCAGCGACACATCTGAAACCCCAAGAAATATCTGAGAAATCATAGCTGAAAGTCTTCAAATGCAGCAACAAGTACCATCCAGTTTCCAAGTCCACTTACATAGAACATAGAACATAGAACAGTACAGCACAGAACAGGCCCTTCGGCCCACAATGTTGTGCCGAGCTTTATCTGAAACCAAGATCAAGCTATCCCACTCCCTATCATCCTGGTGTGCTCCATGTGCCTATCCAATAACCGCTTAAATGTTCCTAAAGTGTCTGACTCCACTATCACTGCAGGCAGTCCATTCCACACCCCAACCACTCTCTGCGTAAAGAACCTACCTCTGATATCCTTCCTGTATCTCCCACCACGAACCCTATAATTATACCCCCTTGTAATAGCTCCATCCACCCGAGGAAATAGTCTTTGAGAACAAATGTCCTGGCTATTTAACTACAAGATGCTTCACAGCTTCATGAGAATTCTCTGTTTCCAAAAGGTCTTTCGCTCCGACTGAGGCATTAATTCAACAAAGTTGACATCAGGCCTGCATCGCTAAGGAGCTCACTCGGAATGGTTTACAAAAGGTGGTTATAACAAAGCTTTTGGAGTTGGCAAACAAGCTACAGTTGATTTTTCCGGAAGAGGCTAGGAAGGCAGAGATAATTTCAGTAATGGCACAATGATTAAAGTTGCCAGAGACACAGTCTGAATCATTAGAATTGGCTAGAATTCAATTACAAATGAAACAGTCGCAACAGGCTACAGAAACAAAACAGCTTGAATTAGAAGCAGAGGAAAGAGAGAGTGTGGCAAAAGAAAGAGAGAGAGCGGCAAAGGCAGAATAAAAGGAAAGAGAGAGAGTGACAATGGTAGAGGAACTGAAAGAGAGAGAGTGACAATGGCAGAGGAAAAGGAACGAGAGAGGGGTGATTTTAGGCATCCCGCCCACCACGGGAATCGGAACAGGCAAGGGGTAGACCATGGAAAGGTTCGTTGACCTCGGGCGGGATTTTCCGGTTTCGGAGCGAGTGCAGCTGGAAAATCCCATCCCCAGTCTTTGAACTTCAGAAACAGGAACTCAAAGCAAACATCAAGTTAAAATGGTGGAGGCAAAGGCAAGAGTTGAGGAAAGTAAGGTGGGAACAACCCCTCTTAGTCAAAGGCCTACTGGGGATATGATTAAATGTATTCAAGCACTGTCAAGGTTTGATGAAAAGGATGTGGAAGCTTTTTTCATTTCATTTGAGAAGGTAGCTAAACAATTAAAATGGCCACAGACCGCATGGATATTGTTGGTTCAAACAAAGTTGGGAGATAAGAGTGAGTGGGATATTTGCGTCACTGTCAGAGGAGGTGTCTAGGGATTATGATGAGTTGAGATAAACCATCTTAAGTTGCATATGAACTCATGCCAGAAGTCTACAGGCAGAAGTTTAGAAATTTAAGGAAAGAACCAGGTTAGATGTATGTAGAATTGGAAAGAATTAAACAAAGAAACTTTGAAGTTTGAAGTTTATTTATTAGTGCTACAAGTAGGCTTACATTGATTGGCAGGTAAGAACACTGAAAATAGACCAGATATATGGCGCACTTCGGTAAACAGTTATTTTGGAGGAATTTAAAAATTCGCTTCCCACCATAGTGAGAACTCTTGTGGAAGAGCAAAGGGTTAAAACTGTGAGATTAGCAGCAGAAATGGCAGATGATTTTGAATTAGTTCATAAATCAAAGGCTTGGTTTTCAACCTCAATTTCAACCTGTGAAGGATAAAATCTAGAGAAAAGATAAATCCACAGAGGGTCAAGGCAAAAGGTCTCGTCAGAGATAGGAAAGGCAATATGCCTCAGGTTAAAAAGGAAACACATGCTGGTGCAAGAGAGAAAAGAAACCTTAAATATTTTCATCATAGTAAAATTGGACACACAAAGTTGCAGTGTTAACGCAAAGTTTATTTATTAGTCACAAGTAAGGCTTACATTAACACTGTAATGAAGTTACTGTGAAATTCTGCTAGTCGCCACAGTCCGGCGCCTATTCAGGTCAGTGCACCTAACCAGCATGTCTTTCAGAATGTGGGAAGAAACCGGAGCACCCGGAGGTGCTTACAAACACGCAAACACGGGGTGAACGTGCAAACTCCACACAGACAGTGACCGAAGCTGGGAATCGAACCCGGGTCCCTGGTGTTGTGAGGCAGCAGTGCTAACCACTGGCCACCGTGTGGCTTAAGGGAAGCACTGGGAAGACAGACATTGTAAAAGAGGATAAGTCAGTGGGGTTTGTTAAATTGACAAAGGAAACCATGGTTGAAGTTGAAGAGGTGCAAAAAAAAATGCACAGCCTGTTCAGAGGTTAGCTGATGAGCAAATATCAGATCTTTTTAAATATTTTATTTGTGTGGGTAAAGTTTACTCATATGTACAAGGAGGAGTAAGTGAAGATGTGGAGATATTATGGGATACAAGAGCAAGTCAATATTTAAAGGTGGGAGATGAGGAGAGATGTAGTTCAGAAGGTGTATTGTCCTTCTGAACTACATTGGCAATATGAGGAATTAGTGGTGAAGGGAGTAGTGTTCCTTTATGTAAGGTAAGGTTGGAGGGTCTGGTGAAAAGTGGTGAAGTTATGATAGAAGTGATAGTCAAATTACCTTTTTCAGGGATACAGTTTACACTGGGTAACAAGATATCGCAGGTGGGAGTGATGCCTACTGTGGTTGAAAAGCCAATGGAGAGTCAAACAAGTGAGATGCTGCAGGAAACATATCCTGGGATGTTTCCCGACTGTGTGATAACAAGATCACAAAGCCACAGGTTGAGACAGGAGGAGGAGAAACCAGGGAGTAAAGATAAAGAGGTTGTGGTTCAGTTATCAGAAACAATCTTTGACCAGATGGTTGATAAAGAACAAGGACAGGTGGAGGAAGAAGCGGATATCTTTAGTTCGGGAAAATTGGCAGAATTAAACAGAAATAAGCAGAGATAAAGCATTTGTATCGGAAAGTATAGACAGAAGGAGAATCAGAGTACCCCTGAGCGTTATTACATTAGAAATTATGTCTTAATGTCATATTCAGATGGATGAAAAATGGGCAGAAGTTCATCAAGTTGTATTACAGGTGGGTTATAGAAAGGAGATTTTGCAGGTAGAGCATGAGGTTCCAATAGGAGGTCATATACTATACTATACTACTGTTTAAATTTGAATGCTTAGATGTAATAAGAAATATACCTATTAGAGTACTAATAGTGTGAAAAATGAACTAGAATCTTTGGAAAAATGAAGCCATTTTTTCATACTGTTGGTTCAGTTTTTTGAGGGGGAGGTGTATTGACAATAGTGCAATTGATATGGATATATAAAAATGTAATTGCTTTATGTTTAAGGAGAATGTTTAAAAAGTTCAGCTTTATGCTTTAGGCAGTCGGTATGTCTGGTGGGAATGCAGGATAATTACTCATTTTAAACTTGCAAGTGGTTATGTTAAGTAGAGTCAATGGACTTCTGTTTGCTTAAGTTCCCCTGAGATTTGTGATTCGAGTGATTGACAGGGTCATGTGATGATGTGGGTCTGTGGCAGAGCAAAAAGGCTTTTGCAGAAATAGCTGCAGCTGAAGCCTGGATGAAGTTAGGAGGATTTTGCAGGCTTCTGGATCTCTATCTCTCTCTGCAAGACCCAAGACGATTAACAACCATTAAAGCAAGTATGTTTGGGTTTGCCAACTGTATTTATTTAAAAGTGGATTTGATTTATTCCTGAGTGGAGCTTATTTGGAATGGAAACAGTGATAAGTTAGAAATTAAAGTTGTTTCCTTTTTATTTTTAAAATATTGTTCAACTGTTAATGGTTAAGCTGCTTCATATTTTAGAGCTATATTTAAACCGTGTTATTAAATAAAGTATGTTTCACTATAAAAAGTTCTGAATTTGTCAGTGGATTCAGTCCTGGAAAGAAATATCCATTCTCACATTTATGCCAAAATAGAAACATTGTTTGGGTCTAGTATACACCTTGGGGTCTGGTCTGAGATCCGAACACTATTCTCTGTGTGTTTAATAGTTGAGTGAGACAAGTGATTGAGACATCTCAGTTTAAATATCCAGGGCAAATGTGTGATAATAAATAACCCTCTTTATTTTAGAAATCCCATCCCACTGCCAAGTGCGGCCAATTATTGCCCCCTTAAGACGCTGTATAATGTTATGATGATGGAGAACAAAACTTGGAGTCATACATGGAAATCTTGGACTTGATTTTACAAAATATACAACATGAGTTGTATATTTTGTAAAATGGACATGAGTCACCAAGGATGGCTGACGAATGCACCGTTCACCATGGACAGGGATGGTTGCAAGGGGTTTCTCTAAGGAATCCTGTGCTTCCCAACAAAAACCATCCGAGTCTGATTACCATCTCTGGTAAAGACAAAGGAAGGTAAGTGCGGCATGGTGGCACAGTGGTCCGGCTTGGATCACTGTCTGTGCGGAGTCTGCATGTTCTCCCCGTGTCTGCATGGGTTTCCTCAGGGTGCTCCAGTTTCCGGTTGGGTGGATTGGCAATATTAAATTGCGCCTTAGTGTCAGGGGGACTAGCTAGGATAAATACATGGGGATAGGGCCTGGATGGGATTGTGGTCGGTGCAGACTTGATGGGCCAAATGGCCTCCTTCTGCACTGTAGGGATTCTATGATCCTTTCTAATTATCTCATCTTAAGGGCCCTGGCTACAATGGCCAAGGCAGACTAGTACATACCTAGTCTGTATGTACTAGATACATACTTGGACTCAGACTTTTGAATGGACTTTTCTCGCATTAAGTTGATCCTTCTCTACACCCTAGCTGTGACTGTAACACTACATTCTGCACTCTCTCCTTTCCTTCTCTATGAATAGTATGTGTTGTCTGTATAGCACGCAAGAAACAATACTTTTCACTGTATACTAAAACATATGACAATGATAAATCAAATCAAATCAAAATCAAAGATGGGTCTTTGAGCTTGGATACAGAAGGCTATATGAGACAATATATTTTCTAAATGATATAAAAGTTTATTAATGAACCAAACATGCAATTCACTTTGATGGTAATTTAATTGTGACATTGAAAGTGTTAGGAAAAGTAAGTATAATATTGTTTCTAATCCAAGTCTTGTTAATATTAGAGAGAGACATTTAAGGTATCCATCAATATTTGAAGTAGTATTTATCTTAAACCCCAAATGGAAAGTTACCAAGCCTTTAAAGGAAGAATTATAATCACTAGATTACAGTAGCATGCCTTTACCTTGAATCCAACAAATCTAAATGTCCTATGGTGTAGTTCCAATATTTATACCCATAAAAAACAAGACCACCAGGAATATGAAATCGATCATAGAATCCCGACAGTGCAGAAGGAGGCCATTCAGCCCATCGACCCTGCACAGACAACAATCCCACCCAGGACCTATCCCTGTAACCCCCATCCATTTACCCTGACACTAAGGTCAATCTATCATGGCCAATTAACCTAACCCACACATCTTTGGACCTGTGGGAGGAAACTAGAGCACCCGGAGGAAACCCACACAGACAACGTGCAAACTCCACACAGACAGTGACCCAAGCCGGGAATCAAACCCAGGTCCCTGGTGCTGTGAGACGGCAGTGCTATCCACTGTGCCACCGTGCCGCCCCAATGCATGTTGAGTACTCATGCTGGACCACATCGCTTTTGTTTCCCATAAATATCCTTCATTTTTAATCGACATTGTTCAATCAACAGGATACTGAGAGGTGTAGACAGTTGTCACTTCTTTGCAATGCAGTTTTCAGGATTCAGTTAGCAATTACTTAGGGTCATCCTTAAGCACATCCATTGTTAGACTGTCATATCTTACAATTTACCAATGAGTTTCCGAAGTGATTATAAAGAGCAGTTGCTTTATTTTCCAGAACTGCCTTGTGTTATGCCATATTCGATGCTACAGGATGTTGTTGTCCTTGAACACATAATTATGCCCAGACATGTTTATGAACGTTTAAACCTTTTCCCTCTGCCCAGCAGAAGAACTCTGCTTTTAATGTTTAATTCCCATTTCATGCGAGAATCGCTATTGCTCCTTATTCATAGTTGAATTCCCTTAGAACTTTGTATTTATACCTGCATTGCTTCATAGTTATAAACATTACTCTGTCCTCAAACTGCTTCTTATTATTTGTCGGTTTTGTCCTGTTGCGGTATACATCAAAACATTAGTGAAGCAGCTGGGAGAAATATTAGATATGGAATTATTGGAATTATTACGATGGGGCGTTTAAGGAGCTTGTAGTCGGTGCAGACTCAATGGGTTGAATGGCCTCTTTCTGCCCTGTTGGATTCTATGATTCTATGATTCTACGAGGGGGAAAGTTCACTGATGCATCAAGACTTGCCATTAATACTTCAGTACATACTTCAGCAGCGAGAAATATTGATTTGTGGGGCTAGATCTCAATGTCTGTTGAAGGATACAAGGAAGAACTATATATAAAAGTCTGAGATCCCGTACCAACCGACTCAAGAACAGCTTCTTTCCTGCTGCCATCAGATTTTTGAATGGACATACCATATATTAAGCTGATCTTTCTCTACACCCTAGCTATGACTGTAACACTACATGCTGCACCCTCTCATAGAGTCATAGGGTCATAGACAGCATGGAAACAGGCCCTTCGGCCCAACATGTCCATGCCGCCCATTTTTTTAACCCCTAAGCTACTCCCAATTGCCTGCGTTTGGCCCATATCCCTCTATACCCATCTTACCCATGTAAGTCTCCTTTCCTTCTCCCCTATGTGCTCTAGGAATGGTATGCTTTGTCTGAACAGCGCACAAGAAACAATACTTTTCACTGCATACCAATACATATGACAATAATAAATCAAATCAAAAGTTAATGCCAGCAATAAATCCTCCTACACATGATGAGACTTCACCAGTATCAACCCTTCAATATTTGTGTACTTGGTATTCTTGGTACAGATACTTCATGTTCCAGTGTTTCCAAGACTTTAAAAAGAGAAGACAGTCATTGTCCTTCATCATAATTCTATTTGACATCCAAACTACATAATGTTCTCTGCCGATGACTCTTGATTCCCTGCACCAAGAATTTGGCTGTTTTATTAGTGAGACATAAAGTCTAGACAATGACAAATTGATAAGACAATCTAGATGGTAGAAGGATGTGTTTATCACAGTTGCCTGACTCCACAAAGAATAACTTGACACATTTACAACTTCCGATTGGCCAGGTTATGTAAGAATCAGATCTTCAGCTACAACTAATTACATTTAATCTGCAGAACCACTTCAGTAAGTTAAGTTTAAGTTTATTTATTAATGTCACAAGTAGGCTTACATTAACACTGCATTGAATTTACTGTGAAAATCCCCCAGTTGCCACACTCCGGCGCCTGTTCGGGTACACTGAGGGAGAATTTAGCACGTCTTTCGAACTGTGGGAGGAAACTGGAGTACCCGGAGGAAACCCACGCAGACACGGGGAGAACGTGCAAACTCCACACAGACAGTGACCCAAGCTGGGAATCAAACCTGGGTCCCTGGCACTGTAATGTGGTGCTAGGTGTCAGTGATATTCTTTATACCATGACGTGGATTCAGTAGCACCACAGTAACTGAAGAATCAACTGTACACATTCTGAAAATGATCCTTATTGATATTATTTACTGGCCTCTGGACTTCTGAGAAATGGCACGGGGGAGATGCTTGCATTGCATCGCCCAGGAACATGAGAAAGCATCTCTGCTGGTGCACCTGGGAGCCCAAGAGGCAGCAATGACTCCCAGTTTATCCTGTCACCGGCACGGCAGTGGCCAATAGCACAAGCTTAAAAAATAATATCCTTCAAATACAGAGAGGGTGATGTGCACAAGAACACAAAACAGGTCAAATCCATTTTTGCTGTCCATTTTTCTCTCTAAAGCTCTCCCATATGGGCGGCACGGTGGCACAGTGGTTAGCACCGCTGCCTCAAAGCGCCAGGGACCCAGGTTCAATTCCAGCCTTGGGTCACTGACTGTGCGGAGTCTGTACGTTCTCCCCGTGTCTGTGTGGGTTTCCTCCGGGTGCTCTGGTTTCCTCCCACAGTCTGAAAGACGTGCTGGTTAGGGCGCATTGACCAGAACAGGCACCGGAGTGTGGCGACTAGGGGAATTTCACAGTAACTTCATTGCAGTGTTGATGTAAGCCTTGCTTGTGACTAATAAATCAACTTTTAAAAACTTTCATTCTGCCATTCACTCCTCTTTTAAGAGGCAGCTTAAAGCTAACTTTGTAGACAAAGCTTCTGGTCCCCTGTCCTAATATCGCCTTATGTGATTATGGGTGGGATTCTCTGGCCTTGCTCGTCCCGCCCAAGGTCAACAGATCTTCCCATGGTCCGTCCCTCACCCACTTCAATTTCTGTGATGGGCAGGACAGTAAAACCCTGCCCTTAGTGTCAAATTGTGTTGGATTGTTGCCCTAGGAAGTGTTTTGGAACATTTTTCACCCTGTAGGAATTGACTTCTGCTGTTCTACAGGTGAATATCTGGTGAATATCCAGTAAGTGGTCACGATCTATTTTTCAAAGGTTTAAAATAGGACTGGTGTTAGTGATAAGATTAATAAAAATTTTAAAAGAAAATAAATATTTGAATCAAGTCATTAAGTAGTTAAAGCTGGTGAACAGGACAGGTGATGTGTCAAAGCTGCAGCATGTGGGAGCTCTTGGATACTGGTGTGATCCGGGGTAAGCACGTCTGCAGTAAGCGTCTGCAGCTTGAGCAACTTTGCCTCAGAGTCAACGAGCTGGAGGCTGAGCTGCAGACACTGCGACACATCAGCAAGGGAGAGAGTTAACTGGAAACTTCGTGTCAGGAAGCAGTCACACCCCATAGGATAGAACCTTCCGGGGTTTGGAAAGTGCTCAGGGACTGGAGGGTGTGGACAGCAGTGGCTCGCAGCAGCGACGGAGTGTGAATGGGCAGAGAATTCTGGCCATCCTCTCTGGCACAGTATTCAGAAATCGACAAGAGTTCTGTAGTTCTCGAAATTAATTGAAGGATCAGATGAACATAAATTAGAAATGAAAACAGGAAATGCTGGAAATACTCAGCAGGTGAGGCAGCGTCCGTGGAGAGGGAAAGAAAGTTTACGGATGGGACTTTCTGGCCATGCCCGCCGCAAAACCGGAAAATCCTGCCCCAGATCAATGGACCTTTGCATGGTCCCCCCCCCCCCCCCCCACACCCCGTCCACCCCCGCTACAATTGCCGTGGCGGGCGGGATAGGAAAATCTCCCCCTCCCCCCACTACATTTCAGCTCTGCGACCTTTCATCAAACTGGGAAGAGGTCGAGATGTGATAGGATTTGAGGGATGTGGGAGATCAGGGCAAAATGAACTTTAATTCTCCACCACGTTCTCACATTGACATCTCTGTTCTTAGCCTGCTGCACTGTTCCAGTGAACCTCAATGAAAGCTCTCAAAGAGGCACTTAGAGTCTTCTGGATCAGAATCTCTGTCTCCCCGTTTTGTATTCTTTCCTTTGCTTGTTTCAGTTTTGCTTTTACTTTCGCTTTCAGGCCATAACCCATCTGCACTAACTTTATCTTTTGCTTCTTTTCTTTCCCCATCATCATTCCCTCTGACCCTGGAAGATTACACCTTCTGTCATTCAGTCTCTCCTCTCTTCCACCCTCTCACAGAGCTCCCATCAAGGCTGTTCCTACCCAACCCAGCACAGCTTGTGGGCCAAATGAAGCAAGAGTGCTTCAGTTCAGCCACCCAAGTTAATCTGCTCTGTCCCTCCCCTCAGGATCAGTCACCCTGCCAACCTTACCGAGCCCCCATCCAGGATCACTGAATTCCTCCCCTCCCACCACCGCACTATCGCTACAACACCTTAGAATCCTTGGGCGGCGCGGTGGCACAGTGGTTAGCACCGTTGCCTCACAGCGCCAGGGGACCCGGGTTCAATTCCTGGCTTTGGTCACTGTCTGTACGGAGTCTGCACATTCCCCCCCGTGTCTGTGTGGGCTTCCTCCGAGTGCCCCGGTTTCCTCCCACAGTCCGAAAGACGTGCTAGTTAGGTGCATTGGCCATGCTAAATTCTCCCTCAATGTACCCGAACAGACACCAGAGTGTGGCGACTAGGGGATTTTCACAGTAACTTCATTGCAGTGTTAATGTAAGTCTACTTGTGACACTAATAAATAAAATATACAGTGCAGAAGGTGGCCATTTGGCACCTTCTCCTTGTGCCTGTATGGGTTTCCTCCGGGTGCTCCGGTTTCCTCCCACACTCCAAAGATGTGCAGGTTCAGTGGATTGGCCATTATAAATTGCCCTTAGTGTCCAAAAATGTGTAGGTTAGGGGATTAGCCATGGTAGATGCACAGGATTACAGGGATAGGGAGGGGGACTGGGCCTGGGTAAAATGCTCTTTCGGAGAGTTGATGCAGACTCGATGGGCTGAATGGCCTCCGTCTGCACTGTAGGGATTCTGTAGTTCTATGAACAGAAGGAGGCCATTCAGCCCCTCATCCTTATGCTGCCTCTTTGGTAGATATGATTAACCTGACCTCCCGACTGTTCCTCCTTGAGCCTGTTTTTACTTTCTCTTTTCCAATAAAAATCCGGGGTGCGTTGTTTTAAAGCTTGTAGTTTTGACGGATCTTTCCTTTCACAAGTGTCATCGAAACAGAGCCTTGGTGAAATAATTCAGGCATTTTGTCACCTTCTGCACCGTTCTTCTGCCGAGTTCATCGAATCATAGAAACCCTACAGTGCAGAAGGAGGCCATTTGGCCCATCGAGCCTGCACCCACAACAACTCCACCCAGGTCCTATCCCCGTAACCCCACATATTTACAGTCTTAATCCCCCTGACATTAAGGGGCAATTTAGCATGGCCAACCAACCTAACCCGCACATCTTTGGACTGTGGGAGGAAACCGGAGCACCCGGAGGAAACCGACGCAGACACAGGGAGAACGTGCAAACTCCACCCAGACAGTGACCCGAGGCTGGAATGGAACCCGGGTCCCTGGCGCGGTGAGGCAGCAGTGCTAACCACTGTGCCACCATGCCTGGATTGCTGCTGTAAATCCACTACAATCACGTACCATTCTTCATCCAAACAAAATGGATAGAACTCCTCCAGGTCTGATGGCGCTGTTATGCAGGTTCAAATACAGCCCAGGGATGGCTGACAAGCGTGCTTTTATTAAAACAAGAGGAGGCAGGGAGCAAACCCTGAGAGATTGTTCCTCATAACTCACTGAATGTAATAAATGTGATAGTTTCAACAGCTGATTTATCTAATTTAAAACTCCTGGATGTAATGCTGAGGGAACCAATGCCAATGATTGATTTAGTTTCAGCCTGAGAACCCAAAGTTTTAATCACTTTCCTCTGTTTAACAGCTTTCCCACCATTACCTCAGCTCTTGCCCAGGTGCCAATGTAACTCAAACCTGGCCTTTGAAAGGAAAATGAGCATCTCCTTCACACCTGAGCTTGCAAACCTCCCATTTGCTTTCATCTTTAGGCTCCGAAGATATTTTATCCTCATGTCTGCCCACAGCTCCCTGTTCCTCTTGGTTCGAACCTTGTGGATCTCCCTTTCCCCAGCTACTGCCTGCCTCTCCTCACCTCACCACCTTTGGTTCAAATGATTGCCTATTGCCCCTGAGTGAAGGAAGCTCACTGCCTATACCCTTTAAAGCCGATATAGAATCATAGAATCCCGAGAGTATAGAAGGAGGCCGTTCAGCCCATTGAGTCTGCACCGACAACAATCCCATCCAGGCCCTATCTCCGTAACCCCACATATTTACCCTGCAAAAACCTTTGGGTCTGTACTCGATGGAATTTAGAAGGATGAGGAGGAATCTCATCGAAACTTACAGAATACTGAAAGGCCTGGATAGAGTGGATGTGGGGAAGATGTTTCCATTAGCAGGAGAGACTCAGATCCGAGGGCACAGCCTCAGAATAAAGGGACGACCCTTTAGAACCGAGATGAGGAGGCGTTTCTTCAGCCAGAGGATGGCAAATCTGTGGAATTCATTGCCACAGAAGGCTGTGGAGGCCAGTGTATTTAAGACAGAGATAGATAGGTTCTTGATTAGCAAAGGGATCAAAGGTTACGGGGAAGAGGCAAGAGAATGGGGTTGGGAAATTTATCGGCCAGGATTGAATGGTGGAGCAGGGTCGACGGGCCGAATGGCCTAATTCTGCTCCTATATTTTATGGTCCTTACCTATTCACCTTACCTCTGCCCCTCATGATTTTATAAACCTCTATAAGATCACCCCTCGTCCTCCTACGCTCCAGGGAAAAAAAGTCCCAGCTAATCCAGCCTCTCCTTATAATTCAAACCTTCCAGTCCCAGTAACATCCTTTTTTGCACCCTTTCCAGTTTAATAACATCCTTCCTATAGCAGGGCCACCAGAATTGATGACAGGTTTCCTTCGCAAAAGGAGCGGAACAAATTCACAGGGGACTTGGCAAATAAGTTATCATCCCAATGTCAAGTCTTAGATATTGGCTCAAAGGTAAAACTTTGAGAATCCTCCTCTAGGATTGGTCCAGATAGATGCATTAAGGTGCATGTATGTCAGCTTACATCCATGATGTAGAGATGCAGGCGTTGGACTGGGGTGGGCACAGTAAGAAGTGTCACAACACCAGGTTAAAGTCCAACAAGTTTATTTGGAATCATGAGCTTTCAGAGCGCTGCTCCTTCATCAGGTGAATGGAGAGTTGGGTTCACAAACACGGCATATATAGACACGGACTCAATTGCAAGATAATGTTTGGAATGCGAGTCTTTACAAGTAATCAAGTCTTTAGAGGTACAGACAGTGCGAGTGGAGAGGGGGATAATCACAGGTTAAAGAGGTGTGAATTGTCTCAAGCCAGGACAGTTAGTAGGGTTTTGCAAGCCCAGGCCAAATGGTGGTGGTTACAGATAGTGTGACATGAACCCAAGATCCCGATTGAGGCCGTCCTCATGCATGTGGAACTTGGTTATCAGTTTCTGCTTGGCAATTCTGCGTTGTCGTGTGTCTTGAAGGCCGCCTTGGAGAACGCTTACCCGAAGATCAGAGGCTGAATGCCCGTGACTGCTGAAGTGTTCCCCAACAGGAAGAACATAGAACGTTACAGCGTAGTACAGGCCCTTCGGCCCTCGATGTTGCGCCGACCAGTGAAACCAATATAAAGCCCGTTTAACCTACACTATTCCAATATCATCCATATGTTTATCCAATGACCATTTAAATGCCCTTAATGTTGGCGAGTCCACTACTGTTGCAGGCAGGGCATTCCACGCCCTTACTACTCTCTGAGTGAAGAACCTACCTCTGACATCTGACGGATATCTATCACCCCTCAATTTAAAGCTATGTCCCCTCGTGCTAGCCATCACAGGGACCACTCCTGCCTGGTGATTGTTACGCTGTGATTATCCCTCTCTCCACTCGCACTGACTGTATCTGTAAAGGCTTGATTACTTGTAAAGGCTCGCATTCCAACCATTATCTTGCAATTGTGTCTTTGCCTATATATGCCGTGTTTGCGAAACCAACTGTCCACTCACCTGATGAAGGAGCAGCGCTCCGAAAACTCGTGATTGCAAATAAACCTGTTAGACTTTAACCTGGTGTTGTGAGGCTTCTTACTCAGCTTACATCCAGCACTCCCATATGAGCACATAAGCAGTCAAATCAGTCGTGGCATTACAGTCACAGGGATTTTAATGCTCATTTCAAGTAAATTGGTAACAGGATTTGATTTGATTTAGGAGGCCTGTTTCCTGTTGCTGATAATCCTGTAAGCACCTGCGGTATTAGCTCCATTCCGCGACAAACACCTCTCCAAGGCAACCGGCCGAAATTTGCTACACGTGGCAGGTTTAAACATTGCTCGCTGCAGGATCCGATTTATACTGTTACCCCTAAGGTTTCTTTTTAATTTGAAAAAAAAACGTGCAAACACACACGGCGCAGATTACAATTCCCGAGGAGAGAATATATTTTTCAATTATGAAGGGAAAAAGTGAATCACTTGGTTCCACCTCGGGATTTTATTTCCAAAAATATGCGAGAGACATTTGTAGTCAGGGTGGTACCGTCCCTTGCTAATTGTGGCAAAGCTGTAAATGTATTTTTTTATGGCTTCATTTACAATCTGCTACAAGAAACAAGCAGAGGAAATTTTCCCCTCGCTGGCAGTTAAATCTCCAGTAATCCGTGGCATGAGATCCGCCTTTAGCAACACAAACGGGTTTAGAATTCTTACCACATCCCCTCTCCTCCTTCCAGACAGGAAAATACATTCAGGTCGATACTATTTCTCTCTCTGTAATAATGTACAAGCTTATAAAACGCAAGATCTCGACAATAAAACAGGGACTGCAGCTCGATTTTACCAGGTCAATATCTCACTTTACTTACATCACAATGCTTGTAATATAATCTCATTCTTTTCACTCCCTGAAGATCTACAGCAGCCACTGAATCATCTAGGATATAAATAAATTGGAATCATAATTGTACGTACTGATGAAACATTAAAAACCCCATGGATTTTGATTTGCATTTCACAAGCTTGGAAATTCAACTTCTGAACTCTTCCAAATCCAAAACTCTTCCCTTTTTATCATGTTATTTATTAGTGTCACAAGTAAGGCTTACGTTAACACTGCAATGAAGTTATTGTGAAAATCCCCTCGTCACCACACTCCGGCACCTGTTCGGGTACACTGAAGAAGCAATGGCCAATGCACCTAACCAGCACATCTTTTTGGACTGTGGGAGGAAACCGGAGCACCCGGAGGAAACCCACACAGACACGGGAAGAACATCAAACTCCACAGTCACCCAAGCTGGGAATTGAACCCAGGTCCCCGGCGCTGTGGGGCAGCAGTGTTATTCACTGTGCCAGTGTCACGAGTAGACTTACATTAAGATTGCAATGACGTTGTGCTACCGTGCACTTTTAAAAAGGTTTTCCTTCTTTTAGTAAAGCACCAATCTTCTCCTCATGGCTACCAGAGGGCCAATGGTCCCCTGAGTGAACAAAGAACAGTACAGCACAGGAAACAGGCCTATCCCTCCATTCCCAGACTGCTCATGTGACTATCCAGGTAAGTCTTAAACGATGTCAGCGTGTCTGCCTCCACCACCCTACTTGGCAGCGCATTCCAGGCCCCCACCACTCTCTGTGTCAAAAACGTTCCTCTGATATCTGAGTTATACCTCGCCCCTCTCACCTTGAGCCCGTGACCCCTCGTGATCGTCACCTCTGACCTGGGAAAAAGCTTCCCACTGTTCACCCTATCTATACTCTTCATAATTTTGTACACCTCTATTAAGTCTCCCCTCATTCTCCGTCTTTCCAGGGAGAACAAGCCCAGTTTACCCAATCTCTCCTCATAGCTAAGACCCTCCATACCATGCAACATCCTGGTAAACCTTCTCTGCACTCTCTCTAAAGCCTCCACGTCCTTCTGGTAGTGCGGCGACCAGAACTGGACGCAGTACTCCAAATGTGGCCTAACCAGCGTTCTATACAGCTGCAACATCAGACTCCAGCTTTTATACTCTAGACCCCATCCTATAAAGGCAAGCATACCATATGCCTTCTTCACCACCTTCTCCAGCTGTGCTGCCACCTTCAAGGATTTGTGGACTTGCACACCTAGGTCCCTCTGTGTTTCTATACTCTTGACGGCTCTGCCATTTATTGTATAACTCCCCCCTACATTAGTTCTTCCAAAATGCATCACTTCGCATTTATCTGGATTAAATTCCATCTGCCATTTCTCTGCCCAATTTTCCAGCCTATCTATATCCTGCTGTATTGTCCGACAATGTTCATCGCTATCCGCAAGTCCAGCCATCTTCATGTCACCCGCAAACTTGCTGATAACACCAGTTACACCTTCTTCCAAATCATTCATATATATATCACAAATAGCAGAGGTCCCAGTACAGAGTCCTGCGGAACACCACTGGTCACAGACCTCCAGCCGGAAAAAGACCCTTCGACTGCTACCCTCTGTCTCTTGCGGCCAAGCCAGTTCTCTACCCATCTAGCCACTTCTCCTTGTATCCCATGAGCCTTAACCTTCTTAACCAACATGCCATGAGGGACTTTGTCAAATGCCTCACTGAAATCCATACAGACGACATCCATGGCCCTTCCTTCGTCAACCGTTTTTGTCACTTCCTCAAAAAACTCCACCAAATTTGTAAGGCACGACCTCCCTCTTACAAAACCATGCTGTCTGTTACTAAGGAGATTGTTCCGTTCTAAATGCGCATACATCCTGTCTCTAAGAATCCTCTCCAACAACTTGCCTACCACGGACGTCAAGCTCACTGGCCTATAATTACCCGGGTTATCCCTGCTACCCTTCTTAAATAACGGTACCACATTTGCTATCCTCCAATCCTCAGGGACCTCACCTGTGTCCAATGAAGAGACAAAGATTTCTGTCAGAGGCCCAGCAATTACATCTCTTGTCTCCCTGAGCAGTCTGGGATAGATGCCATCAGGCCCTGGGGATTTGTCAGTTTTAACGTTACCTAAAAAACCTAACACTTCCTCCCTTGTAATGGAGATTCTCTCTAATGGGTCAACACCTCCCTCTGAGACACTCCCAGTCAACAAGTCCCTCTCCTTTGTGAATACCGATGCAAAGTATTCATTTAGGATCTCCCCAATTCCCTTGGGTTCTAAGCATAATTCCCCTCCTTTGTCCCTGAGGGGTCCAACTTTTTCCCTGACAACTCTTTTGTTCCTAACATATGAATAAAATGCCTTTGGATTCTCCTTAATCCTGTCTGCCAAGAACATTTCGTGACCTCTTTTTGCCCTTCTAACTCCCCGTTTAAGTTCTTCCCTACTCTCTCTGTATTCCTCCAGAGCTGCATCTGTTTTCAGTTGCCTGGACCTAACATACGCCTCTCTTTTCTTTTTGATCAGATCCTCAATTTCCCTCGTTATCCACGGCTCTCGGATCCTCTCGAATTCTTTGTGCCTTTGGACAAAGAATCTCCCAGGGAGCCCTGTAAGCATCCTGTGTGGTGGGCATTATTTCTGTGTGGCACTAGACATTGATTGCTGACGGGCTATTTGACCATGGGGTGGGGAGTGGGGCACAGAGTATGGTTGAGGGAATAGGATTGTCACTGCTGAACCTGTTGCTGTCCTCATCTCCAGTAGGAGGCACTGGTTGGAGCAGGGGTACTCAGCGTGTTTCTCTCCCGGAATGGCTCAGTAGTTTTAAGAAAGAAAGGGTTTGCATAGGAGCCGAAATCCTCTGCCCTCCATCTCCACCACCCACTCCCCGTGGACAGCCTTTCTGACCCTCCCTTGAGCTCTCAAGTGAGCAAGCCATGCCACTTGTGGAGAGGGGCGGTTTGCAACGACAGAGAGGATGAGAAGCAAACCATGCGGGGTTGCTCATGAACTTCCCAGGGGCATCCTCCATTTAAAGGTACTCGTTGCCTGATCGAGGGAGCCAGAGCCAGGAAGAAGGGAACTGAGCTGAGAGCCACTGGATGTCTGAAAACACTTTACTTTTGAAAAGGTGTGATGAACACACTTTCAGAGACTTCATTAGCGAATAACTGAGGATTCATTTACAAGGATCTACAAGAGCAGCAACATGTCTGCTGCCAGTTCCGGAATGCTTCTGCCGAAGAGAACTCCTTCCTCTGGGGTGATTCCCCACTCTGATTGGTCACCCAGGCCAGGAGTCCCTAACTCTGCTGTGTTGCCCTTAAAGGGACAATCTCCACAAGCGATCACCATTGTAATGTATGAAATGCAGTTAGCCAATCTGCACAGAGCAAACTCTCTCAACAATGTGATAATGACCTGGTCACCTGTTTTGTGTGATGTTAACTGAGGGATAAATATTGGCCGGAGCATTAGGGATAACGTCCCTGCCCTTCGTTGATGCTGTGCTCTGGGATGCTTTGCATCCACCGGATCATGCAGACAGGGCCTCAGTGTCATGTCTCATCCTAGATGGAAGAGGAACAATTGAGGAGTCTGGGTCTATACTCGATGGAGTTTAGAAGGATAAGGGGGGATCTAATTGAAACTTACAGAATACTGAGAGGCCTGGATAGAGTGGACATGGAGAGGAAAGTTCCACTAGTGGAAGAGATTAGAACTCGAGGGCACAACCTCGGAGTGAAGGGACGCTCCTTTAAAACCAAGATGAGGAAGAATTTCTTCAGCCAGAGGGTGGTGAATCTGTGGAACTCATTGCCACAGAGGGCTGTGGAGGCCGGGTCATTGAGTGTCTTCATAAGACAGAGATAGATAGGTTCTTGATCAATAAGGGGATCAAGGTTTATGGGAGGAAGGCAGGAGAATGGGGATAAATCATATCAGCCATGATTGAATGGCGGAGCAGACTCAGTGGGCCGAATGGCCTACTTCTGCTCCTATATCTTATGGTCTTATGGAGCAAATTAAAGCTGCCTCAGGTTTATTTTCGATTATTCTTTCATGGGTCATGGTCTTCACTGGCTAGACCCATCCCTAATTTCCCTTGAGAAGGTGGTGGTGAGCTGCCTTCTTGAACCAGCTGCAGTTCATGTGATGTAGGTACACCCACAGTGCTCTTAGAGAGGGTGTTCCAGGATTTTGACCCAACGATAGTGAAGGAATGGCACTATGGTTCCAAATCAGGATGGTATGTGGCTTGGAGTGGAACTTGCAGTTAGTTGTGTTCCCATGCATCTGCTGCCCTTATCTTTCTAGATGGTAGAGGTCTTAGGCAAAGGAACATTTGTGAGTCATTGCAGTGCGCCTTGTAGATGATACACAGGGCTGCCACTGTGCGATAGTGGTGGAGGTGATATTGAAGGTGGTGCGTGGGGTGCCAATCAAGTGGGCTGCTCTTTCCTGGATGGTGTCGGGTTTCCTGAGTGTTGGAGCTGCACTCATCAATGCATGTGGGCAGTATTGCATCACACTCCTGACTTGTGTCCTTGTAGATGGTGGATAGGCTTTGGAGAATCAGGAGATGAGTTATTCACTGCAGAACTCTCAGCTTCTGGTATCAACAAATCACTTTGCTCTGATGACTTATATGAATGATAACTGCTTGAATTGTTAACATTTGATTTACATAGAAACATAGAAACAGAGAAGACAGGAGCAGGAGGAGGCCATTCGGCCCTTTGAGCCTGCTCCACCATTTATTACGATCATGGCTGATCGTCCAACTCAATAGCCTAATCCTGCTTTTCCCCCATAACCTTTGATCCCATTTGCCCCACGTGCTATATCCAGCCACCTCTTGAATACATTCAATGTTTTGGCATCAACTGCTTCCTGTGGTAATGAATTCCACAAGTTCACCACTCTTTGGATGAAGAAATGACTCCTCACCTCCACCCTAAATGGTCTACCCCAAAACCTCTGATTGTGACCCTGGTTCTGGACTCCCCCACCATTGGGAACATCCTCCCTGCATCTATCCTGTCTAGTCCTGTTAGAATTTTATCGGTCTCTATGAGATCCCCCCTCATTCGTCTGAACTCCAGCGAAAATAATCCTAACCTAGTCAATCTCTCCTCACACATCAGTCCTGCCATCCCCGGAATCAGCCTGGGAAACCTTCGCTGCACTCCCTCGAGAGCAAGAATATCCTTCCTCAGAAAAGGAGACCAAAACTGCACACAATACTCTCGGTGAGGCCTCACCAAGGCCCTGTATAATTGCAACAACACATCCCTGCTCCTGTACTCGAAACCTCTCGCAATGAAGGCCAACGTGCCATTTGCCTTCTTTACCGCCTGCTGCACCTGCATGCTTACCTTCAGTGACTGGTGCACAAGGACACCCAGGTCCCGCTGCACACTCCCCTCTCTCAATTTACAGCTATTCAGGTGGTAATCTGCCTTCTTGTTTTTGCTTCCAAAGTGAATAACCTCACATTTATTCAAATTATACTGCATCTGCCATTGATTAGCCCACTCACCCAACCTGTCCAGATCATTCTGAAGGATCTCTGCATCCTCGTCACAGTTCACCCTCCCACCCAACTTGGTTTCATCTACAACTTTTGAGATGTTACATTTTTTTCCCTCGTCCAAATCATTAATAGATATTGTGACTAGCTGGGGTCCCAGCACCGATCCCTGTGGCACCCCACTAGTTACTGGCTGCCAATTTGAAAAGCACCCATTAATCCCTACTCTTTGTTTCCTCTCTGCCAACCGGTTTTCTATCCATCTCAATACACTTCCTCCAATCCCATGCGCTTTAATCTTGCACAATAATCTCTTATGCTGGACTTTGTCAAACGCTTTCTGAAAGTCCAAATATACCACATCGACTGGTTTCCTCTTGTCAACTGTACTAGCTACATCTTCAAAGAATTCCAACAGTTTTGTCAAACATGATTTCCCCTTCATAAATCCATGCTGACTCTGTCCGATCCTGCCACTGCTTCATAAATGTTCCTCTATAAAATCCTTGATAATGGTAATTTGATCTTAATTTGATTTGATTTATTATTGTCACATGTATTAGTATACAGTGAAAAGCATTGTTTCTTGCGCACCAAACAGACAAAGCATACCATTCATAGAGAAGGAAAGGAGAGGGTGCAGAATGTAGTGTTACAGTCATAGCTAAGGTGTGGAGAAAGATCAACTTAATGTGAGGTGGGTCCATTCAAAAGTCTGATGGCAGCAGGGAAGAAGCTGTTCTTGAGTCGATTGGTACATGACCTCAGACTTTTGTATCCTTTTCCCGATGGAAGAATGTGGAAGAGAGTACGTGCGGGGTGCATGGGGTCCTTAATCATGCTGGATGCTTTTCCGAGGCAGCGGGAAGAGTAGACAGACTCAATGGATGGAAGGTTGGTTTGAGTGATGGACTAGGCTTCGTTCAAGACCCTTTGTAGTTTCTTGCGGTCTTGGAAAGAACAGGAGCCATAGCAAGCTGTGATACATCCAGAATGAGAGAACTCAGTTCTTCTCTCCAGATGTTGCCGGAACTGCTCAGTATTTCCAGCACTTTCTGTTTTTATTTCAGATTTCCCGCATCTTCAGTGTTTTATTTTGGTAATTATTCATAGAAATCATAGAAATTATTCTGTTGTGTTAATCTCATTATTGTCCTTCATTAATCCATGATCCAATAGCCAGTGTAAAAAAGTTGCCACTGAGGTATTCAGTGCCTTTAACTAAACTTTCTTCCAAGGAGAATACTTGCCCCCAGGCTGGGGAAATGATTCTGTTCTGTTCTATTCCAATATTCTATTCTTTTACGCTCCCTCCAGAAAAAACTGGAGGCAGGATTTTCCAGCCGTGCTCACCCCAAAACTGGAAAATCCTGCCCAAGGTCAACGGACCTTTCCATGGTTCACCCCTCGCCTGCTACGATTCCCGTGACGGATGGAATGGGAAAATTCGCCCCTGTATCTTGCTATGCTCTTTCCTCAAAAATGTAGCTAATATTGAGCTTTCAAACAAAAATGTGTGATATTAGTGTCCCTTTAAGAAAGGTCTTTTTAAAAATCATGCTCACAGCCTTAGGTGATGGCATTGGTGGGAGGAGGAAGAAAAGACTGTATGCCAGTCAGGTGACAAGGGTTGTTTTTAGTTTTGTTTTGGCTGTTTTAGCTGAAAGAAGTTTCTCTCTCTGTTTTTTTATATTTAAATTTTTACCAGTTAGCTGAAAGCACATCTTGCTTGCTCTCCTGCAGTAAAGAAGCTGTGTGTTGGGGAGCTGATAACTACAAGCTGCTCTGAATTTTCAAGATCATTTGAAATCAGCATTCAACCCAGGGAATTAGTTTCCAGTATTATGTAAGCTTTAGCCTGTGCAGTGATAAATCTGTTTAAGGGGTTTTGTCTATGGGTTTTGGTTTTAATTGGGCAAGGTGGCACAGTGGTTAGCACCGCTGCCTCACAGCTCCAGGGACCCGGGTTTGATTCCCGGCTCGGGTCACTCTCTGTGTGGAGTTTGCACGTTCTCTGCGTGGATTTCCTCCGGGAGCTCTGGTTTCCTCCCACAGTCCAAAGATGTGCGTTGGCCATGTTAAAGTGTCCCTCAGTGTACCCGAATAGGCACCAGAGCATGGCGACTAGGGGATTTTCACAGTAACTTCATTGCAGTGTTAAGCCTACTTGTGACCAATAACTAAACCTTAACTTTAACATTAGAGATATTCATTCAGACATTATGGTGGTTGTTTTGTTTCTTGTTTGTAATTGATAAAAGTTCTTGCTATTTTTTTTACTATACATGTTAACTATATTCTTAAATAAACTTTGTTTGATAAAAGCTCCCGAGTGGGTCACTTGAATCATACCTGAAGTGAAGCATCTCATGCTTATCCTAGCCTAATTCAAGATGCAAAATTTATGATTCAGTTGGTCCCCATAAAGCACTTTGGAGTTTCTGACCTGAGCCATAACAACCATTTATCGTGTGAAGTCCATGGTGTTATCTTACCAGCCAATCCCGCCATCATTCCTCTGCAGCAAGCCAAATCTCCATTCACTGCAGCGGGATGGGAAAATCCTGCCAGCATGAGCAGTGATAATATTCTGGCCAAAGTCCAGCCCAATCAGCCTTACCTGATTTTACAACAAAACAGGTTAGATTTAGACCCTATGTTTAAATATAAACATATGATCAGAGATCACTGGATGGAAACTGTCGAATAGCTAGTTCCCTCTTAGGGGAGGCGATGGCCTAGTCGTATTATCACTAGACTATTAATCCAGAAACTAAGCTAATGTTCTGGGGACCCGGGTTCAAATCCCGCCCCAGCAAATGGCGGAATCCGAATTCAATAAAAAACATCTGGAATTAAGAATCTACTGATGACCATCAAACCATTGTCGGAAAAACCCACCTGCTTCACTAATGTCCTTTAGGGAAGGAAATCTGCTGTCCTGACTTGGTCTGGCCTACATGTGACTCCAGAGCCACAGCAATGTGGTTGACTCTCAACTGCCCTCCAAGGGCAACTCAGGATGGGCAATAAATGCTGGCCAGCCAGTGACGCCCATGTCCCACGAATGGGTAAAAATAACTTGTTTTTTCTGCAATAGACTGTAGCAAATATTCTGAGAAAAGCTGAGCTTTCTTCCCAAGCTATCAAATAAACTGAAAATAAACCTGCTATTTCAGAATTCTTTAGAGGACATTGTCTTTGTGTAACGTACTTCTAACACACGCTGTTCTGTTTTATTATATACCAATCCCTTCTGTGCTAAATCCTATGAAAGACCTGTCATGTGATGCTTCTGAATTCATGCAGTCGTTCACATCACTAGAAACAAAAAATAGACCGGGTATCATTTGATATATTTGCCTAGAAAATGGGGAAGATAAACTGATTGCTGTGTTTTATTTTGTATTTTCATCGAATCCCTACAGTGCAGAAGGAGGCCATTCAGCCCATCGAGTCCGCACCAACCACAATCCCACCCAGGCCTTATTCCCGTAACCCCACATATTTACCCTGCTAATCCCCTGACACTAGGGCCAATTTAGCATGGTCAATCAACCTAACCTAATAGAATCAACCTAATAGAATAATCAACCTGATCAACCTAATAGAAAGCAACCTAATAGAAAATATCACAGCTTGGGATAGCTCCTGCTCTGCCCAAGACCGCAAGGAGCTACAAAAGGTCGTGAACGTAGCCCAATCCAACACGCAAACCAGCCTCCCATCCATTGACTCTGTCTACACTTCCCGCTGCCTCGGCAAAGCAGCCAGCATAATTAAAGACCCCACGCACTCCGGACATTCTCTCTTCCACCTTTTTCCATTGGGAAAAAGATATAAAAGTCTGAGGTTACGAACCAACCGATTCAAGAACAGCTTATTCCCTGCTACTGTCAGACTTTTGAATGGACTTACCTTGCATTAAGTTGATCTTTCTCTACACCCTAGCTATGACTGTAACATACATTCTGCACTCTCTCCTTTCCTTCTCTATGAACGGTATGTTTTGTCTGTGTAGCGCACAAGAAACAATACTTTTCACTGTATGTATATATATGTGACAATAATAAATAAACCAAATCAAATAACCTACACATCTTTGGAGTATGGGAGGAAACCGGAGCACCCGTAGGAAACCCACGCAGGCACGGGGAGAACGTGCAAACTCCACACAGACAGTGACCCAAGGCCGGAATTAAACGTGGGTCCCTGGCGATGTGAGATAGCAGCGCTAACCACTGTTATACCTTTACAAACACACATCTGTGAATCCAGGTAGCCTGAATATTCGAGCAAACCTGAGCATTATTGGACACGCATGGCTTACAACACTTTGTAATCTGTCTGTCTGGGATTCTCCGACTCCGGGAAGCAACGATCTAGTGGTATTATCGCAAGACTATTAATCCGGAAACTCATCTAATGTTCTGGGGACCCAGGTTCGAATCCCGCCTCGGCAGATGGTGGAATTTGAATTCAATAAAACATATCTGGAATTAAGAATCTACTGATGACCATGAAACCATTGTTGATTGTCGGAAAAACCCATCTTGTTCACTAATGGCCTTTAGGGAAGGAAATCTGCCACCCTTACCTGGTCTGGCCTACATGTGACTCCAGAGCCCCAGGAATGTGGTTGCCCTTGGGCAACTGGGGAAGAGCAATAAATGCTGGCTTTCCAGCAACACCCAAGTGCCACAAATGAGCAAAAAATATATACAGACTGTTACTTTCTTTGTGGACTGGGTTCAGCCATCTACTCTCCGTTTTGCCTCTTTCATGTTTGTCCTTGCAGGTTATAGTCCCAAGTTTCCATTTTTCTCTCCGTTCTTTCACAGGATGTGGGCATCGCTGGCAAGGCCAGAATTTCTTTCCTCTGTGTCTAATTTCCCTAGAACGGAGTGGCTTTCTCAGCCTTTTCCAGAGGGCAATTAAGAGAGATTGCTGTGGCTCTGGAGTTACATGTAGGCCAGACTGGGTAAGGATGGCAGATTTCCTTCCCTAAAGGACATTAGTGAACCAGATGGGTTTTTGGGACAATGGTTTCATGGTCATCATTAGACTTTTAATTCCAGATTTGTATTGAACTTAAACATAGTGGGATTCGAACATCAGATTTCCATCCCCAGATGTGTTTTTAGAAACATAGGAAATAGGTTCAGGAGTAGGCCATTCAGCCCTTCAAGCCTGCACCACCATTCAATATGATCATAGCTGATCATGCACTTTCAGTATCCCACTCCCTCTTTCTTTCCATACTCCTTGATCCCTTTAGCCGCAAGGGCCACGTCCAGCTCCCTCTTGAATATATCTAACGAACTGGCCCCAACAGCTTTCTGTGGTAAAGAATTCCACAGGTTCATAACTCTCTGAATGAAGAAGTTCTTCCTCATCTCAGTTCTGATTGGCTTACCCCTTATTCTTAGACTGTGACCCCTAGTTCTGGACTTCCCCAGCATCGGGAACATTCTTCCCACATCTAGCCTGAGCAGTCTCATCAGGATTTTATATGCTTCTATGAGATCCTCTCTCATTCTTCTAAATTCCAGTGAGTACAAGCCTACTCGATCCAGTCTCTCTTCATATGTCAGTCCTGCCATTCCAGGAATCAATCTGGTGAACCTTTGCTGGACTCCCTCAATAGCAACAATGTCCTTCCTCAGACTAGGAGACCAAAACTGCACACAATACTCAAAGTGTGGCCTCCCCAAAGCCCTGTGTAATTGCAGCAAGACATCCTTACTCCTATACTCAAATCCTCTTGCTATGAAGGCCAGCATGCCATTAGCTTTCCTCACCGCCTGCTGTACCTGCATGCCAACATTCAGCAAGTGTTCCACCATGAAACCCAGGTCACTTCCCTTTTTCCTAAACTGCCACCATTCAGATAATAATCTTCCTTCCTGTTTTTGCCACCAAAGTGGATAACCTCACATTTATTCACATTATATTGCATAGAATCATAGAATCATAGAAACCCTACAGTACAGAAAGAGGCCATTCGGCCCATCGAGTCTGCACCGACCACAATCCCACCCAGGCCCTATCCCCATATCCCTACATATTTACCCACTAATCCCTCTAACCTACGCATCTCAGGACACTAAGGGGCAATTTCTTTTTTAGCATGGCCAATCAACCTAACCCGCACATCTTTGGACTAGTATTTGCCCACTCAGTATTGGACTAGTATTTGCCCACATCATGTGCCTAGTATTTGCCCACTCAGTCAGCCTGTCCAAGTCACCCTGCAGCCTCTGAGCATCCTCCTTACAGCACACACTGCCACCCAGCTTAGTGTCATCTACAAATTTGGAGATATAGCATTCAATTCCTTCATCCAAATCATTAATGTATACAGTGAACAGCTGGGGTCCCAGCACTGAACTCTGCGGTACCCCACTAGTCACTGCCTGCCACTCTGAAAATGACCCGTTTATTCCCACTCTCTGCTTTCTGTCTGCCAACCAGTTCTCTATCCACATCAATACATTACCCCCAATACCATGAGCTTTAATTTTGCTCACTAATCTCTTGTGTGGGACCTTGTCAAAAGCCTTTTGAAAGTCCAGATACACAGCCTCCACTGGTTCATCCTTGTCCAGTCTGCTGGTCACATCCTCAAAAAATTCCAGAAGCTTTGACAAGCACAATTTCTCTTTAATGAATCCATGCTGACTTGGACCGATCCTGTCACTGCTTTCCAAATGCTCAGTTATTACATCCTTAATAATTGACTCCAGCTGCTATGGTAGGATTTGAACTCACGGTGCCTGAACATTAGCCTGGAATTACTTATCCAGTGACAATACCACTACACCACCGTCTCCCCATGCCTGTATTACTGCCTGTATGTCACGTAGGAAGGAGGAACAGCTGAGGGAATTTACTGGGTTTAGACTTCATTCCCAATTATCATTAGAGAAACTACATTTGCAATGTCTTTACCCTGTAGCAATTTCTTTAGCAGCAGGTGGTCTTGTTAATCTGGCCATCTGATTGAATAGTCAAATCTGCCAATTAAATAATCAGAAGCAAAATAGATCTGGAAATGGAAATGCACGGTTTGTAGGTATGGAATTAACCTCTTCCCTGCTTCATGAGCCCTGTTGTTAATCCTTGTTCACCATCACAGGTAGCTTTTCAGTGAATGGCGTTGCGATGATACACCTCACTATTGATCTAAATGACCAGATGTAGGCATCATATGATATCTCATCACTAACATATATTGTGCATATATACCAAGATATTTGGAAGCTGAAGCTTTAAAGGCTATTTCATAATAAATGGCACGGTGGCGAGCACTGCTGCCTCACAGCGCCAGGGACCCAGGTTCAATTCCCGCCTTGGGTGACTGTCCGTGTGGAGTCTGCACGTTCTCCCCATGTCTGTGTGGGTGTCCTCCGGGTGCTCCAGTTTCCACCCACAGTCTAAAGATGTGAGGGTTAGGTGCATTAGCCATGTTAAATTGCCCCTAAGTGTCCCAAGATGTTTAGGTTTGGAGTGGCACGGTGACACAGTGGTTAGCACTGCTGCCTCACAGCACCAGTGATCCGGGTTCGATTCCCGGCTTGGGTCACTGTCAGTGTGGAGTTTGCACATTCTCCCTGTGTCTGTGTGGGTTTCATCCGGGTGCTCCAGCGTGGGTTTCCTCCGGGTGCTCCGGTTTCCTCCCACAGTCCAAAGATGTGCAGGCTAGGTGGATTGGCCATGCTAAATCGCCCCTTAGTGTCAGGGGATTCGTATGGTAAATAAGTAGGGCTATGGGGATAGGGCCTGGGTAGGATTGTAGTCAGTGCAGACTCGAGGGGCTGAATGGCTTCCGAGGTTATAGAATCATAGAATCCCTACAGTACAGAAAGAGGCCATTCAGCCCATCGAGTCTGCACCGACCACAATCCCACCCAGGCCCTACCCCCATATCCCTACATATTTTACCCACTAATCCCTCTAACCTACACATCTCAGGACACTAAGGGGCAATTGAAGCATGGCCAATCAACCTAACCCGCACATCTTTGGAATGTGGGAGGAAACCGGAGCACCCGGAGGAAACCCACGCAGACACGAGGAGAATGTGCAGACTCCACACAGACGGTGACCTAAGCCAGGAATCGAGCCCAGGTCCCTGGAGCTGTGAAGCAGCAGTGCTAACCACTGTGCTACCGTGCCGGTTAGGGGAATTTGTGGGGTAAATATGTGAGGTTACAGGGTAAGCTTGGGTATGATTTGGTGTAGACTCGATCAGCTGAATGGCCTCCTTCTCCTCTGTAGGGATTCTAAATAAACACGGTTTGACAGATTATTTGAGACAAGATTTCAGTTCAGCGCATACTGGAATTTACACGTGTCACAAAGACAGTTTTGTTTTTGAGATGATTTGGACAGCTCTGAGCGGGAGTGGAGAGTAGAATCACAGAGTCCCTAACTGCAGAAGAGATCATTCAGCCCATTGAGTCTGCACTGAATCGCTGACAGACCATCTGACCCAGGCCCTCTTCTCCCACCCTCACCCCACCTTTGCCATGTCTAATTCCCCTAACCTACACATTCTAAGACACCAAGGGGCAATTTAGCATGGCCAATCCACCTAACCTATCCCCATTACCCCATGTATTTACACCACTAATCCCCCTAACCTACGCATCTTGAGACCTGAAGGAACAATTTAGCACGGCCAATCCACCTAACCTGCACGTCTTCGGACCGTGGGAGGAAACCGGAGCACCCGGAGGAAACTGGAGCACACACAGGGAGAACATGTAAACTCCACGCAGACAGTCACCCAAGGCCGGAATCGAACCTGGGTCCCTGGCGCTGTGAGGCAGAAGTGCTAACCACTGAGCCACCTCTGACCTGCTTTCTGGTTTAGTTCCACCAGATACAAGTTAGAGCAAAAAAAATTGGCTCACATGGATACTAGTTTTTCAGCTTTTTAACATCTCTGGATGGAGATCCAGATAGACACCTGTCTTCTGATTCACTTGCAGCAGTCTTCAGAGAAAGATCTAACTTCAAACCACATAACTTCAGAGAAAGAGACCAATTTTCTGGCAGATCCCAGTCTCCAATCTTCAGAGAGAGAAAGAGCTACTTGTCTCTTTATCTTCCAATCAGCAACTGAACTGGGTTTCTCTCGTCGAGTCTAGCCCCACTTAGTCACATGTCTTTTCCATGTCAAAACCCTAACCAAACCCCACTCTGAAAAACTCCAGGAGAAAACACTCACATAACAACTCTACATTATTTTAGATTAAAACAAACATCCCAGCAATTAGGATAATTATACTGCTGCATTAACAACAGGGACAGTCAGCAATAGAGAAAGTGGCACCAGTAACTAGAAGTGATTGCTAAAAAAACCCTAGTACAAGAAATATGACACAAGTACATTTCTCAAAGGCATATCTATACAGAGTTATGGGCGGCTCGGTGGCACAGTGGTTAGCATGGCTGCCTCACAGCGCCAGGGTTCGATTCCCAACTTGGGTCACCGTCTGTGTGGAGTTTGCACGTTCTCCCCGTGTCTGCGTGGGTTTCCTCCGGGTGCTCCAGTTTCCTCCCACAGTCCGTAAGACATGCTGGTTAGGTGAATTGGTTGTGCTAAATTCTCCCTCAGTGTTACCCAAACAGGCGCCAGAGTGTGGCGACTAGGGGATTTTCACAGTAACTTCATTGCAGCGTTAATGTAAGCCTGCTTGTGACGTTAATAAATAAACTTTAACTTTAATCCTCCTCGTTTAATCCCAACTCTAGCAAATGTATTAAAGCACCTCAAAGTGCAACATGACCGATGTATATAGTTTGTAAAGAATTTTACTCTTTATAATGAAAATATTGAAATGTTGGAATGCTCTCATTACAGGACTGAAGCACATCAGCATGCATCTTGATCTTTGGAGAAAATGCACTTTACTGTTAGAACAAATTGAAATGCTTCAGATTTTATATGAATAAAGTATATTTTTGGAAATAAAAACTATCTCTGTAAAGTTGTTTTGGTTGCTTTGAAGCACTTCAAAGTGCAATGCGATCTGTTTTTAAAGTTTATTTATTAGTGTCACAAGTAGGTTTACATTAACACTGCAATGAAATTACTGTGAAAATCCCCTAGTTGCCACACTCCGGCGCCTATTCGGGTACACTGAGGGAAAATTTAGCACGGCCAATGCACCCTAATCAGCACGTTTTCCAGACTGTGGGAGGAAACTGGAGGAAATCCACGCAGACACGGAGAAAACATGCAAACTCTGCACAGACAGTGACCCAAGCTGGAAATTGAACCCAGGTCCCTGGCACTGTGAGGCAGCAGTGCTGACCACTGTGCCACTGTGCTGATCTGCGTAGAAAACCTGAATACTATTGCAGTTTCTGTGAAGGCCATTTTGAAATGTTTGCAATGTTCTTTCAAATATTTTACAGATAAAGTATATATTTGCAAAAAAAATACAAAGGTCACTCACTCCTTGGCCTTTCAGCTAAGATCAAGCGTGAGATCAGGTGTAATGCCTGTTCTTGTCAGCTTGGACCTGGTGTGTCCCTTGTCCAGGGACCTTGAATTGTGGGTGAACAGTGGCACAGTGGTTAGCACTGCTGCCTCACAGTGGCAGGGACCCGGGTACGATTCCCAGCTTGGGTCACTGTCTGTGTGGAGTCTGCACGTTCTCCCTGTGTCTGCGTGGGTTTCGTCCGGGTGCTCCGGTTTCCTCCCACAGTCTGAAAGACGTGCCGGTTAGGTGCATTGACCGTGCTAAATTCTCCCTCAGTGTACCCGAACAGGCGCCGGAGTGTGGCGACTAGGAGATTTTCACAGTAACTCCATTGCAGTGTTAATGTAAGCTGACTTGTGACACTAATAAATAAACTTAAGCAAATAAATTGGATGTATTTTTTGGACTAATCAAGGAGATGGGTTATGGACTTTTCTCATCCACTTTGTGCATTGACTTTGTAATTCGGAGGAAGGAATGAATGAATTTTAAAAATGGAAAGTCCACTCATCCTTCAAGCCGATTTTTGAACAAATCCAAGATCCCTCCAGAACGAAGTGCCAATGCGACCGTCCCCTGAAATGTTTCATCTCAATGTAAGAGGATGTTTCTGCAGGTTATTATTACCACACGGTGTCTTGCTTATAGGCGTGGGCGTTCCTCACTTAACAGGAAATGGAAGACGTTCCTCTGCTTCAGTGCACTTAATGGAGCACCAACAAAGCAGCAGGAGCTTGCATCCCAGAATGAGTTAATTATCTGTGGTTAATACGTTTGCAATATGGGAACACTCTCATGCCTCCCGGCACCTTCTCTAATAACTGGTTACAGGGAGTTTCTTTTCTGAGGAAGGATGTTCTTGCTCTCGAGGGAGTGCAGCGAAG
Organism: Mustelus asterias; assembly: GCF_964213995.1. NCBI lineage: Eukaryota > Metazoa > Chordata > Chondrichthyes > Carcharhiniformes > Triakidae > Mustelus > Mustelus asterias. Next base: position 61,076,923 of record NC_135823.1, on the reverse strand, counting down.
GTTTACCAGGCTGATTCCGGGGATGGCGGGACTGATGTATGAGGAGAGATTGACTAGGTTAGGATTCTTTTCACTGGAATTCAGATGAATGAGGGGGGATCTCCTGGAGACTTATAAAATTGTAACAGGACTAGACAGGGTAGATGCAGGGAGGATGTTCCCAATGGTGGGGCAATCCAGAACCAGGGATCACAGTCTGAGGATTCGGGATAGACCACTTAGGACGGAGGTGAGGAGATATTTCTTCACCCAAAGAGTGGTGAGCCTGTGGAATTCAGTACCACAGGAAATAGTTGATGTCAAAACATTTGGGGCGAATGGGATCAAAGGTTATGGGGAAAAAGCAGGATTAGGCTATTGAGTTGGACGATCAGCCATGATCATAATGAATGGTGGAGCAGGCTCGAAGGGCCGAATAGCCTCCTCCTGCCCCTATCTTCTATGATTCTGTGTTTACTGATGGTGATCTTAGAGTCAGCTGAGTATCTACCCTCTGGCTGAAGAGTGGTCAAGTCACACAGTCAAAAGAAAAGGGGATTTTTCAAAACAAAAACAAGAATCTCCAAAAGGGAAGTAAAAAGGTAAAGTTAAAGTTTCTTCATTAGTCGCAAGTAGGCTTACATTAACACTGCAATGAAGTTACTGTGAAATTCCCCTAGTCGCCACACTCCGGCGCCTGTTCGGGTCAACGCACCTAACCAGCACGTCTTTCGGACTGTGGGAGGAAACCGGAGCACCCGGAGGAAACCCACGCAGACACGGGGAGAACATGCAAACTCCACACAGACAGTGACCCAAGCCAAGAATCGAACCTGGGTCCCTGGTGCTGTGAGGCAGCAGTGCCAACCACTGTGCTACCGTGCACTGGTATCATCGCTGTGTCAGTAATCCAGAGACCCAGGGTAATGCTCTGGGGACCCGGGTTCAAATCACACCACAACAGGTGATGGCGTTTAAATTCAATTTGTAAAAATCTGTATGATGAAAGTGACCATGAAAGCATTGTTATAAAAAGTTATCTGGTTCACGAATGTTCTTTAGGAAAGGAAATCTGCCGTCCTTACTTGGTCTGGCCTACATGTGACTCCAAATTTTTTTGTGTTCATTCGTGGGACATGGGTGTCGTTGTCTGGTCAACATTTATTGCCCATCCCTAGTTGCTCTTGGAGGGCAGTTGAGAGTTAACCACATTGCTGTGGGCCCTGGAGTCACATGTAGGCCAGACCAGGTAAGGACGGCAGATTTCCTTTCCTAAAGGACATTAGTGAACCAGATGGGTTTTTCTGACAATCAACTATGGTTATCAGTAAATTTTTAATTGCAGATTTTTTTTATTGAATTCAAATTCCAGCATCTGCCGTGGTGGGATTTGAACCCGGGCCCCCAGGACATTAGTTGATTTTCTAGATCAATCATCTAGCGACAATACCACTAGGCCATCACCTCCCCTGATCTACAGCAATGTGGTTGACTCTTAATTACCCTCTGAATTGGAGCAAGCCACTCAATCGTAACAAACCACTACAAAGACTACAAAAAGGAATTAAACCCAACAGACCGCCCGGCATCGACCCAGGTCGGTTGTGATGGTTGGAGATCAATCATCTCAGTTCCAGGACAACACTGCAGGAATTCCTCAGGGGAGTGTCCTAGGCCCAACCATCTTCAGCTGCTTCATCAATGGCCTGCCTTCCACCATAAGGTGGAGATGCCTGCGTTGGACTGGGGTAAACACAGTAAGAGTTTTAACAACACCAGGTTAAAGTCCAACAGGTTTATTTGGTAGCAAATGCCATTAGCTTTCGGAGCGCTGCTCCTTCGTCAGATGGAGTAGAAATCTGCTCTCAAACAGGGCACAGAGACACAAAATCAAGTTACAGAATACTGATTAGAATGCAAATCTCTACAGCCAACCAGGTCTTAAAGATACAGACAACATGAGTGGAGGGAGCATTAAGCACAGGTTTAAGAGATGTGTATTGTCTCCAGACAGGACAGCGAGTGAGATTCTGCAAGTCCAGGAGGCAAACTGTGGGGGTTACTGATAGTGTGAAATAAACCCAACATCCCGGTTTAGGCCGTCCTCATGTGTGCGGAACTTGGCTATCAGTTTCTGCTCAGCGACTGCGCTGTCGTGTGTCGTGAAGGCCGCCTTGGAGAACGCTTACCCGAAGATCAGAGGCTGAATGCCCATGACCGCTGAAGTGTTCCCCCACAGGAAGAGAACAGTCTGGCCTGGTGATTGTCGAGCGGTGTTCATTCATCCATTGTCGTAGCGTCTGCATGGTTTCCCCAATGTACCATGCCTCGGGACATCCTTTCCTGCAGCATATCAGGTAAATAACGTTGGCCGAGTTGCAAGAGTAGGTACTGTGTACCTGGTAGATGGTGTTCTCACGTGAGATAATGGCATCCGTGTCGATGATCCGGTACGTCTTGCAGAGGTTGCTGTGGCAGGGTTGTGTGGTGTCATGGTCACTGTTCTCCTGAAGGCTGGGTAGTTTGCTGCGGACAATTATCCGGGACTGAAGGCTGATAAATCCCGATGGCCTGATAATCTACATCCCAGGATACTAAAGGAGGTGGTCATGGAAATAGTGATTGCGTTAGTTGTCATCTTCCAAATTCTGTAGATTCTGGAACAGTCCCAGCAGATTGGAGAATGGGAAATGTAACCCTGCTATTTAAAAAGGGAGGGAGGGTGAAAGCAGGGAATTACAGATCGGTTACGAACATCAGTAGAAGGGAAAATGCGAGAGTCAATTATAGAGGATGCAATAACCAGACACTTGGAAAATGTTAATGGGATTAGGCAAAGTCAACATGGGTTTGTGAAAGCGAAACCATGTTTGACAAACCTGCTGGAGTTTTCTTTGAGGATATAACCAGTAGAATAGATAAAGGTGAACCAGTCAGTGGCAGTATATGTACCATCTACAAGATGCACTGTAGGATCTCACCAAGGATCCTCAGGCAGCACCTTCTAAACCCGCAAACAGTACCATTAAAATGATACAGGCAGCAGATAACTGGGAACACCATCATAGAATCATAGAATCCCTGCAGTGCAGAAGGAGGCCATTCGGCCCATCGAGTCTGCACCGACCACAATCCCACCCAGGCCCTATCCCCATAACCCCATGCATTTACCCTAGCTAGTCCCCCTGACACTAAGGGGCAATTTAGCATGGCCAATCAACCGAACCCGCACATCTTTGGAGTGTGGGAGGGAACCGGAGGAAACCCACGCAGACAACGTGCAAACTCCACACAGACAGTGACCCAAGCCGGGAGTCGAACCCGGGTCCCTGGCGCTGTGAGGCAGCAGTGCTAACGACTGTGCCGCCGTGCCACCCACCTGGAGGTTCCTCCCCAAGTCACTCACCATCCTGATTTTGAAATTATCGCCACTCCTCGCTGTCACAGGGTCAAATCCTCGAACTTCTTCCTTAACAGCACAGTAGATGTACCTACACCACATGGACTGCAGCGGTCCAAGAAGGCAGCTCAACACCACCTTCTGAAGGAACATTAAGGATGGACAATAAATGCTGGTCTAGCCAGTAACACCCCCATCCCATAAATAAAATGCTTAAGAAGTGCATTGTGTTTAAAAATTGGCAAGTCAAGTTGCAGCTTTACAGAACTTTACTTAGGCCGCACTTGGAATATAGTGTTCAATTCTGGTCGCCACACTAGCAGAAGGATGTGGAGCCTTTGGAGAGGGTACAGAAAAGATTTACCAGGATGTTGCCTGGTATGGAGGGCATTAGCTATGAGGAGAGGTCGGAGAAACTTGGTTTGTTCTCACTAGAACGACGGAGGTTGAAGGGCGACCTGATAGAAGTCTACAAGATTATGAGAGGCATGGACAGAGTGGATAGTCAGAAGCTTTTTCCCAGGGTGGAAGAGTCAATTACTAGGGGGCACAGGTTTAAGGTGCGAGGGGCAAGGTTTAAAGGAGATATACGAGACAAGTTTTTTACACAGAGGGTGGTGGGTGTGCCTGGAACACGCTGCCGGGGGAGATAGTGGAAGCAGATATGATAGTGACTTTTAAGGAGCATCTTGACAAATACATAATAGGATGGGAATAGAGGGATATGGACCCCGGAAGAGTTGGGGGTTTTAGTTCAGTCGGTGCAGGCTTGGAGGGCCAAAGGGCCTGTTCCTGTGCTGTAATTTTCTTTGTTCTTTGTTCTTTGGATGTGGTATATTTGGATTTTCAAAAAGGTTTTGACAAAGTGCCACATAAAAGGTTTGTGTGCAAAATTAAAGTGCATGGGATTGAGAGTAATATATTGGCATAGATTGAGAATTGGTTAGCAGATAGGAAACAGAGAGTAGGAATGTATGGGTTGTATTCAAAGTGGCAGGCAGTGACTAGTGGAGTCCCGCAGGGATCCGGGCTTGGGCCCCAGCTATTCACAATATATATCAATGATTTGGATGCAGGAACCAAAAGTAATATTTCCAAGTCTGCTGACAATGTGAGACTTGGTGGGAAGGTGAGTGGTGAAGACAATATTAAGAGGTTTCAAGGTGATTTAGACAGGTTGAGTGAGTGGGCAAATACAAGGCAGATACGGTGTAATGTGGATAAATGGGAGGTTTTCCACTTCGGATGGAGAAACAGAATGGCAGAGTATTATTTAAATTGTGATAGATTGGGAAATGTTGTACAAAGGGACCTGGTTGTCCTAGTGCACCAGTCACTGAAAGCAAGTATGCAGGTACAACAAGCAGTTAGAAAGGCAAATGGTATGTTGGCCTTCATTGCAAGAGGAGTTGAGTACAGGAACAAGGCTGTCTTACTGCAGCTGTACAGTAAGAGACCACACCTGGAGTATTGTGTGCAGTTTTGGTCTCCCCTCCAAGCAACACATCATTCTGACTTGGAAATATATTGCTGTTCCTTCACTGTCGCCGGGTCAAAATCTTGGAACTCCTTCCCTAATAGCACTGTGGGTGTACCTATGCAGTAAGAGTTTTAACAACACCAGGCTGAAGTCCAACAGGTTTATTTGGTAGCAAATACCATTAGCTTTCGGAGCGCTGCTCCTTCGTCAGATGGAGTGGAAATCTGCTCTCAAACAGGGCATACAGAGACACAAAATCAAGTTACAGAATACTGATTAGAATGCGAATCTCTACAGCCAACCAGGTCTTAAAGATACAGACAATGTGAGTGGAGGGAGCATTAAGCACAGGTTAAAGAGATGTGTATTGTCTCCAGACAGGATGGCCAGTGAGATTCTGCAAGTCCAGGAGGCAAGCTGTGGGGGTTACTGATAGTGTGACATAAACCCAACATCCCGGTTTAGGCCATCCTCATGTGTGCGGAACGTGGCTATCAGTTTCTGCTCAGCGATTCTGCGCTGTCGTGTGTCGTGAAGGCCGCCTTGGAGAACGCTTACCCGAAGATCAGAGGCTGAATGCCCATGACCGCTGAAGTGTTCCCCAACAGGAAGAGAACAGTCTTGCCTGGTGATTGTCGAGCGGTGTTCATTCATCCGTTGTCGTAGCGTCTGCATGGTGTACCTATGCCACATGGACTGCAGTGGTTTAAAAGGCAGCTTAGCTCCACCTTCTCAAGGGGCAATTAGGGATGGGCAATAAATGTTGGCCTAGTCAGCTTCACCCACATCTTAGAAATTAATATTTTTAAATCTAGAAAATTTCTGGTCAGCAATTGTATTGACAGCCAGAAAATCCCTTCTCACAAATCTTCCAAACCACAATAGGAAAAGGAGATATACAAAGAACAAAGAACAATACAGCACAGGAACAGGCCCTTCGGCCCTCCAAGCCCGCGCCGCTCCCTGGTCCAAACTAGACCATTCTTTTGTATCCCTCCATTCCTACTCCGTTTATGTGGCTATCTAAATAATTCTTAAACGTTCCCAGTGTGTCCGCCTCCACCACCTTGCCCGGCAGCGCATTCCAGGCCCCCACCACCCTCTGTGTAAAATACATCCTTCTGATATCTGTGTTAAACCTCCCCCCCCTCACCTTGAACCTATGACCCCTCGTGAACGTCACCACCGACCTGGGAAAAAGCTTCCCACCGTTCACCCTATCTATGCCTTTCATAATTTTATACACCTCTATTAGGTCACCCCTCATCCTCCGTCTTTCCAGTGAGAACAACCCCAGTTTACCCAATCTCTCCTCATAACTAAGCCCCTCCATACCAGGCAACATCCTGGTAAACCTCCTCTGCACTCTCTCTAAAGCCTCCACGTCCGTCTGGTAGTGTGGAGACCAGAACTGGGCGCAGTACTCCAAATGCGGCCGAACCAACGTTCTATACATCTGCAACATCAGACCCCAACTTTTATACTCTATGCCCCGTCCTATAAAGGCAAGCATGCCACATGCCTTATTCACTACCTTCTCCACCTGTGACGTCACCTTCAAGGATCTGTGGACTTGCACACCCAGGTCCCTCTGCGTATCTACACCCTTTATGGTTCTGCCACTTATCGTATAGCTCCCCCCTACGTTAGTTCTACCAAACTGCATCACTTCGCATTTATCTGGATTGAACTCCATCTGCCATTTCTTTGCCCAAATTTCCAGCCTATCTATATCCTTCTGTAGCCTCTGACAATGTTCCTCACTATCTGCAAGACCAGCCATTTTTGTGTTGTCCGCAAACTTATGAAAGCAGCAGATATGAAATACTTAGGCCCAATATAGTCAACTTTTCATACAATTCACTTAGGATTCTTGTTTAGGCTTTTGGAAGGACAGGGTGGGAAACCTCGGAAGCAGCAGAAAATGAATTGTCAATCATCTCCATGGTACAAAAGTGATCGAGGATGTTTTAAAATGTGTGTTGATAGGATGTGAGGGTCATGAGTTAGACCACCTTTTATTGGCCATGCTTAACTGCCCTTCAGAATGTGGTAGTGAGCGGCCTTCTTGAAAAGTTGCTGTCCGTGTGGTGTAGGCACACCCACAGTACTAATTTATAAAAATTCACGGTTTTGGGTGGGCTCCGTAACAAAAACACAGTTTTTAGAATCCCTACAATGTCAAAGGAGGCCATTCGGCCCATTGAACCTGAACCAACAACAATTCCACCCAGGCCCTATCCCTGTAACCCCACACATTTACTCTGCTAATCCCCCTGACACTAAGGGGAAAGTTAGCATGGCCAATCAACCTAACCTACACATCTTTGGACTGTGGGAGGAAACCCATGCAGACACGGGGAGAACGTGCAAACTCCACACAGGCAGTGACCCGAGCCAGGAATCGAACCTGGGTCCTTGGTGCTGAGAGGCAGCAGTGCTAACCACTGTGCCATCGTGCCGTGGTTAGAAACATTGATAACAGTTTTAGACATACTGGTAAAATTGGGGGTAATTTTCAGTTGGGCAGTAGAGTTGATCACTTGCCTCTCACACAACTTTCCCCCATTATTTTTTCATGGAAGTCAACAGTACAGAAATCGTGGGGGTATTTCAACTGGCATCTTTTGAAATTGTTTCATTTTTTGAAGGTGTCTTTGTGAACTGCAACGAGCCCCCGACCCACCCCGCAACACCCCCCCACCTCAGTTTGTTCCTACATTTATAAGCTGGTTCCTGGATGTGGAATACAATGCAGCAAGTTGCTGAGCTCAGAGAATACAGTCTCCCAGAGGCTGGCAGACACCCAGGGTGGGAGTTTTCCAGGCCCACAGCACCTGAAGCCAACGGAACTGTTGCTGGTCCTTCAAATTTCCCAGTCCCTCCCACGACAATTCCCGCGACAGGCGGGACCGGAAACCGCCCCCACCCCCCTCCTCTCCGCCCCCATCCTTACTAATCCTGTCCACCTTCCAGTGGTACCAACCCTATCACCTGAGATTGAAGTGAAGAAATGCATAACCTCATTAACCCTCCAGACCTGAAGGTGGCGACGTTTGGCAGGGACATTTACAGCAGTGCATTAAATAAAGACATTTGACAGAACTTTTGACACAATCCTTGAAAACGGAGGATGAGTTTTACAAAAAATATTGTTGAATCCCTACAATGCAGAAGGAAGCCATTCGGCCCATTGAGTCTGCATTGATTCGCTGACAGATTATCTTAACCTGCCCCTCTCCCCCACCCCATCCCCGTAACACCTGTATATTCACCATGGCTAACCCCATCTAACCTGCACATCTTGGGACATTAAGAATCAATTTAGCATGACCAATTAACCTAACATGCACATCTTTGGAGTGTGGGAGGAAACCGGAGCACCCGGAGGAAACCCACGCAGACACGGGGAGAACGTGCAGACTCCGCACAGACAGTGACCCAAGCTGGGAATCGAACCTGGGTCCCTGGCACGGGTGAGGTATCAGTGCTAACCACTGTGCCACCGTGCCACTCACAGAGTTATATAAAATGACGGTGCAAGTTGTATTTCATCGCCAGCCTGGACATGTATTGCAGTGCAACACATAGAATGACCAGAGTATCACACCCATTATCAACTGCGTTTTAATAGTTAATGCGGCGGTTCACGATGGTTAGCATACTGTCTCACAGCGCCAGGGACCCGGGTTCGATTCCCGGCTTGTTTCACTGTCTGTGCGGAGTCTGCACATTCTCCCCGTGTCTGCGTGGGTTTCCTCCGGGTGCTCCGGTTTCCTCCCACAGTCCGAAAGACGTGCGGGTTAGGTGGATTGGCCGTGCTAAATTGCTCCTTAGTATCAGTGGGACTAGCTAGAGTAAATGCACGGGGTTATGGGGATAGGGCCTGGGTGGGATTGTGGTCGGAGCAGACTCCATGGGCTGAATGGCCTCCTTCTGTACTGTAGGGATTCTATGATTAGTAATGCTTTGAGTAATGAAAGCTTTGACCTGACTCTCTGAGCATCATGACAGATGAATAGTGTGGGCCACACTAGCAATTTACATCAGTATTGTCAGTTGCTGTCTGCACAATCTGAATGAAAACTTCACATCAAATTAAAAGGAAGTGGACACCAGGAAGTGATTTCCAGGCTGTAACCTAATGCCAGGATTTATAACATGATCTGAACCCTTTGATTAGACTGCTGCCTTGTAATCTCTTGCAGACAGCCATTCATATAAGAGGCGTACTCAATACCGCAACAATTCTGTTCAAAGCCTTCGTCCCCTCTATATAATTCGATTACTAATCTATATATTTAACGCTTCTTCCGAGGAGAGCTTCTCTCTCCATCCACTCCGAATTTTTCTTCCATTTTGCTTTCTCCCTCCTGTTCTTACACCGAAGGAGTCTCGCAGATATTCCCAGTGTCCATCCCAACTTTTCCACACCCAGACATGCCAGACATGAGGTGGCACGGTGTCAGCACCAGCTTCTCCGCTTTAACTGAAGCCACTCACCCCGGCACCCATTCTAGGGCGGCACGGCGGCACAGTGGTTGGCACTGCTGCTCCACAGCACCGAGGGCCCGGGCTCGATTCCGGCCTTGGGTCACTGTCTGTGTGGAGACTGCACGTTCTCCCCGTGTCTGCGTGGGTTTCCTCCGGGTGCTCCGGTTTCCTCCCACAGTCCAAAGGTGTGCGGGTTAGGTTGATTGGCCATGTGAAATGGCCCCTTAGTGTCAGTGGTACAGCAGGGTAAATACAGGAGGGCGTTGTTATGGGGATAGGGCCTGGGTGGGATTGTTGTCGGTACAGACTCGATGGGTCAGATGGCCTCCTTCTGCAGTGTAGGGATTCTATGATTCAATGGAACACAATTTCCCTTTCACCAAACCATGTTGACTGTGCCTGATTGTATTCTGATTTTCCAAATGTCCTGGTACTATCTCCTTCGTGATGGATTCCAACGGTTTCCCGCTGACAGATGTTAGGTGAACTGGCCGAAAGTTTCCTGATTTCTGCCTCCCTGCTCTCTTGAATAGAGAGGTTACATTTGCAGCTTTCACAAAAGAGCCTTCTTCACCTCTCTCCCGATTTTGGCATTGAAGCAAATTGAGAGAGATGTAAAATAGCTGCCAATTCAGTGCCCGAACAGGCATCATCGGAGTGTGGCGACTAGGGGATTTTCACATTTTTGCAGTGTTAACGTAAGCCGACTTGTGACATTGATAAATAAACTTGGCACTAATTAAATCAGTGCAAACAACATTGGATCGTTGGGTGGACTGGCCCTTTAAATTCTCCCTCCACCTCCCCCTCCACAGCCCCCCCCCGCCCACCCCCACCCCAGCCCCCACCCGGTTACAATCTGAAATATTGTACAGTGGGGGTTCGATCCTGGTGAACACACACAGCACAATAAACAATAGTGCGATTGTCCTTGGCACCAGATAGAATGTGAGCGTTTCCTAACTATCGCAAACAAATCTTTCCTAGGTTACATTGTTGGGCACAAAGTGCGGGCATTGTAGAGGCAGGCGTGAGCCGAATACCAGAACATTTACAAAACCAACCACGGCCTTTGATCAGATTCACATTGACACTGCTGTTCAAATAAAATACAGCAACAAAGGGCTACTGTATTATCGTGGTACGCGAGCCATTGTGTCATGCATAGCGTGTGCCTCCCCTGCCCCAGGCATGTGAAGCACAGCAAAAAGCTAAACAATGGGGGGGGGGAAGTTGGCACCTCCAAGCGCACCAAAGCAAGTTGAATTTTCCCACCGAGAATTTATTATTGACGCCAAATAACAATGGCCAAATCCATAGAGAGGAACATGAACTCCAGTGTGGCATCGCACTGTGCGTGCATAAAGGACAATGGACAGGCAATACTGGACGGTTAAGTTTAAAGTTTATTTTATTAATGTCACAGGTAGGCTTACATTCATAGAATCATAGAAACCCTATAGTGCAGAAGGAGGCCATTCGGCCCATCGAGTCTGCACCGACCACAATCCCACCCAGGCCCTATCCCCACATATTTTACCCGCTAATCCCTCTAACCTACGCATCTCAGGACTCTAAGGGGCAATTTTTTAACCTGGCCAATCAACCTAACCCGCACATCTTTGGACTGTGGGAGGAAACCGGAGCACCCGGAGGAAACCCACGCAGACACGAGGAGAATGTGCAAACTCCACACAGACAGTGACCCGAGCCGGGAATCGAACCCAGGACCCTGGAGCTGTGAAGCAGCAGTGCTAACCACTGTGCTACCGTGCCGCCCCATAACACTGCAACGAAGTTACTGTGAAAATCCTCTAGTCGCCACACTCCGGCGCCTGTTCGGGTAACACTGAGGGAGAATTTAGCATGGCTAATGCACCCTACCTAACCAGTGCATCCTTTGGACTGTGGGAGGAAACTGGAGCAACCCGCAGGAAACCCACACAGACGCCGCGCAGACTCCGCACAGACAGTGACCAATGCCGGGAATCAAACCTGAATCCCTAGCGCTGTGAGGCAACAGTGTTAACGACTGTGCCATCGTCATTCAATAAGCAGGATAGCAATCACAATCAAAAATAATGGTGGGTTTGGTCCCTCCCGAGTCCAAGAGTGTGAAAGTTAACTGATGCGCTGTATCTGGCTCAGTTGAGATCTGTGAACCAGTTCTAAACCTGCACCTTTGTGATTAGTGCGATTATTTCACACACTTACTAACTGGATCACGTGTGTATATTTCCAAGTGAATTTATCTGCCTGAAATTGATGATAATTATACCTCTGTACCTCTTTAAATGTAGAATTACGTAGCAATTACCACAGGCTATTCGAACTAAACTGTTTAGTTTTTTCACATTAGCAGTGATTCTAACCCCATGCACCCACCCTGTCTCCATTTTCCTTTAACTCCTTTTGTTCAGCCACCCACCTAACCTGTTCCTAAATGTTGGCGTTATCTCCTGCTCTGTGAATTGTTCTAATAGTTCCCTGTAACCCTTTGCCTAAACAGTTTCCTCCTGCTCCCTAAAGCTTGTATCTATTTACCCTTGCTATAGACCTACAATCTGCTTTTGTCTATCCATCCCATTCAAAGAACAGTACAGCACAGGAACAGGCCCTTCGGCCCTCCAAGCCTGCGCTGATCATGATGCCTGCTTAAACTAAAACCATATGCACTTACGGAGTCCGTATCCTTCCATTCCCATCCTATTCGTGTATTCGTCTAGTTGCCCCTTAAATGCCGCTATCGTACCCGCTCCCACCACCTCCCCGGGCAGCACGTTCCAGACATTCACCACCCTCTGTGTAAAAAAAACTTGCCTCGCACATCTCCTCTAAACTTTGCCCAACGCACCTTAAACCCATGCCCCCTGGTACTTGACTTTTCTACCCTAGGAAAGAGCATCTGACTATCCACTCTGTTCATGCCACTCATAGTCTTGTAAACCTCTATCAGGGCGCACCTCAACCTCCATCGTTCCAGTGAGAACAAACCGAGTTTATCCAACCTCTCCTCATAGCTAATACCCTCCAGACCAGGCAACATTCCGGTAAACCTTTTCTCCAGAGCATCCACATCCTTCTGGTAGTGTGGTGACTAGAATTGTTGTACACCATATTCTAAATGAGGCCTAACTAGGGTTCTGTACAGCTGCAGCATGACCTGCCAATTTTTATACTCAATGCCCCGATCAATAAAGGCAAGAATGCCGTATGCCTTGTTGACTACCTTCTCCACCTGCGTTGCCACTTTCAGGATTGGAGCACATGCACGCCCAGATCTCTCTGCCTGTCAATACTCCTAAGCGTTCTACCATTTACTGTATTCCTTCGTAACTATAAAAACTTAATGCGAATGATTCTCCCGTACCAATGAAAGAACTCCCATTTTTACCATTTCCCAATGTTAAAAAGCATCTTAGTAAATCAGTGCTATGTCGTACTACTCAGTGTCTTTTTAAAACATTAATTATGGGATGTACTCGGATGGCACAGTGGTTGGCACTGTTGTCTCATAGCGCCAGGGACCCGGGTTCAGTTCCAGCCTCGGGTAACTATGTGGAGTTTAGTACGTTCTCCTTGTGTCTGCATGGATTTCCTCCCACAGTCCAAAGATGTGCAGGTTAGGTGGATTGTCCATGCTAAATTGCCCTATTGTGTCAGGGGGATAAGCAGAGTAAATATGTGGGGTTACAGGAATAGGGCCTGGATGGGATTGCTGTCGGCAGGCTCTTTCTGAATCTGTGATATGGGCGTAGCTGGCTAGATCGCCATCTATTGGTCGGAGTAGGGAAGGGGGGGCTTGCCCTTCTGTGTGTGAGGGTTGGGGTCATATCCCTTGTTTGCCAAGGGTGGTTGATGTCCTTATAGGGGGTGAGGAGGGGGTTAGGGAGTAAACTTAACTTTAAGAGTGGCGCCCCGGTATCTGAATCCTGCTTTGCCAGTGTGTTTCGGTTCCCCCTCTCCTGCAGGCTACGTGATCCACGCCAGAAATTGGCATTGTTAAATCAGGTTAGAAAAGGCATCTGTGAAACCAATGAGTCTCACACAGCTTTACTCACCTGCTCCAGCACTCTGTGAAAATTTGGGGGTAAGTTCCGCCCAGAGAATAGGGAGGACGTACTCTCAAGCCTCTCTGTTGCTGTGCAAAAACTGTTGTGTTCTCGGAGTCTTTGGTGCAAGTCCATGTCAATTCATTCCAAATCACCTCCCGACTCCCCAAAGCCTGTCCACCATTTACAAGGCACAAGTCACTTGCGCCACACAAATGCCAGGCAATGACCATCACCAATAAGAGACACTCGAACCACCGCCCCTTGACGTTCAATGGTGTAACCATCACTGAATCCCCCACTGTCAACATCCTTGGGGTTACCATTGACCAGAAACCCAACTGGACTCACCACATAAACACAATGGCTACAAGAGCAGGTCAGAGGCTAGGAATACTACAGTGAGAAACTCACCTCCTGTCTCCCCAAAGCCTGTCCATCATCTACAAGGCACAAGTCAGGAGTGTGATGGAATACTCCCCACTTACCTGGATGGGCGCAGCTCCAACAACACTCAAGAAGCTCAACACCATCCAGGACAAAGCAGCCCCGCTTGATTGGCACCACATCTATAAACATCCATTCCCTCCACCACCGATGCTCAGTAGCAGCAGTGTGTACCATCTACAAGATGCACTGCAGCAATTCACCAAAAATCCTTAGACAGCATCTTTTAAACCCATGACCACTTCCATCTAGAAGGACAAGTGCAGCAGATACATGGGAACACCACCACCAGCAAGTTCCCCTCCAAGCCACTCGCCATCCTGACTTGGAAATATATCGCTGTTCCTTCGCAGTCGCTGGGTCAAAATTCCCTCCCTAATGGCATTGTGGGTCAACCCACAGCACATGGACTGCAGCGATTCAAGAAGGCAGCTCACCACCACCTTCTCAAGGGTAACTAGGGATGGGCAAGAAATACTGGCCAGCCAGCGACGCCCATGTCCCATGAATAAATTTTTAAAAGTCCAACAGATTTGCAAGCCTGGTTTTAGTTACATCAATTCAAGTGGGTGTACTCTCCAGACGAACTCCATTAGCGTCTGGTCACAATACATGTAGTGATACGTGACTTCACACTTCCATTCCTTTTGCCTCGTTTTGCGTTTGTCTCTTTGAAAAATCGCATGTTTTAAATTACCTCCACATGTTGAAAAATGTCAGTGCTCCCTGGGCGTGCTAACTAGCGCTGAACAAGTCAAAAAACAACTGATGGCAAACAACCCTCGGACAACAGATGGCTTAATACGTAGGCCGTTTAATAGCTGGAAATGAAAACATACAATAACTGAAGAGGACTTTTCCAGATGTCAGCAGGACTGGGTAATGTGAAACCACAGAGATCGCAAACCTCAAGAACTCCACAAAAGCCAAGGGCACGGTCTTGCTCTGTGCAGACTCAGCTAGTCTCAGCTGGGAAAAGAAAAATCATGCACTTGCATTTGTCTGTTCTAAAGCACTTTACAGCCAATAAGACCATAAGACCATAAGACATAGGAGCAGAATTAGGCCACTCGGCCCATTGAGTCTGCTCCGCCATTCTATCATGGCTGATATTTTTCTCATCCCCATTCTCCTGCCTTTTTCCCCATAACCCCTGATCCCCTTCTTAATCAAGAACCTATCTATCTCTGTCTTAAAGACACTCAATGACCTGGCCTCCACAACCTTCTGCGGCAAAGAGTTCCACAGATTCACCACTCTCTGGCTGAAGATTCCTCCTCATCTCTGTTCTAAAGGATCATCCCTTTAGCCTGAGGAAGTACTCTTGAAGTGCATAGGCAGTGTTGGAATGCAGGAAAAATGGCAGCCAACTCATGCACTGTAAGATCCCACAAGCAGTAATGTGATAATGATCAGCTTATATTCATTTTTTTATTCTTTCATGGGATGTGGGCGTCACTGGCTGGGCCAGCATTTGTTGCCCATCCCTAATTGCCCCTGAACTGAGTCACTTGCTAGGCCATTTCAGGGGGGCAGTTAAGGGTCAACCACATTGCTGTGGGTCTGGAGTCACATGTAGGCCAGACCAGGTAAGGAAGGCAGATTTCCTTCCCTAAAGGGACATTAGTGAACCAGATGGGTTTTTCCAACAATTGACAATGGTTTCATGGTCATCAGTAGACTATTAATTCCAGATTTTTTTAATTGAATTCAAATTTCACCATCTGCCGTGGCAGGATTTGAACCCACGTCCCCAAAGCATTACCCTGGATTACCAATCTAGCGACAATACCACTACACCACTGCCTCCCCCAATCCATTAGGTGATGTTGGTCAAGGGCTTTAAATACTGCTCAAGATACCAGAGGCATCTCCACTGCACTTTCTCAATATGGTGCCATGCAATCTTCAAATGGGGCGGCACGGTGGCACAGTGGTTAGCACTGCTGCCTCACAGCGCCAGGGACCTGGGTTCGATTCCAGCCTCGGGTCACTGCCTGTGTGGAGTTTGCATGTTCTCCCCGTGTCTGCGTGGGTTTCCTCCGGGTGCTCCGGTTTCCTCCCACAGTCCAAAGATGTGCTGGTTGGGTGCATTGACCATGCTGCATTCTCCCTCAGTGTACCCGAACAGGCACCGGAGTGTGGCGACTGGGGGATTTTCACAGTAACTTAATTGCAGTGTTCGTGTAACCCCACTTGTGATATTAAGAAATAAAGAAATAAAATCCTCCGGATGCTCCAGTTTCTTCCCACAGTCCAAAGATGTGCAAGTTAGGTGGATCAGCCATGCTAAATTCACCCTAGTGTCAAGGGATTAGCAGATTAAATGTTAGGGTTACGGGGATAGGGCCTGGGTGGGATTGTGGTCAGTGCAGGCTCGATGGGCTGAATGGCCTCCTTCTGTACTGTAGGGATTCTATGGGATAGTCATTATGTAATGCTAGTTGATGGTTAAATACTGGTCAGGACACCAGGAACACCTCCCCTGCTCATCTTCAATGAGGTGCAGTCTTTCGGGTCATATTTAAAGTGAGGCCATCTCTCAGGTGGATCATAGAATCCTGACAGAAGAGGCCATTCAGCCCATCGAATCTGCACTGACTCTCCGACAGGGTATCTTACCCAGGTCTTCTTCCTCACCCTATCCCCGTAACCCCACATATTTAGCCCACTAATCCATCTAACCTACACATCTTGGGACACTAAGGGACAATTTAGCATGGTCAACCCACCTAACGACACATTGTGGGACACTAAGGGGTAATTTAGCATGGCCAATTCACCTAACCTACACATCTTTGGACTGTGGGAAGAAACTGGAGCATCCGGAGGAAACCATCTTGGGACACTAAGGGGCAAGTTAGCATGGCCAATCCACCTAACTGACACATTGTGGAATATTAAAGGGCAATTTAGCACGGCCAATCCACCTAACCTACACATCTTGGGACACTAAGGGGCAATTTAGCATGGCCAATCCACCTGACCTGCACATCTTGAGACACTAAGGGGCAATTCTGGCACTGTGAAGCAGCAATGCTAACCACTGTACCACCGTGCCGTGGTCATTATCGCATTACTGTCTGTGGGATCGTACTGTGCACAAATTGACTGTCAAGTTTGCTCACTGCTGCACTGGAATACCAGATGTGACTTTTGCAATGAACCCACAAACCTCAGCTGTCAGCAGGTAAAGCGATAAAGTTGATCTTGGTATCCCAGTATTTCCACCCTGAATTACTCCCAGAAAGTGAGTGAGCAGTGGGTGGTCTGATGTGGACAGAATCAGGATCGATCATGCTGCCCATCTCGTTATTTGAATAGTTTTATGATAGTCACAGAAAGAGTGGCTCCTTGGTAGAGTACTAATGGGCCCCTGGGATCAATGGTTGTAACTTGGCTTAAATCAGTGTCACTGAACTAACAGGATACAAGTGCCAACACTACATGAACCAATGTAGTACCTTTCCCAAATGTAATTCAGCATATCATATGGGGAGGCAATGGCCTAGTGGTATTATCGCTACGTTATTAATCCTCAGCTAATGTTCTGGGGACCCGAGTTCGAATCCCGCCACAGCAGATGGTAGAATTTGAATCCAATAAAAAATATCTGGAATTAAGAATCTACTGATGACCATGAAACCATTGTCGGAAAAACCCATCTGGTTCACTAATGTTCTTTAGGGAAGGAAATCTGCTGGTCTGGCCTACACGTGACTCCAGAGCCACGGCAATGTGGTTGAGTCTCAACTGCCCTCTAAACAAGGGGAACTAAGGATGGGCAAAAATTGCTGATGTGGAGATGCTGGGGTTGGACTGGGGTGAACACAGTAAGAAGTTTAACAACACCAGATTAAAGTCCAACAGGACTTTAGCTGTTGGACTTTAACCTGGTGTTGTTAAACTTCTTACAAAAATTGCTGGCCAGCCAGAGATGCCCATGTCCCACGAATGAATACAGAAAGTTAAATATTGGCATAGTTATCACTGGAAACAGCTTAACTCTCAAACAACCAACGCTCAAAGAAAATGCTTCAAAGACACTCTGAAGCCCTTCTTGAAATGCAGCAACATTGGCCTTGATGACTGGGAGGAACTTGCAACCGATTGTTCAGAATAGCGCCAATCCATCCGTCAAGCCATGGCACACTTTGGCCGGAATTTTACCGGCACGTTCGTCCGAGGTTCATACAATCCCGCCCGAGGCCAACGGAGAATGCCGTTCTCCGAGCCTCGCCTGCCGCTGGAATCGGGGCGAGTGCGACTCGGAGAACGGTATCCTCCGTTGGCCTCGGGCGGAATCGTACGAACCTCGGGCGAACATGCCGGTAAAGTTCCATCCTTTGAGTCTGAGCACCTTAGGCAGAGCGGTAACAGGGAAGTAAAGGAAAGGAAGAAAATTGGGCACTCCAGACGCCACTACCTGGACGTACCACCCCATAGACCCAGAGATCCAAAATGAGCCAGTTCCGTCACAATGCAGCGGAAACACTAAGCAAATGTCATCCTCCAACTGATAGAAGTCTACAAAATTATGAGAGGTGTAGACAGGGTGGATAGGCAGAGGCCTTTTCCCTCGGGTGGAAGGGTACAAGGGGGCACAGATTTAAGGTGAGAGGTAAGTTTGGGGGAAACAGGGGAAGTTTTCTGCACAGAGGGTGGTGGGTGCCTGGAACGCGCTGCCAGTGGAGGTGGTGGAAGCAAGCGCGTTAGCAACATTCGAGGTGTATCTTGATAGACACATGAACAAGAGGTGAACAGAGGGGTAGCAACCACATATCGGTGCAGGCTTGGTGGGCCGAAGGGCCTGTTCCTGTGCTGTACTTTGTTCTTTGAGAGAGAGCCAAAAACAATGGCTGGGAGCACACATTCAAAGGGTCTTTGTAGATGGCCTCTTGGTCTTCGTAAGATATCAGAGCAGAATGAGGCCATTCGGCCCATCGAGTCTGCTCCACCATTCGATCATGGCTGATATGCTCCTCATCCCCATTTTCCTGCCTTCTCCCCATAACCCTTCAACCCATTCCCAATTAAAAATCTGTCTAACCCCTCCTTAAAAGTCTTGAAGAGTGCATAACACAGATTATGCATGATGCAGGAGAGTTAAATATTGCCTAGAAACAAAACACTCATATTTCCCAGTCTGTTTGGAGCCTGTGCTGAGTTCATCTCTTAATCTGAATTAAACAAGCAGCAGTGTGAAAAAAACATGTGGATGCCACTGTGTTCCACAGATAATAAGGGATGGATAGGAACCATTAAGTATAAAGTCTACAATCTTTATTTTTGGCTACATCTGTACCAGCATTAGTTGCATTTAGATATTTAAGGTATCACCACTATATGATTACATAAAGTAGAGTTTAGCTGCTCTGTACACTCTGGGGCAGTATTGCAGCAATGGTTCCACTTCAACCCAAACATGTTATTCTTAATTAACAGTGTTGAGTGTCTGCTGAAACTGTACAGGGAGGTTTGAGCGATGCAAGTTCCCTCTGATAACTACCACCCATAGTTTTGTTGTGAGTGACTCATACTGCAGCGTTCAGCTGCCAGTCGCAGTGCTGTGGACTATTATTTCATTGAGTTTCAAAGGGAAATCACATCACTTGGATATTCGCAGAATATTTCACATCACCCAAAGCTTTCAATCAAAAGTGGGTAAAATACTAAATAGCATTCGCCTTAAAATCTTGTGATTGCAATTTCTGTTTATTGCAAGAGTGCGTAATGAATTAATGAGCAAGTTATAACATTTTGACGTATAAAATATGAAAAACAACAAGGAATTATATATATGTTAAGTTTATTTATTAGTGTCACAAGTCGGCTTACATTAACTCTGCAATGAAGTTACTCTGAAAATCCCCTAGTCGCCACACTCCTGTTCGGGTACACTGAGGGAGAATTTAGCTCGGCCAATGCATCTAACCAGCACGTCTTTCCGACTGTGGGAGGAAACCGGAGCATCCGGAGGAAACCCACGCAGACACGGGGAGAACATGCAAACTCCACATAGACACAGGGAGAACATACAGACTCCACACAGACAGTGACCCAAGCCGGGAATCGAACCCGGGTCCCTGGCGCTGTGAGGCAGCAGTGCTAACCCACTGTGCCACCGTGCTGCCCTTATGTTCAAATATTTGAGGGATTTTGATAGGTTGTTTTCACTGATAGGAAGTTCAGTAACCATGGCACACAGAGTTTAGATAATTGGCAAAACAAAATCCAGGGAGGGTTTGGGAGGGGAAGTCATTTTCCTACACAGCAAGTTATTACGATCTGGAGTGTATTGTCAGAAAGAAAGGGCCTTAAAAAGTGAAAACAGGATATTAAATTGAAAGAAGTGTTAGTAAATTGTTCTTCTACCAAACAGTCATCCAGACTCGAAACATTGGCTCTATTCTCTCTCCACAGATACTGTCAGACCGGCTGAGATTTTCCAGCATTTTCTGTCTTTGTTTCAGATTCCAGCATCTTGCAGTATTTTGCCTTTATATTAAATCACTGCTTTACCCGGAGCGAGCTTTTAGAGTTCTGGCTGGTGAGAAGGAACAAGATAAAAGAGCAGATAGAATTATAGAATCATAGAATGCCTACAGTGCAGAAGGAGGCCATTTAGCCCATCGAGTCTGCACCCCACCACAGTTCCACCCAGGTCCTATCCCCGTACGGCCAAGGTTGCATCTCTTGTGCTTGTATGGGAAGGTGGCATGGGGAAGGGGGGAAGGGTGTTGGAAGTGTTTAAGGAGTTGACCAGGGTGTCGAGGAGGGAAAGGTTCTTTCGAAATGCTGAAAGGGAACTGGAGGTAGTCCCTGCGCGTGACGTAGCCTCCTCTACACGAAGGAGACTGGGTGAGCGCTCCATCCAGTCCACAAGAATAACCCTGAGCTTTCCGTCAGCCCGCTGCCCTTTAAATGACCTGCCCCACTTCCACTTGAGGTCTCTGGCTTCAACACTGCTTCAATGAACTCAACGTAATCATAGAATAGAATGGTAGAATCCCTACAGTGCAGAAAGAGGCCATTCAGCCCATCCAGCCTGCACTGACAACAATCCCCACCCTATCCCCGTAACCCCATGTATTTACCCTGCTAATCTCCCTGACACTAAGGGGCAATCTCGCACGGCCAATCCACCTAACCCGCACATCTTTAGAGTGTGGGAGGATTTTCTCCGGCTTCCTCCCACAGTCCAAAAATGTGTGGGTTAGATTGATTGGCCATGCTAAATTGCCCCTTAGTGTCAGGGAGATTAGCAGAGTAAATATATGGGGTTACGCGATAGGGGCGAGGTGAGATTGTTGTCGGTGCAGGCTCGATGGGCCGAACGGCCTCTTTCCCCAACGTAGGGATTCAATGATTCTATGAAACCGGACACTTGGAGGAAACCCACGCAGACACGAGGAGAACGTGGAAACTTCACACAGTCACCCGAGGCCAGAAGTGAACCCGGGTCCCTGGCGCTGTGAGGCAGCTGTGCTGACAAAGAACAAAGAACAAAGAAAAGTACAGCACAGGAACAGGCCCTTCGGCCCTCCAAGCCCGTGCTGATTATGATGTCCTAATTAAACTAAAAGAAAACCTTCTGCCCTCACTCAGGCCGTATCCCTCTATTCCCTCGCTAACCACTGTGTCACCATGCTGCCATCATCTATTTCATCTACTTAGCTTCATCTAGTTCCACTGGGCACTTTATAGTCTGGACTCTGA
Organism: Mustelus asterias; assembly: GCF_964213995.1. Classification (NCBI taxonomy): domain Eukaryota; kingdom Metazoa; phylum Chordata; class Chondrichthyes; order Carcharhiniformes; family Triakidae; genus Mustelus; species Mustelus asterias. The sequence continues at coordinate 61,055,352 of NC_135823.1, read as the reverse complement.
CCGCATACTTGGTTCAATTGATTATTCTGCTCTTCCCATTTGCACCTCATGTAGAACCAGCTTTATTTTCTTTAATTGTTCTATTATTATCTCTCCTGCCTTCCATCCAATCACAGGCCTTCCCTTTTGTCCTTTCTCCACTCCCATGCTTCGAATCTCCTACACCTCTGACTTCCTTCCACTGGCAGAGAAAGGCCATCGACCTGAAGTGTTAGCTCTGGGTGGGATTTTTTCCTGTCCTGCCCGCCCCAGGACAGGATATAACCGCCTGAGATTAACGGACCTTTCGCTGATCCGCCAACTTGCCCGTCCCACCCACGACGATTCCCACGGAGGGCTGGACTGGAAGATTTAGGTCAACATTTCTGTCTCCATAGAATAAAAAAGGCAAATGGGATGTTGGCCTTTATTGCAAAAGGACTGGATTATAAGAGTAGGGACGTGTTGTTACAATTGTATAGGGTGTTGGCGAGACCACATCTGGAGTACTGTGCCCAGTTTTGGTCTCCTTATTTGAGGAGGGATATGGTGGCATTGGGGGCAGTTCAGGGGAGGTTCACCAGATTGATTGCGGGGATGAAGAGGTTGACGTATGAGGAGAGATTAAACAGTCTGGCTCGTACTCGCTGGAGTTTAGAAGGATGAGAGGGGATCTGATCGAGGGCACAGGTTGCGAGGCAATGGATTTAAAACTGAGATGAGGGGGAACTACTTCTCGCAGAGGGTGGTGAATTTGTGGAACTCGCTGCCCCATAGCACGGTGGAATCTGAATCATTGAATGGTTTCAAGAAGAAGAGAGAAAAAAGGGATAAGGGGATATGGGGAACAGGTGGGGAGGTGGATTTGAGACCAGGGAGAGATCAGCCATGATCTGATTGAATGGCGGAGCAGGCTCGAAGGGCTGAATTTGCCGACTTCTGCTCCTAATTCCTATGTTCTCCACAGATACAGTAAGAAGTCTCACAACACCAGGTTAAAGTCCAACAGGTTTATTTGGTAGCAAATACCATAAGCTTTCGGAGCGTGCTGCTCCTTCGTCAGATGGAGTGGTTATCTGTTCTCCAACAGTGCACAGACACAGAAATCAAGTTACAGAATACTAATTAGAATGCAAATCTCTACAGCCAGCCAGGTCTTAAAAGGTACAGATAATGTGGGTGGAGGGAACATTAAACACAGGTTAAAGAGATGTGTATTGTCTCCAGACAGAACAGCTAGTGAGATTATGCAAGACCAGGGGCAAGCTGTGGGGGTTACTGATAATGTGACATAAATCCAACATCCCGGTTTAGGCCGTCCTCATGTGTGCGGAACTTGGCTATCAGTTTCTGCTCAGCGACTCTGCGCTGTCGTGTGTCGTGAAGGCCGCCTTGGAGAACGCTTACCTGAAGATCCAAGGCTGAATGCCCGTGACTGCTGAAGTGCTCCCCCACAGGAAGAGAACAGTCTTGCCGGGTGATTGTCGAGCGGTGTTCATTCATCCGTTGTCGTAGCGTCTGCATGGTTTCCCCAATGTACCATGCCTCGGGACATCCTTTCCTGCAGCGTATCAGGTAGACAACGTTGGCTGAGTTGCAAGAGTATGTACCGTGTACCTGGTAGATGGTGTTCTCACGTGAGATGATGGCATCCGTGTCGATGATCCGGCACGTCTTGCAGAGGTTGCTGTGGCAGGGTTGTGTGGTGTCATGGTCACTGTTCTCCTGAAGGCTGGGTAGTTTGCTGCGGACAATGGTCTGTTTGAGGTTGTGTGGTTGTTTGAAGGCAAGAAGTGGGGGTGTGGGGATGGCCTTGGCGAGATGTTCGTCTTCATCAATGACATGTTGAAGGCTCCGGAGGAGATGCCGTAGCTTCTCCGCTCCGGGGAAGTACTGGACGACGAAGGGTACTCTGTCCACCGTGTCCCGTGTTTGTCTTCTGAGGAGGTCGGTGCGGTTTCCACAGATACTGCCAGACCTGTTGAGTTTTCACTTCTGCTTCCCAGCAACTGTCGCACTTTCCCTTTGGACACTTAATGGCTCCACAATTAAAAACATAAGCTTGGTGCTTGAATACAGAACGTCAAGACTGAAAATGAAACAAAATTCTACGTGGCACTTTCGAAATTGCATTTTAAAACAAAGCAGTCAGTTTTAAGATTTTACTTTTGTTTTATTTTCTTGGAGAGGTGATGGCCAAGTGGTGTTATCGCTCGACTCAGCTAATGTTCTGGGGACCTGAGTTTGAATCCCACCACAGTAGATGGTGGAATATGAATTCAATAAAAATTATCTGGAATTCAGAATCTACAGATAATCATGAAATCATTGTCGGAAAAACCTATCTGGTTCACTAATGTCCTTTAGGGAAGGAAATCTGCCGTCCTTACCTGGTCTGGCCTACATGTGACTCCAGAGCCACAGCAATGTGGTTGACTCTCAACTGCCCTCGGGCAACTAGGGATGGGCAATAAATGCTGGTCAGCCAGCGACACCCATGTCCCACAAATGAATTAAAAACATTTCTATATGGCACTTTCTAAATTGCATTTTATAAATTTGATTTGATTTATTATTGTCACATGTACCAAGATACAGTGAAAAGTATTGTTTTGCGTGCTTATTCATACAAATAGGGTGGCACGGTGGCACAGTGGTTAGCGCTGCTGCCTCACAGCGCCAGGGATCTGGGTTCAATTCCGGCCTCAGGTCACTGTCTATGTGGAGTTTGCACATTCTCCCTGTGTCTGCGTGGGTTTCCTCCGGGTGCTCCGGTTTCCTCCCACAGCCCAAAGATGCGCGGGTTAGGTTGATTGGCCATGATAAATTGACCTTTGGTGTCAGGGGGACTGGCTAGGGTAAATGCATGAGGTTGTGGGGATAGGGGCTGAGTGGGATTGTGTTCGGTGCAGACTCGATGGGCCGAATGGCCTCCTTCTGCACTGTAGGGATTCTATGATACTTTGAAATCATACCATACAGAGTTCGCAAAGAGTCGCCACGCTCCAGTGCCATCTTGAAACGCGGATGTGATCAATCCACAATGAGATCAATAACACATCTCCTATTCTCTCTCCGCTCCCTGTGTTGTGGGAACTTAAAACAAAAGGGGCAGCTTTTAGATTTCACCCTTTTTTTTACTTTCCAAATTCTGTCTCTCACACACACAGCACTAAAACCGCAGTAAAGGCCTACAAATTCACCCTCAGGTTTCTCCTCCTTAAGAGCCCGCTCGGTTCCTGTTGCTGATAAGATCACACATTGCAGTTTTCAAAAGGTGTTATGCGAAGGGAAATATGTTGCTATGCTACAATCTGTACAACACACTCAGCCTCCGGGGGGATTGAATCAGCACGTGACGACAGCACACTTCTCCATTTCAGCAAAGAGTCCCAGTTAAAGAATGCAAGCACTCGCAAGCACTGCCAGAGGTCCCAGATTAACCTGCTTTAGTTTCCACCCCCCCCCGCCCCCCCTCACCACCATCCTCTCACAGCGCCAGGTTCAATTCCAACCTCGGGTGACTGTGTGGAGTTTGCACATTCTCCCCGTGTCTGCGTGGATTTCCTCCGGACGCTCCGGTTTCCTCCCACACTCCAAAGTTAGTTTTGGCCATGCCAAATTGCCCCTTAGTGTCAGGGGGATTAGTGGGTTAAATATGTGGTGTTACGGGAAAATGGCCTGGGTGGGATTGTTGTCGGTGCAGGCTCGATGGGCCGAATGGCCTCCTTCTGCACTGTAGGGATTCTATGATTCTATCATAAGACCCATTTGAAAACAGCACACCCACATGGGAATGATTCTTAACATTAATTCACCAGGATGCCATGCGTAATGGTCCAAGTTTGCCTCAAGCTAGGAAACAAAGTGGGAGATGGGGCGGACACAAGCAGACTGGCAGTGGGATACGGACTGGTTAAATCATTGGATATAGGCACCTTACAGCCGGAATATAATGCGGAGAAACGTTTGATATATATATATATGTATATACTTGGTTACCAAAACAGGAACGCAGAATGTCTTATAAAAGATGAGAGACTGGGAAACATTGGTGTTCAGAGGGATGTTGGAAATCAGATGATCGGTATTCAGATCAGGATGGCTTCATTTGTACACAGATCACAGAAAGCTAACATACCAACCCTGCATGCAATTGGGAAAGCTAATGCGATATTATCCTTGATTACTCAAGGACTGAAGCAGGTGAGATTAGAGCTTGGGTATGTGTTCAGCTTTGTCTCCTTTCCGAAGGAAGGATATACTTGCCTTAAAGGGGGCACATCGAATGCCCGTTTAAGCCCTTACCTGCCGTTACTGATATCGACCCATTGGAAGGCGGGGGGAGGGAGTGGGGGAGGGGGGTGGCCCAGCAGATGGCACGGCTGAGCTCGATGGACTGTTCCCAGTGTCACACTCCGAGACCAATATCAGATGTTGCTGGAGGATCACCAACTCAGTGAAAGACGCTCTTTGTTCTGCCCGAAACTTGTTGGTCTTCCAGTACACGGAGTCGAGCCCGACCCGAGTGTTGCAGACTGGCACATTCCGAAGCCCAGCACTACGTGCTGAGGGACGCACTAAAGCTTGGGGCAGCAGAGGTGCAATGGGGAAGGTCGCTGTCTAAGACCTTTCACTCACAGTGAACTGAGGGGAGCAGAACATCCATGGGCTGAATGACTCACTGAATGCAAGCAGTCAATATTACATGGATCTCAGTTATACTGAAGCACCTCAGAGTGTAACTTGTTCTATGTGGACAACCTTTAAAATAACTGCAACATTTGTAAGACTGTTGTAAAATGTCTGAAACATTTCCTTTACTGTTCTTAATCATCGCAGAATGTCACTTGCTGTTTGTAAAGAACCTGAACATTATTGTTTTTTGTGTGATGGTCATTTTGGAATGTTTCTAATCTTCATAGAATCGTAGAATCCTACCGTGCAGAAGGAGGCCATTTGGCCCATCAAGTCTGTACCGACAACAATCCCAGCCAGGCCCTATCTCCATAACCCCATTCATTTACCCTAGCTAGTCCCCCTAACACTAAGGGGCAATTTAGCATGGTCAATCCACCTAACCCGCACATCTTTGGATTGTGGGAGGAAACCAGAGCACCCGGAGGAAACCCATGCAGACACGGGGAGAACGTGCAAACTCCACACAGACAGTGACCCAAGCCGGGAATCGAACCTGGGTCCCTGGCGCTGTGAGGCAGCAGTGCTAACCACTGTGCTACCGTGCTGCCCCCATTAGTGAACCAGATGGGTTTTTCCAACAATGGTTTCATGGTCAGCAGTAGATTTTTAATTCCAGATTTTTTTTTATTGAATTCAAATTCCACGATCTGCCATGGCGGGATTCGATCCTGGGTCCCCAGAACATTTGTTGAGTTTCTGGATTAATAGTCTAGCGATAATACCACTAGGCCATCGACCCCCCCCCCCCCCCCCCCCACTTAATTTAACAACACATTCAGCTTTCCATAGAGTCCCTACAGTACAGAAAGCTCATCAAGTCTGCACTGCACTGCATCTTCTTGTAGATCTCTTATGAATTAAGTATATTTTTGGGAAAAAAAAGATATGCCGGCAAGGCAAACCCTGATCAGGGGACCCAGATTTGGGAAGGGCCTTCTTGGAGCCAATCCCATGCCATTGCTGCCAATCGCGCCACCGCACCTCTCCCACAGCCCCCAGCCCACAATATCCCTCCTGCCATCACTCACCTGTAGCCTGGGTCCCTCTGCGAGCAGGAGTTCAGCCCCCAGGGTCCAGCATTCCTGGGAAGAGCTACCAGTGCCAGGGTTAAGTGCCAGATTGGCACGAAGTGAAGCAGGCCTTCCTGGTAAGAGGGGACACGAGGTGCTCACCAGCTCTCCCGCTGGTAACTAAGGCACCCATCACTTACACTCAACCCCATCCACAGATTGCATTCCCTGGGACTGAGCCGCACTAGAAGTGACCTGAATGAACTTTTCATCCTGTTATTGGGAACGTTGGGGTGGACAGAGAGAAGCTAGACCCATTGGTTGGCGGATCCAGGATTCAGGGATACAGCATGGAGCCAAGCCTTGTTGGAGTAAAGAGAAGAAACTCTTCCACAGGCAAAGGGAGCTGAGAGTTTGGAACTTTCTTTTGCAGTTAAAAATGGGTTACTTGTACACTTAAGTCTGGGAGTTATAGATTTGTTAAAAAAGATATTGAGAAGTATTGAACAAATTGAGGTAGATATGTGGAGTTAGATCATCGAGCCACCATGATTTCATTGACTGGCAGAACAAGTTCAAGGGCTTCTTCCCATTCCTATGTATTCATAGAATCCCAACGGTGCAGAAGGAGGCCATTCGGCCCATTGAACCTGCACCGACAACACCTTATCTCCGCAACCCCACGTATTTACCCTGCTAGTCGCCCTGACACTAAGGGGCAATTTAGCATGGCCAATCAACCTAACCCACATATCTTTGGACTGTGGAAGGAAACCGGAGGAAACCCACACAGACACGGGGAGGAGAATGTGCAAACTCAAGGCCGGAATTGAACCCGGGTCCCTGACGCTGTGAGGCAGCGGTGCTAACCACTGTACCGCCATGCCGCCCGCATTCTTACGCTTAAACTGGAATTTGTCGCACAGTCTTCCTCACAGGAACCCCTCGAACCAGTTATGTCAAGCAATGAAATCACAGTGGATCGGTGCTCTAACTCTACATTTGTACCTCAATTTGTATTCTCTTCCGACCTGTTATGGGGTATCTGAGGAGCATGGACAGAATGGATAATCAGAAGCTTTTTCCCAGGGTGGAAGAGTCAATTACTGGGGGCATAGGTTTAAGGTGCGAGGGGCAAGGTTTAAAGGAGATGTACGAGGCAAGTTTTTTACACAGAGGGTGGTGGGTGCCTGGAACCCGCTGCCGGGGGAGGCAGTGGAAGCGGATACGATCGTGGGTTTTAAGGGGCGTCTTGACAAGTACGTGAATAGGATGAGAATAGAGGGATATGGTCCCCGGAAGGGTAGGGAATTTTAGGCACGGTAGCACAGTGGTTAGCACTGCTGCTTCACAGCTCCAGGGACCTGGGTTCGATTCCCGGCTTGGGTCACTGTCTGTGTGGAGTTTGCACATTCTCCTTGTGTCTGCGTGGGTTTCCTCCGGGTGCTCCGGTTTCCTCCCACAGTCCAAAGATGTGCGGGTTAGGTTGTTTGGCCATGCTAAAATTGCCCTTAGTGTCCTGAGACGCATAGGTTGGAGGGATTAGTGGGTAGATATGGGGGTAGGGCCTGGGTGGGATTGTGGTCGGTGCAGACCCGATGGGCCGAATGGCCTCTTTCTGTACTGTGGGATTTTTTTAAAAAAAGAGACAGCATGGCCGGCGCAGGCTTGGAGGGCCGAAGGGCCTGGTCCTGTGCTGTAATTTTCTTTGTTCTTTGTTCTTTACCTATTCTGAAGACAATCGACACAGAGTCAGCTGTAGGTAGAGCAAGCAGCAGTTTATTCAAAACAAGGATACATACAGGGGAATGACCTGACAGAATGCTCTCAGAGGCAATTTAAAAACACAGTTTCCGCCAGTTATTTATCTTCATCATTATAGATGTTCCATCATTAACTCACAATGTTGTTAGGTTTTGTTCGCTACATTCACCATTACAGATGAGTTTACAGGAACATTAATGATGCCCACGATTTAGGACAAAGAACAAAGAACAGTACAGCACAGGAACAGGCCCTTCGGCCCTCCATGCCTGTGCCGATCATGATGCCTGCCTAAACTAAAACCGTGTGCACTTATGGAGTCCGTATCCTTCCATTCCCATCCTATTCGTGTATTCGTCTAGTTGCCCCTTAAATGCCGCTATCGTACTTGCTCCCATCACCTCCCCAGGCAGCGCGTTCCAGACATTCACCACCCGCTGTGTAAAAAAACTTGCCTCGTACATCTCCTCTAAACTTTTCCCCACGCACCTTAAACCCATGTCCCCCAGTACTTGACTTTTCTACCCTAGGAAAGTGCATCTGACTATCCACTCTGTCCATGCCACTCATAATCTTGTAAACCTCTATCAGGTCGCCCCCCTCAACCTTCGTCATTCCAGTGAGAACAAACTGAGTTTATCCAACCTCTCCCCATAGCTAATACCCTCCAGACCAGGCAACATCCTGGTGAACCTCTTCTGTACCCTCTCCAAAGCATCCACATCCTTCTGGGAGTGTGGTGACCAGAATTGTACACAATATTCTAAATGAGGCCTAACTAACGTTCTGTACAAGCTGCAGCACGACCTGCCAAATTTTATACTCAATGCCCCGATCTGACTGTCTGCCTCTCTAACGTGGATACATTCGCAGCTGGATATCCATGGAGAGGGAGCAATCTCCGGTATCCATGGTCGCCATTGAGGCCTGCAGTGCCCGTTGGGCACAGGAGGGACTGCAGGGACTGGAGTGTGTTATTGACCCTTTTAATCATCTTTTGTTTTGATGTTTTAAGTTTCCTTTATACTTCGTTTTTTTTGGTTCGGGCAGTTCTTCAAGGGGCTGACCCTTTAACTTTGTCCCACAGGTTGTTTAATTTAGGTTATTAAAGAATGGCACAGGGAGTAGGCCAGGAACAACATGGTGGTTAGCACTGCTGCCTCACAGCGCCAGGGAACCGGGTTCGATTCCCGGCTTGGGTCACTGTCTGTGGGGAGTCTGCACGTTCTCCCCGTGCCTGCGTGGGTTTCCTCCGGATGCTCCGGTTTCCTCCCACAGTCTGAAAGACGTGTTGGTTAGGTGCATTGGCCATGCTAAATTCTGCCTCAGTGTACCTGAACAGGTGCCGGAGTGTGGTGACTAGGAGATTTCCACAGTAACTTCATTGCAGTGTTAATGTAAGCCTTACTTGTGACATTAATAAATAAAAGAAAACAAGGTGCAGGCCAGGCATGAGATGACTGGAAGAGCACTATTTCCCTGGTGAAAAATCTAATCATCCCTTTACCCTCCGGCAAGGACGAGTTGGGCCGAAGGGCCTGTTTCCATGCTGTAAACCTCTCTGACTCTATGACCTTCTTAACGTAACCACCACCAGCACTGATATATCGATTGGCTCATGAATTCTGTGCCAGCAGCTGGGTTCACACAAAGATACAGTCATAAAAGGCAATTTTAAAATAGAAAGGGAAGTGGAGCACCCTGCTCAACAAGGTTGCTATGGTTTCAGTGTGTGTGATAACGCCACCAGCATCCGTCAGTGCAGAGCTGAGCAATTATCAGATGTAGATTGAAGTGAAATTATATTTTGTGAAATTCCCAATGCCTTCCTCTGATCTTTCACTGATTGCTATCTTGGAGATAGCTTTGAGGCAAAACAAAAAAATGTTGAATGTCAATGCCTCGATATAAAATATGCGGATTTGCACAGCACAACATCAAAAGCATTTCACACAACTAACTCCTTCAGGAGAGAGTGGTTAGGCAGTTAGTGGGCAGTACGGTAGCACAGTGGTTAGCACTGCTGCCTCACAGCGCCAGGGACCCGGGTTCGATTCCCAGCCTTGGGTCACTGTCTGCGTGGAGTTTGCACGTTCTCCCTGTGTCCTTGTGGGTTTCCTCCGGGTGCTCCGGTTTCCTCCCACTGTCCAAAAGACGTGCTGGTTAGGTGAATTAGCCATGCTTAAATTCTCCCTCAGTGCACCCGAACAGATGCCGGAGTGTGGCGACTTGGGGATTTTCACAGTAACTTCATTGCGGTGTTAATTTAAAACAATTTGTGACTAATAAATAAACTTTAAAAGATTTTAGTTCTTGCAAAATGATAAATTATCATTGCTTTCACGCCATGTGATCTTTCTACCTTTTGTTTTAACGTTAGCACATTTTGACACCAGGGTCAGCACGGTGGCACAGTGATTAGCACTGCTGCCTCACAGTGCCAGGAACCTGGGTTCCATTCCCAGCTTGGGTCACTGTCTGTGTGGAGTTTGCACATTCTTTCCATGTCTGCGTGTGTTTCCTCCGGGTGCTCCAGTTTCTTCCGACAGTCCAAAGACATGTAGGTTAGGTGCATTGGCCATGCTAAATTCTCACTCAGTGTACCCGTACAGGCGCCGGAGTGTGGCGATTAGGGGATTTTCACAGTGACTTCATTGCAGTGTTAATATAAGCTTACTTGTGACATTAATAAATAAACTTTAGACCTCTTATTTTGCCACATTTACAGAATGTTGATTGTCGTTAACTTCAGAAGGAATGCTTAGAGTCATAGATACAGCATAGAAACTGGCCATTCAGCCCAACTCATTCATGCCAACCAGATTTCCTAAACTGAACTAGTCCCATTAGCCTGCGTTTGGCCCATATCCCTCTAACCCTTTCCTATCCATGTACTTGTCCAAATGTCTTTTAAATGTTGTAATTGTACCCACCTCTACCACCTCCTCTGGCAGCTCATTCCATACACACACCACCCTCTGTGTGAAAAAGTTGCCCCTCAGGTCTCTTTTAAATCTTTCCCCACTCACCTTAAACATATGCCCTTTAATTTTGGACTCCCCTACCCTGGGGAAAAGACCTTGGCTATTCCCCTTATCTCTGCTCCTCATGATTTTATAAACTTCAATAAGGTCACCCCTCATCCTCTTAGGCTCCAGGAAAAAAAGTCCCAGCCTATCCAACCTCTCCTTATAAACCAAACCTTCACTCACGTTCATATCAGGCTGAAAATCAACCCAAAGGTCAAATCGCTTGTCCGTTTAGTGCTGAAATGTAACCTTTGATCCAGAAATCTCGGTAACAGGATGTGAATAGTTACAACATAACCTTTGCCAAGAACTCCATAGGTAGTTTTATAGCTTGCAGCCTAATCCCTCTTCAAGGCCAATTCATCCCATCATTCTGTAGCCTTGTCAGTTGTAACAACAATGTCACTGGGAGCTCCCTTGATTTCTCCCTTAGAGAGAGCTACTTCCACAAGTTCCATGCTTGGTATGGCTCCTGCTCTGCCCAAGACCACAAGAAACTACAAAGGGTTGTAAACGTAGCCCAGTCCATCACGCAACCAGCCTTCCATCCTTTGACTCCGTCTACACTTCCTGCTGCCACGGGAAAGCAGCCAGCATAATCAAAGGCATAATTCAAAGGCACCCCGGACATTCTGTCTCCCACCTCCTTCCATCGGGAAAAAGATTCAAAAGTCTGAAATCACGTACCAATCAACTCAAGAACAGCTTCTTCTCTGCTGCCATCAGACTTTTGAATGGACCTACCTTGCATTAAGTTGATCTTTCCTCTACACCCTAGCTACATTCTGCACCCTCTCCTTTCCTTCTCCCCTATGTTCTAGATGAACGATATGCTTTCATTGAATCATAGAATCCTACACTGCAGAAGGAGGCCATTTGATCCATCTGGTTTGCAGTGACCACAATCCCACCCTGGCCCTATCCCCATAACCCCATGTCTTTACCCTACCTCATCCCCCCTGACACTAAGGGACAATTTAGCACGGCCAATCCACCTAACCTGCAAATCTTTTGGACTGTGGGAGGAAACCGGGGCACCCGGAGGAAACCCACGCAGACACGGGGAGAACGTGTAGACTCCGCACAGACAGTGACCCAAGTTGGGAATTGAACCCAGGTCACTGGCGCCGTGAGGTAGCAGTATTAACCACTGTGCCTCCGTGCCGCCTGTATAGTGCACAAGGAACAATACTTCCCACTGCATCCCAATAAATGTGACAATAATAAATCACAACAAAGAGTCTGGATGACCTTTTCGCTCAGGGTCACCCAGACTCGAAACGTTGGCTCTACTCTCTCTCCACAGATGCTGTCTGACCTGCTGAGATTTTCCAGCATTTTTCTGTAAATGTGATAAAGGACCAGTTTTGGTTCAGCGAGCCTGAACTCCCTTGCTCCGGTGTGACAAGTGCCAAGGGGTCTTTGACCCCACTCGAATCGACAGATACGGGGCCTCATTTGCAAGGCAGGATCAGTGTCAATGCCAGGTTCCCCCAGTCGCAGCACTGATCCATCAGCACAGGTTGTATATATATCTTCTCCAAGTGCTTTAACACTTGAAACCATGACCTTCCGATGCAGATGTAGCTCACCTGATGAAGGAGCAGTGCCCCGAAAGCTCGTGATTCCCAATAAACCTGTTAACCTGGTGTTGTGAGACTTATTACTTAGAGAAACACAGGTTAAGCCTGGTTCAGCTTTGGGGAATCAGAGTGCAGCTTTCAACTAGCTTGGGAAAGCTGCCCGTTCACAATTTTTGGAAGGGGGCTGCACTCTGGGGTGAAGGGGGACTGAGCCCCCAGGGGTGGCACGGTAGCACAGTGGTTAGCACTGCTGCTTCACAGCTCCAGGGACCCGGGTTCGATTCCCGGCTTGGGTCACTGTCTGTGTGGAGTTTGCACATTCTCTTCGTGTCTGCGTGGGTTTCCTCCGGGTGCTCCGGTTTCCTCCCACAGTTCAAAGATGTGTGGGTTAGGTTGATTGGCCATGCTAAAATTGCCCTTAGTGTCCTGGGATGCGTAGGTTAGAGGGATTAGTGGGTAAATATGTAGGGATATGGAGGTAGGGTCTGGGTGGGATTGTGGTCGGTGCAGACTCGATGGGCCAAATGGCCTTTCTCTATGCTGTAGGGTTTCTAAGATTTCTAAGTCGCTTTGAGAAAGACCTTTGCTTCACTCAGCCATTGTTGTGGGGCTGGCATATCTTTTCCTACGCACGTCACCCCCCCCTTCAGCCCTTATTGCGAGTGGATACTGAACCCCTATCTCAGGCAATGGTCCCAGACATCATGGAGGCCCAGGGGGTGCCTTAACTGAATGACAAAAAACAGGCAGAAACTGTCAAGATGCTTTAAGGAAATCAGATCATTCACCACCTCCACTCTGTGGGGGGGAATTTCCCTGTACCGCTCGCCATGGGAATCATAGCGGGGGTGGGGTGGACCATGGAAAGGTCCATTGACCTCAGGCGGGATTTTCCGGTTTCAGGGCGAGCGCGGCTGGAAAATCCCACCCTGAATTCCTTATTACGCTTTGAAAGTCTCAGTCTCACAATCTGAGGATTCGGGGTAGACCATTTAGGACGGAGATGAGGAGACATTTCTTCACCCAAAGAGTGGTGAGTCTGTGGAATTCATTTCCACAGGAAGTAGTTGATGTATTCAAGAGGCGGCTGGATATAGCACTTGGGGCGAACGGGATCAAAGGTTATGGGGAGAAAGCAGGATTAGGTGATTGAGTTGGACGATCAGCCATGATCGTAATGAATGGTGGAGCAGGCTCGATGGGCCGAATGGCCTCCTCCTGCTCCTATCTTCTACGTTTCATAGGAAATATAAGCTTCTCACAATTCTTCAGTGTATTGTGACTGATAGCAAGAATATAATTAGCAGAGATCATCCATCATGTTTGAAGGAATACACCAAGGATAGATACATGAATGAAACCAACAAAGAAAGCTGATACTTTGTACAAGCTATACTGTCTACAGATCAACATTGGCTGAAACATACCAAACTATAGATTGAAAAATGTAACAAATTTCAAAGGAACGATTCATCTGCATCGAAACCACAGGAGTGCCTTGTGGTTACAAGCTCCATAGAAGGGAAACCACAGCCCTACGTGCCCAGTGCCACATCAAACAAGTGGAATAAAGAAAAGAAAGAGCTTACATTCATGCAACACCTCAACATATCCCTCAGGACATCCCCAACCACCTTCCCTATTGGGGATGTCACAGGGCTTGGTTCTCGGGCCCCATGTATTTTACAATCTATATTAATAACTTGGATACAGGGATAGACGGTACTGTAGCCAAATTTTCAGATGACACTAAAGTAGGTATGATGTGGAGACGCCGGCGTTGGACTGGGGTGGGCACGGTAAGAAGTCTCACAACACCAGGTTAAAGTCCAACAGGTTTATTTGGTATCACGAGCTTTCGGAGCGCTGCTCCTTCACTCATCTGATGAAGGAGCAGGGCTCCGAAAGCTCCTGATTCCAAATAAACCTGTTGGACTTTAACCTGGTGTTGTGAGACTTCTTACTGTACTAAAGTAGGTGGGATAGTAAGTTGCAATGAGGAAATAAGAAATTTACAAATGGGCATGGATAGGTTAGGTGAATGGGCCAGACGGTGCCATCCACTAGTCACAGTTATATCAAAACCTGGAGTGCAGCGACTAGGGCATTTTCACAGTAACTTCATTGCAGTGTTCATTTGAGAGTCTACTTGTGACACTAACAAATAAACTTTAAACTTTAAAAAATGATGATACCCTCCCTACATGTATGCCATGAGAGGTGGCGAGTTATGTTACAAGTTGGGCAGCATCAATGTTATCTTCAGCCATTGGAATGAATGGTCACAAAATCCTGGTGTATTATCAAAGGACAATATAGAAGTTCGTAAATCATGAGGGGCAATAGATAAGGTGAATAGCCAAGGTCTTTTCCCCAGGGTAGGGGGAGTCCAAAACTAGAGGGCATAGCTTTAAGGTGAGAGGGGAAAGATTTAAAAGGAACCTGAGGGGCAACTTTTTCTCACAGATGTTGGTGCGTTTATGGAATGAGCTGCCAGAGGAGGTGGTAGAGGGGGGTACAATTACAACATTTAAAAGACATTTGGACAGGTACTTGGATAGGAAAGGTTTAGAGGGATATGGGCCAAACGCAGGCAAATGGGACTGGTTCAGGTTAGGAAACCTGGTTGGCATGGACGAGTTGGTCTGAAGGGCTTGTTTCCGTGCTGTATATCTCTAGGACTCTATAATAAAGTTCCCCTTAAAATCACAACTCTTAAAATTACCCTCAAATTTTTCTCCCCGTTGGGAATTTTAGTCATTTCCATTTTATTTTGGGGAATACGTTGAAGGAAAAGCAACATAAATGCTTTCTATCCTTGTTATGATGTTCCTCTGTACTCTTCGTTGCTCTGTGTTTCTGTGCACTCTCTGGGTTTTTCTCCACTTTTCCTGTCTTTCTGAATCCCTCCCCGCCCTTTCTGAACTCTTTCTCCTCTGCGCTGTTCAGTTTCTCCATTTCTCCCTGGATCACTCCCTTGCTTTGTTTTTCCCTTGGCTGCCTCTGAGTTGTATTTACATCCTTGGAAATTGAACCAGTGAAATTCTTAGGGAAGAGATGATCTCTGCTGAGAATCTGTGCGGCAATTTGTCTAATCTGCCATTGCCATGAGAGGCTCGTAGACACAGGTCTCTGTCTGGAATCTTTTGCAGAACTATCTTTGGGCCTTTGTTCTTGTAGAGTACAGACGTTGAGGAGCTCTGAGATTGCTTGTTAGTGCTCTGGATGAGTCATAAAGCACAACATCATTGCATCACTACAGTGCAGAAGCAGCCCATTCAGCCATCGAGTCTTCACCGACAACAATCCCACCCAGGTCCTATCCCCATAACCCCACACATTTACCCTGCTAATCCCTCTGACACTAAGGGGCAATTTAGCATAGCCAATCAACCTATCCTAATCTTTGGACATTGAGGAGGCTGGCACTGTATGGCCATTAGTTCCATTCCTTTGCTACTAATTCCCCCCTCCTTCCCCACCATTCTTTCACAACCCTCGGGCTTCCCGTTTGACTTTGAACAGAGCTAATCAACCACACTCCCTTCTGCATTCCCCTCCCACACCATAAGATATAGGAACAGAAGCAGGCCATTCAGCCCATCGAGTCTGCTCTGTCACTCCCTCAAACCTCTCTTAACTTCAAGCAGCAAACAACACAGATTTACTGATTTTCTTTCTGGTAAGACCTGGACCTCTTTCTCACTGGGGCACCAATCATATTGTACACGAGATAAGAACTTTGTAACGTAAATCATAATCATGGGGGAATCACAGTGGCACAGTGGTTAGCACTGCTGCCTCACAGAGCCAGAGACCTTGGTTCGATTCCCAGCTTGGGGCCCCGCCTGTGCGGAGTTTGCACGTTCTCCCCGTGTCTGCGTGGGTTTCCTCCAGGTGCTCCGGTTTCCTCCCACATTCTGAAAGACATGCTGGTTAGGTGCATTGACTTAAACAGGCACCGGAGTGTGGCAACTAGGGGATTTTCACAGTAACTTCATTGCAGTGTTAAGGTAAGCCTTACTTGTGACTAATAAATAAACTTTAAAATCAGAATCACTATGATCTCCTGTACTAATTCTGATTGTTAATCGTATATTAATTTTATGCAAGCGATGGGCAAAATCTTGTTTCAATTGTATTTCTGGATGACCCTTCATCAGAGTTGGTGTAGGTGCGAAGATAGGCTAAGAACAACAACCTATCACTACTGCTTAGACTTGAAACATTGGCTCTATTTTCTCTCCACAGATGCTGTCAGACCTGCTGAGATTTTCCAGCATTCTTCTGTTTTTGAACCTATCACCACTGCCATTAAACTTTGGTTAGCACATAATCCATAATGCTGTTCCTTAACTTTCCCTCCGGCAACCATGATCTCCCCCTTGAACTCTTGCACTTGATTCGTCTGATGGGGTGGCACGGTGGCATAGTGGTTAGCACTGCTGTCTCACAGTGCCAGGGACCTGGGTTCAATTCCCGGCTTAGGTCACTGTCTGTGTGGAGTTTGCACTTTCTCCCCGTGTCTGCATGGGTTTCCTCCAGGTGCTCCGGTTTCCTCCCACAGTCCAAAGGGTGGCATGGTAGCACAGTGGATAGCACTGCTGCCTCACAATGCCAGGGACTGTCTGTGCAAAGTCTGCATGTTCTCCCCATGTCTGCGTGGGTTTCCTCCGTGTGCTCCAGTTTCCCCCCATACTCCGAAAGACATGCTGGTTAGGTGCTAAGTTCTCCCCCAGTGTACCCGAACAGGTGCCGGAGTGTGGTGACTAGGAGATTTTCACAGTGACTTCATTGCAGTGTTAATGTAAGCCTACTTGTGAAACTAATAAATAAGAAAAAAGGTGTGTGGGTTAGGTTTATTGGCCATGCTAAATTGACCCTTAGTGTCAGGGGATTAGCAGGGTGAATACGTGGGGTTATGGGGATAGGGCCTGGGTGGGATTGTTGTCACTGCAGGCTCGATGGGCCAAATGGCCTCCCTCTGCAATGTAGGGATTCTATGATTCTATGATAGCAAGACTGGTTATTATAAAAGCATTTCACAAATGGATATCTAAAAGAAGGAAGCTTGCAAAAGGAAATATTCGCAGCCATTTCCCAGAGGTACATTAGAGTTTATGGAGTGTGTTCTGATTGGGAGGAAATGCAAGAGGCTGCAGATGAATAGAAATTATCTCCGACTAATAGGGACCAGCTAATGGTTTCAGTTGCAGACCAATGGTAAATAAGTTCCCCAATAGTGGTTTAAAATTGAAATAACTTAGCAGCAGCAGAGCAGGAACATTCCGAATGGAGGATGCTCAACAGTTTTAATCAACATGCAACAGAGTCAAGAATATCTCGGGTTCAATCCATCTTTGATTTGATTTATTACTGTCATATGTATTGGGATACAGTGAAAAGTATTGTTTCTTGGCAACTATACAAAGCATACCATTCATAGAGTACATAGGGGAGGAGGAAAGGAGAGGGTGTAGAATATAGGGCAGAATATTCCCATCCTGCCCGCCACGGGAATCGTAGCGGGCGGAACATGAACCATGTAAAGGTCTGTTGACCTCAGGCGGGATTTTCCGGTCTTGGGGTGAGTGTGGCCAATAGTGTTACATGGCTAGGGTGTAGAGAAAGGTCAACTTAACATATGGTAGGTCCATTTAAAAGTCTAATGGCAGCAGAGAAGAAGCTGTCCTTGAGTCGGTTGGTACGTGACCTCAGACTTCTGTATCTTTTTCCCAACGGAATAAGGTGGAAGAGAGAATGTCCGGGGTGCGTGGGGCCCTTAACTATGCTGGCTGCTTTTCCGAGGCAGCAGGAAGTGTAGACAGAGTCAATGGATGGGAGGCTGGTTTGCCTGATGGACTGGGCTATGCTCACAACCCTTTGTAGTTTCTTGAAGTCTTGGTCAGAGCAGGAACCATACCAAGCTGTCCATACCATCGTCTGTCATGAACTTTTTTTGTGATGGGACGCCACAATTGGCTTCAGAAACCCTGAGGAAAATGGTCCAGGATTCCCTCTCCGTTCAGCGACTTCTACCAACCCCCCTTCCCCACGACACCACCTCCACCGCCCCCTCACCGCAGCCCTTACTGAAAGCCCCTGTGTCCAGATGTCAATGAAAGAGAGAATCTGGTTTGAGTACGGTGCCTCCTTAGCCTTAAAGCCCAATTCGCCTCCTGACATTCACTGCCAATGTTCACACATTGGCAATGGCCACTTGGACAAGATATAGGCAAGTGGTTGTGGTAGTGGAAGCAAGTACGATAGTGACTTTTAAGGGGCGTCTCGACAAATACATGAAAAGGTTGGGAATAGAGGGATTATGGTCCAAGGAAGGGTAGGGGGTTTTAGTTCAGACGGGCAACATGGTCGGTGCAGACTTGGAGGGCCGAAGGGCCTGTTCCTGTGCTGTAATTTCTTTGTCCTCGATGGCACTATGTGACAGCAAAGTCCCTTCAGGAGAGGAGGGAAAGGGGTAAACTGGCAAGAAGGAATCAGTGGGCGTGTGCCAAGGCCTGTAAACACATGTTGCAGTGCCCAGCTGAAAAGGTCAACTAGATAAGGGATATATTTGCTTTGCAATGTATTCCCTTGGGATGAGCATGAATATCTTCAGAGCTGAAGCGATGCTTTATAAAAAATGACTTTGTGAATTTACAGGCTGGAAACAACTGAATGAATTTTTTAAAAGGGATAAAGCTGCATTCCAAAAACTAGAATACACAGTCAAAAATAGCCCAACATTAGTATCACTGTACCTTCCACAAGCCAAAGCCATTGAAATGGGAAGAATCTGGACATAAGAGGGGTGACCTTATAGAGGTCTATAAAATAATGAGGGGCACAGATCAGCTAGATAGTCAATATCTTTTCCCAAAGGTAGGGGAGTCTAAAACTAGAGGGCATAGGTTTAAGGTGAGAGGGGAGAGATACAAAAGCGTCCAGAGGGGCAATTTTTTCACACAGAGGGTGGTGAGTATCTGGAACAAGCTGCCAGAGGTAGTAGGAGAGGCGGGTACAATTTTAAAAAGCATTTAGATAGTTACATGGGTAAGATGGGTATAGAGGGATATGGGCTAAATGCGGGCAACTGGGATTAGCTTAGGGGTTTTTAAAAAAAAGGGTGGCATGGACAAGTTGGGCCGAAGGGCCTGTTTCCATGCTGTAAACCTCTATGACTCTATGACCAGGAACTACTGCTTTGAAAGAATATGAGTGGGGTGGGGTGGGGGGGGTCCATATTATATCCCATTAACAGAGCCTCCATGCAATTACCTGGTTACCAAACTGAATCCATAGGATTCCTACAGTGCATAAAGAGGCCATTCGGCCCATCATGCCTGCACTGCCTCTGAAAGAGCATTTCATATTCTCTGGGAAAAGAAGGACTACCCGACATTAAACCTAGTTCTGTCCTTCCATAACTAGTAGCTTTGAACCTTGATGCTCCCTTGTAGTCGATGCAATTGTAATAATCCATGGTTAATCCCGTCTAGCCTACGCATCTTTGGACACTAACAGGCAATTTGGCGTGGCCAATCCACCCAACCTGCACATCTTTGGAGTGTGGGAGGAAACCGGAGCACCCGGAGGAAACTAATTGTAATAATTGTGACAACAAATAATTGTAATAATTGTAACAACAACCTCCTTTAGCACACCAGAAGGGCAAAGCAGGCCTCTCTAGTGGGGCAGCAAAATATTAGACAAAAAATTGGATTTTACAATCAATAAGTCCATTGCTCCAAAGGAAAAGGAAAGGAAGGAATTACCTTAACAATGTTGTGCATGTCTTCAGAATGTTCCAAAGTGCTGCAAAGCAAACAACCACTTTGGAAGTGTAATCACTGTAGTTATTCAGACAAATATGCCAGCCAATTTGCCTAAAGCAAGTTCCACAAATAGCAATTAGATGAGTGACAAGTTAATTTGTTATTCAGTACATGACAACCTATCAGGTCTTAGCTGATGGTCTCTGCTCCAGTGTGTAGCTAATACAGGGTAATGAGCATAGACCATCTGTTTCCTAGTGTCCCTCCAAATGTTGCCTGGCACATTGGCACAGTGGTTGGCACTGCTGCCTCACAGCGCCAGGGACCCGGGTTCGATTCTGGCCTCGGGTGGCTGTCTGTGTGGAGTCGGCACAAACTCCCCGTGTCTGCATGGGTTTCCTCCAGGTGCTCCGGTTTCCTCCCACACTCCAAAGATGTGCAGGTTAGGTGGATTGGCCACGCCAAATTGCCTGTTGGTGTCCAAAGATGCGTAGGCTAGATGGGATTAGCCATGGTAAATGTGTGGGGTTACGTGGGTAGGGTTGGGGAGAGGTCCTGGGTAATATACTCTGTCAGAGAGTTGGTGCAGGCTCAAAAGCACCTGAAAAATCTCAGCAGGTCTGACAGCATCAGAGCCGCCTTACAAAGGGTCAGACTCAAAACGTTGGCTCTATTCTCTCTCCACAGATGCTGTCAGACCTGCTGAGATTTTCCAGCATTTTTCTGTTTCTGTCTCAGATTCCAGCGTCCGCAGTATTTTGCGTTTATGTCAGTGCAGACTCAATGGGCCGAATGGCCTCCTTCTGCACTGTAGGGATTCTATGACCTAAGGGAACCTCTGTAACACAGAGCTTTAATAAATATTGTTTGTTGTCGAGTAAGAGGTTTCAGGAAGGAATCGTGTTAAAAATAACTGGAAAAAAGTATATTAAAAAGGTGCTACTACCTCAGTGTGAGGCGATGGCCTAGTGATATCATCACTGGACTATTAATCCAGAAACTGAGCTAATGTTCTGGGGACCCGGGTTCGAATCCTGCCACGGCAGATGGTGGAATTTGAATTCAATAAAAAATATCTGGAATTAAGAATCTACTGATGACCATGAAACCATTGTCGGAAAAACCCATCTGGTTCACTAATGTCCTTTAGTAAGAAGTCTCACAACACCAGATTAAAGGGGACTTGCTGTGAAACTTCTTACTGTGCCCACCCCAGTCCAATCTGGCATCTCCACATCAATGTCCTTTTGGGAAATAATTCTGCTGTCCTTACCTGGTCTGGCCTACATGTGACTCCAGAGCCACAGCAATGTGGTTGACTCTCAACTGCCCTCAGGCTACTAGGGATGGGCAATAAATGCTGGCGAGCCAGTGACACCCATGTCCCACGAATGAATTTAAAAATATTAAGATTCTACTGGCTCTTGACTTATTTAGGTCATCAGAACAAGGCTCTATATGGCTGCAGCTGAACTCCCAGCCATAAATAAAAAGAGTTTCTCGATTGTTTCTTAGGTTAATAAAGTCCATTTATAATTAATGGATGCGTACAATTGCTGACACTCAAGTCTTCTCCCTTTATTGAACCGTAAACTCTCTCATCCATAAATAATGAGTAGATTTATCAATGACAGGGTAACTCTCCACTGAGTTTGGAACCTTCCAGGTGGCGGGAAGGTTGAATGAACAGGAATTCAGGAATTACCTGCAGCAGTTAGGCTCCATAAAGCACGAAGGTTAAAAAGAAACCTTTGTGTAATGATTTTAATCAGGCAATTTTTCTTTTCATAGAATTCTACAGTGCAGAAGGAGACCATTCGGCCCATTGAGTCTGCACCGACCACAATCCCACCCAGGCCCTATTCCCATAACCCCATGCATTTAGCCTAGCTAACACCCCTGACACTAAGGGGCAACTTAGCATGGCCAATCCACCTAACCCGCACATCTTTGGACTGTGGGAGGAAACCGGAGCACCCAGAGGAAACCCATGCAGACACGAGGAGAATGTGCAAACTCCGCACAGGCAGTGACCCAAGCCGGGAATCGAACCCGGGCCCCTGGTGCTGTGAGACAGATTGAGGTGGGCCTGTTAGAATATGAACTCCCTGATGAAGGGCCAAATTGATGGGCCTTTAACTAGGAGTGTCAGTTCCTCTGGGACTCCGAGGGTAGACTACTAACTGAAAGCACTCTGTGTGCAGTTGTCAGACTTGTAAATAAAGGAATTTTGGTGAAGGGACTTCTGCCTCTGAGGACTTATTACACTTTTCATCTATTTAATCTAGAAAATGAGAAGGCAAATAGCCACATGAAACAATGGAATTAACGGCAACACATTTTAATCTGTTATAGTAGCGGATTACCCCCACAGCTAATGATTAAATTACATTTTACAACCAATAAATAATCATCAATTTCACTTAACTCCCCCCGCCGTCCCCGCAGATTTTCATAAGACTACAAAAAGTACTTAAGAACAAAGAAAAGTACAGCACAGGAACAGGCCCTTCGGCCCTCCAAGCCCATGCTGATCATGATGCCCTAACTAAAAGCTAATTGTCAATGAGAATATTTTAGAGCTCATTTCTTTTTAAAGATGTTCTTCACCACCCCCTCCCATCAATCTCTCCCCTACCCCTCCTCCTTCCCCGTCATCCCATCCAATAGTCTTCTTGAGTCTTTCTCAGTCCAAAGGGGAAAGCTGAAACAAAAAAAAAAGAAAATGCTGGAAAATCTCAGCAGGTCTGACAACATCTGCGGAGAGAGAATAGAGCCAACGTTTCGAGTCAGGATAACCCTTTGGAAAGCTGAAAAACTGGTTCCTTTCAATACCTTTCTTGACCCTCAGTTGGAACTGTGCATTGAAGTTCTAATGATGTGCCACACATCACTTTTTCATTGAAGGAGGGAGTTTTTATACCTGTTTTAAATTTGATAAAGCGTGATTTGGGAATTGGACATGTTATACAACAATAAAATCAATAAATCTGACCCACTTTAAAAGGATCTGGATCAAAAACCAGTCTTTGAATATTGCAATGCTACCTGGGCTGTTTAAAACCAGATTCGAACAATTAAATTAATGCTCAGTGGTATACCAATCGCTTTATAATGCCTGGCTTGATGACAAAATGATTACAAAGTGAATATTGGCACCATTGTGTCTGTTGAAAAGGAGGGGGTAGGTATAGTAAAGAAAATGCATTCACT
The DNA here is from genome assembly GCF_964213995.1 of Mustelus asterias. Taxonomy (NCBI): domain Eukaryota; kingdom Metazoa; phylum Chordata; class Chondrichthyes; order Carcharhiniformes; family Triakidae; genus Mustelus; species Mustelus asterias. Next base: position 61,032,298 of record NC_135823.1, on the reverse strand, counting down.
TAATGAGCCGCAAACACATATATTTATATAACACATAGTCTAATGTAAAAACATAGAATCCCTACAGTGCAGAAGAGGCCATTTGGCCCATCGCGTCTGCTCCGACTCTCTGACAGAGTATCTTACCTAGGCCCAACAACCCCATAACCCCACACATTTACCACGGCTAATCCATCTAACCTGGACATCTTTGGACACTAAGGGGCAATTTAGCATGGCCAATCCACCTAACCTGCACATCTTTGGACTGTGGGAGGAAATTGGAGCACCTGGAGGAAACCCGCGCAGACACGATCTACTCAGTAAATAGTTTGTTAAACGGTATCTACAAACTACAGCTAAGAGAATTCATAATTGAAACTGTGGCAAAGATGCCAAATAAAGTCAAGATTATGCATCAAAATGCAGTGAGATTGCTACATAGTGAAAATTAGAAGTGTAAATTCAATCCCAGTCACTTATGGCAATGCGGTCCCTGGATAATTGACCAATTATGACCATCCTGGCTGCTATCACTATGTTACCAATTAATAACCAATTAATTATTACAATCTTCAGATATTGATGATTCAGTTTGGATAAAAACTGACATTAGAGTCAAGCTGAGGGTGAAGTATTTTTTTATTCTTTTGTGGGACACGGGCGTCGCTGGCTGGCCAGCCTTTATTGCCCATCCCTAGTTGCCCTTGAGAAGATGGTGGTGAGCTCCCTTCTTGAAACGCTGCAGTAGTGATTGATGTAACTGAGTGGCTCATTTCAGAGGGCAGTTGAACACATTGCTGTGGCAGATTTCCTTCCCTAAAGGACATTAAAAAAAAATAGTGAACCAGATGGGTTTTTCCAACAATTGACAACAGTTTTATGGTCATCAGTAGATTCTTAACTCCAGATATTTTTTATTGAGTCCAAATTCCACCATCTGCCATGGCAGGATCCGAACCCAGATCCCCAGAATATTCGCTGAGTTTCTGGATTAATAGTCCAGTGATAATACCTCTAGGCCATCGCCTCCCCCACATTGATAGCTCATTCCACCCTGGACTGAAGACCCAAAATGCCAAGCTTTATTTCAGTCAAGTGAGATGATTCAGTGATTCAGAGAAGCATTGCATATCCTATTGGTTTGTATTATTCTGTAGATTTTACATTGATTAAAATAAAAGTGATTCCAATTAGACCGCGTTAGGGAGCTGGAGCTGGAGTTGGATGAGCTTAGGGTCATCAGGGAGGCAGAGAGGACCATAGACACAAGCTTCAGGGATATAGTTGCTCCAGGGAATGAAAATAGATGGGTGACAGTGAGAGGGGCTGGGAGGAAGCAGTCGGTGCGGGGATCCCCTGTGGTCGTTCCCCTTAGCAACAAGTATTCCACTTTGGATACAGGTGAGGAGGGCGACCTACCAGTGGTAAGCCGCAGTGACCAGATCGCCAGCGCTGAGTCCGTCCCTGTGGCTCAGAAGGGAAAGGGGGAGAGCGGTAGAGCTATAGTTATTGGGGACTCGTTTGTTAGAGGGATAGATAGGAGGTTCTGTGGCAACAAGAGAGACTCACGGATGGTATGTTGCCTCCCGGTGCCAGGGTCCGTGACATCTCCAACCGTGTCTTCAGGATTCTAAAGGGGGAGGGGGAACAGTCACAAGTCGTGGTGCACGTCGGCACCAAAGACATAGGTAAGAGAGGGGACGGGGATTTAAAACAGGAATTCAGGGAGCTTGGGTGGAAGCTGAGAGCCAGGACAAAACAGGTTGTCATCTCTGGTATGTTGCCGGTGCCACGGGATAGCGAGTTGAGGAACAGGGAGAGAGTGCAGTTAAACACATGGATGCAGGGATGGTGTAGGAGGGAGGGTTTCAGCTATGTGGATAATTGGAACACTTTCTGGGGAAGGTGGGACCTGTACCAACAGGACGGGGTGCACCTGAACCAGAAGGGCACCAATATCCTGGGAGGGAAATTTGCTACGGCTCTTCGGGGGGATTTAAACTAATTTGTCAGGGGGATGGGAAAAGGAGTTGTAGTCCAGAGGTCAGTGAGTGTAGTGAGGTACTGGGAAGGGTATCATGGTCAAAGGTGGGTACCAGCAGACAAGAAGGTGGGTTGAAGTGTGTCTACTTCAATGCAAGGAGCATCCGAAATAAGGTAGGTGAACTTGGGGCATGGATTGGCACTTGGGACTACGATGTTGTGGCCATTACGGAGACATGGGTAGAACAGGGACAGGAATGGTTGTTGGAAGTTCCGGGGTATCGATGTTTCAGTAAGTGTAGGGTAGCTGGTAAAAGAGATGGAGGAGTGGCATTGTTAATCAAGGAGAGTGTAATGGCTGCAGAAAGGCATTTTGAAGGGGATCTGCCTACAGAGGTAATATGGGCTGAGGTTAGGAATGGGAAAGGAGCGGTCACGTTGTTAGGAGTTTACTATAGGCCCCCAAATAGTAATAGAGATGTGGAGCAAGAAATTGCTAAGCAGATTATGGATAGGTGTGGAGGTCACAGGGTAGTTGTCATGGGGGACTTTAACCTTCCAAATATTGATTGGAACCTTTATAGGTCGAATAGTTCGGATGGGGCAGTTTTTGTGCAGTGTGTGCAGGAGGGGTTCCTGACACAATATGTGGATAAACCGACAAGAGGTGGGGCCACATTGGATTTGGTAATGGGAAATGAGCCGGGCCAAGTGTTGGATTTGGTTGTGGGAGAGCACTTTGGAGATAGTGACCACAATTCGGTGTCTTTTGTTATTGCAATGGAGAGGGAGAGGGCCATACTGCAGGGCATAGTTTACAATTGGGGGAGAGGTAATTATGATGCAATCAGGCGGGAATTAGGAAGCATAGGATGGGAACAAAAATTGTCAGGCAAAGGCACCAATGATAAGTGGAACTTTTTCAAGGAACAAATACTGCGTGTCCTTGATAGGTATGTCCCTGCCAGGCAGAGAGGAAATGGCCGAGTGAGGGAACCATGGTTCACAAAAGAGGTGGAATGTCTTGTCAAGAGGAAGAAGGAAGCGTATTTTAGGTTGAGAAAACAAGGTTCAGTTGGCTCGATGGAGGGTTACAAGTTAGCAAGAAATGAGCTGAAAAAGGGGCTTAGTAGAGCTAGGAGGGGGCATGAGAAGTCCTTGGCGGGTCGGATCAAGGAAAACCCCAAGGCTTTTTACTCTTATGTGAGGAATAAAAGAATGACCAGGGTGAGGCTGGGGCCGGTCAAGGACGGCAGTGGGAATTTGTGCATGGAGTCAGAAGAGATAGGAGAGGCGATGAATGAATACTTTTCTTCGGTGTTCACCAAGGAGAGGGGCCATGTTTTTGAGGAAAAGATGGTGTCACAGGCTGATAGGCTGGAGGAAGTAGATGTTCGGAGGGAAGATGTACTAGCAATTTTGAATAAACTGAAAGTTGATAAGTCCCCTGGACCTGATGAAATATATCCTAGGATTCTTTGGGAGGCAAGGGATGAGATAGCAGAGCCTTTGGCATTGATCTTTGCGTCCTCACTGTCCACGGGGGTGGTGCCAGAGGACTGGAGAGTGGCGAATGTGGTTCCTCTGTTTAAGAAAGGGAATAGAAATTACCCTGGTAATTATAGGCCGGTTAGTCTTACTTCGGTGGTCGGTAAGTTGATGGAAAAGGTCCTTAGGGATAGGATTTACGACCATTTAGAAAGATGCAGCTTAATCCGGGTTAGTCAGCACGGATTTGTGAAGGGCAAGTCTTGCCTCACAAATTTGATAGAATTTTTTGAGGAGGTAACTAAGTGTGTAGATGAAGGTAGTGCAGTTGATGTCATATACATGGATTTTAGTAAGGCGTTTGATAAAGTCCCCCACGGTCGGCTGATGAAGAAAGTAAGGATGTGTGGGATAGAGGGAAGTTTGGCCGATTGGATAGGTAACTGGCTATCTAACAGAAGACAGAGGGTGGTGGTGGATGGAAAGTTTTCGGACTGGAAACCGGTTACCAGCGGAGTGCCACAGGGATCAGTGCTTGGTCCTCTGCTCTTTGTGATTTTTATTAATGACTTAGAGGAGGGGGCTGAAGGGTGGATCAGTAAATTTGCTGATGACACCGAGATTGGTGGAGTAGTGGATGAGGTGGAGGGCTGTTGTATGCTGCAAAGAGATATAGATAGGATGCAGAGCTGGGCTGAAAAATGGCAAATGGAGTTTAACCCTGATAAATGTGAGGTGATTCATTTGGTAGGACAAATTTAAATGTGGATTACAGGGTCAAAGGTAGGGTTCTGAAGAATGTGGAGGAACAGAGAGATCTTGGGGTTCATATCCATAGATCTCTGAAGGTTGCCACTCAAGTGGATAGAGCCGTGAAGAAGGCCTATAGTGTGTTGGCGTTCATTAACAGGGGGTTTGAGTTTAAGAGCCGTGGGGTTATGCTGTAACTGTACAGGACCTTGGTGAGACCACATTTGGAATATTGTGTGCAGTTCTGGTCACCTCACTACAAGAAGGATGTGGAGACACTGGAAAGAGTGCAAAGGAGATTTACCAGGATGCTGCCTGCTTTGGAGGGTAGGTCTTATGAGGAAAGGTTGAGGGAACTTGGGCTTTTCTCTTTGGAGCGGAGGAGGTTGAGAGGCGACTTAATAGAGGTTTATAAGATGATGAGGGGGATAGATAGAGTGAACGTTCAAAGACTATTTCCTCGGGTGAATGGAGCGGTAACTAGGGGGCATAACTATAGGGTTCATGGTGGGAGATATAGGAAGGATGTCCGAGGTAGGTTTTTTACTCAGAGAGTGATTGGGGTGTGGAATGGACTGCCTGCAGGGATAGTGGAGTCAGAAACTTTAGGAACATTTAAGAAGCTATTGGATAGGCACATGGAGTACTTCGGGGTGATAGGGAGGAAATAGCTTGATCTGGGGTTTCAGACAAAGCTCGGCACAACATCGTGGGCCGAAGGGCCTGTTCTGTGCTGTACTGTTCTATGTTCTATGTTCTAATTAGAACTACTTCCCATGTTCATCTGCTGTAGCTTGTAGGGGAGAAAGTTTCCTGTGACATTTTGTTATTTAAGAATTGTCACAGTCTCACATTTGGCACAGACACTGTCTCAGGGATCAGTGGTATCAGTTGCTTCCGTGAGCAATCTTACTCTGATGGGAGTTGACTGGTGCTGTCCTATAATTCTTTGTATGGCAGCATTACCCAGATTTGTAACAATAGTGTCCCCTTTCTGATCTGACCTGGATATAGAAGTACTTCTTCACTCTCTCTGCAGAGTAGATCCAGCCAGTCCCTGGTAAGACAAGGCGAGATACAAGTTCACATATTCACTGCAAATGGACATTACAGCTGTTGTCATTGAATTAATGTATATCAATCAATACATTATGTCTTTGCATAATCAGTCAAGACAGTAAGCTGTGCCTCCCCATTACCTTATTTGAAACAAAATTCATAGACCATAGAAGATCATAGAATCCCTACAGTGCAGAAGGCGGCCATTCAGCCCATCGGGTCTGCACCAACTCTCTGACACAGCATCTCACCCAGAACCTAACCCTGTAACATTTACCCTGTTAATCCCCCTAACCTTCACATCTTTGCACACTAAGGGGCGATTTAGCATGGCCAATCCATCTTTGGGCTGTGGGAGGAAACCGGAGCACACGGAGGAAAAAAAAGTTTATTTATTAGTCACAAATGAGGTTAGATTAACATTGCAATGAAGTTATTGTGAAAATCCCCCAGACGCCACACTCCGGTGCCTGTTCGGGTACACTGAGGGAGAATTTAGCATGGCCAATGCACCTAACCAGCACGACTTTCGGACTGTGGGAGGAAACCGGAGCACCCAGAGGAAACCCACACAAACACAGGGAGAACGTACAAACTCTACACAGACAGTGATCCAAGCCGTGAATCGAACCCAGGTCCCTAGCAGTGTGAGGCAGCAGTGCTAACCACTGTGCCACCATGCCGTCTTTGCATTTTGGTCTTGAATCCAGGGCACAGGGCTCTTGTTACAATCTTGTGTCTTTTCTACCCTCAAATTGAGTCCTGTGTCAGCATTTATTCAAACCAACCAAACCCCCTCAGAAAAGCCTAACTTGGCAATGACTCATCATATTTAACCAACTAGAGTTGTTGCAGCAATACAGAAGTCACGGGAATATCAGCCGTTCAGTATCCATGGCACACTAGCTCAGGTCTGAATATTAACCAATATCTCCCAGTCAAACTTTCATGTGAATTTAACTTCATACAGCCAAATGTAATTCAATAAGATTCAACACCATTCACACTAACAGTCCCCTCCCCTATCATGGAGGTTTAGTCAGAAAACTCAAGACATGACAAGAGCGATGTCCAATTACCTTGAAACAAATCATTTTACTTAAAAAATTATAAAATAAAACTTATAAAATTCTAACAGGATTAGACAGGGTAGATTCAGAAAGAATACTCCTGATGGTGGGGGGAGTTCAGAACTCGAGGTCATAGTTTGAGAATAGGGGGTAAATCTTTTAGGACTGAGGTGAGGAGAAATTTATTTACCCAGAGATTTGATTTGATTTGATTTATTATTGTCACATATATTAATATACAGTGAAAAGTATTGTTTATTGTGCGCTACACAGACAAAGCATACCGTTCATAGGGAAGGAAAGGAGAGGGTGCAGAATGCAGTGTTACAGTCATAGCTAGGGTGTAGAGAAAGATCAACTTAATGCAAGGTAAGTCCATTCAAAAGTCTGATGGCAGCAGGGAAGAAGCTGTTCTTGAGTCGGTTTGTACGTGACCTCAGACTTTTGTATCTTTTTCCCGATGGAAGAAGGTGGAAGAGAGAATGTCCTGGGTGCGTGGGGTCCTTGATTATGCTGGCTGCTTTTCTGAGGCAGTGGGAAGTGTAGACAGTGTCAATGGATGGGAGGTTAGTTTGAGTGATTGGCTGGGCTTCATTCACAACCTTTTGTAGTTTCTCGCAGTCTTGGGCAGAGCAGGAGCCTTACCAAGCTGTGATACAGCTGGAAAGAATGCTTTCTATGGTGCATTTGTAAACGTTGATGAGAGTCGTAGCTGACATGCCAAATTTCCTTAGTCTCCTGAGAAAGTAGAAGCGTTGGTGGGCTTTCTTAACTATAGCATCCGCATGGAGGGGAACCAGGACAGGTTGTTGGTGATCTGGACACCTAAAAACTTGAAGCTCACGATCATTTCTACTTTGTCCCTGTTTCTATTTACCACCTTTAGCATCACCTGAAATGTATAACAATTTGACCTTTTAACTGCTGCTGAAGTATTTACAGTTTTATGAATAAGGATCCCTATCCGAACAGCTGATAAACGTGGCAGCACTGAGTTGGAACAACGTGTAGTGAAAAGCTAGTTAATAATTCAGATGAAGTCTTGGTGATGTGTGTAACTGTTGGATAAAGCTGCAGAGGGAAGGAAAAAACAGTTTTGATCATCTGTCCTTTTGTAATTGAAATCAGTGTAATCTGTTATGATTTGTCTGTCAATTAGAGACAACATATCTGCCAGCGAGTTGCATGGGTTGGACAATTCCGTTAACGTTACACAGGAATTATAATTGTCCTTTGAGCCTCAAATTTAAACTGTCATCTTGAATTTCCACTGTGACATTGGCTATATTATACACTGAGAACCTACCTCCCAAAGTATGACTTCCAAAGCCGTTGAGTGAAACTTTAGTGGTCTCCAAAATAATGTCATGCCTGGTGGCACGGTGGCCCAGTGGTTAGCACTGCTGCCTCACAAGGCCAGGGTCCCAGGTTCAATTCCGGCCTCGGGTGACTGTGTGGAGTTTGCACATTCTCTCTGTGTGTGCGTGGGTTTCCTCCGGTTTCCTCCCACAGTCCAAAGATGTGCAGATTAGGTGGATTGGCCATGCTAAATTGACCCTTAGTGACAGGGGGATTAACACAGTAAATGCGTGGGGTTACGGGAATAGGGCCTGGGTGGGCATTGTGGTCGGGACAGACTTGATGGGCTGAATGGCCTCCTTCTATACTGTAGAGATTCGATGTTGTTCCAATGAAGCAATTAACTTCTTGGCCTTCCAGTGCAAGGAGATGGCCCCGATCGTGTGTTGCAGACTGGCACATTCCAAAGCCCAGGACTACATGTTGAGGGACGCACTAAAGCTTGGGGCTGCCGGAGAGGCGCAATGGTGGAAGGTCACTGTCTAAGACCTTTCAGCCATAATGCACTAAGGGAAGGGGAATTGTATAGAACCCTCCTTGGGTTGTATGACTCACCTTGAATGAACACAGCAAATATTACATATATCGCAATTGTATGAAAGCACTTCAGAGTGCAACTTGATCCATGTAGGCAACTTAAATACCTTTGCACCATTTGTAATTTTTAAAGATTAATTTGTGGGACTTGGGCATCGCTGGCTGGCCAGCATTTATTGTCCATTCCTAATTGCCCTTGGAGAACAATTGAGAGTCAGTCACATTGCTGTGGCTCTGGAGTCACATGTAGGCCACAGACCACAATCAGTAAGGATGGGCAACAACACCTCCTCCATGATCATCCTCAACACCGGTGCCCCACAAGGCTGTGTCCTCAGCCCCTTACTGTAGTCCTTATACACCTATGACTGTGTGGCCAAATTCCCCTCTAATTTGATTTACAAGTTTACTGATGACACCACCGTAGCGGGTCAGATCTCAAACAATGACGAGACAGAGTACAGGAAAGAGATTGAGAATCTGGTGAACTGGTGCGGCAACAATAATCTCTTTCTCAAAGTCAACAAAATGAAGGAGGTAGTCATCAACTGCAGGAAGCATAACAGAGGACATGTCCCCATCTACATCAATGGGGACGAAGTAGAAATGGTCGAGAGCTTCAAGTTTTTAGGTGTCCAGATCACCAACAACCTGTCCTGGTCCCTCCATGCTGATGCTATAGTTAAGAAAGCCCACCAACGCCTCTACTTTCTCAGAAGACTAAGGAAATTTGGCATGTCAACTATGACTCTCATCAACTTTTACAGATGCACCATAGAAAGCATTCTTTCTGGTTCTATCACAGCTTGATATTACTCCTGCTTTGCCCAAGACCGCAAGGAACTACAAAAGGTCGTGAATGTAGCCCAATCCATCACTCAAACCAGTCTCCCATCCATTGACTCTGTCTACACTTCCCACTGCCTCAGAAAAGCAGCCAGCATAATCAAGGACCCCCTGGGCATTCTCTCTTCCACCTTCTTCCATTGGGAAAAAGATACAAAAGTCTGAGGTCACGTACCAACCGACTCAAGAACAGCTTCTTCCCTGCTGCTGTCAGACTTTTGAATGGACCCACCATGCATTAAGTTGATCTTTCTCTACACCCTAGCTATGACTGTAACACTACATTCTGCACTCTCTCGTTTTCTTCTCTATGAACGGTATGCTTTGTGTTTAGCACTCAAGAAACAATACTTTTCATTATACATTAATACATGTGACAATAATAAATCAAATCAAAACAAATCAAATCAGGCCAGACCGGGTAAGGACGGCAGATTTCCTTCGCTAAAGGAAATTAGTAAACCAGATGGGTTTTTCCGACAATCAACAATGGTTTCATGGTCATCAGTAGATTCTTAATTCCAGATTTTTTTTTATTGAATTCAAATTCCACCATCTGCCATGGTGGGATTCGAACCCAGGTCCCCAGAACATTAGCTGAGTTTCTGGATTAATAGTCTAGCAATAATATCATTTTGAAATGTCTGCAACGTTTTTCTGACTGTATTGAATCATCTCTGAGTGTAACATGATGTATATAGAGAACCTATATATAGAGAATTCTACATTAAGAATTCTTTCAGATAATTTATAAATAAAGTATATTTTTTGCAAAAAAAAAGCAATTTAAAGCCAGCAGTCAGATCCTGCAATATGATTAATTCCATTAACCAATCCCTGCTACCAGACACATTTTATAAGATGTACAACTATTTCAAAAGGAAATATAGTTTTCCATTTCCGTACAATCTTCAGCTGAGAGGAGCTAATATAATAGAAGCCCATGTTTCCTTCGCTGCCATTGTGCAGGAAGATGGGAGGAAATGGATGAGAGATGGCAGGAGGTCCCTGTGCTTTCCTCTGGCTCAGCACCCAGCCTTGACTCACCATCACGACGGCACATCTGGGATCAGTAACCCAGGTTTTGCGAATCCGAGGCCGCCTCTCCGAGGCTGGAGGGTGTGTGACTTTCCCCCGTCGTATCGCCTGCTCATTCCAACTGCTTCAATGAGATGCGAAGCTTCCAATCTCTGTTCAGTTCTTAATTCTGTCGACAACGGTTGTTGGTGCAGACACTTGCTGGAATTCTACCGCCCCGCCTGTCACGGAATCGGAGCGGGCGAGGGGCGCACGATGGAAATGGCCGTTGGACTTGGGCGAGACTTTCCGGTCTCAGGTCGAGCGAGGCTGGAAAAACCTGCCCATAATGTCATCCGTGATCCTCACACAGCTTGGAGTCATGAATGGAGGCCTAATATTAGGAAATTGTCCTCCAGTTAAAGTAAAAGTAAAGCTTATTTATTAGTCACAAGTAAAGCTTGCATTAACACGGCAATGAAGTCGCTGTGGAATTCCCCTAGTTGCCACAGTCCGGCGCCTATTCGGATCAATACACCTAACCAGCATACCTTTCGGACTGTGGGAGGAAACCAGAGCACCCGGAGGAAACCCGCACAGACACGGGGAGAACGTGCAAACTCCACACAGACAGTGACCCCAAGCCAGGAATCGAACCCGGGTCCCTGGCGCTGTGAGGCAGCAGTGCTAACCACTGTGCACACTGGAGTTTATTAATCAACACAGCGCTGAACAAAAGACACACATTTTTGTCACGGCCAACATTGGCCATCACTGACATTAGCTAATTGCCCTTAAGTAACTTAAGTCAACCTAACAGGTTACTCATCAATTAAAGAATAAATATTCAGCAGTAAGCGAGGGCTGAATGCTTTCCCTGGAAGTAAGCCAATTGAAATCACGGGGAGGCGATGGCCTAGTGATATTATCACTAGGACCATTAATACAGAAACTCAACTAATGTTCTGGGAACCAGGGTTCGAATCCCGCCACGGCAGATGAAATTTCAATTCAATAAAAATGATCTGGAATTAAGAATCTGCTGATGACCATGAAACCATTGTCGATTGTCGGAAAAACCCACCTGGTTCACTAATGTCCTTTAGGGAAGGAAATCTGCCGTCCTTACCTGGTCTGGCCTACATGTGACTCCAGAGCCACAGCAATGTGGTTGACTCTCAACTGAACTAGGGATGGGCAATAAATGCTGGCCAGCCAGTGATGTCCACGTCCCATGAATGGATAAAGCAAAATCTACCATACTAAGTTTAAGCATTCAAATTTAGATTTTGCAATATATTTTCTAACTGTGTGTGCTCTAACTCAATTCTGCCTATTAAAATATGATCTACTTTCAGCTATCAATAGAAAGTCTAACATTTGCTGTATTGTCTTGAACAGGGTGCATCATGCTTTCCTGATGCAGTGGCCCTCCACGACCAGCAGAGGCAGATGTTCCTGCAGATGTTGCAGAGGGGCATTGGTTTCTCCAGTGTGATACCAGCACCTGGAACTTTGTCCATGGCAAGCAAGTCAATAGCTTTGCTCAACTCCTCTACTGTGGCTTCAGTATCCAGCTCTGTCACAGCAGCTGGGCTTTCATTGAATCATAGAATCCCTCCAGTGCAGAAGGAGGCCATTCAGCCCATTGAGCCCACACCGACAACAATCCCACCCAAGCCCTATCCCCGTAAGCCCACGTATTTATCCTGCTAGTTCCCCTGACACTAAAGGGCAAGTTTGCATGGCCAATTCACCTAACCCTCACATGAGTGGCACAGTGGTTAGCACTGCTGCCTCACGACGTCAGGGACCCGGGTTCAATTCCCGGCTTGGATCACTTTCTGTGTGGAGTTTGCACGTTCTCCCCATGTCTGCATGGGTTTCCTCCGGGTTCTCCAGTTTCCTCCCACAGTCCGAAAGACGTGCTGGTTAGGTGCGTTGACCCAAACAGGCGCCGGAATGTGGAATTTCACAGTAACTTCATTGCAGTGTTAATGTAAGCTTTGCTTGTGACCAATAAATAAACTTTACTTTACTTGGAGTGTGGGAGAAAACCGGAGTACGGGAGGAAACTCACACAGAGTTCGCCTTAGAGCACAGCTCAAAAACAGAAAACCAAAAGAGAAAGCGCTGGAAAATCTCAGCAGGTCTGGCAGCATCTGTAAGGAGAGAAAAGAGTTTGACGTTTCAAGTCCAGATGATCCCTTTGACGAAGCTCAAGGATTCCAGCATCTGCAGTAATTTGCTTTTATGAAGAAGAATTAATCTGACTTTGCTGGTGATGTCCACACCCTGTGAGAGAATTTTAAAAATGCATCTGAGAGTTCTGTGAGGTTCAGCCTCGAGCCTACCTGAGCTGCAGTGGACCTGCATCTTTTGTTTAAAACAAGTAAATGATTAATTATAGCAGTTAGAAACAGCACTTTAATTTAGAAAAGCACAATGCTTGTTGGGTAAACAGCGGCAGACCCTCCAATTAAAATGTGCTTGCCAAAGAAAACTGAACATAGAATTATCCAATTCCCACAGTGTGGAAGGAGGCCATTCATCCCATTGAACCTGCACTGACACCAATCCCACCCCCGAAGATGACTCCGGGGTATGGCGACTTCTTGTGAGCTGGGCCCGGCATACACTCTAATTCTATCTTTTACTCTCATTCTATGCTTCTAAAACTCTATTCTAACTCTTATAAATTCTCTAACATTGCGCTATTATAAGTTGATCTTTCTCTACACCCTAGCTATGACTGTAACACTACATTCTGCACCCTCTCCTTTCCTTCTCTATAAATGGTATAGCGCGCAAGAAACAATACCTTTCACTGTATATTAATACATGTGACAATAATAAATCAAATCAAATCTATCCCTGTAAACCCCACTTATTTATCCTTGCTAGTCCCCATGATACAAAGGGGCAATTTAGCATTTTAAAAATTCATTCATGGAACATGGGTGTCACCGGCTGGCCAGCATTTATTGTAAGAGTTTTAACAACACCAGGTTAAAGTCCAACAGGTAGCAAATGGCATTTGCTACCAAATAAACCTGTTGGACTTTAACCTGGTGTTGTTAAAACTCTTACTGTGTTTTCCCCAGTCCAACGCCGGCATCTCCACATCAGCATTTATTGCCCATCCCTAGTTGCCCGAGGGCAGTTGAGAGTTAACCACATTGCTGTGGCTCTGGAGTCACATGTAGGCCAGACTGGGTGAGGACGGCAGATTTCCTTCCCTAAAGGACATTAGTGAACCAGTTGGGTTTTTCCGACAATCGACAATGGTTTCATGGTCATCAGTAGATTCTTAATTCCAGATGTTTAAAATTGAATTCAAATTCCACCATCTGCCGTGGCGGGATTCGAACCCAGGTCCCCAGAACATTCGTTGAGCTTCTGGATTAATAGTCTAGCGATGATATCGCCCGGCCATCGCCTCCCCCATGGCCAATCCACCTAACCCTCACATCTTTGGAGTGGACAAGCTGAGATTTTCTGAATGGCTCAGGTTGACTCATATGATTAATTATAGAAGGGAATATTGTTAATGGAATTGCAAAGGCGGCTCTATATAAAATGTGAGAACTGCACATTCAGAATATGCAAATGGTTGATGTTAATGTGGAGAAGATTCATTCACAGGGATCCGGGGGAAATGGAACGCAGTTATCCCTTTTTCCTAGAACGATGAATAAAATAAAGTAAATGGAAATCGACCCGATCTATAATCATTGAAAATATGGGTTTATTTTTCCTTTATCCAAATGAATGATTCGGAACTCTCTCCAATATAGCCGCTGAGAATGGTTTTGCCCCGAAAAAATTGAATTGTTCAAATAATGCGATGAGAAGCAACATAGATAGCAGAGAAAGTGGTTACTTGGAACAAGAAATAACACCCCTGAATCACGCCCGGGGGGTGGGGAGCAAATGTGGGTTTTATCTATTTTTTTTTTGGAAATGCATTTTGCAGCTTTCAAGACAGTTTGCCGGATAAAAATGGATCCCAGTGCAGACAAGAGAGGTGCAGGGACTGGGAGAAGGTTGGGGTGGAAAAGACTGCAGCTGTTTTGCAGGAGGGAGGGATTGCTGAAAAAAATGGAAACTTCATTCAGCCCCCACTCTCCTCCCTCACACACCCCCTCCTCTTTACTCTGTTGCTGCTGCTGCTATTGGGTGCGCTGTGCTGTCACTCACTGGCCTCAGAGGCTGAGCCTCTGCTTGTTGCAGCCAGTGTGAAACTGACAAGGGCAGGGGAGGCGTGCTTCCTGCAGCATTTGGAGATACTGACAGCGGGGGAGGGAAGCTGGGTCTGGGGCTGGGAACAGCAGCAAGCACAGCGAAGCGGGCACAGTAATGGAGACTGGCCCCTCAACCTGCTTCTGGACTACAGCCCAGGACTGAAACACACTGGCTTGAAAAGATGGTGAGCGAATGTTTGCAATCGCTGTGTTGATACAGGGGGGAGGGAGAGAGAGGAAATAAAAAGCCCTGACTCGCTCTTCCTCTGCACACTGTCGAACCCTTTTACCTCGATCCAAACCCAGCAGCAGTGTGTTAGGGGCGCTGCTTTCTTGCAGCGAGTGCGGGGACCGCAGCGAAACAAAGCGACGCAACATTGAAACCACAACATTATCCATGTCAAACTCCGCAGCTGATCATTCAGCCGATCCTCCGGGCTGTCGGTTCATGGAGGTAGAAACAGCACTTGTGTGTCTGTATCTGTGTGTGTGTCTGAATCTTTGTGTTGTGTGTGTCTGTATGGGGGTGCGTGTCTGTATGGGGGTGCGTGTCTGTATGGGGGTGTGTGTGTGTGTCAGTATGGGGGTGCGTGTGTGTGTGTCTGGGGGTGCGTGTGTGTGTGTGTGTGTCTGGGGGAGCGTGTGTGTGTGTGTGTCTGGGGGAGCGTGTGTGTGTGTGTGTCTGGGGGAGCGTGTGTGTGTGTGTGTCTGGGGGAGCGTGTGTGTGTGTCTGTCTGGGGGTGCGTGTGTCTGTCTGGGGGTGCGTGTGTGTCTGTCTGTCTGGGGGTGAGTGTGTGTGTCTGTATGGGGGTGGGTGTGTGTGTGTGTCTGTATGGGGGTGGGTGTGTGTGTGGGTCTGTATGGGGGTGCGTGTGTGTGTGTGTGTGTCTGTATGGGGGTGCGTGTGTGTGTGTCTGTGTGTCTGTATGGGGGTGTGTGTATGGGGTGTGTGTGTGTGTGTCTGTATGGGGGTGCGTGTGTGTGTATCTGTGTGTCTGTATGGGGGTGCGTGCGTGTGTGTGTGTGTCTGTATGGGGGTGCGTGCGTGTGTGTGTGTGTCTGTATGGGGGTGCGTGTGTGTGTATCTGTGTGTCTGTATGGGGGTGCGTGCGTGTGTGTGTGTCTGTATGGGGGTGCGTGCGTGTGTGTGTGTCTGTATGGGGGTGCGTGCGTGTGTGTGTATGGGTGTGTGTGTGTATGGGGGTGCGTGTGTGTGTGTGTATGGGGGTGTGTGTATGGGGGTGTGTGTGGGGGTGTGTATGGGGGTGCGTGGGTGTGTGTGTGTGTGTGGGGGTGTGTGTGTGTGTGTGTGGGGGTGCGTGTGTGTGTGTGTGTATGGGGGTGCGTGTGTGTGTGTATGGGGGTGCGTGTGTGTGTGTGTATGGGGGTGCGTGTGTATGGGGATGGGGGTGCGTGTGTATGGGGGTGCGTGTGTATGGGGGTGCGTGTGCGTGTGTATGGGGGTGCGTGTGCGTGTGTATGGGGGTGCGTGTGCGTGTGTATGGGGGTGCGTGTGCGTGTGTATGGGGGTGCGTGTGTGTATGGGGGTGCGTGTGTGTATGGGGGTGCGTGTGTGTATGGGGGTGCGTGTGTGTGGGTGCGTGTGTGTATGGGGGTGCGTGCGTGTGTGTATGGGGGTGCGTGTGTGTATGGGGGTGCGGGTGTGTGTATGGGGGTGCGGGTGTGTGTGTGTGTATGGGTGTGTGTGTGTATGGGGGTGCGCGTGTGTGTGTATGGGGGTGCGTGTGTGTGGGTGCGTGTGTGTGTGTGTGTGTATGGGGGTGCATGTGTGTGTGTATGGGGGTGCGTGTGTGTGTGTATGGGGGTGCGTGTGTGTGTGTGTGTATGGGGGTGCGTGTGTGTGTGTATGGGGGTGCGTGTGTGTGTGTATGGGGGTGCGTGTGTGTGTGTATGGGGGTGCGTGTGTGTGTGTGTGTATGAGTGTGTGTGTGTATATGGGGGTGCGTGTGTATGGGGGTGCGCGTGTGTGTGTGTATGGGGGTGCGCGTGTGTGTGTGTATGGGGGTGCGCGTGTGTGTGTGTATGGGGGTGCGCATGTGTGTGTGTGTCTGGGGGTGCGTGTGGGTGTGTGTCTGTATGGGGGTGTGTGTGTAAGGGGGTGCGCGTGTGTGTGTGTATGGGGGTGCACGCGCACACGTGTGTCTGTATGGGGAGTGCGCGAGCACACGTGTCTGTTTGGGGGGGTGCGCGTGTCTGGGTAGTGTATGTAGTGTGTGCATGCGTCTGTGTGCATGCATGTCTCTGTGTGTGTGCGTGCATGTCTGTGTCGGTATGTGTGTGTGTGTGTGTGTGTGATGGGGAGAATTGATTGGGTTTTTTTTCAGATGTATCCCTGGGGCTGTGTTGCAATTTTCAGTTAAAATGTATCAGATTCGATTTCCACAGATCATTCTGTTTCTCCCAAATCGTGCATTTTGCTTTTCACGTTGCTGGAGTGGGTGATAGTGTTACTGTGTTTCCCTGGTCAACATTGATAAATTTAAAAAGAGTAGTCGCTTTAAAGATATTTTAATATGCAGGCAGTTGCTGTGGGTGTGTGGTTAGATGGGGGAATATTGTGGAATACACAGTGCGAAGGGTTCGAGGTGGGACTAACCCATTGCTCATTGCTCAGGGTTTATTTGCATCAGTGAACAGCTCAGACCTGTACACGATCGCCAGCTATGGTTGTGCTCTTGGGGTCAGTGCTGACCAGGTGGGTTATAAAATTCCTGTTGTGCCCCGCAATTGTTTCTATTTCCTTATTTTTTTCTTCTGGATTACCAATCCCATCCTGGCAGTGAAGCCAATTACAAGCAGGTATTGAAAGTAAATCCCAATTGGAAAAGGGTAATTGATTCTACTGGAGAGACACAAATCCCAGTGAAGTTTTGACCAATCGGTTGTGTCGTTTGTGAACGGTGTTTTTTTTAAATGACAAACCTTTTTTTTGTTTTGTTCACCCGTTTCAGGTCATATACGTTCAAACAAGTCATAAAATTGGTGCATCACGGTGGCACAGTGGCCTCACAGCGCCAGGGTCCCGTGTTCGATTCCCGGCTTGGGTCACTGTCTGTGCTGAGTCTGCACGTTTCTCCCCGTGTCTGCGTGGGTTTCCTCCGGGTGCTCCTGTTTCCTCCCACAGTCCAAAGATGTGCAGGTTGGGTGGATTGGCCTTGGTAAATGCGTGGCATTGCGGCGATAGGGTGGATAGGAAGGCTTGGGTGGGATGCTCCTTTTGTCGGGTCAGTGCAAACTCGATGGGCCAAATGGCCTCTATGTGCACTGTAGGGATATCACCAGTTGCCTTGAATCTATTGATTGCATTTTCATAATCTCAGACTCTCGGGTACAAGGTTTGCTCCACGACCCTTTTAGGTGATATAAGCAAGTTCTTTATAGCTTAGGCTCGTACAGGAACGTAACACATTAGGAAATGGAAAGTCAGTTGCCAGCACCTGACTGTCTGGAACTAGCAGCCTTAACCCCTCTTTACCATTTCCGAGAAGAATCAGAGATTCCCTACAGTGCATCGACAACAATCATACCTAGGCCCGATCCCCATAATCCCACGTATTTACCTCGCTAATCCCTCTAACCCACACATCCCGGGACACTAAGGAGCAATTTAGCATGGGCAATGCACCTAACCCGCACATTTTTGGATTGTGGGAGGAAACCGGAGCACCCGAAGGAAACCCACGCAGACACGGGGAGAACATGCAAGCTCCACACAGACAGTGACCCGAGCCGAGAATCGAACCCAGGTCTCTGGAGCTGTGAGGCAGCAGTGCTGACCACTGTGTTATCGTGTTGCCCCAGAATCGAGTTACCAGTCATCTGTCCCGTTCAGTCAATCAATGTGTTGGTGTCCATTCTAGAGTTTATTTATGTGTTTTGGTTACACTCTGTCCCTAATTAAATACCTCGAGAGTTCTTCTCTGTAAAATGAACTAGGTAGTAAAGTAATTGTTGCTGCGGTCTACACCAGAATTATATTCAATTTACCAGCTGTCTGTACAATCTATGGCCAGGGCTCCCTAGCACTGCTGCTTCACAGCTCCAGGGTCCCGGGTTCGATTCCCGGCTCGGGTCACTGTCTGTGTGGAGTTTGCACATTCTCCTCGTGTCTGCGTGGGTTTACTCCGGGTGCTCCGGTTTCCTCCCACAGTCCAAAGATGTGCGGGTTAGGTTGATTGGCCAGGTTAAAAATTGCCCCTTAGAGTCCTGGGATGCATAGGTTAGAGGGATTAGTGGGTAAATATGTGGGGGTAGGGCCTGGGTGGGATTGTGGTCGGTGCAGACTCGATGATCCGAATGGCCTCCTTCTGCACTGTAGGGTTTCTATGATTTCTATGATCCGAGGGACAGAAACTGGGCAAATGTGAGACAGTGTTAGATTTTATAGTGTTTTTGATGTTTGCAGAATAAGGAATTAATCCTCAGCTTTGGGAAAGAAGTGGTTACCTTTTAGAAGTTGCTTCGTACGATTTGACATTTAACACTTCAAGGGCAAAGGCTTTTTTTTATTATGTAATAGGACTACATGAACATTGATTGAAACTGGATTCAGTAGTTATTAATTTGTGTGTAGGAAATGAGCAAATAGTTCGAATAATCGCAGTCACTCTCTTTCCCTTTCTTCATTTTATCCAAGCCATCTGAGGGCAAGTGTCTTGGAGAGGTTTTTGCCCACTGCAGTGAATAGGAAACAGCCTTGAATCCCTCTAGCTGCTGTGTTCCTGCTTAGGTCAGAGATATTAAAAGGCAAACTATGTAATATCCTTTTAGAAAAATAATGCCCAAGCACGATGAACTGCAGTGGTTCTCGGATCATTCCAGTCACCTCAAATTCCTTTCCACTACTGCCGTGCAGAGTTGCAGGACAGAAATGTGTGATGTCCAATGCAAAGTTCTCTGAAACAAACCAAATTATTATCGTTTGATTCGACACATAACTGCACAAAAACGATGAAGCGGATTTTCACAGTAACTTCATTGCAGTGTTAATGTAAGCCTACTTGTGACATGAATAAATAAACGTTAAACTATGAGAGGGGATCTCAATGAACAAAGAAAATTACAGCACAGGAACAGGCCCTTCGGCCCTCCAAGCCTGCGCCGACCATGCTGCCCGACTTAACTAAAACCCCCTACCCTTCCCGGGATCATATCTCTCTATTCCCATCCAATCTCACAGAAACTTATAAAATTCTAATAGGGTTAGACAGGGTAGATTCAGAAAGAATGTTTCCAATGATGGGGGAGTCCAGAACTAGGGGTCATAGTTTGAGGATAAGGGGTAAACCTTTTAGAACTGAGGTGAGGAGAAATTTCTTCACTCAGAGGGTGGTGAATGTGTGGAATTCACTACCACAAAATGTAGCTGAGGCCAAAACATTGTGTGATTTCAAGAAGAAATTAGATATAGCTCCTGGGGCTGAAGGGATCAAGGGACATGGGGGGAAGGGATATTGAATTTGATGATCAGCCATGATCATAATGAATGGCGGAGCAGGCTCGAGGGGCCGAATGGCCTCCTCCTGCTGCTAGTTTCTAACTTTTAGGTTGGAACCTTTCTGCAAGAGAATCAAATCCAATTGAGTGCAGCTAATTCAGAACAATTTGGGGAAGGGGGGGGGGGGATATCTTACATTTTAAGACATTGCGGTGGTGGCTAAATACATTTTTAAAATTTTCCTTATTTATTGTAAAAGCTTGTTTTTAAAAGGTCTTCGTATGTCTTAGTTCATGTTGTCTTGTGTGTGCGGACGAAAATAAGAGGTTTTATATTTTAGTTGTCGATATTTGCTATTTTTAAACACACGTCGAGAGTGGCTTTTGAGGCAGTGTTATTGACTGTGACGCATGAGTGCAAGTTAATACATTTTTGCTCCCTTAATAAGGGACTATATTCTCTTGGTGAACGTTTGAAGAGCTCTGAAGATATAGGAGGCCTTTGGTGCAGGCTGCATTGACAAAATTATTATTATTTATTTTCCCCGTCAATTTGCATCTTGTTTAAAATAAATCATATTTTTTGGCTTAGGTACTGGAAGCTGGTTTATACTTCCCCTGCATTGGATTTAACTGGTTTGTAAAAGTGGTTTGAGGTTATTGCTTTTGGATACGGTTTGTAAGTTTGTTTTAGAGGAAGGAATTTGTAATCTATAGGTGGACGATTGAAGAGAAATAATGTCCCTTTCTAATGCCTTTCATATCCACAGGAAGCGTTTGATTTATTATTGTCACGTGTATTAGCATACAGTGAAAAGTATTGTTTCTTGCTATACAGACAACATATACCGTTCATAGAGAAGGAAAGGAGACAGTGCAGAATGTAGTGCTACAGTCATAGCTAGGGTGTAGAGAAAGATCAACTTAATACGAGGTAGGTCCATTCAAAAGTCTGATGGCAGCAGGGAAGAAGCTGTTCTTGAATCGGTTGGTACGTGACCTCAGACTTTTGTATCTTTTTCCCGACGGAAGAAGGTGGAAGAGAGAATGTCCGGGGTGCGTGGGGTCCTTAGTTATGCTGGCTGCTTTGCCGAGGCAGCGAGAAGTGTAGACAGAATACTAGGGCCAATTAATTAAGTATGGCCACTGTTGCTTTTTATGCAAATATAGCAGCTGATTTGTACTCAGCAACGTCCCACAGACAGCAGATTAGATAACGGACTAGTTTTGGTGATGCTGGTTGTAGGATGAATGTTGGCCAGGGAGAACTCCCTTCAGGTCCTGTCACTGACTCTTTATCTACAACATCAACTTGCTTTAAGCTAGCACCCAAATGTTTTGATCTACTTCTCTCAGCGTAGGCGAGCGGTGGGGGTAGATGAGGGAGATTTCTTGAGTAAAAAACTAATTTGTGGCAAACTTATTGAGAGGTTGGGTAGGCTTGGGTTGTTTTCTCTGGAGCAGAGAAGACTGAGGGGCGACCTGATTGAGGTGCTCAAGATTATGAGAGACATGGACAGGGTGGATAGGGAGCAGCTGTTCCCCTTAGTTGAAGGGTCAGTTATGAGGGGACACAAGTTAAAAGTGAGGGGTGGGAGGTTTAGGGGGAATTTGAAGAAAAATGTTTTTACCCAGAGGGTGGTGACGGTCTGGAATGCGCTGCCTGGGAGGGTGGTGGAGGCGGGATGCCTCACATCCTTTAAAAAGTATCTGAGTACTTGGCACAGCATAACATTGAAGGCTATGGGCCAAGTGCTGGCAAGTGGGATTAGGTGGGCAGGTCCCTTCCATGCGTCGGTGCAGACTTGATGAGCTGAAGGGCCTCTTCTGCACTGTAGGATTCTGTGATTCCTAATTACCCTTGAACTGACTTGCTCGCTCTGCTATTTCAGAGGGCTTAGAGTCGGACGTAGGCCAGACTGCTTAAGGATGGCTGATTTCTTTCCCGGAAAGTCAGATGGATTGAACAAATGATGATAATTGGCACGGTCACCTTTAGTGAGACTAGCTTTATAATCCAGTTTCATTGATTGAATTTAAATTCCCCCAGTTGTCATGGTGGGATTTCAACCCATGTCTCTGAAGTGTTAGCCTAGGTCACTGGATTGCTGGCACCACAACACCAGTCTCCCCTTGAAGGAGAGCTGACGTTAGGAAGATGATTAAACATTAGGTCACGGAGCAGGTCAAGGAATTAGAGAGTGGAGCACACCCACCAATACGAGGATGTAGGGGAGAGCCCAGAGTCAGAGGAGTAGTGAGGAGAAGATGTTGCAATGTTGGGAAGAGATATGGAAAAGAGGGGATAAAGCATTGAGGAAGTTTCAATTTTAAATTGGAGGTTTTCAGGGGAAGGACATAAGTCAACATGCGTTGAGTGATGTTTGAGTGGGACTTGGTGTGGGATAGGATATACGTGGCAGAATCTTGGATGAATTTTGGAGAGGGGAAGATGGTATGCCGGCCAGCAGAGAATAGTGGCCGGAATTCTCCGATGTCATACTGTCCCGCTGTCAACGAGAATGGAGAATTTAGTGCTCAGTCAAATCTCAATTTACAGCAGCGGGACTGGAAAATCCCAGTTTTAAGTTTTCATATTTTATTTATTAGTGTCACAAGTAGGCTTACATTAACACTGCAATGAAGTTACTGTGAAAATCCCCGAGTCGCCACACTCTGGTGCCTGTTTGGGTACACTGAGGGAGAATTTAGCACGGCCAATGTGCCTAAACAGCACGTCTTTCGGACTGTGGGAGGAAACTGGAGCACCCGGAGGAAAGATGTGCAGACACAAGGAGAATGTGCAGACTCCGTACAGACAGTGGCCCAAGTTGGGAATCGAACCCAGCTCCCTGGCGTTGTGAGGCAGCAGTGCTAACCACTGTGCCACTGTGCTGTGGATGAGGTCAGAGAATTCTGGAGCCTGGAAACAAAAACTTCCACTTTGATTATGTTTCTCATGACCACCTCAAAGCACTCGACAGCCAATGAAGTACTTTTAAACCGTCCAGTATAGGAAAAGTGGCAGTCACTGCAAGTTTCAACAAACAGCAGTGTGATAACGATCAGGTTACCGGATTTTGTGATGTTGATTGCGAAGTGAATATTGGCCATGACGCGTGAGAAACTTCTCTACTCCTTTCTGAAATCGTGCCACGGGATCCTTTACGTCCACCTGAAAGGACCTCCAACAGTGCAGCAGTCCCTCGGTACGGCACTGAAGTGGCACTTGAAATCTCAACCTTGTGACTCGGAACCGAGAGTGTAGAGCCACAGCTGCCAAAGTGTTGGAGGACATGAGGGATCCAGTAGCAGATGGACTAGCTCAGGTAGGGCCGATGGTGTGTAACGTTACAGGCCTGAGAAGAGATCATCCTTGTGATGGAGCGGGACGTGGGATTGATTGGCAGAGTTTGTAAGCGATGTCAACAGTCTTGAGACAGCAACAAGAAAGGTGGAGGGGTGATCAGAGTCTGGGACAAGCTAGTTTCAGCGATGGTGATCATGAAACTGTCACCAATGTTTTGTAAGGACCCATCTGGCCCACGCACCCCGGACATTCTCTCTTCCACCTTTTTCCGTCAGGAAAAAGATACAAAAGTCTGAGATCAAATGACTTGAGAACAGCTTCTTCCCTGCTGCCAGCAGACTTTTTAATGGACTTACCTTGCATTAAGCTGATCTTTCTCTACACTCTAGCGATGACTGTATTTTTAGTTTAGTTTATTATTAGTCACAAGTAGGCTTACATTAACACTGCAATGAAGTTACTGTGAAAACCCTAACACTATATTCTGCACCCTCTCCTTTCCTTCTCCCCCATGTACTCTATGAACAGTATGCTTTGTCTGTATAGTGCGGAAGAAACAATACTTTTTGCTGTATACCAATACATGTGACAATAATAAATCAAATCAAAGGATTTTGTTTCGGGAAGGAAATCTGCCATCCTTACCTGGTCTGACCTACATGTGATTCCAGACTCACAGCAATGGGGTTGACTCTGAACTGCGCTCTGAAATGTTGAGTTCAGGGGCAATTAGGGATGGGCAACAAACTCTGGCTTTGCCAGTGATGCCCACACCCCATGAAGGAATAAAGAAAACAAAGATATGTTACCTCCCTCCACACTCTGTGCTGAATGGCCTCTCCCTGTGCTGTACCGTTCTACAACTCCATTCAGAGGTGAGAATGTGGGGTAGAAAGTGAAGCAAAAAGCTTCTGCGGTGACTGTACGGGTAGAACCAAACAACAGCTGCCTCTCCCAGTTCAACATTGGCGGAGGAGGATCGTGTGACTTATCGGGTCAGAGGCTGCAGAGAGATTGAGCAGGGTGAGAGATTAGTGCTCGTCTCTCATTCTCTTGGTTATAACTGTTGTGTTGAGGTGGGAAGGGCACGAACCTGTTTTGAGCGATGGAAACGGGGAGTTGCAGGATAGGGTGTTCCTGGATCTCGGGGGCAAGATCATGTTGAAGGACCTCTGAAGAGGAAAGGGAGGTTGGAGCTGAAATGTTGGCTGGTGAGGATAGAGAGAGAATCCAAGTTCAGGGAAACATTTAGTATCAGGAGGGAAGAAACAGCTGGAGTTGAAGGAACAGGAGGAAAGCGCGCAAGAAACAATACTTTTCACTGTATGCTAATACATGTGACAATAATAAATCAAATCAGCAAACTTGAAAGGGG
The DNA here is from genome assembly GCF_964213995.1 of Mustelus asterias. Taxonomy (NCBI): domain Eukaryota; kingdom Metazoa; phylum Chordata; class Chondrichthyes; order Carcharhiniformes; family Triakidae; genus Mustelus; species Mustelus asterias. The sequence goes on along the minus strand of NC_135823.1, from coordinate 61,007,821 downwards.
AATTTGGCCACACAGTTATAGAAGTATAAGGAGTATAGTAGGGGGCTGAGAACACAGCTTTGTGGGGCACTGGTGTTGAGGGCGATTGTGGAGGAGGTGTTGTTGCCTATCCTTACTGATTGCGGTCTGTGGGTTAGGAAGTTCAGGATCTTTCTCTACACCCTAGCTATGACTGTAACACTACATTCTGCAGTCTCTCCTTTCCTTCTCTGTGAATGGTAAGCTTTGTCTGTATAGCGCGCAAGAAACAATACTTTTCACTGTATGCTAATACATGTGACAATAATAAATCAAATCAAAAGGGGCATGTGACAATTTCCATCAAAAAGATTGAACCTTGAGCAATTGCTGCACTGAGACATAACTTAGGATATGTACCCAGAATGTGGAGTGTTACAAATGAAAACCTGTGGGCCATGATAATATACTTACAATTCACTCGCATTGGAGTGAGATAATTGATCCAGTACGGTCATTTGATTAACATGTTCTGGTTACCCTGTAAAAGGTGGGAAAAAGATCTGTTTGAAAATGACATTAAATGACATTTCTTTACAATGGTTTAGCTGAGAGGTACAAGTTTTGACTGACTTCGTGACATGGGTTTGTACTGAGGTTCCCAGGGAATCTTCAAAACTAGTTATGAAGTTAACATTGCATTCCAGTTACTCTCACATTTAGGATATGGTGCCACTGTGTGGCACATGGCACGGCGGTGAGCACTGCTGCCTCACAGTGCCCGGGATCCAGGTTCGATTCCCAGCTCGGGTCACTGTCTGTGTGGAGTCTGCACGCTCTCCCCGTGTCTGCGTGGGTTTCCTCCGGGTGCTCCGGTTTCCACCCACACTCCAAAGATGTGCAGGTTAGGTGGATTGGCCATGCCAAATTGCCCCTTAGTGTCCCAAGATGTGTAGGCGAGAGGGATTAGCTGGGTAGATACCTGGGGTTACATGGAATAGGGTCTGGGTGGGATTGCCCCTTTAGTGTCAGGGAAATTACGTGGGTTTACAAGGATAGGGTCTGGGTGGGATTGTTGTCAGTGCACTCGATGGGCCGAATGGCCTCCTTCTGCACTGTAGGGATCCTATGATTCAAAATCCTTTTACTGAAGGTAGTTGTTCTAAAAGAGCTGGATGGTTCCTGTTTTCAGAATGCATCGTTAAAACCCGGCTGGGCATGTTTTGCAGGTTCACAAAGTAGCCATTAATGTGGAGAGTAACAGGAATAGATCATTCGAGAAAAAGCAGGAAGATAATCTCTTTACAATCACTGTCAGGGAGGATCAGAATTAATTCATCCCATCCCATATTTAGTTTCAAGTTCTGACTTTTCCCTGTTAAGAATTGCACATATCTGGATTCCAACCTTGCAGTCAAGAAGAAAAATTTGACATACTTTAGTCAGAGTAGAAGCTAGCTCACCCTTGTCATTTGATTATTTTCAAATTTGATTTGATTTATTATTGTCACATGTATTGGGATACAGTGAAAAATATTGTTTCTTGTGCACTATACAGACAAGACATACCGTTCATAGAGAAGGAAGGCTTAAAGTTTGTTTATTTATTAGTGTCACAAGTAGGCTTACAATAACACTGCAATGAAGTTACTGTGAAAATCCCCTAGTCGCCACACTCCGGCGCCTGTTCAGGTACACTGAGGGAGAATTTAGCACGGCCAATGCCCCTAACCTGCATGTCATTCGGACTGTGGGAGGAAACCAGAGCACCCGGAGGAAACCCATGCAGACATGGGGAGAACGTGCAGACTCCGCAGAGACAGTGACCCAAGCCAGGAATTGAACCTGGGTCCCTGGCGCTGTGAGGCAGCAGTGCTAACCCACTGTGCCACCATGATGCACAAGGAGAGGGTGCAGAATATAGTGCTACAATCATAGCTAGAGTGTAGAGAAAGATCGGCTTAATATATGATAGGTCCATTCAAAAGTCTGATGGCAGCAGGGAAGAAGCTATTCTTGAGTCAGTTGGCACATGACCTCAGACTTTTGTATCTTTTTCCCGAAGGAAGAAGGTGGAAGAGAGAATGTCCGGGGTGCATGGGGTCCTTGAATGCACTGGGAAAGGGTACTGATTAATATATTTTTAAATGCTAAATGTATTTTGCTTTCAATAAATATCAATTATTTTAAAAAAATCTTTGTCTCCTGGGTCTAAAGTTTCATTAAAATCTGACAGTAACAACTTGAGAATGCCAAAGTGTCCTATTGTAAACTAGTTGATCTCGAATATCTTCTTTCTGAAGGAAACTATGTATTTATGGAGCAAAGTTTCTGCTCTTGTCATTTCCTACTCATTATCCACTTGGTTCTGGTAAACTGGAAATGGCAACAACAGGAACTTTTAAGTGGACCCGATTCTTCTTTCGTGCAGCAGAGTAGTTTCAGCCTTCCTGGACCCTATGGAAAGTGTGACAAACTGAAAATGTGCAGTCCAGCAGCCTGAAGTAAGAAGTGTAAGTTTATTAGTGTCACAAGTAGGCTTACATTAACACTGCAATGAAGTCACTGTTAAAATCCCCTGGTCGTCACAGTCCGGCACCTGTTCGGGTACACTGAGGGAGAATGTAGCATGGCCAACGCACCTAACCAGCACGGCTTGAGGTCTTTTTAAAAATTCATTTGTGGGACATGGGCGTCACTGGCTGGCCAGTATTTATTGCCCCCCCCCCTAGTTGCCGAGGGGCAGTTGAGAGTCAACCACATTGCTGTGGCTCTGGAGTCACATGTAGGCCAGACTAGGTAAGGATGGCAGATTTCCTTCCCTAAAGGACATTAAAAATGTATTTATTGGTCACAAGTAAGGCTACACTGCAATGAAGTTACTGTGAAATTCCCCTAGTCGCCTCAGTCCGGCACCTGTTCGGGTCAATGCACCTAACCAGCACGTCTTTCAGAATGTGGGAGGAAACCGGAGCACCTGAAGGAAACCCACGCAGACACGGGGAGAACGTGCAAACTCCACTCAGACAGTGACCCAAGCCGGGAATTGAACCTGTGTCCCTGGCGCTGTGAGGCAGCGGTGCTAACCACTGTGCTACCGTGCCGCCCCATTAGTGAACCAGATCGATTTTTCCGACAATGGTTTCATGGTCATCAGTAAATTCTTTATTCCAGATATTTTTTGTTGAATTCAAATGCCACCATCTACCATGCACAGGATTCGAACCCAGGTCCCCAGAACATTAGCTGAGTTTCTGGATTAATAGTCTGGCGATAATACCACTAGGCCATCGCCTCCCCTATGTCTGTGGGAGAAGGGTCAAAAACAGTTCACAATTTTCACAAAACCTTTGATTAGCAATAAGAACTGAAGCAGTCCGGGTCCACATGCAGCAAGAATAGGACAACATTCAGGCTTGGGCTGAGAAGTGGCAAGTTACATTCACAACACACACACAAGGCGCCAGGCAATCGCCACCCCCCCTACAAGAGGGAAGCTCGCCATCACCCTTTGACATTCAATGGTTATCACTGACCAGAAACTGAACGAGATCAGCCTTGAACTGTGACTACAAGAACAGATGAGAGGCAGGGAATTCTGCAGAGTAACTCCCCTCCTGACTCCCCAAAGCCGGTCCACCACCTACAAAGTACAAGTCAGCAGTGTGGTGGAATACTCTCCACTTGCTTGGATGAATGCAGCCCCGCCAACTCTGAAGACACTTGACAATCCAGAACAAAGAAGCCTGTTGATTGGCACTGTGCACCACCTTCAACATTCACTCTCTCCACCACCGATGTACAGTGGGAGCAGTGTGTACCATCTACAAGATGCACTGCAGCAACTCAACACGCCTTCCAAAAACCCATGACTGCTACCACCCATAAGAACAAGGGCAGCAGATGCATGATAACCGGGTGGCACAGTGGTTAGCACCGCTGCCTCACATCGCCAGAGACCCGGGTTCGATTCCCGGCTTGGGTCACTGTCTGTGTGGAGTTTGCACGTTCTCCCCATGTCTGCGTGGGTTTCCTCCGAGTGCTCTGATTTCCTCCCACAGTCCAAAGATGTGCAGGTTAGGTGGATTGGCCATGCTAAATTGCCCCTTAGTGCCAGCGGTACTAGCTAGGGTAAATGCATCGGATTGTGGGATTGTGATCGGTGCAGACTCGATGGGGGCCAAATGGCCTCCTTCTGCTCTGGAGGATTCTAACCGGCTGCAGGTTCCCCTCCAAGCCCCACGCCATCCAGGCTTGGAAATACATTTCTGTTCCTTCATTGTCGTTGGGTCAAAATCCTGGAACTCCCTCCCTAACAGCACTGTGGGTGTACCTACACCACACAGGCAGCTGCAGCAGTTCAAGAAGACAGCTCACACCATCTTCTCGAGGGCAATTAGGGATGGGCAATAAATGTTGGCCGAGCCAGCAATGCCCACTTCCCATGAAGGAATGAAATAAAATCAGTGACTTGTGTTGATAATGCCAGGAGTTGCTTTGTTTGCACTTTTAAGCAGATTATATTTGATGCGAGTGTGAGTGTAGCTGAATCATGCTATAAAAGACTAAAACTCAATGATGCAAATTGTACTGAAAATCACCAAAGCTGCGGGGACACATTTAATGTTATGTCACGGAGCAGGGCCTCTACACAGATCTGACTTAGGGAAGAGTATGTACTTTAAAAGAATTAAGGGCGGCACGGTGGCACAGTGGTTAGCACCGCTACCTCACAGTGCGAGGGTCCCAGGTTCAATTCCGGTCGTGGATCACTGTCTGTGTGGAGCCTGCACGTTCTCCCCGTGTCTGCGTCGGTTTCCTCCAGGTGCTCTGGTTTCCTCCCACACTCCAAAGATGTGCGGGTTAGGTGGATTGGCCATGCTAAATTGCCCCTTAGTGTCAAGGGGATTAGTAGGCATGAGGTTATGGGAATAGGGCCTGAGTGGGATTGTGGTCGGTACAGATTAGATGGGCTGAATGGCCTCCTTCTGTACTGTGGGGATTCTATGAATACTATTTTTCTTGGTATTTGAAAGATCTGGGGATCATAGTATCACAGAATTGTTGCAGCACAGGAGGCCATTCAGCCCATCATGTCTGCACCGGCTCCCCAAATGAGCATTTAGACTCAGTGCCATTTCCCTGCCTTCTCCCTGTACCTCTGCACATTGTTTCTATTTAAATAATCTTTAATCTAATAACTAATGCCCTCTTGAATGCCTGGATTGAACCTGCCTCCACCACACTTCCAGTCAGTGCATTCCACGCCTGAGCCACTTGAATGTGTGAAAAGTTTTTTTCTCACATCACATTTGCTTCTTTCGCAACTGGCTTTAAATCTGTGCCCTCTCGTTCTTGATCCTTTTACGAGGGGGGACTGTTTCTCCCTACCTGCTCTGTCTAGTTTTCATTGTGATTTTGGACATCTCAATCAAACCTCCTCTGAGCTGCCTTCTGTCCAAGGAGAACAGTCCCAACCTCTCCAATCTAGCCTCATAACTGAAGTAAATATATATTATGATCAGTTAAATTGAATATCTTTTGGGAAAACTAAACATGATCTGTATGGATTGGAACTACCCCAAGTCCTGACCTCAATGATTCTACCCATGTTTGCGAACTCAGTAAAATAAACTAAAACTAAAGTAAAGTTTACTTATGAGCGTCACTTACATTGCAATGAAGTTACTGTGAAATTCTCCTAGTCGCCACACTCCGGCGCCTTTTCGGGTCAGTGCACCTAACCAGACTGTGGGGTGAAACCGGAGCACCCGGAGGAAACCCACACAGACACGGGGAGAACGTGCAGACTCCACACAGACAGTGGCCCAAGCCGGGAATCGAACCCAGGTCCCTGGTGCTGTGAGGCAGCAGTGCTAACCACTGGGCCACCGTGCTTAACAGGCACTGGATAGGAACATAGGAATTAGGAACAGAAGTAGGAATTCCACCCTTCGAGCCTGCTCTGCCATTCAATCAGATCATGGCTGATCTCTCCCTGACCTCAAATCCACCTTCCCACCTGTTCCCCATATCCTGTTAACCCATTTTTGAAATCAGAAATATATCCATCTCCTTCTTGAAACCATTTACTGATTCAGACTCCACCGTGCTATGGGGCAGCGAGTTCCACACGTTCACCATCCTCTGAGAGAAGTATTAGTGAACCAGATGGGTTTTTCCGACAATGGTTTCACGGTCATCAGTAGATTCTTAATTCCAGATATTTTCTACTGATTTCCAATTCCACCGTCTGCCGTGGTGGGATTTGAACCCAGGTCCCCAAAACATTAACTGAGTTTCTGGATTAATAGTCAAGCGATAATACCACTAGGCCATCGCAGCATTTATACTTGATTAGCTTGAATTAAAAATTAAAGATGAAGATTTGAAGTTAGTTTAGTTCCCTTTGAGCAACCGCAACATGAGTTGATTCGAAGAACATTTTGTTCTGCCACTGATGATCCAGAAAGCTTCAAGGCACATGTTCTTAGAATCCTTTCTTGAAAGATGAAGGTTGTTCAGGGTATGTTGTTCCACGGTTACTGGAAACCCTCCAGCATGGTGACACAGTGGTTAGCACTGCTGACTCACAGCGCCAGGGACCCTGGTTTGACTCCAGGCTTGGGTCACTGTCTGTGTGGAGTTTGCATGTTCTCCCCGTGTCTACGTGGGTTTCCTCCTACAGTCTGAAAGATATGCTGGTTAGGCGCATTGGCCATGCTGCATTTTCCCGCAGTGTACCTGAACAGGCGGTGGAGTGTGTCAACTAGGGGATTTTCACAGAAACGTCATTGCAGTGTTAATGTGAGCCTATTTGTGACACAAATAAATAAATGTGTAGGTTAGGTGGATTGGCCAAGCTAAGTTCCCGTTTAGTGTGCGAAGGTATGTATGTTAGTATTAGCTATGGTAAATGTGTGAGGTTACGGGTATTTGGGGGTCGGGGAAGGCTGAGCTTGATGCTCTTTCAGAGACCTGGTGCAGACTGGATGGGCCAAATTGCCGCCTCCTGCACTGTAGAGATTCTAGGTTCATACCATTGATGAGACCATCTGTTTTCTGTAATGTGTTATATGCTTTAGGGTGTGGAAGGAGATGGGGTGGCTATTTGATAGTGGCTTCCTTACAGCTACCCTGTCCTCAGCCAAAAGTACATCCGTGTATGGCGATTAAATCTTGGAATCTGAATCATATTTTCTTTGTGCATCCTTGCTGTGGGGTTCTGGGGTCAATGTGACAAGCCCATTAAACATGATTTGATTTTGATTTGATTTGATTTATTATTGTCACATGTATTAACATGCAGTGAAAAGTATTGTTTCTTGCGCGCTATACAGACAAAGCATACCGTTCTTAGAGAAGGAAATGAGAGAGTGCAGAATGTAGTGTTACAGTCATAGCTAGAGTGTAGAGAAAGATCAACTTAATGCAAGGCAAGTCCATTCAAAAGTCTAACGGCAGCAGGGAAGAAGCTGTTCTTGAGTCGGTTGGTACGTGACCTCAGACTTTTGTATCTTTTCCCGAAGGAAGAAGGTGGAAGAGAGAATGTCCGGGTTGCGTGGTGTCCTTAATTATGCTGGCTGCTTTGCCGAGGCAGCGGGAAGTGTAGACAGAGTCAATGGATGGGAGGCTGGTTTCCATGATGGATTGGGCTTCGTTCAAGACCTTTTGTAGTTCCTTGCAGTCTTGGGCAGAGCAGGAGCCATACCAAGCTGTGATACAACCAGAAAAAATGCTTCCTATGGTGCATCTGTAAAAGTTGGCGAGAGTCGTAGCTGACATGCCAAATTTCCTTAGTCTTTTGAGAAAGTAGAGGCATTGGTGGGCTTTCTTAACTATAGTGTCGGCATGGGGGGGACCAGGACAGGCTGTTGGTGATCTGGACACCTAAAAACGTGAAGCTGGGTAACTCTGCACACAGTAAGAGTTTTAACAACACCAGGTTAAACAGGTTTATTTGGTAGCAAATACCATTAGCTTTCGGAGCACTGCTCCTTCGTCAGATGGAGTGGAAATGTGCTCTGCACAACCAGAAGATCAAACCCGAGACATTCTTGATGCGCGTAGGTCAGCACTATCTGTGTCTTATTATTTATTGACGGAAGAGAAATGGAATACCTATCTCCATTAAATCGGTCCAGTACACAGGAATGAAAACATATTTTGTAATTCTTAAATAAGCACAAAATATTACATTGCGTTTTAAAACCATGGATTAGTCGAATGAAGATTTTTTTCCTCCAGCGTTTGGGGAAATACACCCGAGACAATTAATATACAATAGAATCCCTACCGTGCAGATGGAGGCCATTCGGCCCATCGGGTCTGCACTGACAACAATTCTACCCAGGCCCTATCCCCGAAACCTCACATTTTTACCTGCTAATCCCTCTAACAGACACATCCCAGGACACTAAGGGGTAATTTAGCATGGCCAATGCACCTAACCCGCACATCTTTGGAGAGTGTTTTCAAAACAACAAACCCCTGATGCTGCTCGCTATATTTCTGTCCCATCTACCTATATTTGTGTGCAAGCATTTGAAATTTGGCAATAACCTTTTCTAAATTTATTTATCAGTGTCACAAGTAAGACTTACATTAACACTGCATTGAAGTTACTGTGAAAATCCCCTAGTCGCCACACTCCGGCGCCTGTTCGGGTACACTGAGGGAGAATTTAGCATGGCCAATGCACCTAACCAGCACGTCTTTCGGACTGTGGGAGGAAACCGGAGCGCCCGGAGGAAACCCCACGCAGACACAGGGGAGAATGTGCAGACTCCGCACAGACAGTGACCCAGGCCGGGAATGGAACCTGGGTCCCTGGCGCTGTGAGGCAGCAGCGTTAACCACTGTGCCACCTGAGAATTGCAATGCAGCAGCGGCTCTTAAAATCCAAGCTGGCTCAGATATGGATTGAGAACGATAAAGTTGTTGCAATTGAATGAAATCCAGTCGAATACTTTTGACCACCTGCATCGACTCTGCCCCAACATTAAAAATCCTCATCCTCACTTCAAATTGCTCCCTCAACCTGTCCTTTAGCCCCTGTGACCACCTCCAGCATTGTGTCCTCCCTTGTATCCTTCAGTCCTCCGACCAGCCATCTATGGTCTTATGCCTGGTAGCCGAGCCTCCAACTGTCTCAGGCCGTTTTGGGCATTTCCTCTCTGCTATACCTGTTTTTTTTGTAAACTCATCATCCACATTTTTAATTAAGCTTTAGTTTTCACTTGTTATACTTACGCCAGTGTTGTTGCCAGTTCATAGAATCCCTACAGTGCAGAAGGAGGCCATTCAGTCCATCGAGTCTGCACCGACCACAATCCCACCTAGTCCCTATCCTCGTAACCCCACGTATTTACCCTACTAGTCCCCCTGACACTAAGGGGCAATTTAGCATGGCCAATGCACCTAACCCGCACATCTTTGGACCGTGAGAGGAAACCGGAGCACCCCGAGGAAACCCACGCAGACACGGGGAGAACGTGCAGGCTCCGCACAGACAGTGACCCGAGGCTGGAATTGAACCCGGGTCCCTGGCGCTGTGAGGCAGCAGCGTTAACCACTGTGCCACCATGCCACTCAAAGTTCTTTGAACCTTTTTCTTCCCCCCACCCCACCCCACCCCACCCCACCCCACCCCACCCCACCCCACCCTCCCTACTCTCTGTAAACACGCATTGGGGAATTTTCTATACACCTGGAATAGAAATGGAAGCTGTGTCATGAAGTCAGTATTGCAAAGCTTGGACTGTGGATCTAAATGCATTTATAAAAATACTGAGCCATGGCATCCCTGCTCCCCCACCGCCATGACTGAACAGTCTGTCACCATCCAAAGGATGAGGCTTGCACATTGAACATTATTATTGAGATGAGGTGGAGGTGCGAGCAGATCTTCAGCCTGAACGCATGAGTGGGGGATGGTGATGAGGAGGTGGAAGAAAATGTTTAAAGCCCATTCATTAAATAAAAATCACCAAACAACCTCTCCAACCTCCCGTGTCAGCAGCTTTAAACCCATCTGGATTTCTACCTCAAACGCTGTGTCACACGGACTTGAAACACTCCCTGTTTCTCTCTCCACAGACACTGCCAGATCTTCTGAGTTATTCCGGCATTTCCTGTTTTCAATTCGCTGTAATTTTAGACAATGAAGAACTCTCAAGTTTGAGCACGGAGGCTTTGTTTAAAAAAAATACTTTATTAAGCGAGCTTTTAAGATCAAATTTGTAATGGATACAACAGCATTGTGGACTGTAGCCTGCATTTTTATCAAATCATGCTGGACCAGTTAACTAGAAGGAGGCCGTTCGGCCCATCGAGTCTGCACGGACCACAATCCCACCCGGGCCCTATTCCCGTAACCACATGCATTTACCCTAGCCAGTCCCCCTGACACTAAGGGGCAATTTAGCATGGCCAATCCACCTAACCCACACATCTTTGGAATGTGGGAGGAAACCGGAGCACCCGGAGGAAACCCACACAGACACGGGGAGAACGTGCAGACTCCAGACAGACAGTGACCCAAGCTGGGAATTGAACCCGGGTCCCTGGCACTGTGAGGCAGCTATGCTAACCATTGTGCCACCGTGCCACTTACTGTGCCCAAATTTTAAAAGTATGGAGAACTGAGCAATTTACAAAAAATAAATGCTGTGGTGCTTGCACTGAAGTCTAAATTTCAGACTGATACTGTACTTTACTGACCAAAATCAGCTATTTTTAAAAAATGTGCAGAAAATGTATGGAAGAGCGTTAGAATCTTAGAATCTTTATATTGCAGAAATAGGCTATTTGGCCCATCGAGTCTGTGCAGACAACAATCCCTCCCAGGCCCTTTCCCCGTAACCCCATGTATTTACCCCGTTAATCCCCCTGACACTAAGGGATAACTTAGCATGGCCAATCAACCTAACCCGCACATCTTTGGCGTGCGGGAGGAAAACCACGCACTTCGCGAGAACGTGCAAACTGCACACAGTCATCCGAGGCTGGAATTGAACCTGGATCCCTGGCACTGTGAGGCAGCAGTGCTAACCACTGTGCCACCATGACACCCTCTAAAGCAGTGGTTCCCAAAGGGTGCGGCGCGCCACACTGGTGCGGCGAGAGAGGATGGCAAGTGTGGCGGGAAGATTCAAGGACAATCAAAGAAACATTTAAACATGGTTTAAACAAGCACTGTTTTATACTTTCTGGATATCCCATGATCATATTATAAAGTAGTTGTGTTCTATGCTATGAATCAAGCACTGCTAGTTTTTTTTGTTTTTGAATGTATTTCTTATCAATAAAAAATTCGGTGTGGCACGAGCAAATTTTTATTCCGGAAGTGCGGCCCAGTGAAAAAAGTTTGGGAACCACTGTGCTAAAGTAATACATTTGTCCCACCTGCAAAACGTCATGTACAAAATAAAATCCCTGCAGCATCTTAGATCCCGCAGGAGATATGGCACAGAAACAGGGTATTTTGCCCAATAAGTCCATGTCATGTGGCACAGCAGTTAGCGCTGCTGCCTCACAGCGCCAGGGACCCGGGTTCAATTCCTGGCTTGGGTCACTGTCTGTGCAGAGTCTACACGTTCTCCCCGTGTCTGCGTGAGTTTCCTCTGGGTGCTCCGGTTTCCTCCCACAGTCTGAAAGACGTGCTGGTTAAGTGCATTGGCCGTGCTAAGTTCTCCCTCTGTGTACCCGAACGGGTACTGGACTGTGGCGACTCAGGAATTTTCATAGTAACTTCATTGCAGTGTTAATGTAAACCTACTTGTGATAATAATAAATAAACTTAAACATGTGGTGCAACTTTTAGTGAATGGGGTATTTGTACTTTTGCAATCCCCTCATTCCGGTTCCAACCTAGACTTGAACCTTCCAAGCAATGTGACCTCCCTATTCTTCCTGCTAGAATCTATGTGGTGAAGTTCATTGGCCCATTCTGCAAGTTTATTAATGGCTCCTGTAATCGTTTGTAATCCTCCTCAGGGTTTACCATCTCCGCCACCGTTTTGGGGATGTGTTGCTCAGGTGTAGTCTCTGCTCCTTCCTTTCCAGCCCTCAGCTTGAGTAGTGGTCTCTCAGGCATGCACTGTCTTAACAGCCCAGGGGTCTGCAGACTTTAGGGGCTTCTATGGAATTATGCAGCTCAGCATAGAGTAAAAACCATAAGATAAAGGAGCAGAATTTGTCCATTCGGCCCATTGAGTCTGTTCTGCCACAATTCAATCATGGCTGATATGATTCTCATTCCCATCCTCCTGTCTTCTCCCCGTAACCCTTGATCCCCTTATTGATCAAGAACCTATCGATCTCTGTCTTAAAGACACTCAATGACCTGGCCTCCACAGCCTTCTGTGGCAATGAGTTCCACAGATTGACCACTCTCTGGCTGAAGAAATTCATCCTCATCTCGGTTTTAAAGGGGCGTCCGAGGTTGTGCCCTTGAGTTCTGGTCTCTCCCACGAGCGGAAACATCCTCTCCATGTCCACTCTATCTCGGCCCCTCAGTATTCTGTACATTTCAGTTAGATCGCTCCTCATCCTTCTAAACTCCATCAAGTGTAGACCCAGAGTCCTCAACCGCTCCTCGTATGACAAACCCTTCATTCCTGGGATCATTCTTGTGAACCTCCTCTGGAACCAAATGTCAGCAGCAAGATTACCCGGGCCCAGAATCCTACCCAGGCCACTCACGTTGTTAAATTAGAACATTACTAATGCTGAAGAGACTGGGTTAGGAGTAAGCACCAAGCGAATTGTGCAATGAAGCATCCAAGGAAGGATTTTGTTTTAATATGACCGGGATTTTGTGAAGAGTGAACTAGTTTTCTTCCTTTTACTGTCGCAGAAATTCCATTCAGTTGGGCCTTAATTAGCTTGTGGTTTTGGGGGAGGGAGTGGGGAGAAACACTTGATACTATCAGCATGTCACGTCATAGAGGTTTACAGCAAGGAAACAGGCCCTTCGGCCCAACTTGTTCATGCCGCCCCGTTTTTATCACTAAGCTAGTCCCAATTGCCCACATTTGGCCCAAATCCCTCTGTACTCATGTAACCGTCGGAATACCTTTAAAAAGACAATTGTACCCGCCTCTACTACTACCTCTGGCAGCTTGTTCCTGACACTCACCACCCTGTGTGAGAAAAAATTGCCCCTCTGGACCCTTTTGTATCTCTCCTCTCTCACCTTAAACCTATGCCCTCTAGTTTTAGACTCCCCTACCTTTGGGAAAAGATGTTAACTGCCGACCTTACCTATGCCCCTCATTATTTTATCGACCTCTATAAGATCACCCCTAAGCCTTCTACGCTCCAGGGAAAAAAAAGTCCCAGTTTATCCAGCCTCTCCTTATAACTCAAACCATCAAGCCCCCGGTAGCATCCTACAGTAATTGAAGTACTGTAACGTAATAGATACACTTTGCAAAGCTGCTGAGATCTGTTACTATGTGAAAGTGAACTTTTGAAATGGTTGTTTTGTTTAAAAGACGCCTGGGATTTTTCAGAATCATGGAATTCCCCTTTTTAAAAGAAAACCCCAAAAACTTGACAGTTCTGGGGAAATCCCACCTTTATTAAAAGGTGGCAAAACCAGCAACTTACCCGGATATGCAACCAAGCTATATTTCCAGTGTCCAAAATTTAAAATCTGGATCTTCCTGTTGCAGCACCTGTTAAGGGTGGCACAGTGGTTAGCACTGCTGCCTTACAGCACCAAGGACCCCGGGTTCAATTCCGGCCTTGGGTGACTGTCGGTGTGGAGTTTGCACGTCCTCCCAAGTATCTGCATGGGTTTCCTCCGGGTGCTCCGGTTTCCTCCCACAGTCCAAAGATGTGCGGGTTGAGTGGCCATGCTAAATTGCCCCTTAGTGTCAGGGGGATTAGCAAGGTAAATAGGTGGGGATACGGCTTGGATGGGATTGTTGTTGGTACAGGCTCGAAGGGCCGAATGGTCTGCTTGGGCAGCACAGTGGTTAGCACTGGTGCCTCACAGCGCCAGGGACTTGGATTCGATTCCCAGCTTGGGTCACTGTGCGGAGTCTGCACGTTCTCCCCGTGTCTGCGTGGGTTTCCTCTAATGCTCCTGTTTCCCCTCCCCACAGTCCAAAGATGTGCAGGTTAGGTAGATTGGCTATGCCAAATTGCCCATTAGTGTCGGGGGATTGCCCATTAGTGTCTTGGGTAAATGGATGGGGGATAGGGCCTGGGTGGGATTGTGGTTAGTGCAGACACGATGGGCCAAATGGCTTTCTTCTGCACTGTAGGATTCTATGATTTCTATGCACTGTCAGGATTCTATGATTCTAATAACCCACACCAATATTTTTTCCCTTTTCAGATTATTTTTGCAAGCATCTCAACCCCAGCAACCACTTCGAGCCATCGGATTTGAAGCCGCACTCTTTTTTTTTTGGTAACCTGAGATTGAAGGCTTACGCTGGACACTTGCAATGTCGATGGACCACAGCCCCACCACAGGAGTGGTCACAGTCATCGTCATTCTCATTGCCATCGCAGCTCTCGGCGCCTTGATCCTGGGCTGCTGGTGCTACCTGCGACTGCAGCGGATAGGTCAGTCGGAGGACGAGGAGAGCATCGTGGGAGAAGGCGAGACCAAAGAGCCGTTCCTGCTGGTGCAGTACTCCGCCAAAGGGCCGCGGGTGGAGCGGAAAGCCAAGCTGACAGCCAATGGGACAGAGGGTCACGGTTAACCTTCAGTGACCGGTTGACGACTGCGGCTTCTGTCGTCCGGACTAAGATGACATTTGTAGGATAATCATTCAAACTGTGAAGGTTTAGCTCTGTTTAAGCTGCTTAATTGTAACGAAAAATAGCAAAGTTTAGCACACGAGGACACGGACTAGCCAGCCGTCTGTTGACCTGCAATTGCATGTTGTCGAGGAAGATCAAGAACTAGCCATGTTTATTTTGCAGTGTTTCCTACTTGAATTCTAATCCCTTTTAACTGAGCCTATATTGATGGAGCAACTACTGTACATTTCATCCCTACTGAACCTGTGGATCTCTGGAAAAATAATGTGCATAGATCCGTATGAAACTTTTAGTTTTCTGTACTGTGCGGGGATAGTATTACGTACTGAAGTGCAAAATGAACTGCTGTAAATGTTACCAGAGAAAAGGGGCCTCATTTTAAGTGATCATCTTTTAGTGCTTATTCTGTTGTTGAGTCTAGGTTGCAATATCGGGTTGGGGGGGGGGGTAGGAATACGCTGGTGTTCAGTGACACAGAACTATGGTAGAAATTATTGAGGGTGTTCAAAGTAATTCTCTCGTAAAATATAGTCCGACACTACTATCGTTGATCGTTTATTGAATGACACAGCTATTTCGACCGGCTGATTCATCTAAAGTTACATCACACCCGCAGTTAGATCCTGTGTTAGCTTTAAAAGGGGGTTTGTTTAAAAAAAATGGAAGTGGTGGCAGGGGGGAGAGAGAGAGAGAGAGAGAGCGCCGTCATTGCGACAGGACTGCAAAATGAAAGACGCAGAATGGTTATTGCGTTTGAGTTGTTACGCTGGGACTGCTAGGATGCTACCATAGCACTTTTCCTGAACTGATTCTAGTCTTGGGCCTATGATGGTGAAGGCTGTATGTAGTCACAGTCTACAAGTGATCCGGAAGGTCTGCAGTGGAGTTAAGATGGTGGCTGAGCAGTTTATCGTTTAATTAAAAGCATGTTTAATGGGGTCAAATTGTACTTAAAAACAGTTTCATTTTTAAAAAAATGACTCGGTAAAGATTGTATGGTACTTTCTGACCAGATTTCTTTTCTCATTCCTGTAATTCGTAGTTTACAGAAATACATTTGCTGTCTCTACAATGTAACCCAAGATTTCACAATAGTGCAATATTCAAATGTAAACAAATAAAAGAATTTCCCCTTTTACCAGATTTTTCTTTGCAAAAAGATGTTCAAGAATGGAACGCAGTTCTCGTAAAAAATAAATCACCTTGCTGTAGGAAGAAATTTTTACTGAGATTTTCCATCAACTTCACATGAGTTTCCGCCCCCCCCCCCCCCCCCCCCCGCCGCCATCCTGATGTAGAATAATTAATGTTCCAGGTGTAGTTTAAAAAAATGTTAGGTAGCAAAATGGCTCATGTCTCTGTGGTTTCATGATTAACCTTCTTCACAATATATGAGTCTCGGGATTGGAGAAAGATTCCGCTTCTGCGTTACTTTCCGAATGAGAAGTCAATTTGGATTCTTCCTCGACAGGATCCGGAGTCGAGGAGGTGTAGGTTTTTCCCTCCAGTTCTTCTTCGATCGAGGCCATGAACGTTTTAAGCAAAATGTTCTCCTTGAGGAGCTTCTCGGACACCGCGGTAATCTCGCCCAGTTTCTCCGCTGTTTCGGCCAGCTCTGCGTTTCTCTGGCTGTACAGGTTTTGCAGTCTCTCGTTGTGGTACCTGAGCTTATCGTTTTTCGCCTCGAGAGCCTGGTTTTGGAGCTTCAGCCGGTGCTCCTCCCGCCTGGTTGCGGAGAGCTGCAGAGCCAGTTGCTTCTCCGCCTGATGCAACGCCTTCATCTCCGCGCGGAGTCTCCTGAGCTCGGTCTCCAGCTGGCTGATTCGGTCTTTCTGCAACGCTGCTGCTCTTTGGATACAGTCCGGATTACACGACTGGAAAGAGTCTTGATGAACTGACTGGGGCGAATGCAGCAGAATGAACCTCACAAGGTTAGGGACAGTAAACGGCAGATCCTCAGGGTACTTCACACTCAGGTCTTTCCTGAAAGAGAAGAGAGAAATAAATTTGCAGTAGAAATACCCTGATGAGGGTAAAAACCTGAACATTTCCAGATTATCAACTCTTCTCGACTTTGAACACTCCATTTTTGATCTGCCTATAAAAAAGGAAATTTTGATTTTACTCTTGTGGATAGTGGAACTTAAGAGCGGTTCATGCTGGTGAGATTTTCCAGTCACGTCAACACAGTTTAAAGTATTTTAAAGCTAAGTTTAAAGTTCATTTATTAGTGTCACAAGTAGGCTCACATTAACACTGTAATGAATCTCTCCCTCAATGTCAACAAAACGAAGGAGATTGTCATCAACTTCGGGAAGCATAAAGGAGAACATGCCCCAGTCTACATCAATGGGGACAAAGTAGAAATGGTCGAAAGCTTCAGGTTTTTAGGTGTTCAGATCACCAATAACCTGTCCTGGTTCCCTCCCCCTCCCACCCCCTTTCTCATGCCGACATTTTAAATTAAGCCCACAAATGCTTCTACTTTCTCAGAAGACTAAGCTACGGCTCTCACCAACTTTTACAGATGCACTACAGAAAGCATTCTTTCTGGCTGTATCACAGCTTGGTATGGCTCCTGCTCTGCCCAAGACCGCAAGGAACTACAAAAGGTCGTGAATGTAGCCCCATCCATTGACTCTGTCTACGCTTCCCGCTGCCTCGGCAAAGCAGCCAGCATAATTAAGGACCCCACGCACCCCGGACATTCTCTCTTCATCTTCTTCTGTCGGGAAAAAGATACAAAAGTCTGAGGTCACATACCAACCGACTCAAGAACAGCTTCTTCCCTGCTGCCATCAGAATTTTAAAGAGACGTACCTTATATTAAGTTGATCTTCCTCTACACCCTAGCTATAACACTACAATCTGCATCCTTTCCTTCTCTATGAACGATGTGCTTTGTCTGTATAGTGCGCAAGAAACAATACTTTTCACTGTACGTTAATACATGTGACAATAATAAATCAAATCAAAAGGTTACTGTGAAAATCCCCCAGTCGCCACACTCCGGCGCCTGTGCGGGTTACACTGAGGGAGAATTTAGCATAGCCAATGCACCCTAACCAGCACGTCTTTCGGACTGTGGGAGGAAACCAGAGCTCTCAGAGGACACAGGGAGAAGACGCAAGCTCCACACAGATGGTGACCCGAGCCGGGAATCAAACCCGGATCCCTGGCAGCAGTGCCACCGTGCTGTCCAACGCGCATCCCCACTGCGGCGACGAGGGGTGCATTCAACGGGAAACCCACTGACGACGGCAGGAGCAAGAGATACGGGCCGCTTCTGCGAAACACACGGTGGGTTGCGTGGGAAATCCCGCCCTGTAGTTTTCACTATTCCTCTGTTATAAAATGTTAATGATGAAGATATGTCTTCAATAAGGAGGAAATCAATGCAGCATCACAAGGGTATTTATCCTATATAATGTTCCAAAACTGGGTAGATTAAGGAATTCTTAATTCTTGAGTTAAGTAGTATACTCAAATGCTCAATTGGTTGGGTTCGAAACAGGTTTTTGCCCTCCTGAAAGCATGATTTGGCTTGTGTAGCAACATAATTCCACAGATAGTCGCAAACCTTTGGCACATTACAAATGGGCATTGTTTATGTTTAACAATACATGCCAGCAGGCTATTTAATGGACTAAGCCATAGTCAACCATCACAACCCTCTACACCCTAGCTATGACTGTCACACTACATTCTGCACCCTCTCCTTTCCTTCTCTATGAATGGTCTGTTTTGTCTATATAGCACACAAGAAACAATACTTTTCACTGTATACTAATACATGTGACAATAATAAATCAAATCAAATCAAAACACCCAGACATATTTTTCAGCGCAGCTTATGGAATACAAATTAGATACAAATTTGCTTGACTTTCATTCTTAGTGCAAGAGCCACTTTTACCATCTTTAAAAGCACCCAGAGCTAAGCTTGGAATCCAATTTTGGGACTTCTCATCTGTACAGTTTTCAGAGCAGAAGCCTGTAGAAGCCAGAGGATGGGCCAAACTCATCCCTCGGTCTATTATTTCAATTAAATAGCTGGTTTGGGATAGAGTTGGACAATTATAGAACTGAAGTACTTCATTCTCTCACAAATTACCAAAGGAAACACTGCTTTCTGCAATTGTTCAACCATATAGAACTGTAAAGCAAGTGATCTCACAGCTGCTTCCTCATTCAAGTCCCACGATGTCGATGTTCAAAGTCCCATTTAAATTGTCATCAAAACTGCTCACTTTAAAGGAATTGAAACTGGTAAATAAAATTCACGCGATGTGCATCAGTGGCAAGGTCAGCATTTATGACCCGGCGCTAATTGCCCTTGAGAAGTTGTTGGTGAACTGCCATGAAGGTGCTCCCGCAGTGCTATTGGACAGTAAGTTGGGGTGTTTCGACCCAGTGATAGACCCAAGTCAGGATGGTGTGAAATTTGGAGGGGAGCATGCCAATGGCGGCATTCGAATGCACCTGCTGCTTCTCGGTAGCACAGGTTGCAGGTTTGGAACCTGCACTGCTCACACAGCCAGGATTGGTTCCCCGGCTTGATGGTAATAGTAAAGTTAGAAATATGTCAGGCTAGGAGATTACGGTGAAATGCAATCCTACTGCTGCTCATGGGTGTCCAGTTTTGAGCTGCTGAATTTGTCCTGAATTGATCCTATTTTTCTCCAGTTTCTAGTCGCTCCTTCTTCCCGAATTTGGAGACCAATTGAAAAATTAACACGGATTAACCTGACTGTTCATCAATGTCAAACTCGGAGCTGAGTTAAAGAAACAATTTACTTGCCAGCTTAAGCTTTTTTTTTTAAAGACCCACTAAAATCGAAAAGCAAATTCTTTCTTTACATCTTCCATCCCATTATGTTCATCTTCAGATGAGCATCCATTTCATAAGACATAGGAGGGCCGTAAGACATTCCTCCCACAGTCCAAAGGTGTGCGGGTTAAGTTGGCTGGTCATGCCAAATTGACCCTCGTGTTCCGGGGAATTAGCGGGGTAAATGTGTTGGGTTACGGGAATAGGGCCTGGGGGTGGGATTGTGGTCGGTACAGACTCGATGGGCTGAATGGCCTCCTTCTGTACTGTAGGGATTCTATGATCAATTGCATATCGTGGGACCAGGGTCATCTGACACACGGTTGCAAAGACAGAGAGCTACGACAGCCAATTTGTGCTGCCTCAGTGCAAGTCAGGAAATGCATGGTTTGCATACGTGCTTTCAACTCGCAGTGAGCTCAAGCTGCCGGCATTTCCAAGTTCAGCTCGTTTACATGAGTGGTGAGAATGTAGGGCGAGCGGAAGAGAGGCATCACTGTTCCACTTACAAGGAGGGGCCTTTGAACAGGAAAGAAATGGCAGAGCAGAGAAAGAGAGCCTGTCTCAGCTGAATTTCAGAGCTAGTTTCCTTCCCACTCATTCGCACATTGAAAGCATGTATTAAACAGTGAACTCAGAGCAATACTGAAAGCCAGTGCTTCATGCTGCAAGCTATAACCTGAAAACACAGGTCACTCTTTTTCCTCCCCGTTTCTACAGACAGGGGAATCTATTTGCTGCTGTTACATCAGTTGCACATTTCGACAGGGCAATATGAATGGCAAATACAAGTTAAATGTATTTAATCAACACTCCTTCATACAAGTCATTAATAATCTGTCCAGAACACAAGTTGTATACTGAATTGAGTACAACTTGGAAATAGCAGGCATAAATCAAACCATTTCTGAATTCGGACATTCTTTCCCAACTTTTTCCCCTTCTTGCCTGAAAGCATCCATCAGATGGTAGCTACCCTTCTGGTGTCTCACGCCTGGACCTTTGATCCACTTGCAGGCTTCGACTGGATTGTTGGCATCCGAAGTAGAAGAATGTTAACTATAACATGGGGGCGGCACGGTGGTTAGCACTGCTGCCTCACAGCGCCAGGGACCAGGGTTCGATTCCCGGCTTGGTTCGATTCCCGGCTTGGCTCGCTGTCTGTGTGGAGTTTGCACGTTCTCCCCCAGTGTCTGCATGGATTTCCTCCGGGTGCTCCGGTTTCCTCCCACAGTCCAAAAATGTGCAGGTTAGGTGGACTGGCTGTGCTAAATTGCCCCTAACTGTCAGGGGGATTAGCAGGATAAATAGTGGGGTTATGGGGATAGGGCCTGGGTGGGATTGTGGTGCAGACTCGATGGGCCGAACGGCCCCCTTCTGCACTGTAGAGATTCTATAATTCTTTGAACAGCAATAAGGCGCAAGCATAAATTAACTGATAAGGAGTCAAACCAGGGACACAGTTTGGATTAATTCATTGTTAATGCAGCTTAACGCCATCCTCATCTGTGACCCTTAGTTAGGTGGCACGGTGGCTAGCACTGCTGCTCCACAGCGCCAGGGACCCGCGTTCAATTCCTGGTTTGGGTCACTGGCTGTGCGGAGTTTGCATGTTCTCCCCGTGTCTGCGTGGGTTTCCTCCAGGTGCTCCGGTTTCCTCCCACAGTCTGAAAGATGTGCTGGTTAGGTGCATCGACCCAAACAGGCGCCGGAGTGTGGCGACTAGGAGAATTTCACAGTAACTTCATTGCAATGTTAATGTAAGCCTACTTGTGACTAATAAATAAATTGTACTTTACTTTTAAACCTTTGCTCCTTCTATCTGGGTTGTTCCTGAAGCTACGCAGAGGCACAACAACAGGCAGGATGTAGAGAGTATTGTGGCCTCACCAAAGGTACAGTCATCCCAATGCTCAGTTTGAATACGAAATTCACTCCATCATTTGCCAATGTGGTTTATGGAAAGAATCCTTCACTGTCTGCTGGTTTAAAATCCTGGAACTCCCTCCCTAAGAGCACAGTGGGTGTACCTACACCACATGGACTGCAGCGGGTTCAAGAAGATAGCTCACTACCACTTTCTCAAAGGTGAATTAGGGATGGGCAGTAAAAGCTGACCGAGCCAGCAACACCCAAATCCCACAATAAAAAAAAATCTGGGCTCTCAACTTTTGACTATAAAGGGTTAACGACAAGCAGCACACATGATGCTAGGTCACATGACTGAGTGCGCTCTGGAAGGAGGAAAAGCTCCACCCACGTGTTGAGGTCCAAATGTGTAAATACTTGCTGTAAATGAAGAGTAATGCTTTAGAGAAACTAAAGACTCAAGCAGCATACTTTGGGAGAATGGCCAATCCCTTCAATCCCCGTCTACAGCCTGAACACACAGCAAAACAGTAACCAACTCGGAAAAGATTTCTTCCGATTCTGTCTAAGGACACGACACTGCAGAAACTGTATGTAAGTAATTAATGCCATTTCCCAAAAAGGCACTCTTCAAAGAAAATACACCCCACTAAAGATAAGTAGGGTTCATGGAAAATGTGCTTTTGAAAAGGAACAAAACTGCCAATTTATTTTCCACTAACTTTCCCCATTAGCGATACATCATTCATGTTTGTGTATACTTCCTGGTGACTATTAAGTTTTGGCCAGATACACTAACTGATCTATGTCAGTGTTTATGCTTCACATGAACCTCCTCCCAGCCTACTTCATAGAACAATCATAGAATCCCTACAATGCAGGAGGAGGCCATTTGGCCCATCGAGTCTGCACCGACAACAATCCCGCCCAGATCCTATCCCTGTAACCCCACATATTTACCCAGCTAATCCCTCTAACCTACGCATCCCCGGGACACTAAGGGGCAATTTAGCCTGGCCAATCCACCTAACTTGCACATCTTTGCGGGAGGAAACCAGAGCACCCGGGCACACGGGGAGAACGTGCAGACTCCGCACAGACAGCAACCCAAGCCGGGAATCGAACCCAGGTCCCTGGAGCTGAGAGACAACAGAGCTAACCACTGTGCCACCGTGTCGCCCCATCTAACCCTATCTGCATATTCTTCTATTTCTTTTGCCCTCATGGGTTTATCTCTTTTCCCTTCAAAATGCACCTATTGTGTTCATTAGTAAGTACCACATTCTAACTACTTTGAATAAAGAAGTTTCTCCTGAAACCTGCCTGGATTTATTAGCAATTATTCTATTTTTTATGACACCCAGTTTTCATCTCTCCCACAACTGGAAATAAGTTTCATGCATCCATCATATCAAACTCTTTCATAATTTTAAACACCCCTATTAGGTTCGGTTATCCCCGAGGTAACCTCCCAGTTCTGGCATCAGCCTTACAAGAATCTTCTTCTGCATTTCTCCAGCATCTCGGTGTCAAAAGGGAGACCAGAATCATAGAATGTTTACAGCAGAGGGAGGCCGCCATTCGGCCCGTCATGCATGTGCTGGTTTTCTGCAAGTGCAACTCACCCCCTTTAACCTTGCAAATTTTTCTTCCGGTAATGATCCAAATCCCTTTTGAAAGCTACGACTGAATCTGCCTCCATTACGTTCTCAAGCAGTGCATTCGGGATCCTAACCACTGACTGCATAAAAAGTCTTGCCTCAAGTCACTGTTGCTTCTTTTGTTAATTTCCTTCAATTGATATCCTTTGATTCTCAATTCTTCTGCCAACATGGATGGCACGGTAGCACAGTGGTTAGCACTGTTGCCGCACAGCTGGTTTGATTCCCAGCTTGGGTCACTGTCTGTGCGGAGTTTGCACATTCTCCCTGCATCCCACAGTCCGAAAGACGGGCTGGTTAGGTGCATTGGCCGTGCTAACTTTTCCCTCAGTGTACCCGAACAGGGGCCGGAGTGTGGCGACTCGGGGATTTTCACAGTAACTTCATTGCAGTTAATGTAAGCCTACTTGTGCCACTGGTAAATAAATAAATTAACAGGGATAGTTTTGCCCTATTTACTCTACCCAGACTGCTCATAAATTTGAACAGCGTTATCAACCTCCTCCGAGAAGAACAGCCCGAGCCTCTTCAATCTATCCAGAATTCTGGAACCATTCTCATGAATTTTTCTGTACCCTCATCAATGCTTTCACAAATCTTTCCAAAACGTGTACACAGAACTGGACACAACACTGTAGTTGAGCCCAAAGCAGTGCTTTATGGGGTTTAATCATAACTTCCTATTGCTAAAGCTCAGGATCCCACATATTTTACCAACCACTTTCTCAATCTGCCCTGCCACCATTAAAGACTCCTGCACAAATACCCCCGAAACCTCTCCGCTCGCACTTCGCTTTAGAATTGTACCTTTTATTTCATATTGCTCCTCTTTGCTCTTCCTACCAAAAATGAGTCACTGACCACCTCCCTGCTTTCAAGTTCATTTGCCACTTGTCCACCCGCTCAAACAGCCTGCACACGTCCTCTTGACATTTATCAATAGTCTCCTCATAGCTCACAATGCTTCCAAGTTTTGCATCATCCGCAAATTTTAAAACTGTGTCCTGTACACCCATGCCTATGTCAACAGTATACATCAGGAAAAGCCGGAGCCCCATCGCTAATCCCTGGGGAACTGGACTGTATACCTTCCTCCAGTTTGAAAAACAGCACTAATGTGGAGCTCTGACAAAGGGTCATTAATTATTAAGGACCCCAGACATACTCCCTTCCACCTTCTTCCGTCGGGTAAAAGATACAAAAGTCTGAGGTCACGTACCAATCGACTCAAGAACAGCTTCTTCACTGCTGCCATCAGACTTTTGAATGGACCTACCTCGCATCAAGTTGATCTTCCTCCACACCCTAGCTATGACTGTAACACTACATTCTGCACTCTCTCCTTTCCTTCTCTATGAATGGTATGCTTTGTCTGTGTAGCGTGTAAGAAACAATACTTTTCACTGCACACCAATACATGTGACAATAATAAATCAAATCAAATCATCCTGACTCGAAATGTTGGCTCCATTCACCCTCCACAGATGCTGTCAGACCTGCTGAGATTTTTGCTTTCCTTTCACCACTCATGTCTCCTGTCGCTCATCCAATTTTCATATCCAGAATTGTACACATTACTTTTAAATGACCTCGAAGGAAGATTCTAAAGAATTTGAACACAAACTTCCTGATTTTCAATTCTAGAAATGGATCCCAGGGGCTGAGTTTGCATTTCACAGCCAATTTAACTTGTTAATGATGTACAAATTGTGTACTCGTAGCATTTTCTTCTCTCCTCCACCTCACTTATTTTCCAAGTTACGAACAGTCCGACGGAAATTTTGTTAAATAAATAAAATATGGATAATCCTCAAGAAATACTTTACCGCAGTGTATTTGGTTGATTACATTATTAATCCCCCTGCCCCCTTCGTTGCTGCAATCAAAATAGAATGGATGGACTCAGTGTGGAACATCCGTGATGCTGAGGACACCGTGGATAGCACGTTTAGCGAGATGGTTACACCACAAGCAATGGCTGCACAGGTGGAAAAGTGTTGGGTGACTACCAGGAAGAGTAGCAGGCGTAGGCAGGTAGTGCAGGGGTACCCTGTGGTCATTCCCCTCTCAAACAGATATAGCATGTTGGATACCATTGGAGGGGGGAGGTGGAATGGTCTCTTGGGGGGGGGAAAGCAGCAACAGCCAAGTTTGTGGCACCCCGGTTGGCTCTGCTGCACAGCCGGGGAGGAAAAACTTTTGTGATAGGGGACTTGAGTGGCCCTTCTGTGCCAACCATCAAATACCAATCTATACTAATCCCATTTACCAGCACTTGGCAGCCTACTATGCCTTGGCGATTTTTAAGTGCTCATCCAGATGCTTCTTAATTGTTGTGAGAGTACCTGCCTCCACCACCCTCTTTGGCATCGTATTCCATATTGCAAGACTGCCAAATGGTATGTTGTCTCCCTGGTACCAGGGTCAAAGATGTCTCAGAGCGGCTGCAGGGCATTGTGAAGAGGGAGGGTGAACAGCCAGAGGGTCGTGGGGGCCTGGAATGTGTTGCCGGGCAAGGTGGTGGAGGCGGACACACTGGGAACGTTTAAGACTTATCTAGACAGCTATATGAACGGAGTGGGAATGGAGGGATACAAAAGAGTGGTCTAGTTTGGACCAGGGAGCGGCGCGGGCTAATTGTTCCTTGTTTCTCGTTTCAAGGCTTCATTCTATGATCATCTTGCTGGTGCCAGTACAGAGCGAGACTGTGGATAGTTGGGAACCTGTCTCGGGGGCAGGGAATTCATATGGTGTTCGTGGAAGTGGAAATGACTAGGGTTGGGAAGCATTTTCCGATCAGGGCCATTGTGATCTCCTGGACTCGTTTCGATCGCCTCAGGGGGTCGGAGAGGAATTTCCCAGATTTTTTTTTTCCCCATATTGGCCCTGGGGTTTTTCACTCTGGGTTTTCGCCTCTCCCTGGAGATCACATGGTCTGGAATGGGGGGGTGGGGGTGAGTTAATAGGTTGTAATGAACAAAGCATCGTAGCTGTGAGGGACAGCTCGGTGGATAGGATATTGGTATGTAGATAGGCTGGAAAATTGGGCGGGGATCCTGGATTCAGGATTCAATCCTGGACCGGGGAGCGGCGCGGGTTGGAGGGCCGAAGGGCCTGTTCCTGTGCTGTATTGTTCTTTGTTCTTGTTCTTTGTTATGGTACATGTCAGTACCAACGACATGGGTTGAAAACGGGATGAGGTCCTGCAACAGGAATTTAAGGAGTTAGGTAGTAGATTAAAAAGCAGGAATTCTAAGGGTGTAATCCCTGTATTACTTCCGGTGCCACGCACCACCGAGTACAGGAATAGGAAGATAGGTCAGATGAATGTGTGGCTAAAGGGATGGTATATGTAATAGGGAGAGCTTTAGATTTTGGGATCATTGGGACAGTTTCTGGGGTAGGTGGGACCCATACAGGCTGGTGGGTTGCACCTCACCTAACCAGAATGGGTCCAATATCCTTGCTGGGAGGTTTGCTGGTGCCCTTGGAGAGGCTTTAAACTAATTTGGCAGAGGGATGGGACAGAGTCGATATATAGTTGGGAGTATGAGGTTCAGCCAAATATAGAAATAAAACTAGGTCAGTCCAGCAGGCAGGGAAGACATGGGTATGATAAGCCACATGGGAGGATTGGAAGGTTGGATTACATTTATTTAAATGCAAGGGGCCTGTATGGTAAGGCAGATGAACTTAGAGCGTTGATCAGCACATTGCAATATGTTGCAATCCCTGAGACATTGGGAAAGAAGGGCAGAACTGGCAATGCAACATTGCAGGATATAGAAGCTTCAGGCATGATGGGGGGATGTAAGAGAGGAGGGGGCATTGCATTATTGAAAGAAGAGACCATAACTGTGATAACAAGAGAGGATGTCTTAGAATGAGGCTATGTGGGTGAATCTTAGAAATTAAAAAAAGGGACGACCATTTTGCTGGGATTATACTACAGGCTTCCCAACAGTCAGAGGGAGATAGAGGAGCAGATATCACAGGGAAGGAATAGGGTTATAGTAGTAGGGGATTTCAACTTCGCCAATATTAACTGAAATCGCCTTCGTATCAAAGTATTAGAAGGGGTAGAACTTTCAAAGTGCATCCAGGAGAGTTTTTTGCGCCTGTACGTAGATAGTCCTACTAAGGATGGGGAAGTGCTACACCTAATCCTAGGAAATGAAGTCGGGCAAGTGGTGAAAGTGTCAGTGGACAAGCATTTAGGGAATAGTGACCATAACTGGATAGGCTGGGTTTGTTTTCCCTGGAGCTGAGGTGGGATCTGATAAAGTATACAAACTATCAGAGACATAGATAAGGTAGATCATAAGAATTGTTTCCCCAAGGCAGAGGTGTCTAAGACCAGAGGGCATAGGTTTAAAGTGAGGGGTAAGTGATTGAGAGAGGATCTGAGGAATTGTTTTCCACCCAGAGGGTGGTGGAAATATGGAATACGATGCCAAAGAGGGTGGTGGAGACAGGTACTCTCACAACGATTAAGAAGCATTTGGACGAACACTTAAAAATCGCCAAGGCATAGTAGGCTGCCAAGTGCTGGTAAATGGGATTAGTATGGATTGGTATTTGGTGGTTGGCACAGACATGGTGGGTTGAAGGGCCTGTTTCTGTTCTGTATGACCCCATGACTCATGCCTAATAATGCAAAAGGAAAGAGATCCATCATCATAGGATCCCTACAGTGCAGAAAGAGACCATCAAGTCTGCACCAACTCTCTGACGCAGCATCTTAACCAGGCCCACCCTACTGTCCTATCACCGTAACCCCACATATTTGCCCCACTAATTCCCCTAACCTACACATCTTTGGACACTAAGGGGCAATTTAGCATGGCCAATCCACCTAATCTACACATCTTTGGACTGTGGAAGGAAACCCACGCAGGCATGGGGAGAACGTACAATCTCCCTACAGACAGTCACCCGAGCCTGTAATCAAATCCGGGTCCCTGGCGCTAATGAGGCAACAGTGCTAACCATGTCTAATTATGTCTCTCCGCAGTGTGAATTTGTGATAAGACAATTGCTATATTATTTCATCGGAAGGTGACAAGCAGAGGCTAAAGGGACACTTTTCTCTCACATGAGGAAGTGGAGTACCAGTCACCTCAGACTGACCTTGAGTAATGTACTGACTGGGTTCCAAAAAGATAGTGAAAACCCATTCACAAAATACAATATACATGAGACACTGGCCGTGATTCACTCGAATCAGGACTAAGTGCCCACAGTAAAGGGAAAACAGAAGGGATTCCCGCAGCGTCTGTCAGGTGGAATTCACCCACCCTAAAGATAAAAATGAGCCCATCCCAGGGAACCCACTGGCCAGCCCCGCTGTTCAGAGATTGGGGCACCATTTTTAAAGGACAGTCTGATCTCCACATTCGGAAACAGCCCCCCCACAATGTAATGGTGAACTCAATGCACGAGAGGAAGTGAAACCACTTAATCCCTTTAACAAACCTCAGCTGTCAATCAGTCTTTGTTGTTGGTGGCGCTCCCCTTGACCCTTCGGGTGCAGCCCGCCAGGTCCACACTGGTCATTACCGGAATCAATGCCCGGCCAGTGGATTTCCCACTGGAGAACCACAGCATAGTAGTATCCCTACAGTACAGACGGAAGCCATTCGACCCATCGAGCCTGCACCGACAACAATTCCACCCAGGCCCCCTTCCCATAACCCCACGTACTTACCCTGCTTATCCCCCTGACACTAATGGGCAATTTAGCACGGCCAATCCACCGAACCTGCACATCTTTGGAATGTGGGAGGAAACCGGAGACACGGGGAGAACATGCAAACTCCACACAGACAGTGACCCGAAGCCGGAATTGAACCTGGGTCCCTGGCGCTGTGAGGCAGCAGTGCTAACCACTGTGCCACCGTGCTGCCACGTGAATTGAAGCGGTATGCGCATTGTGGGGGGGGCAGTGAATGGGCTGCCAAATGCACTAATTGTATTACAGTTAGCGGGTTTGCATTTTAATCGGGTTGCCACCTGTACTAAGGCGGGAACCCAATCGGGACCGGCGGGGCAGGTTGGGTGAATCCCGACAGCCCTCACACCAGACAGGAATTCCGATTTTTGTCCAATGCCCCATTCAGTGGGGCATCAGGATTCCCACTGGTCAGCTTATGGTGACTCCCTCCCCCCCCCACCGCCCCACCCACCCCTTTGTTAAAAGGCTCTGCAGCTTCTTTTAAGTGAAACATTTCCTAATTCTCCTCCCGCATCCAGCAATGCACTAAGGCAGACTTTCATCTGTTTTTATAGTCAGTAATTCCTAACAGATGGCTAGGAGTAGCTTGAGGGGCGCCACTCCACATCAAGCGTGGCTGAGCAGGAGTTTCTGCCGCTCTTACCGCCAGCCGTTGGTGTGTTTGGAAGGATTTACACGTTGACACTCAACCTGTTTGACCGCGTTACGAATGCACCTTCCTCGGCCGCCAAGTCCTGGGCTGGGACTCAAACCAGAGTTTCCGGGCTCAGAGGCAGGATGCTACCCACTGCGCCACAGGACCTCCCAGTTAAGGTTTCCTAAAATGCATCTTTAAGCTACAAACAGTAGGGTGCAGTCTTAATATGCTTTACCAGAGAAGAGGTTGCTGGCTTGTATCCACAGCCCTCTAACAAAATCATAGAACCATAGAATCCCTACAGGGCGGAAGGAAGCCATTCAGCCCATCGAGCCTGCACCGACCACAATCCCATCCAGGCCCGACTCCCGTAACCTCACGCATTTGTCCTGCTAATCCCCCTGACTATAGGGTCAATTCAGCATGGCCAATCCACCTAACCCGCACATCTCTGCTACTCACGCCAGTGATGAAATGCTGGTTGGAGTTCAGATAATTTCCAACACAGAAAGAATAATCATCTGGACTGTTGTTCCATATCCTTTCATGGCTAGTTTTAAAGGGTCATTGGGAACAAGTTACCTGTCATTGTCTTGGTCAGATTCAACGCATTACACTGAAAGGAGAAAGGTGATATAATTATAGTGTACTATACTCTCTTACACCTGCGTTTTCTTTTAAATATTTTTTGCTGGAAATCTTCCACATAGATTCAACTATGCAGTCCTGTTTTTATGGCGGGGGGGAAGAAAATAAGTCAGCAATTTTCAACCAACATTGTACTCGCTGACTGTGCAGAGTGACGAACAGTTGCACAAAGTTACAAATAGCACATGATGCTTGCAGTTTGAAAAGTGGCTATGACAAACTTAGTGACTGAAAAAAACCTTCATGCTGAGTTTGCATGTACAGCCCAATTGTTAATTCTGTTTACTGCGCTGCACACTTGCTTAGTGAATAGTCAAAAGGCCAAAATGTTGCCTCATCGGCCGTGTGAAATACAGAACTTGGGAGACCAAACCATGAATTAATTCATCATAATGCCATAAGTACTAAAGTTGACAGTGTAGGGCTGCACGGTGGTTAGCACTGCTGCCTCAGAGTGCCGGAGACCCAGGTTCGATTCCAACTTTGGGTCACTGTCTGTGTGGAGTTTGCACGTTCGCCCCGTGTCTGCGCAGGTTTCCTCCGAGTGCTCCGGTTTCCTCCCAAAATGCAAAGATGGGCGGGTTAGCTTGATTGGCCGTGCTAAATTGCCTCTTAGTGTCAGGGGGACGACAGGGTAAATATGTTGTTTACGGGGATAGGGTCTGGGTGGGATTGTTGTCAGTGCAGGCTCAATGGGCCGAATGGCCTCCTTCTGCACTGTAGGGATTTCTATGATTCTAGGAGTAATTCTAGCTCCTGATTGGTTTTCTGCAGTTGAAACAATATAATAACTACATCATATCACCGATGATAATTGCTCATCAAAAGTAGTTGATTGACTTGGAAGCCCTTTGGAACATCCTGAAGTTGTGAAGCCAATGTACAAATGCGAGTTCTTACTTTCTTTGACATATTAATTTGGAGGGGGAGAGAACCATTGCAAGATACTGCAAACACAGAGCAGTTCAAATAAACCACAATTGACATGCTTTTGGTTTTTATGTTGGGTAAGGAACCTGATTTAAAAATAGGTGAAGGAATCATCAACAAAAGCACAATTGGTTTTGAAACATTCATGTGGCAGATGGTGTGAAGGAGCCAAATTAATAGCAGCGTAAAAACTCAAATGACTTGGTTGAAGTAGAAAACCTATCAAGCAACTAAAGTCAGTTTAACTGGCTGCATTAACCCAACCACAAGGAACTACAAAAGGTCGTGAATGTAGCCCAATCCATCACGCAAACCAGTCTCTCATCCATCGACTCCGTCTACACTTCCCACTGCCTCGGCAATGCAGCTAACATAACTAAGGATCCCACGCACCCCGGACATTCTCTCTTCCACCTTCTTCCTTCAGGAAAAAGATACAAAAGTCTGAGGTCACGTACCAACCGACTCAAGAACAGCTTCTTCCCTGCTGCTGTCAGACTTTTGGATGGACCTACCTCGCATTAAGTTGATCTTTCTCTACACCCCAGCTATGACTGTAATACTACATTCTCCACTCACTCCTTTCCTTCTTTATGAACGGTATGCTTTGTATAGCACGCAAGAAACAATACTTTTCGTGTATGTTAATACATGTGACAATAATAAATCAAATGAAAACCTCTTTGATTCAATGCTTCTTGGGGTTGCTGGCACTTACCATCAAAAAATAAGTTTTATTTAATAAAAAAGGAAACTGCAGGCAAGAGGGCACTATGTTTTTCAGTCCAATGAAACACAGACTGGCAGTACGGAAGACTTGCTCGCCCCTGTTGCGAAACAAACGGTATTTATATTGAGTCAAGCGCCGTACTCCATGACATCAAAGCCAAGGGGCGGGATTTTTCTGGTCGGGCCTACCCAGAGGCTGGAAATTCCCACCCGAGGTCAACGGACCTTTAAATCAGAATCCCTACAGTGCCAAAGAGGCCATTCGGCCCATCAGGTCTGCTCTGACCCTCTGACAGTATCTTATCTCTCCCCTGCCCTATCCCCATAACCCTACACATTTACCATGGCCAATACATCTAACCCGCACATCTTTGGATTGTGCAGGAAACTGGAGCACCCGGAGGAAACCCACGCAGACACGGGGAGAACATGCAAACTCCACACAGACAGTGACCCAAGCCGAGAATCGAACCCGGGACCCTGGCGCTGTGAGGCAGCAGTGCTAACCACTGTGCCACCATGCCGCCCTGAATGGCCCGTCAAATTGAAGTTGAAGTTGATTTTATCAGTGTCACAAGTAGGTTTACATTAACACTGCAATGAAGTTGCTGTGAAAATCCCCTAGTCGCCACACTCTGGCGCCTGTTCGGGTACACTGAGGGAGAATTTAGCACGGTCAATGCACCTAACTAACCAGCACGCCTTTCGGACTGTGGGAGGAAACCGGAGCACCCGGAGGAAACCCACGCAGACACGGGGAGAACGTGCAAACTCCACACAGACAGTGACCCAAGCGGAGAATCGAACCCGGGACCCTGGCGCTGTGAGGCAGCAGTGCTAACCACTGTGCTGCCCTATTTTGTGTTTGCCACAACGATTTCTACAGTGGGCGGGACCAGAAAGTTTACCTGAGGGTCTTTATGGAAGCCAGTGTTTAGATGGCCAAACTAGCAGGAAGTTTTCTTGAAGTAGAAGCAGCTCTGAAGGTTCATAATTTGTTACGGTGAGCGGGCGGGTAAGTGAAGCTGAGTGCACGAAAAGAACAACCATGATCTTATTGAATGGCAGAGCGGGCTCGAGGGGCCAAATGGCCGACTCCTGCTCCTAGATCGTACGTTCTTATAATTTGATATAGTTTGGGCAATCGCACTTGGACAAGCCGTAGAAGTGGTAAACTCAAACTCCCAGACCATTACAATTGGGAGAATTTGTACATAAGATAAGCAACGAACCTTAATAAAAATACATGTAATTTATCCAGACCTCACCTGTTACTGGGAAAAAACAGAACAGTTGGAAATCGGTCAACCATATACTCCCACGGAAGGTCGTTTTTGGCAACATTGATTCTGAAAGCACAAGGGCAACTTAGTGAATGAGCTTCAAATCCTGTGGAAAGAGAGCACTTAAAAAAAAAGCAAATTAGGATCCATTTTCCTTCTGAACAAGTGGCTGAAGAATTTATATAACATTGATGAATACATTTGTAGCGACTGGAAAAATGTGCAGCCGTACAATACAATGCATTTCACTTCTTTGCAAGAGGTTTTGTTTCCGAAATCCCTTGATGGCGTGTATTGCTGGAAGTTAGTGACTTACAGATCATTTGCAGTTCGAAAAAAAATACTTTTTTGCAAACTTTTGGCAAGTTACAAAAAGCAAAACGTTTTATTTCACCAATTTCTGACATTCTTTATCTCAAAGTGCCAAGACAATCTCTTTAACAAAAAGAGATTGCCAAATGATAAATCAGCCTTAAAACAATGTCCCGGCACTGTGCAGAGTTCCACAAAACATACGTTCTTCACATAGCTGGTTCTAAAAATAGCATGATTATTGCCCTGCTGGCTGATCTGTGAAGTATTGCTAAGTAATCAACTGTCATCTAAACTATTGAGCCAGATTCTGTACGGTTAAGCAGGCGATCCGAGATGCTGATCCCTTGTACAAGTTTTTCCAAGTTCAAACATTTATTACAATAGGTTTTAAATATTTTAACTAGATCCTCCTCAGTTGGGAAATGGAGTATACAGAATCTGGAAAGCCATAGTAACTAAACATCTCCAACAAGGCACAAGAAAATGATTTGCACCTGCAATGGCCCTGATTACATCCCTCAGAAATGTCTTAATGCACGTCACTTGCTGTGAATCAGTGAAGTGTAACAGTTGCTATATAGAAAAATGAAGCAGCTGTTCTGTTCACAGGAAGACCCAAGTCAGCCAGGGCCCAAAGGACTAGTTAATCAGTTGGAGCAGGCAGGGAATGTTGAACAGAAAACACACAATGTCATTGGGACTTTTAAAGTCTGGCTGAAAATGCAGGCAGGCCTTTGTTTACCAGCTCACTTGAAACGCAACACATGAGAAATGTAGCACTTCCTCATACCGTACTGGTAGCTAGACTAGCTTACATGCTCAATCTCCAGAGTTAGCTTAAACTCACCGTCTTCTTGGGTTCCAGTGAGTGCTTTTTAAAAAAATTAATTCATGGGACATGGGCGTCGTTGGCTGGCCAGCATTTATAGCCCATCCCTAGTTGCCCAAGGGCAGTTGAGAGTCAACCACATTGCTGTGGCTCTGGAGTCACATGTAGGCCATGCTAGGTAAGGATGACAGGTATCCTGTAGGGTTTTTCTGACAGTGGACAATGGTTTCATAGTCATCAGTAGATTAATTCCAGATATTTTTTATTGAATTCAAATTCCACCATCTACTGTGGCGGGATTCAAACCTGGGTCCCCAGAACATTAGCTGAGTTTCTGGATTAATAGTCTGGCGATAATACCAGGAGGCCAATGCCTCCCCTTTCAGCATGACAAAATTAGAGAACTCTAACCTCTTCCCCTCTCCAATGCTCCACCCCACACCCATCCCAAAATATTAAAGTTAGTTTCACCTTTAAAGATTATCATAACTTCGAGAAATAAATGACCTTCATGTTACAGTTTTGAGACATCACAGAGCACAGAAACCCTACAGTGCAGAAAGAGGCCATTCGGCCCACCGAGTCTGCACCGACCACAATCCCACCCAGGCCCTACCCCCATATCCCTACATATTTACCCACTAATCCCTCTAACCTACGCATCCCAGGACACTAAGGGCAATTTTAGCATGGCCAATCAACCTAACCCGCACATCTTTGGACTGTGGGAGGAAACCGGAGCACCCGGAGGAAACCCACGCAGACACGAGGAGAATGTGCAAACTCCACACAGACAGTGATCCAAGCCAGGAATCGAACCCAGGTCCCTGGAGCTGTGAAGCAGCAGTGCTAACCACTGTGCTACCTTGCCGCCCCAATCTTATAGCTTATGGTCTTATAGCTGGTCTGCCAAAGACCAAATTAAAGAAGACATCTCGCCAAAGAGGGCAAAACGTATAGGCTTTCTGGCCCTATCCCGTTGCCAATACATAACATCTCAGGAGGAAGCTCACAAAGAAAGAAATGGAATATAACACACACAAAAAAAACAAATTTGTGTAACACAAGTTTGTATAAAACAAGACTCGATAGAAGTCTGGGATTACTTGTCTCACAAATAGTTTATATGTATTTCATTAATGCTGATCAAACAGACTGACTAGAATAAGGCGACAGGATATTTTGGAAGCAGTGATGATGCTGGAGTAGGCGTATTGCGGGAAACAGGCAGCAAGACACAAATAGGCAAAAGAAAAGCAGGGCAGGGAAATGTACAAAATGTTGTTCTGAAACAACTGCAAGTACTTCTTACCTGGCTATTACGATGCCATCGTTGGCATGGAAGAGACGGGCAACCTGAATAAACACATGATTGAGAGCAGTGCAAAATCCACACCATTGAGTGTAGTAGAGTAGCAAGACATTCTGCAAGAGAAAACAGTATGGCAACAAGTCAGCACAGTATAATCCAAAGACTTAAACCAAGACAATATGATTATGTTGCCTTGTGTCTACCTATTTGTTTGGACCATTGGGGGAAGGAAGAGCGACTGTTCCCCACGTTCAATGCAGCTTTTTCTTTAACTAAACCATGCTAATTTGACGCTGTACATAAGCGAACATGGGTTGATGAAAGTATCTGCTGTTAGCATTTTCTTTTTGTAATGACTTCAATCAGGCCATTGAGGTTGGCTGACTGGAGTAGGAACTCCCTGATTAAGGAGTCAATTGATGGGCCAATCAGGGAGTCTTTTCCTTGTATTTAACCGGGAGTGTCAGTTCCTCTGGCACTCCCGAAGGTAGACGGCTGACTGATAGCACTCCGTGTACTCCTGTTGGAATTGTAATTAAAGGGATTTTAGTGAAGGGACTTCTACCTCCGAAAACTTATTGCACTTTTACACATATTTATAATTTTGCTACCAATAGCAAACAGCATTGTTTTGTCCCCCAATTCTTGATTTGAGATGGAGATTTTTATAGCGGTAATTAGTGCCTCACAAGACAATTTCTTTTAACCCAATTACATGTTTCAATGACCTGCTTTTAGCTACCCATTCAAAAGGAAGAAGTTTGAAAAAAAAAGTGAAAAATACCATTTAAATGTATGGCTGCCAGATTTAAGTAAGCTGACTTTAAAATTCACTTTGGTGTTCCAGTAATACTTTGTGGTCAGAAAGCTAAAAACAAACACTTTTTAAAGAATGCAACTTCAGCACAATTCAAAAGCAGACCCCGTGAACAGGTTACTGGCTAAAGTGGCAAACAGAGGTTCTCTGTGTGCCTTCCAGCATGAACTAGATCAGGTTGTCATTGAGAAAAAAACCAGGTCTTATACAAGATAGGGAACATACGAGGTGGTGTTTAGAAGGTCTAATTAGTTTCCTGGACAAATATTGATCATCTAGTTTAAGGTTAAGTTTTATGTTTGTTTTATCAGTGTCACAAATAGGTTTACACTAACACCGCAATGAAGTTACTGTGAAAATCCTCTAGTCGCCACATTCCGGCACCTGTTCGGGGACACCGAGGGAGAATTTAGCATGGCCAATGCACCTAACCAGCACCTCTTTCGGATTGTGGGGGGAAACCGGAGCACCCGGAGGAAACCCACGCAGACGCGGGGAGGACATGCAGACTCCACACAGACAGTGACCCAAGCTGGGGATTGAACCCAGGTCCCTGGTTCTGTGAGGCAGCAGTGCTAACCACTGTGCAGCCGTGCCACCCCAAAGCCTAAAGCAGGCGGAGAGGTGGGTGGAGAGGAATTTCCGAGGCTTTCATTTTACTGATTAAAAACAAAAACAGAATCATGGTCCCCATGCGCTTTAAAATGACTTTAGAAAATTTATGCTTTTCAAACCTGCATTTTGAAAATATTTCCATTTAATAAAGTGTTGTTTACCTCCCAGACCCCTTTTCCACAAATGGTCACGATGAACAAGTTTTATTATGCTTCAGCTAGTTAAGACAATGCCCACAGGATAGTAAAAAGAGTGGCTAAACCATCAAGGTTTGAAATAAGTATTGAGATAAATAGGAGACATTTTCCACTGTGACCCATCAGGGCAAAACTTACTAGTTGCTGAAAGAATACCACGGATTCAGAAAACTGAACAGTTTATGTATTGATGTCTGCATAGCTGTCTGCAATGATTGTGCATGCAAACTAGACAGGAACTACAACTACCGCCACTAATAAAGCAAACGGCTGATGAAAGGTTAACAGCCTGAAACGTCAACTCTGTTTCTCTCCACAGATGCCTCCTGACCTTAGAATCTTAGAATCTTAGAATCCCTACAGCACAGAAAGAGGCCATTCGGCCCATCGAGTCTGCACCGACCACAATCCCACCCAGGCCCTACCCCCATATATTTACCCACTAATCCCTCTAACCTATGCATCCCAGGACACTAAGGGCAATTTTAGCATGGCCAATCAACCTAACCCGCACATCTTTGGACTGTGGGAGGAAACCGGAGCACCCGGAGGAAACCCACGCAGACACGAGGAGAATGTGCAAACTCCACACAGACAGTGACCCAAGCCAGGAATCGAACCCAGGTCCCTGGAGCTGTGAAGCAGCAGTGCTAACCACTGTGCTACCGTGCCGCCCAGTTTTTTTTTACAGAACAAGGAGCATAGTGGAGGACATGCCCCTGTCTACATCAATCGGGACGAAGTGGAAATGACCGAGAGCTTCAAGTTTTTAGGTGTCCAAATCACCAACAACCTGTCCTGGTCCCCCCATGCCAACGCTGTAGTTAAGAAAGCCCACCAACGCCTCTACTTTCTCAGAAGGCTAAGGAAATTAGTTATGACTCTGACCAACTTTTACAGATGCACCATAGAAAGCATTCTTTCTCATTGTATCATAGCTTAGTATGGTTCCTACTCTGTCCAAGACTGCAAAAGCCACAAAGGGTCGTGAGCAAAGCTCAGTCCATCACGCAATCCAGTCTCCCATCCATCGACTCTGTCTACACTTGCCGCTGCTTCAGAAAAGCAGCCAGCATAATCGAGGACCCCACGCACCCCGGACATTCTCTCTTCCACCTTCTTCCATCAGGAAAAAGATACAAAAGTCTGAGGTCGCGTACCAACCGACTCAAGAACAGCTTCTTCCCTGCTGCCATCAGACTTTTGAATGGACCTACCTCGCATTAAGTTGATCTTTCTCTACATCCTAGCTATGACTGTAACACTACATTCTGCGCTCTCTCCTTTCCTTCTCTAAGTACAGTCTGCTTTGTCTGTATAGCGCGCAAGAAACAACACTTTTCACTGTAAACTAATACGCGACAATAATAAATCAAATCAAAAACATATAAACAAATGTTACTGATTTTTCCAAATCCAACAAGAACAAAAAAAACCCAAAGAAGCACCTCCTACATGACATCAGAACTAAAATATGCTCAACTTAAGAACAGCATTCCCAGCATGTTTACAAAAGACAGGCTATACTCAAAACAAGATTTGCCATGTGAATCTACACAATGGGTGAATGGGACTACAGAGAGCCAGCAGGGGCTTAATGGGTCAAATGGCCACCTTTTGTGCTGTAGTGACTAGGGCAAAAAAAAATCAACAAGACATACCAGCTCCTTTTAGCTAATATCTGTCTCTGCACTTTATGCTTCATAACTGCTCAAAGCCAGACTTGTGCAGTCCTGTTCTATGGAATGACTAAATCTTGCCACAGCCCTCATCACCTAACCAGGTCACCGAAGAGGAATTTCGCATGAAGCAGCTGCCTCTTACAGCAACTTTAAACAAAGGAATGAACAAGGGAGAAACACAGAGGTTGTGGTGGTTGCACATAATATATTTGTTTGCAAAAATAGCAACAATTAATTAGATAGTGTGCGTAAGGGTAATAGACCTGAAGGTTCAATTCCCAGTGTGTATTAAGTCAACCATTAGATAGGGTGTTACAATTACGTTTCAGAAGCCTCAGGTTAGGGAGTGAGGGAACAAGAATGAAGTGTGCCAGGATTGCCACTCTCACACACTCTCCCAACTGTGGCCAATTCAGGAAACTGTGGGGCGTGGAAATCAGGTGAGAACAAGATTAAGCTCAGCAGTGACGACAAGTCTGGTGGAAAAGCTAACGCATCTAGGTTGAAAACAGGATTTAAATGGTCATTTGGGATACCAATGGGCTGCCAGAATTGTACCATAGCATTAACTCCCCCTTTGAGGACACAAGGGAATCATGCAGTCTGATAGTTTAACAAATAAATAGAACAGTTTAATGGTGGACTTGTATCTGCTCCAAACTCCTCAATATAGCCAAACATTGAGCAATAAAGTTGGCCTCAGTATCAGCAGGAGGGTGGCAGGGAAAAAAGAATCCCAAGTAACCAGGGGTCTTGCTTCTTTTACTCTCCAATGGCTATGTAGACATCAAAGTAAAAACTGGGCTCCAGATACAGGCCTGAATTTTAT
The DNA here is from genome assembly GCF_964213995.1 of Mustelus asterias. Lineage (NCBI taxonomy): Eukaryota > Metazoa > Chordata > Chondrichthyes > Carcharhiniformes > Triakidae > Mustelus > Mustelus asterias. Next base: position 60,968,161 of record NC_135823.1, on the reverse strand, counting down.
GCTCCCCCCTCTCAGTGGATCCTGAGCTGGAGGGGGTAAGGATTTCATGCTGGGATAGGTGGGGCCTTGGGTGGGAAGCCCGCCCTTGCCCCGATAAACGTCCTTAATAGCCTTTTCCCGTCCAGTCTCAATTTTTAGGCTGGTGGATGGATGAGAGATCAGGGTGAGGGAGAAACTCAAAAGTGAACAAAGTTCAATATCAGACAGGGAAGGAGGCAGGGGAACCCTCCATCATCCTGACTAGTGGGGGTGGCACCCTCCCCTTAGGGCCCAGAAAACTCCCTAACTTCTCCGACAACATCTCAAAACTGTGTACAGTTCTGGTCACCCTATTATAGAAAGGATATTAATAAATTAGAAAGAGTACAGAAAAGATTTACTTGGATTCTACCAGGACTTGATGGTTTGAGTTATAACGAGAGGCTGGATAGACTGGGACTTTTTTTCTCTGGAGCCTAGGAGGCTGAGGGGCGATCGTATAGAGGTCTATAAAATAATGAGGGGCATAGATCAGCTAGATAGTCAATATCTTTTCCCAAAGGTAGGAGAATCTAAAACTAGAGGGCATAGGTTTAAGGTGAGAGGGGCAAGATACGAAAGGGTCCAGAGGGGCAACTTTTTCCACACAGAGGTGAGTGTCTGGAACAAGCTGCCAGAGGCAGTAGTAGAGGCGGGTACAATTTTGTCTTTTACAAAGCGTTAGTTACATGGGTAAGATGGGTATAGAGGGAGGTGGGCCAAATGTGGATAATTGGGACTAGCTTTAGGGTTTAAAAAAAAAAGGCGGCATGGAAAAGTTGGGCCAAAGGGCCTGTTTCCATGCTGTAGACTTCTATGACTCTAAATGCCTTCCTTCCCCCACTCCCCCTCCCCTCCCCCTTTCCTCTGGTCCCTGACACGAAGCTGCAGCCAGCTAGCTGGCCTCTTTGAGCCACTGCAGCACTGTTCCTGAAGTGACTGGGAAACCGCACTCCGAGGCAGGACTTCTCCCCAGTGAAGGGCTGAAGTACTGCCGTCTGCCAATCAATGCTTGCTCGGGTGTGAAATGGCACCGGTGCTTCTAGAGTTGGCCGAGCCTCCGCCATCCTGAAAATTAAGGCCATGATGCCTTGTCTCCCCTAACAGACATCATCTAGCCTCATAGCTGAAGGATACCAATGCCTGCGCAAACCACACACCACCTTCAACTTTGGAGGCAAAAAGCAGTTTTAAAATCTCATGACAAAAATACATTGTCTTGTCAAACTGCGATGTTTCTTCATAATGGTTCAGGAATGGCTAGCTGTGTGATACAGAACCTCATTTTTATTCATCGTTAGATCTGAGCTTGCAAAACTGAAAAAAACTGCAGTGGAAACAAATCAGCAGAAGGCCTGAATGAATTTTGCTGAACAGCGCCCAGCTGGCACAGGCAAAGTGTCCAAGGACCAACTATTAGCTTAAGTATTTTTATAGGGAAATAGAAACTGGCCTTAAAGAAGGTGCTTTTAAAAAATTCATTCATGGGACATGGGCATCGCTGGCTGGCCAGCATTTATTGCCCATCCCTAGTTGCCCTTGAGAAGGTGGTGGTGAGCTGCCTTCTTGAATCGCTGCAGTCCATGTTCTGTGGATTGACCCGCAGTGCTGTTAGGGAGGAAATTCCAGGATTTTGAGCCAGCAATTGCAAAGGAATGGCGCTATATATTTCCAAGTTAGGATAGTGAGTGGCTTGGATGGGAACTTGCAGGTGGTGGTGTTCCCATGTATCTGCTACCCTTGTCCTTCTAGATGGAAGTGGTCGTGGGTTTGGAAGGTGCTGTCTAAGGATCTTTGGTGAATTGCTGCACTGCATCTTGTAGATAGTACACACTGCTGCTACTGAGCGTCGGTGGTGGAGAGAGTGGATGTTTGTAGATGTGGTGCCAATCAAGCGGGCTGCTTTGTCCTGGATGTTGTCAAGTCCTTGAGTATTGTTGGAGCTGCACCCATCCGGGCAAGTGGGGGGGGTATTCCATCACACTCCTGACTTGTGCCTTGTAGATGGTGGACAGGCTTTGGGGAGTCAGGTGGTGAGTTACTCACCGCAGAATTCCTAGCTTCTGACCTGCTCTTGTAGCCACTGAGTTTATGTGGTGAGTCCAGTTGAGTTTCTGGTCAGTGGTAACCTCAAGGATGTTGACAGTGGGGGATTCAGTGATGGTAACACCATTCAATGTCAAGGGGCGGTGGTTAGGGTGGCACGGTGGTTAGCACTGCTGCCTCACAGCACCAGGGACCCGGGTTCAATTCCCGGCTCGGGTCACTGTATGTGTGGAGTTTGCACGTTCTCCCCGTGTCTGCGTGGGTTTCTTCCGGGTGCTCCGGTTTCCTCCCACAATCCAAAAAACATGCTGGTCAGGTGCATTGGCCATGCTAAATTCTCCCTCAGTGTAACCCGAACAGGCGCTGTAGTATGGCAACTAGGGGATTTTCACAGTAACTTCATTGCAGTGTTAATGTAAGCCGACTTGTAACTAATAAATGAACTTTTAAAGTGTCTCTTATTGGTGATGGTCATTGCCTGGCATTTGTGTGGCGCGAATGTTATTTGCCACTAAGCCTGGATATTGTCCAGATCTTGTTGCATACATAATCTTTCAAACTGAACATCATAGTGACCACAGTAACAAAAACATACAATGGGATCTTCAACAGAACATACGGGTTGTGACCAAAACATGAAAATTGAGATAAGGCAACAACATAAATTAGAGGTTCACCTTTTCAGCATCCAGTACTATGCTGTCAAATGTCTGAGTTGTTACTTCGGCAATTAAATATTTTTCCTGAGCTTGAGACTTGGCTCCAGCAATAAGATGCCGATTTAATGGACTGTATATTCTACTGTAATCCTTTATGATGCTTTCTGCAACAAGAAAATGATATAGTAAACGTCAAGTAAATTAATACATTTCTGACTGCACGCGTTAGCTGAACTACAACTTACATTCCAGCTTTAACAGACTTCAATTCATAAAGAAAATCACAATTCGAAGGTGGGACAATAAAAGATAGAGTATCTTAAGTACCTGGGAACAACAGAGTCTGGATTTTAGTGAAAGAAAATGCTTGTTGCAGTCTTACTCAAGGTTCACAGAACAAACCGCTGTACAATTTGTCACTGAGTCATTAAGTCTGAAACAAATAGGTTGTGTAGAAAATTGGAAAAGGAATAAGGATGTTCGTTTAAAGATTGAGGTGGCAGTAAATCATTGACACAAAAGTAGAGAAAGCTTTAATCGCCACTTGAGTATACTTAACACAGATATTTGTTCCTGAGGCAATTAGATTGTCCCATGGATGAGGGGCTGGGTAGCTTGGATTTATATTCTCTCTGGAGTTTATAGAAGAATGTGAGACAATCGCATTGAAACGTTCCCGATTATGAAGAGGTTTGACCGTTTTTTTAAAGTTTATTTATTAGTGTCACAAGCAGGCTTACATTTACACTGCAATGAAGTTACTGTGAAAATCCTCTAGTCGCCACACTCCAGCGTCTGTTTGGGCGGCACGTTGGCACAATGGTTAGCACTGCTGCCTCACGGTGCCAGGGACCCGGGTTTGATTCCGGCCTCGGGCCACTGTTTGTGTGGAGTTTGCACGTTCTCCCCGTGTCTGCGTGGGTTTCCTCGGGTGCTCCGGTTTCCTCCCACATTCTGAAAGATGTGCTGGTTAGGTGTATTGAACCAAACAGGCGCTGGGTTGTGGCGACGAGGGACATTTCACAGTAACTTCATTGCAGTGTTAATGTAAACCATACTTGTGACTAATAAACTTCTAAACTTCACTGAGGGAGAATGTAGCATGGCCAATGCACCTAACCAGTCTTTTGACTGTGGGAGGAAACCGGAGCACCCGGAGGAAACTCACGCAGACATGGGGAAGAACGTGCAAACTCCACACAGACAGTGACCCAAGACGGGAATTGAACCCGGGTCCCTGGCGCTGAGAGGCAGCAGTGCTAACCACTGTGCCACCATGCCACCCAGAGGTAGCTTGTTTTCCCAGGCTGGGGAATCTAAAACACAGCGGCACAGTTTCAGGATAAAAGGGTGATCATTTAGGACTGAGATGAGGAGAAATGTCTTCACTTTAGAGGGGTGTGAATACTTGGAATTCTCTATCCCTGAGGGTTGTGGATGCATTGTCATCGAGTATATTCAAGGCTAAGATAGACATATTTAAATCTCTCAGAGAATCAAGGAATATGGAGAGCAGGCGGAAAAGTGGAATTGAAGCCCAAAATCCGCCATGCCGGACCATATGGTCTTCTCCTGTTCCTATCTCAAAGGGGTTGAGATCCATTGTCTATTATGCACATTCCACACTCCGATAAGCAGAAAAAAACAAACTAATCTAAGACAGAAGACAGAGGGTGTTTGTAGAGGGTTGTTTTTCAAACAGGAAGCCTGTGACCAGTGGTGTGCCTCAGGGATCAGTGCTGGGTCCATTGTTATTTGTTATTTATATTAACGATTTGGATGAGGATTTATGGGGCATTGTTAGTGAGATTGCAGATGACACCAAGATTGGTGGCAGAGTGAACAGTGAAGAAGGTTATCTAGGATTGCAACGGGATCTTGATCAATTGGGCCAGTGGGCCGATGAATGGCAGATGGAATTTAATTTAGATAAATGTGAGATGATGCATTTTGGTAGATCGAATCGGGGCAGGACTTACTCAGTTAATGGTAGGGTGTTGTGGGGACAGTTATAGATCAAAGAGATCTGGGAGTACAGGTTCATAGCTCCTTGAAAGTGGGGTCACAGGTGCACAGGGTAATGAAGAAAGCATTCGCATGCTTGGTTTCATTGGTCAGAACATTGAATACAGGAGTTGGGATGTCTTGTTGAAGTTGTACAAGACATTGGTAAGGCCACACTTGGAATACTGTGTACAGTTCTGGTCACCCTGTTATAGAAAGGATATTATTAAACTAGAAAGAGTGCAGAAGAGATTTACTAGGATGCTACCGGGGTTTGATGGTTTGAGTTATAAGGAGAGGCTGGATAGACTGGGACTGTTTTCCCTGGAGTGTAGGAGGCTTAGGAGTAATCTTATAGATATCTATAAAATAATGAGGGGCATAGATAAGGTAGACAGTCAACTTCTCTTCCCAAAGGTAGCGGAGTCCAAAACTAGAGGGCATAGGTTTAAGGTGAGAGGGGAGAGATACGAAAGGGTTCAGTGGGGCAGTTTTTTCACACAGAGGGTGGTGAGTGTCTGGAACAAGCTGCCAGAGGCAGTAGTAGAGGTGGGTACAATTTTGTCTTTTAAAAAGCATTTAGACAATTACATGGGTCAGAGGGATATGGGTGGGCCAAATGCAGGCAATTGAGGCTAACTTAGTGGTAAAAACTGGGCGGCATGGACAAGTTGAGCCGAAGGGCCTGTTTCCATGCTGTAAACCTCTATGACTCAATTAAGGGTTATATATGATACAACACATTTAATCCTCTTGGGCATTTTAACTGATCATATCGAGATAATATACTGCAGTTTAGAACAGTGATAACATTTCTGAAGATGGGCCTATTGGAGTAGCGCATTCTACCCCAGTGTTATGGATAGGTCAGCATATGGCTACATGTTCATAACATAGCAAGCTGCGCAGCCAAAGTGCGAATAGCGAGATCCCACAAACAGCAATGCGATAACATTCAGCTTTAGTGATGGTAACTTGAGGGATGAATACCAGTCAGAACATCGGGGAGATCTCCCCTGCTCTCCTTCGAATAGTATCATAGGATCTTTAATGCCCGCCTGAGGGGGCAGCCTCTGTTTAACATTTCAGCCGAATGATAGACATTCAATATCCCTCTGCAAGTCTTGAGGCAATGTGATGGCTGGTCTTTCAAACACGGGGAACAATGATGCCAAGGCAGATTCTATCCTCACCTGGTAGGCATACTCCCAAAGCAGGTTGCAATCATAAGACCATAAGACAAGGGAGCAGAATTAGGCCACTCGGCCCATCGAGTCTGCTCCGCCATTCAATCATGGCTGATATTTTTCTCATCCCCATTCTTTGATTTTGATTTGATTTATTATTGCCACAGGTATTAACATAGTGAAAAGTATTGTTTCTTGCCGCTATACAGACAAAACATACCATTCATAGAGAAGGAAACGAGAGAGTGCAGAATGTAGTGTTACAGTCATAGCTAGGGTGCAGAGAAAGATCAACTTAATGCAAGGTAAGTCCATTGAAAAGTCTGACAGCAGCAGGGAAGAAGCTGTTCTCGAGTCGGTTGGCACGTGACTTCAGACTTTTGTATCTTTTTCCCCAAGGGAAGAAGGTGGAAGAGAGAATGTCCGGGGTGCATGGGGTCCTTAATTATGCTGGCTGCTTTGCCGAGGCAGCGGGAAGTGTAGACAGAGTCAATGGATGGGAGGCTGGTTTGCGTGATGGATCCTGCCTTTTCCCCATAACCCCTAATCCCTTTATTAATCAAGAAAGAATCAAGTGTGGGCAATAAAAGGTCAATATTTAACATTACTTGTGGGGGGCTCAATAAAGTCAAAAACTAAACCCAAAATATTCAGAAGACCCAATGGTTCACCTTTGATCATGTTAAGCTGCAGAAGCATTCATATCCAACATAACATTTTTATGCCTCCATTGACAGGATCAATCCTGACTGTTCCCAAAGAAGTGTGATGCAAATCTGATCGTGAAATATTCCCTGTTATTTCTATTGTCATTTGAGAAAGTTAATGCAAAATTAAAGACATTAGATGACAAATTTAAGCATTTTTGCACAAACTTTAGCTTGGTGGTCTTAATTTCATCATTGAATCATAGAATCCCTACAGGAGGTGGCCATTCAGCCCATCGAGTCTGCATTGTTAACAATCCCACCCAAGCCCTATCCCCATAACCCCATTTACCCTGCTAGACCCCTGGCACCATAGGGCCTTTTAGCATGGCCAATCAACCTAACCCGCACATCTTTGGACTGTGGGAGAAAACCGGAGCACCTGGAGGAAACCCACGCAGACACGGGGAGAACGTGCAGACTCCGCACAGACAGTCTCCCAAGTTGGGAATCGAACCCAGGTCCCTGGCGCAAAGAGGCAGCAGTGCTAACCACTGGGCCATTGCATGCAAAGTATGCAAATGGCGGAAAAGAAATACTGTTCAGGAATTACAAAAGGTTTCTGCTGAGGCTCAGCTATGGTAAGAATAAGTGAAAGTCAAGCATAACTCGTACTAGGATTGAACCTTTATTTTCTATCCTAGATAGGGAAATACAGTCATTGTCCTCTTGTAGAAATTCTTGCCATCCACAATCGTCTGTAACTACACGGATAGCCCACAACCGGGATGGCACGGTAGCACAGTGGTTAGCACTGCTGCTTCACAGCTCCAGGGTCCCGGGTTCGATTCCCGACTCGGGTCACTGTCTGTGTGGAGTTTGCACATTCTCCTCGTGTCTGCGTGGGTTTCCTCCGGGTGCTCCGGTTTCCTCCCACAGTCCAAAGATGTGCGGGTTAGGTTGATTGGCCAGGTTAAAAATTGCCCCTTAGACTCCTGAGATGCGTAGGTTAGAGGGATTAGCGGGTAAAATATGTGGGGGTAGGGCCTGGGTGGGATTGTGGTCGGTGCAGACTCGATGGGCCGAATGGCCTCCTTCTGCACTGTAGGGATTCTATGATTCTATGAACCAAGTCTACATTACTGCAGCGATTTGATTCAAAACACCCAATTATATCACAGCAGGTTAACTCAGGGAGCTGGGCATGAAGTGAGTGAGAGACAGCAGCAAATAGTCAATGCCCTAAATAGCAAGGTTATTGAGTAAGACTGAGAAATATCTGTGCGCATAATACCAAAATGGTCAAAACAGATGGAGAGCTCAATTGAATCTACCTGGAGAGATGAGGTATGTACATGTCTTCAAGGTTGCAAGGAAAATTCAGTACGCAAATTTAGAATGAAATTTGAATCCATGATTTCCGAAGGTAAATGGTAGATTATGTCGAACAGACCAAATTGCCCTTGAAATTCATTCCAGGTTCATTCATAGAACATAACAGCACAGTACAGGCCCTTCGGTCCTCGATGTTGCGCCGACCAGTGGAACCAATCTAAAGCCCCTCTAATCTACACTATTCCAATATCATCCATATGTTTATCCAATATCATCCATATGTTTATCCAATAACCATTTGAATGCTCTTAATGTTGTCCTTTGACTTTCAAATTAAATGGGCAAGAGAGAAAATTTGATCAATTTTATGGGTGGCACAGTGGTTAGCACTGCTGCCTCACAACGCCACAGATCCAGGTTCAATTCCGGCCTCGGGTCACTGTCTGTGTGGAGTTTGCACTTTCTCCGTGTCTGCGTGGGTTTCCTCCGGGTGCTCCGGTTTCCTCCTACAGTCCAAAGATGTGCGGATTAGGTTGATTGGCCATGCTAAATTGCCCCTTAGTGTCAGGGGGATTAGGAGAGTAAATATGTGGGGTTACAGGGATAGGATTGTTGTCAGTGCAGGCTCAATGGGCCAAATGGCCTCCTTCTGCTCTGTAGATTCTATGAAAATTAAACTTAAATGAAACAGCACAGAAATTGGATTGGAATCTGTTAACTGGAACGAAAAAGAGATTAAAATCAACAATATACAAGTATATAAAGTATTTCCTTTGGGTTTCCTACGGGTGCTCCGGTTTCCTCCCACAGTCCGAAAGACATGCTGGTTAGGGTGCATTAGCCGTGGTAAATTCTCCCTCAGTGTACCCGAACAGGCGCTGGAGTATGGCGACTAGGGGATTTTCACAGTAACTTCATTGCAGTGTCAATGTTAGCCTACTTGTGACTAATAAATAAACTTTATAAAGTATTATAGATCTCCAAAATTGCAGTCACATTCAATATATTTTTTTCAGGATACGTACCAATGGAAGATTTATCAAGGACCTGCTTTTGGTCAAGGACGTAATGAACTTCATCCCATAGATCAATTATTGTCGCAAATTCTTGCACTTGTGCAGATTCATGAGCTCCTAATCTAGTGGCAAACCTCCAGTGCAAATTTGAATCCATCAGGTAAAAATTAAGAGTTTTGTTTGTATTACAGTTCAGTCCTGTAATACGGCTTTGACTATGGTGCAGATCTAAAAGAGTGGATACTCTGTCCTCAATGTGAGGAAAGCCTTGGGAAATTATTCCACTCCTGTGCTCTGCGTTGGAAAACAGTTCTGAAGAGTTAAGGGCATTAATTTGTTCAGACTGAAACGAACTGCTGAATGTCCTGCAGCAAACAGTGTAATAGTTAAAAGGGTTGTAGTAGCTCAAAATATTGCTACACCCCACAGGGTTTGATTGCAGGTGAAGAAATGTTTCTTCTCTGAGGTAGAATGAATCCAGCGCTGCCTCCATCGCCACGAAGTTGCACTGGGGAACTTGGACCACACTTGGTCGAAATCCAACTGTCTGGTTGATGCACAACTCACAGACGTTGCGAGTTCGGGATACAGGGTGCCACTGGGGAAGCATTATTGTGCTACAACAAGGTTTCCTAGTCTGGGAGGAAGTTCCCGCTACAGGTGGAGAGGATACTGGGGACTGATCTTCTTGGTCAGCCTGCCCGGTCTCTTCCATGTACTGCAGCACACGCTGAACGGCCTCGCTATTGTTACAGTTGTGATATTTAAGAGCAACTTCAGTTACCTGAATAAAAGAGAAGGAAAAAAAAAATCAACGGAATGTTTCACAGAAACAATCATGATGGTACTCTGACATTAAGCATTCAGATAAGAACATAAGAACTAGGAGCAGGAGTAGGCCATCTGGCCCCTCGAGCCTGCTCCGCCATTCAATAAGGTCATGGCTTTAAGATGCAAGCTCCATTCCCCCATTCTGTTAAGCTTCCAGTTCCAGGCACCGAACAGCACCAGGATTTGAGTCTTTCAATAGCAACAGGCACCTCCAGCAGTCCATTGCAGGAAACCAGCCACACCAGGTGGCCCTCAGAGTGGTCCGCTTCTTTCAAACCCTGGAAACAAACTTTCGTTGACCATTTTGTGATCTAGCCTCTGCTTGCTAAACTAAATTCAGTCAGATTGAACATTTAAATGGAGTATTTGCTGTGCACCACATCACATTAGCGGAAGATGCAAAAATATACTAAAAGAAATAAAGCCAACACTGAAGGATTTCTCAACGGTTCAGTAGGTGAGCATGATCTGATAATTCTCCATGGAGGAATTATAGTGTTTTACTGCACAATGCTGGGTTATGCTTTATCAAAATCCTGGTGGTTAACGAGCAAGTTATTGCTTGGGACCGTCATCCCCAACCAAACATTTAATGAATACAATTCCGGCCTTGGGTGACTGTTTGTGTGGAGTTTGCACACTCTCCCCATGTCATGAAGTAGTGAGTCACACACAGGGGGAACCCCTGGTCTGAGTTGGTTCAGTGGATCGCAGTTCTACATCACTGAACAAGTGCAGGATGCTATGTTGAGTCAGGCAGGATACCCCTTCCTGAGCTATTGTGTGATCTCTGCTTTAAAAGGGAAATGCTGGGGAGGCAGGACAGGGACCGGGTATGACGTACCTTCCCAGATTGCAGTATAAAATACTCACTGTTGAGGTCCATTCATGAAAATGGCTACTTGGGATGCGGTTATGGAGGGCTGTAGCAACCTCGGAAACAAGGTCAGCATGAGATTGGGAAGAATATTTTGGAGCAGGGAAAGGGGCGGCACGGTGGCACACTGGTTAGCACTGCTGCCTCACAGCGCCAGGTTTCAATTCCGGCCTCGGGTCACTGCCTGCGTGGAGTTTGCACGTTCTCCCCGCGTGGGTTTCCACCAGGTGCTCTGGTTTCCTCCCACAGTCCAGGTTAGGTGGATTGGCCATGCTAAATTGCCTCTTAGTGTCAGGGGATTAGCAGGGTAAATATGTGGGGTTACGGGAATAGGGCCTGCATGGGATTGTGTTCGCTGCAGATTCAATGGGCCAAATGGCCTCCTTCTGCACTGTAGGGGTTCTATGAATCAAAGATTCGCCTGGTTGTTTCAAAATTCTCTATGAAGGAACTATAATGTTTTACTGCACAATGCTGGGTTATGCTTTATCAAAATCCTGGTGGTTAACGAGCAAATTAGTGCTTGGGACTGCCATCCCCAACCAAACATTTAATGAGTACAATTCCGGCCTTGGGTTACAGTCTGTGTGGAGTTTGTACATTCTTCCCATGTCTGCGTGGGTTTCCTCCAGGTGTTCCGGTTTCCTCCCACAGTCCAAAAATGTGTGGGTTAGGTGGATTGGCCATGGTAAATTGCCCCTTAGTGTCAGAGGGATTAACAGGGTAAATATGTGCGTTACGGGGATGGGTGGGATTGTGGTCGGTGCAGACTTGATGGGCCGAATGGCCTCCTTCTGCACTGTAGGGATTCTATGATTCTACAGGAACTTGAACTCAGCAGAATAATTAAAAGTATGCAGAGCTGTGCTGACAAGATGTTTTCCACATGTTACATATCCATTCAAACATCCCCTTTGTTCGTAACAAAGAGGATTTTAAAATCATACTTGAAGCAGTGATCCTGCACACTGGAATTTAACACGTATATTTTTGACAGTAGCTGGTAACATGCTTATTTGCGTTATTTTTAATTAATTAATGGGACGTGGCCGTCACTGACTGGTTCAACATTTATTGCCCAGCCCTAATTGCTCCTTGAACTCTGTGACTCAGAGAGTAGTTAAGAATCAACCATAATTGCTGTAGATCACATATTGGCCAGACTGGGTAAGGATGCAGATTTCCTTCCCTAAAGGACATTGGTGAACCAGATGAGTATTTTTTTTTTACAACAATCAACAATGATTTCACGGTCATCATTTAGAATTGTAATTCCATAAGATCATAAGACATAGGAGCAGAATTAGGCCACTCGGCCCATCGAGTCTGCTCCGCCATTCAATCATGGCTGATATTTTTCTCATCCCCATTCTCCTGCCTTTTCCCCATAACCCCTGATACCCTTATTAATCAAGAACCTATCTATCTCTGTCTTAAAGACACTCAATAATCTGGCCTCCACAGCCTTCTGCGGTAAAGGGTTCCACAGATTCTCTGGCTGAAGAAATTCCTCCTCATCTCTGTTTTAAAGGATCGTCCCTTTAGCCTGAGGTTGTCCCCGCTGGTTCTAGTTTTTCCTACTAGTGGAAACATCCTCTCCACATCCACTCTATCCAGGCCTCGCAGTATCCTGTAATTTTCAATAAAATCCCCCCTCATCCTTCTAAACTCCAATGGGTACAGACCCGGAGTCCTCAACCGTTCCTCATACGACAAGCTCTTTCATTCCAGGGATCATTCTTGTGAACCTCCTTTGGACTCTTTCCAAGGCCAGCACACTCTTCCTTAGATACGGAGCTCAGAACTGCTCACAATACTCCAAATGGGATCTGACCAGAGTCTTATACAGCCTCATTCCAAATTTTGTTTATTGATTTCAAATTTCACCATCCACTGTGGTGGGATTTTAATCCAGATTCCCAGAGCATTACCCTGCGTCTCTGGGTTATTATTCCAGTAACTAGTCCACTATGCCACCATTTTAAGTTATTCACACAAGCCAGAAATGTATGAGCAACCAATCATCAATCCCAACTGGAACACCAAACAAGACCAAAAGAATGGAACTAGAAAAGGTAATAATGGAATACATAAAATTCAGCAGAAATTTGACATTTTGAGGATACAATGATTTTTCAATTGGGAAACCTGAGAAGTGGGGAGAAGAGATCAGGGTGGATAATAGATAGAATTAAACAGATGCCAAAGGTAAGGTAAGGTTTATTTATTCGTCACAAGTAGGCTTACATTAACACTACAATGAAGTTACTCTAAAGATCCCTAGTTGCCACACTCTGACGCCCGTTCAGGTGCACTGGGGGAGAATTTAGCATGGCCAATGCACCTAACCAGCACATCTTTTGGACTGTGGGAGGAAACTGGAGCACCCAGAGGAAACCCACACAGACAGGGGGGAGAATGTGCAGACTCTGCACAGTGACCCAAGCCAGGAATCGAACCCGGCTCCCTGGCACTGTGAGGCAGCAGTGCTAACCACTGTGCTGCCCTGGATGTACATCAAGAGAAACATATTCTCTTGTAGGACATATTCCAGAATGTAAACTGGCAGATTTATTTTGATGACAAATAAAGAGTGAGTACAGGATAAACCACTGTCAAAATCAAAGTTTCCAGTCACCAGAGTCAACAGGGGTTGCAATATTTCACGAGCAGCTTACTGCCAATGGAGTTCACTGTCTCAATCTTGTTTAAGTTAAATTCTGCAACAAAGAATAAAGGCATTCATTTCAACTTGCAGTGGACTGTGAGCTCACGATAAAGGGCATTAACCTCAATTACACAAAAAAGGATGGGGTGAAGGAAGGCCAAACAGCAACAACTTAAGTAGATTGTCCTCCATAAAACGTCCATTTAAAAGTTAGATTTAAAAGCTATACAACAAGATTAGAATCCCTACAGTGCAGAAGGAGGCCATTTGGCCCATCGAGTCTGCACCAAACACAATCCCATCCAGACCCTATCCCCATAACCCCACATATTTACCCTGCTAACCCCGAGTTCAATTTAGCATGGCCAATCAACCTAACCCACACATCTTTGGAGTGTGGGAGGAAACCGGAGCACTCGGAGGAAACCCATGCAGACTCCGCACAGACAGTGACCCGAGGCCGGAACCCGGGTCCCTGGCGCTGTGAGAAAGCAGTGCTAACGACTGGGCCACCGTGCCGCCCCAACATATTCACCTAGCTTTCCATTGGACTGTTTAGACATTTAGACTTTCATTTTCTGGAGGATTGAATCACTAGGTGACATGTGACGAACAATATCCCCTTTTAACACGTTCATTTTAGGAGTGGATGAATCCTTGACCACAATCGGGTTATTAACAGGGAGTCTGGGGAGGAGTATTTTGTTTCAGAGCATGCTCTGCGGAAACTTATTATCAGTTAGATACTCTGCAAAGCAGTCCCTTATCCTGTGCAAAGCATGATGCGGAGATGCCGGCGTTGGACTGGGGTGGGCACAGTAAGAATCTCATAACACCAGGTTAACGTCCAACAGGTTCATTTGGTAGCACGAACTCTCGGAACGCTGATCCTTCATCCCCGATGAAGGAGCAGCACTCCAAAAGCTCGTGATTCCCAATGAACATGTTGGACTTTAACCTGGTATTGTGAGACTTCTTACTGTGCAAAACAAACACATAGGTTCAGTCTTGCAAAAGAGAAACATCGATAAATGAGTATTTAAACTATCATATACCATTTAACATGTATACAATGTCTTGCAGTAAAACATTTTTAGATGTTCATATACCTTTAACATCAAAAGCAGGCATGGCCTTTAAAAAAGGTGAAGCATATTAGCCAATCCTCACAGATCTCAAATTTCAGTTCAAACTCAGGCCAGATTAAAGGTTAAAAGTCGCTCAACTGGCTGTGAGGTTCATTTGTTAAATGAGTTCAGGCAATTCTCAATTCTAGTAGGCATGGAGACACCATCTCTGCTGTCACCAGACTTGTATGCCTGACGCCAAGGCTCACAAATGGTTTTACTTGGAACCCGGTTGCTGTAAAAGGCTCCCAGGAGGACAGTGGGAATGCTTTGGGCATGTCCTCTTAGCATCCCCGAAGAGGTCAAACATCACCGCGGATGTGTGGGAGAACATGGCTTGTGACTGACCAAAATGGAGGAGGTTCATTCAGGAAGACACCAACCAGATGGTTGGATTGACCAGCCATTTCAGAACCCATCAAAACTGGAGTGGTAGCAAGTCATCCTTGCTCCCAAGGGACTGTTGAAGGAGAAGAATACTGTACCTCCAATAGCCAAATACTCTTAATTCAGCAATCTCACTCACCATAGCAAGAGGTCTCACAACACCAGATTAAAGTCCAACAGGTTTGATGACAGGAAGGCTATGGCAGGTGAGGACCTAGAAACTATCATTATCACGAAAGAGGTAGCGTTGGGCAAGTTAATGGGTCTAAAGGTAGACAAGTCTCCTGGTCCTGATGGAATGCATCCCAGGGTACTAAAAGAGATGGCGGGAGAAATAGCAAATGCATTAGTGGTAATTTACCAAAATTCGCTGGACTCTGGGGTGGTTCCCGCAGATTGGAAAACAGCAAATGTGACACCACTGTTTAAAAAAGGAGGTAGACAAAAGGCGGGTAACTATAGGCCGGTTAGCTTAACTTCCGTAGTAGGGAAAATGTTTGAATCTATCATCAAAGAAGAAAGAGTGAGACATCGGGATAAAAATTGTCCCATTGGTAAGACGCAGCATGGGTTCATGAAGGGAAAGTCATGTTTGACTAATTTGCTGAAATTCTTTGAGAACATTACATGTGCAGTGGACAATGGGGAACCTGTGGATGTGGTGTATCTGGATTTCCAGAAGGCATTTGACAAGGTGCCACAGCAAAGACTGCTACATAAGATAAAGGTGCACGGTGTTGCGGGTAATGTATTAGCGTGGATAGAGGATTGAGTAACTAACAGAAAGCAAAGAGTGGAAGTAAATGGGTGTTTTTCTGGTTGGCGATCAGTGACTAGTGGTGTGCCTCAGGAATCAGTGTTGGGACCACAATTGTTTACGATTTACATTGATGATTTGGAGTTGGGGACCAAGTATAGTGTGTCAAAATTCGCAGATGACACTAAGATGAGTGGCAGAGCAAAGTGTGCAGAGGATGCTGAAAGTCTGCAAAGGGATATAGATAGTCTAAGTGAGTGGGCGAGGGTCTGGCAGATGGAGTACAATGTTGGTAAATGTGAGGTCATCCATTTTGGTAGGAATAACAGCAAAATGGGCTATTATTTAAATGGTAAAAAACTGCAGCATGCTGCTGTGCAGAGGGACCTGGGTGTCCTTGTGCAGGAATCACAAGGAGTTGGTTTGCAGGTGCAGCAGGTAATTAAGAAGGCAAATGGAATTTTGTCCTTTATTGCTAGAGGGATGGAGTTTAAAAACAGCGAGATTATGCTGCAGCTGTATAAGGTGCTGGTGAGGCCACACCTGGAGTACTGTGTACAGTTTTGGTCACCTTACTTGAGAAAGGATATACTGGCACTGGAGGGGCTGTAGAGGAGATTCACTAGATTGATTCTGCAGTTGAGAGGGTTGGCTTATGAGGAGAGACCGAGTAGATTGGGGCTATACTCATTGGAATTCAGAAGAATGAGGGGAGATCTTATATAAATATATAAGATTATGAAGGGAATAGATAAGATAGAAGCAGGCAAGTTGTTTCCACTGCCAGGTGAAACTAGAACTAGGGGGCATGGCCTCAAAATAAGGGGAAGCAGATTTAGGACTCAGTTGAGGAGGA
Organism: Mustelus asterias; assembly: GCF_964213995.1. Lineage (NCBI taxonomy): Eukaryota > Metazoa > Chordata > Chondrichthyes > Carcharhiniformes > Triakidae > Mustelus > Mustelus asterias. Next base: position 60,951,746 of record NC_135823.1, on the reverse strand, counting down.
ACTTCTTCACACAAAGGGTTATGAATCTGTGGAATTCCCTGCCCAGTGAAGCAGTTGAGGCTACCTCATTGAATGTTTTTAAGGCAAGGATAGATAAATGTTTGAACAGTAAAGGAATTAAGGGTTATGGTGAGCGGGTGGGTAAGTGGAGCTGAGTCCACGAAAAGATCAGCCATGATTTTATTGAATGGCGGAGCAGGCTCGAGGGGCCAGATGGCCTACTCCTGCTCCTAGTTCTTATGTTCTTATGGAATCACGAGCTTTCAGAGGACTGCTCCTTCATACACTTACCTGATGAAGGAGCAGCGCTCCGAAAGCCCGTGATTCTAAATAAACCTGTTGGACTTTAACCTGGTGTTGTGAGACTTCTTACTGTGCCCACCCCAGTCCAACGCCGGCATCTCCACATCATCACTCACCATGGTAAGACCAAGGTGGGGAAATGACAAAATGTCAAACTGGTGCAGAGTGATGCACTCCTCTGAGATTGAGACCAGAGTCGTGGAAATGTTGCTCTGAATCTTTTGTCAATACTCAAGCTGTAGATGCATGATGTGTACACAGTGTGCCCCAATTAGGAAATGCCCTACTGCTCAGGACTAATACCACTCACTTGAAGAGCACAAAAGCTACAAAATTAATTTATGCCAACCATTATTGAAGTAGGACCAAGCTAAGCTTGTGGTATCTAACCATTTCCTCTCCGTACATGTATTACGGAAATTTATGCTTTTGTACTAAAATCATTAGAGGAAGCATTTTTGCAGCCTTAGATTTTACAAGATAGCAACAGGAGATTTTTTTTAGATGCTACAGCGAAATCTACTTCTAACTTTTGGAATCTTTAATTTAATCCACTAAGACATTCCCATGACAAGTCAACAATTGTTCAGCTAAAGAAGACTCCTCTCTTGCAGAGAACCATTTTTCAATGCATATGCTGTTATAAGTAATATGGGGAGCCAACCTTTAGTATACCATGGCACATGAACAAGTCTTACTCAATCATTTCCTGACAATTTTCTTTTTAAAAACCCGTTCACCAAAATCCTTCACAGTTGAATTGCTCCCTTTTCACATTTTCTTTCTTAATCCATTTATGGGATGTGAACATGGCTGACTAGACCAACATTTGTTGCCCATCCCTAGTTGCCCTTCAGAAGATGGTAGTGAGCCACCTTCTTGAACCGCTGAAGTCACTGAGGTGTAGGTACAGCCACAATGCTGTTAGGGAGAGAATTCCAAGATTTTGAACCTGCGACAGTGAAGGAAGGGTGATATAATTCCAAGTGAGAATAGTGAGTGACTTGGAGGGGAACATCCGGGTGGCGGTGTTCCCAGGTATCTGCTGACCTTGTCCTTCTTGATGGTTGTGGATGTGGATTTGGAAGGTGCCGCCTTAGGAACCTTGGTGGGCTCCTGCATGCACTTTCTAGATGGTACATACTGCTGCCACTGTTACTCAGTGGTGGGGGGAGTGAATGTTTGTGAAAGGAGTAGCAATCAAGCAGGCTACTTTGTCCTGGACGGTGTCAAGTGTCTGGAGTGATGTTGGAGCTACACTCATCCAGGCAAGTGGAGAGTATTCCATCACACACCTGACTTGTGCTTTGGAGAGAGTGGACAGGCTTTGGGAGTCAGGTGGTAAGTTACTCACCACAGGATTCCTAGCCTTTGACCTGCTCTGGTAGCCACAGTATTTACGTGACTAGTCCAGTTCAATTTCTGGTCAATGGTAACCCCAGGATGTTGATAGTGGGGGATTCAGCGATGGTAATGGCATTGAATGCAAAGGGTTGATGGTTAGATCCTCTCTTGTTGGGGAAGGTCTTGGGGAAGGTCATTGCCTGACAATTGTTTGGCACAAATGTCATTTGCAGGTTAGGTGGATTGACCATGCTAATTTGCCCCTTAGTGTCGGGGCACTAGCTAAGGTAAATACATGAGGTTATGGGGATAGGGTCTGGGTGGGATTGTGGTCGGTGCAGGCTCAATGGGCTGAATGGCCTCCTCCTGCACTATAGGATATTATCTAAGTCTTGCTGCATTTAGACATGGACTGCTTCAGTATCTGAGGAGCCATGAATGGTACTGAACATCATGCAATCATCAGCAAACATCCCCACTTCTGACTTTTTGGTGGAAAGGAGGTTATTGATGAAGCAGCTGAAGATAATTGGGCCTAGGACATCATCCTGCAGTCATGTCCTGGAGCTGAGACGATTGACCACCAATCATAACAACCATCTTCCTTTGTGCTAGATATGACTCCATCCAGCAGAGGGTTTACCTCTAATTCCCATTGACTCAGTCTTGCTGGGACTCCTTGATGCCATACTCGGTCAAATGCTGCCTTGGGTGCCAAAGACAGTCACACTCACCTCACCTCTAGAGTTCAGCTCTTTTATCCATGTTTGAACCAAGGCTATAATGATGTCAGGAGCTGAGTGACCCTGGCTGCACATCACTGAACAGGTTTTGCTGAGCAGGTGTTGCTTGATAGCACTGTTGACGACCCCTTCCATCACTTTACTGATGATCGAGAGTTGACTGATGGGGCTTAATTGGCTGGGTTGGATTTGTCCTTTTCTTGTGTGTAGGACATACTTGGGCAATTTTCTACACTGCCGGCTCGATGCTAGTATTGTACTTGTACAGGAACGGCTTGGCTGGGGCTAGGTGGTAAATCTCCAGTTTGATAGGTAAATACCAGAATGTTCTTTATTTTCTGTAAGCTAAACCCCTCCTCTACCCAAATGCACGAATCCCAAAAGATACCGTCCATCAAGATTGCACAATAAAAGTTGTAAAGTCAAGAAATCCACAGTTTCAAGGAAGTTAAATCTGGAGAAATAGCCTACAAGACAAGCTGGTGTATTTTTCATTCATTCATGGAACATGGGCGTCGCTGGCTGGCCAGCATTTATTGTCCATCCCTAGTTGTCTAAGGGCAGTTGAGAGTCAACCACATTGCTGTGGCTCTGAAGTCACATGTAGGCCAGACTAGGTAAGGATGGCAGATTTCCTTCCCTAAAGGGCATTAGTGAATCAGATGGGTTTTTCCGACAATCGACAATGGTTTCACGGTCATCAGTGGATTCTTAATTCCAGATCTTTTTAAAAAAAAATTCAAATTCCACCATCTGCCGTGGTGGGATTCGAACCTGGGTCTCCAGAACTGGAAGGCGAAATGTAGTAACATCCAGCAAAAAAGAACGATGCCACCAGTAAGCAGCACTTCAGAAACTGGTGAAGGTGATACAGAAGGGTTTGGGGCAAGTCTTCCCAACAATGCTCACATCTCTTAACCGTAGACAGTGAATAGACAGTGTTATTTTCAAACTAACATGTTTCAGATGCATTCAACCATTAGCATAAAACTGTCAATTACTTGGCCCCTTCCAATGCCATCTCTACTTAAGATGTGGAGATGCCGGCGTTGGACTGGGGTGGGCACAGTAAGAAGTCTCACAACACCAGGTTAAAGTCCAACAGGTTTATTTGGTATCAAATACCATAAGCTTTGGGAGCTTGCTGCTCCTTCGTCAGATGGAGTGGTTCTGACGAAGGAGCAGCAAGCTCCGAAAGCTTATGGTATTTGCTACCAAATAAACCTGTTGGACTTTAACCTGGTGTTGTGAGACTTCTTACCATCTCTACTTAACACATTATTTCCAGGTCTTTAGTTCTCACCTCCTCCATGAGTGGTTGCTTTTTAGCTAATGGGCTAAAGGGGAAAAACAGTAATAACGCTGGGCCTTTCTTCAGTTCGTTGTTTAGGAGAAGGCTCTTGCTTCCATGTGGTCGCAGCCAGCGTATAAAGGTCTCCCGATTCTCAAAAGCCCAGCTGTAGACATTCACCGCAGTGAAGTTTAAGACATGGTGAGGAAAGACCTGCAGTAGGAAGACAGACCAAAGAAGTTACAGCTCCTACTTTACAAAAAAGGAGATAAATCCGATGACCAAGATGTAATAAAAATAATCTGTGAATACACTCACTCCCCTGCAGACCAGAAAGACTGAAACCTAATTATATTGCACAGTTGTTTTGTCTCATCTTTTAAGTCTCTAATGTCACAACCAGATCCCCAGCAGTGGTGGTAGAAAAGACCATCCGGGAATGTCTCATCCACCAGCCTTAGAATCATAGAAACCCTACAGTGCAGAAGGAGGCCATTCGGCCCATCGAGTCTGCACCGACCACAATCCCACCCAGGCCCTACCCCCACATATTCACCCGCTAATCCCTCAAGGAGGATAGCATGTACAAAGAACAGTACAGCACAGGAACAGGCCCTTTGGCCCTCCCAGCCTGCGCCGACCATGGTGCCCTAACTAAACTAAAACCGCATGCATTTTCAGAGTCCGTATCCCTCCATTCCCATCCTATTCATGTATTCGTCTAGATGCCCCTGAAATGCCGCTATCGTATCTGCTCCCAGCACCTACCCAGGCAGCGCATTCCAGACATTCATCACCCTCTGTGTAAAAAACTTACCTCACACATTGCCTCTAAACTTTCCCCCATGCACCATCTACGAACTCATTTTGCAAGTAAATCATGTCCGGCCAATCATCACCATGCATTATCCACATTCATGATTCATCTGGTGCCCCATGTCATATCAACAATTTACAGTTCCCTGGCCCTAACCGCCTCCTCTTCACAACAGATGTCCAATCCCTCCATCCCCCACCAGGACAGTCTGAGTACACTCTGGTTCTTCCTGGAGCAGAGGCCCGAACAATCCCCATCTGCTCCAACGCTCCCCGCTTGGCTGAACCTGTTCTGTCACTAAATGATTCCTCCTTTAACTTGTCTCACTTCCTGCAAATAAAAGGTGTGACTATGGGTCTCGGCATGGGCCCCAGTTATGCCTGTCTTTTTGTGGTTATGTGAAACACTCCTCGTTCCACTCCTACTCTGGCAGCTGTTTTTCCCGGTACTGTGATGAGCTTCATGCTCTCAACTGGACCTGGATAAATTTATTGAATTTGCTTCCAATTTTCATCCCTCTCTCAGGTTCACATTGTCCATCTCTGACACTTTACTTCCCTTCCTTGACTTCTCTGTCTCCATTGCCAGTGATAAACCAACGAACAATATTCATTATAAACTCACCGATTTCCACAGCTAACTCGACTACAAATCCTCACACCCTGCTCCCCCCGTAAGGGCTCCATACCATTCTGCTAGAATCTCCGCCTCTGTCCCGATTATGCCACCTTCGAAAATGGCACTTCTGACATGTCTGCCATTTCCTTAACCAAGGTTTCCCTCCCACTGTGGTTGACAGGTCACTCAACCAGATTCGACCCATCTCCTGCACCTCTGCCCTGACCCCTTCCTCTTCCTCCCAGAACAATGATAAGGTCAGCCTTGTTCTCACTTTCCATCCCACCAGCCTCTGCGTTCAAGGATCATCCTCCGCCGTTTCCACCAACTCCAGCATGATGCCACCACTAAATGCATCCCCCCCCCCCCCCCCCCCCCCCCCCCACCCTGGCAGCATTCTGAAGGGACTCCTCCATCTGTGACATCCTAGCGCACTCCTCCGCCACGCCCAACTCCCCATCTCCTTCCCACAACACCTTCCCTTGCAATGATAAAAGATGCAACACCTGCCCCTTTACTTCCTCCCTCCTCTCCGTTCATGGCTCCAAATAATCCTTTCAGGTTAAACAGCATTTCACTTGCACCTCTTTCAATTTGGTTTGTTGTATTTGCTGCTCCCAATGGGGTCTCCACTACATCGGGGAGACTAAACGCAGACTGGGTGACCGCTTTGAGAAACACCTTCGCTCAGTCTGCAAGCCTGACCCTTACCTTCCTGCCGCTTGCCATTTTAATTCAGCACCTTCCTCTCATGCCCGCAAGTCCATCCTTGGCCTGTTGCAATGGTCCAGTGAAGCCCATCGCCAGCTGGAGGAGCAACATCTCATCTTCTGATTGGGCACATTGCAACCCTTGGGACTCAACCTTGAGTTCAGCAACTTTAGATTTTGACCCTCTTCCTCTCTTAAACCCCTCTTTCATTTTATTTTCTATTCATCTACTGCCTCAATGCAAAAGCCCCTCTCACACCAGGCAATTTGTCACTTGTTCCTGAAGTTGCTACTTTTCATTGCAGCTTCTATTGCTCTAACATTCTCCCTCCTTTCAGTTCCAATGAAGGGTCTATGATTTGAAATGTTAACTCTGTTCCTTTCCTAATAGATATTGGCAGACCTGTTCCAGCATCTTCTGTTCTTGTTGCTTACAAACTATGTTGGGAAGACAATGGAGCAGCATGGTGGCACAGTGGTTAGCACTGTTGCCTCACAGCACCAGGGACTCGGGTTCGATTCCCAACTTGGTTCGCCGTCTATGTGGAGTCTGCACATTCTCCGTGTCTGCGTGGGTTTCCTCCGGTTTTCTCCCACAGTCCAAAGATGTGCTGGTTAGGTGTATTGGCCATGTTAAATTCTCCCTCAGTGTACCTGAACAGGCGCCAGAGTGTGGCGACTAGGGGATTTTCACAGTAACCTCATTGCAGTGTTAATGTAAGCCTACTTGTGACACTAATAAATAAACTAAACTAAAAATCTATTTCCTGGCGACAGAGAAATTGTATCACTGAAACAGGCTGTTTGGCACAACCAGTCCGCATTGTAGTTCATCCTTTACGTGACAGTACTCTCCATCTCATGTTCCTTGATCCTCCTTCCTTCAAGCAGCTATCCAACCTATTCTTAAATGTCACCATGATCTCTACTTCAATCATTAACTCTGGCACTGTAGTTGGGACACCCTCACAAATGAAACAGGTCGTTAAACAAACACTTAAGTTCACAACCAAATCTCATTCACTTCAGTCTGAACCAACCTGAAAAGATTTTGAAAGAAATACTACAATTCTCTGAATTCTTAGGGTGTAATGTAACGTACCCACAATTGAAAACACACCATCACTTTGTATCCAAAGCAGCCAGCATAATTGAGGACACCACACACCCTGGACATTCTCTCTTCCACCTTCTTCCATCGGGAAAAAGATACAAAAGTCGGAGGTCACGTACCAACCGATTCAAGAACAGCTTCTTCCCTGTTGCCATCAGACTTTTGAATGGAACTACCTCGTGTTAAGTTGATCTTTCTCTACACCCTAGCTATGACTGTAACACTACATTCTGCACTCTCTCCTTTCCTTCTCTATGCTTTGTCTGTATAGCGTGCAAGAAACAATACTTTTCACTGTATACTAATACATGTGACAATAATAAATCAATTCAAATCAAAGTCACATCACTTACTATGGAAGAGTTGAAATGCCTATGCATATAAATTGTTCCGGGGTTGGTTACTGATATCTTTTCGGCCACCTGCTTGCTGGTTATCACACCAAAACGAATAGTTCCTTGATGATCTGAAATCACAGGTTACGCTCTTTTTAAGCAGACCTCCAAAATGATTTCTATGACATTCTGGGTTCAGAGGGCTCAATGTAATAGAGCCATTTTTTTCTCTGGGGTTACAATGGGTTGGCTTAATGAGGAACCATTTTTTAAGACATAATATACAATCCCACACTCTGAGAAAAAGATACTTAAGAGGAAATCGATGAGACATTTTCTTCACATCGTCTCACAGCCTCCCAGAAATATCAAATTCTCAGAAAAATCAAATTCAATAAAGATATTTGAGGAGATGGCAATTTCTAAATACTAATCAAGCAATTTTGTCAATTCAGAAAGCCAGCTTTACTCATCGCAACCAAACATGATCTAGTGCCACAAGTATCATTTTTAAATAATTATTTTAATACAGAGCTTTTCCGATAAAACCACAGGCATGTATTTTTCTTCAACCGGCAGCGCTTAAACAGAGAACAACCAGCACAATGGCTTGTAAAGACATCAATGACCTCAGTGTAATGCTATGCTGACATGACATTTTAAACATTAGAAAAAAAACATTCATAAATGAATTTGCAAATGCCCATGCAAGTCCACTGTAGTTCTTAATGTTCTATTTAAATTAAAATTCAGAGTGATTGTACTTAGAATCCCTACAGTGCAGATGGAGGCCATTTGGCCCATCGAGCCTGCACCAACCACAATCCCACCCAGGCCCTATTCCCGTAACCCCACACATTTACCCTGCTAGTTCCCAGACACTAAGGTCAATTTAGCATGGCCAATCAACCTAACCCACACATCTTTGGATTCTGGGAGGAAACCGGAGCACCGGGAGGAAACCCACGTGGACGTGGGGAGAATGTGCAAACTCCACACAGACAGCGACCCGAGGCCGGAATTGAACCCGGGTTCCTGTGAGGCAGCAGTGTTTTGAAAAACACCACTGTGTTTTGAAGATTACGTTAAGTTGATGCATTTCGTAGACAAATGCAAATTCAGTGATCAAATTCCATAATTTAAATGCAAAACATTATAAACTTTAGACATTATTTCAAAAGAAAAAGTGTTCCATTTAACTAAGCAATGATTTAAAATGATCTAAACAGCTGGTATTATTTTTCAATTTCCTTCCCTACTTTCCCCGAGGTGTTACATAGAAGAGACCAATAATTATGCATATTATTTTCACCAGGTACCAGAGAAGAAGCTCAAAAGAAACACATGCTTTCCCCATAGATATTGACACCTAAAAGGTGATTTTGACCAATAAAATTATCTTGACCAATTGGGCCAGTGAACTGACGAATGGCAGATGGAGTTTAATTTAGATAAATGCGAGGTGATGCATTTTGGTAGATAGAACCAGGGCAGGATTTACTCAGTTAATGGTAGAGCATTGGGGAGAGTTACAGAACAAAGAGATCTCGGGGTACAGGCTCATAGCTCCTTGAAAGTGGAGTCACGGGTGGACAGAGTGGTGAAGAAGGCATTCAGAATGCTTGGTTTCATTGGTCAGAACATTGAATACAGGAGTTGGGACGTCTTGTTGAAGTTGTATAAGACATTGGTCGGGCCACACTTGGAATACTGTGTACAGTTCTGGTCACCCTATTATAGAAAGTATATTAAATTAGAAAGAGTGCATTACTAGGATGCTACTGGAACTTGATGGTTTGAGTTATAAGGAAAGGCTGGATAGACTGGGACTTTTTTCTCTGGAGCGTAGCAGGCTGAGGGGTGATCTTATAGAGGTCTATGAAATAATGAGGGGCATAGATCAGCTAGATAGTCAATATATTTTCCCAAAGGTAGGGGAGTTTAAAACTAGAGGGCATAGGTTTAAGGTGAGAGGGGAGAGGTACAAAAGGGTCCAGAGGGGCAATTGTTTCACACAGAGGGTGGGTGAGTGTCTGGAACAAGCTGCCAGAGGTAGTAGTAGAGGCTGGTCCAATTTTGTCTTTTAAAAAGCGTTTAGACAGTTACATGGTTAAGATAGGTATAGAGGGATATGGGCCAAATGTGGGCAATTGGGGCTAGCTTAGGCATTTAAAAAAAGGGTAGCATGGACAAGTTGGGCCAAAAGGCCTGTTTCCATGCTGTAAACTCTATGATTTTATGACTACGACTCTGAAAGGAAGATGGCGAGACTTCAATGCAAGTTCAAAGCATGCCAATATCCCAACGTCAATCAATGTAATAAGTGAAGAGAAAAATACATTTACTTTTGTGATCTTATGTAGTTTTGGAGATGGAAAATCTCAGTCATTCCAACATGAAGCAGCAAATATTCTTTGCTCCTTTGTTACACATTTAATTTGCCCCTCTTCAGGTACCAAATTTTTAATCTTCACCTACTTTCTCCCATCTCATTAGGAAATTAGCTTTTTATTCTCCCAATTCTATTTCTAATCATGCCGATCTATTGTCACACTTTCTCCTGAAAAGAGGAGAATAATCAGCATAATCAAGAACCCTACCCACCCCGGACATAGTCTCTTCCACCTTCTCCTGTCGGGAAAAAGATACAAAAGTCGGAGATAGAAACATAAAAACTAGACTCAGGAGTAGGCCATTCGGCCCTTTGAACCTGCTCCACCATTCATTTTGACCATGGCTGATCATCGAATTTAATATCCTGATCCCCCCATTTCCCCATATCTCTTGATCCCTTTAGCCCCAAGAGCTATATCTAATTTCTTCTTGAAATCAGACAATGTTTTGGCCCCCACTACTTTGTGTGGTAGTGAAGTCCATACATTCACCACCCTCTGGTAAGATCACTTACCACCTGACTCAAGAACAGCTCCTTCCCTGCTGCCATCAGACCTTTGAATGGACCTACCATATATCAAGCTGATCTTTCTCTACACCCTGGCTATGACTGCAACATTACATGCTGCACCCTCTCCTTTGAATGGTATGTTTTGTCTGTATAGCCTGCAAGGTACAATACTTTTCATTGTATCCCAACACGTGACAATAATAAATCAAATTAAATCAAAATATGGAACCAACAATGCAATTGTGATATTAGCTTCCTGTTTTCCAACTTTTCCGCTCTGCTTTCCTGAAGGGTTAAGTTTTGCTTGGGTACCTCACTCAACATTCTGAGTAGCAACATCCACCATTAGGGCTTGCAAATGAAAACTGAGGAGAACCTGTGTTCTCACCCCAGCAAGATCACTGAAAAGTTAGTAGTCAAAAGCACGAGTCCCTAATTCTAAACCAAGGATGACAAGACCAATGTTCTTGCACCAAATTATGCCACATAAGGATTAATTAAAACCAGGAATCGAAGCTAGACCTTCCATCAGTTTGTCTTTCTGCTGCACTGACCAATGCCTATATGCAAATCAGCAGGAGGGAGATTTTGAATTAGGTAGGCTTATATCCAAATTATGTTAGAAACGATGATATTTTTACATCTTTACACATGGATCTCAATTGGTGCCCTTTATTCACCTAAAAATGCAAGGCATAATTTCAGCAACTCTGACATAGGAGTAGAAGTAGGCTATTCAGCCCATCAAGTCTGCTCCGCCATTCAATGAGATCATGAGTGATCTGATGTAGTAGTCCTCAATTCCACTTTCCTGCCTCATCCCCATAACCCTCGATCCGCTTAAAAATCTGTCTGTCTCAACCTTGAACATACTTAATGACCCAGCCTCTACAGCCTTCTGCAGTAAAGAATTGCACAGATTCACTACCCTCAGAAGAAATTCCTCCTTATCTCTGTCTTAATGGGCAATCCCTTATTTGAAGAATATGCCCTCTGGACCTAGACTCTCCCATAGGGGATATAATCTCTGACCATCCACCCTGTCAAGCCCCCTGAGTCTCAATAAGGTCGCCTCTCGTTCTTCTAAACTCCAGCGAATACAGGCCCAACCTACTCAACCTCTCCACATGAGAAACGCCTTTACTTTCTCAGAAGACTAAGGAAATTTGGCATATCAGCTACGACTCTCACCAACTTTTACAGATGCACCATAGAAAGCATTCTTCCTGGTTGTATCACAGCTTGGTATGGCTCTTGCTCTGCCCAAAACCGCAAGAAACTACAAAAGGTCGTGAATGTAGCCCAATCCATCACGCAAACCAGCCTCCCATCCACTGACTGTCTACACTTCCTGCTGCTTCGGCAAAGCAGCCAGCATAATTAAGGACCCCATGCACCCTGGACATTCTTTCTTCCATCTTCTTCTGTTGGGAAAAAGATACAAAAGTCTGAGGTCACGTACCAACCGATTCAAGAACAGCTTCTTCCCTGCTGCTGTCAGACTTTTGAATGGACCTACCTTGCATTAAGTTGATCTTTCTCTACACCCTAGCTATGACTGTAACACTACATTCTGCACTCTCTCATTTCCTTCTCTCTGAACGGTATGTTTTGTCTGTATAGCGCGCAAGAAACAATACTTTTCACTGTATGTTAATACATGTGACAATAATAAATCAAATAAAATCCCTCCATATCCGGGAACTGAACCTTCTCTGGACTGTCTCTAATGCCAGTATATCTTTCCTTGGGTAAGGGGGCCAAAACTGTTCACAGTTCATAAAATCATAGAAACCCTACAGTGCAGAAAGAGACCATTTGGCCCATTGAGTCTGCACCGACCACAATCCCACCCAGGCCCTACCCCCATATCCCTACATATTTACCCGCTAATCCCTCTAACCTACGCATCTCAGGACTCTATTAAGGGGCAATTTTTAGCATGGCCAATCAACCTAACCTGCACATCTTTGGACTGTGGGAGGAAACCGGAGCACCCAGAGGAAACCCACGCAGACACGAGGAGAATGTGCAAACTCCACGCAGACAGTGACCCAAGCCGGGAATCGAACCCAGGTCCCTGGAGCTGTGAAGCAGCAGTGCTAACCACTGTGCTACCGTGCTGCCCAGTTCAATCACTTTGTCTGTCAGGCATGGCAATGAAATAGCCATTTCACTTGCAAACTGAACACATGGAATCATCTTACAAATGACATGGGAAACCAAATGCAGCTGCAGTTCAGAGCAAAATGAAAAGTAAACAAGTCCTGTCCAGCCCAGTTCTGCAGAGAATGGAAATTATTATTGATAACAGCGTGGGGACAGGTCCTATCTATACCAACACACATGCATTAAGTATGGTCAGATATGTATAAATTTAAACTCTACTGATAATTCACTAAAATGCCGGGGAGAAAATAAACTAATTTCACTTAAGCTAATTAAAGGCATCACTCAAAATTTGCTGCATTATATCAACTTAAAATGTCTTCTATTGATTGCTGCATGGATAACAAAAAAATGGACAACATCAAAAGTTAAATTAATGGGAAACTTTTGTTTTCAAGCATCCCCAACTCTGGGCATATGTAATAACACATAACAGGACAATGTTTTTACAAAGTGGCTAACAATTACTCCACGTGTGAGCAAACTTAACAGTTTCTGGCATATTATGCAGCTGAAGGAGTGGGGGGCATGGAACGAGAAAATATTGCAAATATTATTTCATTTACTACCATAATCCCAAACAAATAAAAATTAAGGTTTAGAATTTTTTTGCTAAACACCTACTTGCTATAAATAGCAGTTTAACTGACCTAAATAAAAGCAAACTTTTCATGCCTTTATCTTGCACAAGCCTCAGAAGTAGCCTGTGTCCCATAAATTACACTCGTCATATTCACGTCAGGTAAGAAATTTGGAGAGAGGCAATCTTTGCCGTCCCAACAAAGTTAATGTTGGGAAATCTTATTTCCTTTTAATCTGTAAGCACCGTCGTTAGAGCTTTTAGAATTGCACAGCACCGCAAGGTACAACAATTTTCCTGTTGTTGAACTGCCGTTTTTAAGGGATATATAGCAATTTGGTTAACCCGCATGAACCAATTTTCCACCAAATCCAAGTATTTTGGTTTTAATAATGAAATCATTCTCAGCATCCGAATACCTATTTGACAGGATGCTAATCCTTCTGCACAGTAAACATCTGTGACAAACAAGCCTACTGCAGGTACAAGTTTAATTTGAATCTTGGTGGTTGGGGCGGGTGAGTGGGGCGGGCGAGGTGAGTGGGGTGGGCGGGATGAGTGAGGTGAGTGAGTGAGTGAGAGTGAGGTGAGGTGAGTGAGGTGAGTGAGGTGAGTGAGGTGAGTGAGGTGAGTGGGGTGAGTGAGGTGAGTGAGTGAGTGAGGTGAGTGAGTGAGGTGAGTGAGTGAGGTGAGTGAGTGAGGTGAGTGAGTGAGGTGAGTGAGTGAGGTGAGTGAGTGAGGTGAGTGAGTGAGGTGAGTGAGTGAGGTGAGTGAGTGAGGTGAGTGAGTGAGGTGAGTGAGTGAGGTGAGTGAGTGAGGTGAGTGAGTGAGGTGAGTGAGTGAGTGAGGTGAGTGAGTGAGGTGAGTGAGTGAGGTGAGTGAGTGAGGTGAGTGAGTGAGGTGAGTGAGGTGAGTGAGTGAGGTGAGCGAGTGAGGTGAGCGAGTGAGGTGAGCGAGGGAGGTGAGCGAGGGAGGTGAGCGAGGGAGGTGAGCGAGGGAGGTGAGCGAGGGAGGTGAGCGAGGGAGGTGAGCGAGGGAGGTGAGCGAGGGAGGTGAGCGAGGGAGGTGAGCGAGGGAGGTGAGCGAGGGAGGTGAGCGAGGGAGGTGAGCGAGGGAGGTGAGCGAGGGAGGTGAGCGAGGGAGGTGAGCGAGGGAGGTGAGCGAGGGAGGTGAGCGAGGGAGGTGAGCGAGGGAGGTGAGCGAGGGAGGTGAGCGAGGGAGGTGAGCGAGGGAGGTGAGCGAGGGAGGTGAGCGAGGGAGGTGAGCGAGGGAGGTGAGCGAGGGAGGTGAGCGAGGGAGGTGAGCGAGGGAGGTGAGCGAGGGAGGTGAGCGAGGGAGGTGAGCGAGGGAGGTGAGCGAGGGAGGTGAGCGAGGGAGGTGAGCGAGGGAGGTGAGCGAGGGAGGTGAGCGAGGGAGGTGAGCGAGGGAGGTGAGCGAGGGAGGTGAGCGAGGGAGGTGAGCGAGGGAGGTGAGCGAGGGAGGTGAGCGAGGGAGGTGAGCGAGGGAGGTGAGCGAGGGAGGTGAGCGAGGGAGGTGAGCGAGGGAGGTGAGCGAGGGAGGTGAGCGAGGGAGGTGAGCGAGGGAGGTGAGCGAGGGAGGTGAGCGAGGGAGGTGAGCGAGGGAGGTGAGCGAGGGAGGTGAGCGAGGGAGGTGAGCGAGGGAGGTGAGCGAGGGAGGTGAGCGAGGGAGGTGAGCGAGGGAGGTGAGCGAGGGAGGTGAGCGAGGGAGGTGAGCGAGGGAGGTGAGCGAGGGAGGTGAGCGAGGGAGGTGAGCGAGGGAGGTGAGCGAGGGAGGTGAGCGAGGGAGGTGAGCGAGGGAGGTGAGCGAGGGAGGTGAGCGAGGGAGGTGAGCGAGGGAGGTGAGCGAGGGAGGTGAGCGAGGGAGGTGAGCGAGGGAGGTGAGCGAGGGAGGTGAGCGAGGGAGGTGAGCGAGGGAGGTGAGCGAGGGAGGTGAGCGAGGGAGGTGAGCGAGGGAGGTGAGCGAGGGAGGTGAGCGAGGGAGGTGAGCGAGGGAGGTGAGCGAGGGAGGTGAGCGAGGGAGGTGAGCGAGGGAGGTGAGCGAGGGAGGTGAGCGAGGGAGGTGAGCGAGGGAGGTGAGCGAGGGAGGTGAGCGAGGGAGGTGAGCGAGGGAGGTGAGCGAGGGAGGTGAGCGAGGGAGGTGAGCGAGGGAGGTGAGCGAGGGAGGTGAGCGAGGGAGGTGAGCGAGGGAGGTGAGCGAGGGAGGTGAGCGAGGGAGGTGAGCGAGGGAGGTGAGCGAGGGAGGTGAGCGAGGGAGGTGAGCGAGGGAGGTGAGCGAGGGAGGTGAGCGAGGGAGGTGAGCGAGGGAGGTGAGCGAGGGAGGTGAGCGAGGGAGGTGAGCGAGGGAGGTGAGCGAGGGAGGTGAGCGAGGGAGGTGAGCGAGGGAGGTGAGCGAGGGAGGTGAGCGAGGGAGGTGAGCGAGGGAGGTGAGCGAGGGAGGTGAGCGAGGGAGGTGAGCGAGGGAGGTGAGCGAGGGAGGTGAGCGAGGGAGGTGAGTGAGGGAGGTGAGTGAGGGAGGTGAGTGAGGGAGGTGAGTGAGTGAGGGAGGTGAGTGAGTGAGGTGAGTGAGTGAGGTGAGTGAGTGAGGTGAGTGAGGGAGGTGAGTGAGGGAGGTGAGTGAGGGAGGTGAGTGAGGGAGGTGAGTGAGGGAGGTGAGTGAGGGAGGTGAGTGAGGGAGGTGAGTGAGTGAGGGAGGTGAGTGAGGGAGGTGAGTGAGGGAGGTGAGTGAGGGAGGTGAGTGAGGGAGGTGAGTGAGGGAGGTGAGTGAGGGAGGTGAGTGAGGGAGGTGAGTGAGGGAGGTGAGTGAGGGAGGTGAGTGAGGGAGGTGAGTGAGGGAGGTGAGTGAGGGAGGTGAGTGAGGGAGGTGAGTGAGGGAGGTGAGTGAGGGAGGTGAGTGAGGGAGGTGAGTGAGGGAGGTGAGTGAGGGAGGTGAGTGAGGGAGGTGAGTGAGGGAGGTGAGTGAGGGAGGTGAGTGAGGGAGGTGAGTGAGGGAGGTGAGTGAGGGAGGTGAGTGAGGGAGGTGAGTGAGGGAGGTGAGTGAGGGAGGTGAGTGAGGGAGGTGAGTGAGGGAGGTGAGTGAGGGAGGTGAGTGAGGGAGGTGAGTGAGGGAGGTGAGTGAAGTAGGTGAGTGAAGTAGGTGAGTGAAGTAGGTGAGTGAAGTAGGTGAGTGAAGTAGGTGAGTGAAGTAGGTGAGTGAAGTAGGTGAGTGAAGTAGGTGAGTGAAGTAGGTGAGTGAAGTAGGTGAGTGAAGTAGGTGAGTTAGGTAGGTGAGTTAGGTAGGTGAGTTAGGTAGGTGAGTTAGGTAGGTGAGTTAGGTAGGTGAGTTAGGTAGGTGAGTTAGGTAGGTGAGTTAGGTAGGTGAGTTAGGTAGGTGAGTTAGGTAGGTGAGTTAGGTAGCTGAGTGGGTCGTGAGTGAGCGAGCGAGCGAGCGAGCGAGTGAGTGAGTGTGAGTGAGTGTGAGTGAGTGTGAGTGAGTGTGAGTGAGTGTGAGTGAGTGTGAGTGAGTGTGAGTGAGTGTGAGTGAGTGAGGTGAGTGAGGTGAGTGAGGTGAGTGAGTGAGGTGAGTGAGGTGAGTGAGTGAGGTGAGTGAGTGAGTGAGGTGAGTGAGTGAGGTGAG
Source organism: Mustelus asterias (assembly GCF_964213995.1). NCBI lineage: Eukaryota > Metazoa > Chordata > Chondrichthyes > Carcharhiniformes > Triakidae > Mustelus > Mustelus asterias. Next base: position 60,935,184 of record NC_135823.1, on the reverse strand, counting down.
TGAGTGAGGTGGGTGAGTGAGGTGGGTGAGTGAGTGAGGTGAGTGGGTCGTGAGTGAGTGGGTCGTGAGTGAGTGGGTGAGTGGGTCGCGAGTGAGCGAGCGAGTGAGGTGAGCGAGCGAGTGAGGTGAGCGAGCGAGTGAGGTGAGCGAGCGAGTGAGGTGAGCGAGCGAGTGAGGTGAGCGAACGAGGTGAAGCGAGTGAGGCGAGTGAGGTGAGGTGAGGTGAGTGAGTGGGTGAATGAGACGTGAGTGAGTGAGAGAGTGAGTGAGGTGAGTGAGAAGAGAGAGAGAGAAAGTATGCGTGTGTAAAAATCAACATGGGGTCATGGAGTATTGCGAAACAGTGTAAAATAAAGGGAGAAACTTGTGTTTGCAAGAAATTCTGCGGCACGTGTTCCAAGTTACAAGCCAGCCAATCAAAAACACAGAATTCTGCCAAAGATTGGAACAGGCGAGCGTCTTTGTATACTTCCAAAGTTGAGAATTGTTTCTTACTTCAACATCCATAACAATATCCATGATAGCTTTTTAAAAAGGAAACGTGTAAATATTTGACCTAGAAAAACATTGAAAGGATGTGGGAAAGGACAGTGAATGAGGAAAAGACCGTCAAGGGGGTTGTGGGCAAATGGTGTCCTTCTGCACTGCCAAGTTCCATGAGATCCTCAAATAAAATAGAATGTTTTCACCGGATATTAAATTGAAAGCTTAGACTGTATTATTTACTTTGGATATAGACTGAGAGCTCCAGTACTTAAAAAGTAAGGAGAAGTCTCACCTCCTTTTAGCGCATGCAATGCGGAGACGTAAAGTGTCAGGTAACCTGGAGGCTGCGGTGATGCATTGAACTCAAAATATCCAAGGACACCTGGCTTTGTTGGAAATAAAAAGGAGAGAAAATGAAAACGATAGCCTAAGAATTTTGAGAAAACCGTCAGCATCTTCCACCATATGTTCACAAAACAGATACTCAAAAATCCCGACACCATCACACAAAAGAAACAGAAAATGCTGGAAAATCTCCAGCAGGTCTGACAGTATCTGTGGAGAGAGAATGGAGCCAATGTTTCGAGTCTGGATGACCTTGCTGTCAGACTTGCTGAGATTTTCCAGCATTTTCTGCTTTTGCTTTAGATTCCAGCATCTGCAATATTTTGCTTCTATTCTTGCCCCACACCATGCTACTTGTACAACTTTTTAAAATCAGAACTTGTGTGTGAGCCAAATAGTTCATCGAGAAAGGTGCCAGAACACATGCTACTAAAAATAGTTCATTAATTACACACAACACTCTCTACACGACAATAATTCTTCAGATTAAATTATATTCGACAAGCCCTGCATTATGTCAAAGCATTATTCATTACTAATGCTAATGGGACTAGGTGCTGGTTAGAAAGTGTATTTAAATAAAAAGGTTTAATTTTTAAAGTTTATTTATTAGTGTCACAAGTAGACTTACATTCACACTGCAATGAAGTTACTGTGAAAATTCCCCAGTCACCACACTCTGACACCTGTTCGGTTACACGGAGGGAGAGTTTAGCACCTAACCGGCACATCTGATGGACTGCGTGAGGAAACTGGAGCACCCGGAGGAAACCCACGCAGACACGGGGAAAACGTGCAGACTCCGCACAGACAGCAACCCAAGCCGGGAATCGAACCCGGGTCCCTGATGCTGTGAGGCAGCAGTGCTTACCACTGTAAGGGGATGCAGTAATAACACCAGCTTGCATTACAGAGCATGCTTTAACCTAGTAAAACATCCCTGGAGTGATCAAACAAAATTTGATAGCTTAATTAGACCATTTCAAAAAGACTTACCAATATGCAATGATGACACAGTTGGCTTTGATAACATAAATTATATCTGGGAAAGGGTATGCAAAGTTCATATCCCTATTCATTATCCTGCCAGAAAGCACATGCCTGCGGACATTTAGAGCCCAACTCCTTGCCAGTTGGGCAAAAGGGTGACAATCACAATCAAGAATTCAGGTAGACACAGACCCTGACCCCGCAAGGTGACATCTGGCATCTCTCAAGACAGGTTTCCCTCCAACCTCTCGACTCCTGGCTCGCTCAAGCGTGCGCAGATGGTCTCTGAGATTAGCTCCTGTCTTTGAAGCCAAATCATGCTGGGCTGGGCAGGGCAGAGAATTTAAGGCAGGTGGAGCGAGTGATTGAATCACGCCGTAAAGTGCACCAGATGCATTGAAAATAGGACGGGGTTGGGGGGGGGGGGGGGGGGGGGTGCTGCTGTGTAAAAACACCACTGCTAATAATTTCAGCATTTAAAATGAAAACTTCAGCGTATTTAATGGACTTTATTATTCTGGCTACCGCAGACCAAAGCCAGCTTTAAAAAAAAATAAGGAATAGAATAGTCAAGTAGAATACCGTTGATGCTGGAAACCTGAAATAAGAACAGAACATGTTGCAGATACTCAGCAGGTTGTGGCAGCATCTGTGGAGAGAAAGTGAGTTACTGTTTCAGGCCCGTGACCTTTCACCAGAACTTCTGATGAAAGATCAAGGGCGCAAAGCATTAACTAACTTTCTCTCCACAGATGCTGCCACAACCTGCTGCGTAATTCTAGGAGAAGAACAGACTTCAGGGAAGGTATTGATTCGTAAGGCTCAGAAAAAAATAACCCGAGGATCACATAAATGGTATTAGCCTCTTGGAATGAAAAGCAGAAGGAAATTAAGTTCTTCACTGATCGAACCACCCTGTCGGACCCCCTCCTCTTCCCCCTCCCCCACCACCCCAGTTTAATCAGCCTCATTTTACGAAAGGTCGGAAATGCTCATTTTTGACACTATAATTAGCCACCCAAAAGTTAAATTGCACTCAGAAAATCACACCACTTTGGAGAAAAGCAGGCATTCTGCCATCTTCTCATTAAAAAAAGGAATTTGACCACATACCGTTATAAAAATAATTACAGTTAGCCATCATATTTAACTTGGACCCAAATCCAATATTTACTTTCATTAAGGCCAGGACACCAGCAGAGTGGAACTCATGACCAGACCTGCAACTTCAGATAAGTGCCCTTTTTACATAGCAAGCTTGTGCCCTGTCTCTTTCAAGCAGCAGCATTCCTGCAGGGACAGGAATGGCTGTTGCAGGTTCCGGGGTTTAGATGTTTCAGTAAGAGCAGGGAAGGTGGTAAAAGAGGGGGAGGTGTGGCATTCTTAGTCAAGGACAGTATTACGGTGGCAGAAAGTACTGGGCTAATGGTAAGATACTTGGTAGTGTGGATGAGCGGAGAGATCTTGGTGTCCATGTGCATAGATCCCTGAAAGTTGGCACCCAGGTTGATAGGGTTGTTAAGAAGGCGTACGGAGTGTTAGCGTTTATTGGTAGAGGGATTGAGTTTCGGAGCCAGGAAGTCATGTTGCAGCTGTACAGAACTCTGGTGCGGCCGCATTTGGAGTATTGCGTACAGTTCTGGTCACCACATTATAGGAAGGATGTGGAAGCATTGGAAAGGATGCAGAGGAGACTTACCAGGATGTTGCCTGGTATGGTGGGAAGGTCTTATGAGGAAAGGCTGAGGGACTTGAGGTTGTTTTCGTTAGAGAGAAGAAGGTTAAGAGGTGACTTAATAGAGGCATACAAGATGATCAGAGCATTAGATAGGGTGGATAGTGAGAGCCTTTTTCCTCGGATGGTGCTAGCTAGCATGAGGGGACATAGCTTTAAATTGAGGGGTCATAGATATAGGACAGATGTCAGAGGTAGGTTCTTTACTCAGAGAGTAGTAAGGGCGTGGAATGCCCTGCCTGCAGCAGTAGTGGACTCGCCAACATTAAGGGCATTTAAATGGTCATTGGATAAACATATGGATGATATTGGAATAGTGTAGGTTAGATGGGCTTTAGATTGGTTTAACTGGTCGGCGCAACATCGAGGGCCGAAGGGCCTGTACTGCGCTGTAATGTTCTATGTTCTATTGCAGAAATGCAGTTCACCATCTCTGTACAGTACTGGCCACCCTATTATAAAAAGGATATTATTAAACTAGAAAGAATGCAGAAATGATTTACTAGGATGTTACCGGGACTTGATGGTTTGGGTTATAAGGAGAGGCTGGATAGACTGGGACTTTTTTCCCTGGAACGTAGGAAGCTTAGGGGTGATCTTATAGAGATCTATAAAATAATGAGGGGCATAGATAAAGTAGACAGTCAACATCTTTGTCAAAAGGTAGGGGAGTCTAAAACTAGAGGGCATAGGTTTAAGGTGAGAGGGGAGAGATATAAAAGGGTCCAGAGGGTCAATATTTTCACACAGAGGGTGGTGAGTGTCTGGAACAAGCTGCCAGAGGTAGTAGTAGAGGCGGGTACAATTTTGCCTTTTTAAAAGCATTTAGACAGTTACATGGGTAAGATGGGTATAGAGGGATATGGGCCAAATGCGGGCAATTGGGACTAGCTTAGTGATAAAAAAAAAAAAGAGTGGCATGGACAAGTTGGGCCAAAGGACCTGTTTTCCATGCTGTAAACCTCTATGACTCTATCCCCAAGTCACAGCAAGACATCAAACAACAGCAAGAATACCTGGGTATTGTCACTGGAATAGTAAACCAGACACCCAGGGTAATGCTCTGGGACCTGGGTTCGAATCCCACCATGGCAGGTGGTGAAACTTGAATTCAATAAAAATCTGGAATTAAAAGTCTAATGATGGCCGTGAAACCATTGTCGACTGTCAGAAAAACCCATCTGGTTCACTAATGTCCTTTAGGGAAGGAAATCTGCTGTCCCTACCTGGCCTGGCCTACATGTGACTCCAGACTCACAGCAATGTGGTTGACTCTTAAATGCCCTCAGAGATGGGCAATAAATGCTGGCCCTGCCAGTGACACCCACATCCCATGTACGAATAAAAAAACCCGTCACTAGACTACTGTCAAGTAAAAGCAGCAAACTCAGCAGATCACGCAGCAGCTAGGGTGGTTGACAGTGAGGCACATGGTGACAATATTCTTTTTCTCCACAGACGCTGCCTGAACTGTTGAGCATTTTGTTTTTATTTCAAATTTATGGCTTCAGTAGTCTTTTGCTTGCATCAGATGAATAATTTCCCGAACCACTTTCTCTTCTTCCCCTTTGCAACCGCTTTCCACTTTTGTATTTAAATCAGAGCATATGTCGCCACCATTAGTCACCCATTAACAGATGGCCACCAAAGTGGGTGACAAGGAAATCTATATTTAGATCATACTGATTGTTGGAAGGTGAGCAGATTGTGGTTGCTTTAAAGAGACTAATGTCATAGCTCAACTTACAAAACACAGAAGTAATTGCAATAGCATTGCTGAAAAAAAAGACGTGCTGTCAAAGCTTTTCAACTTGCACTCATCAGGACAGACTCAAGAAAACTAAACTACAAATGCCAAATGCTCCTTTTTCAAAATTTGGTATTATAGCATCTGTCCTGATGAGTGAAAGACAAAATGCTTCAACAGCATGTCCATTTTCTCAACCACATTCAGGATGAGTACTAAGCGATGAATTGGAATTAATGGTATAGTAGCTACACAAATTTTACGAAGAAAGGATTAAAGCTTCCTTCTCACCCACCTTTTCACTTCACTCCATCTTCGGACCCACTACTGCTCCTCAGCCAACAAGGAGAACAGATAACCACCTACTGAATACATCAATCACACTTTGTAACTGACAAGTGTGATGATAGTAGGCATCTGCTATGATATATACTTATTATATTTCTGTAGAATGTTTAAAATTTCAGCTTTATTCTACAGGCAGTGTGTCTCAAGGGTTGTAAAAGCAAGTTGTTTACTCATTTCAGCTCGGAATTTGTTGTTGATAGAGCTAATGGACATTTATTTGCACAAAGTATTCCTTGGGAAGTTGATTGACAGGATAATGTGGTTAATGTGCAGAGCTGGGTCTTTAGCAGAGAGACAGAAACCTTTATAGTTTAGAGTTGGAGGCCTGCTAAAGTCAGAGGCATGAGCAGGCTGTTGCTGAGAACTCTCTCTCTCCCCACAAAATCTCTCTGAAAGCTTCAAGACTGTTAACACAATTTATAGCAAGTATGCCTGGGTTTGCTTACTGTATTTATTTGAAAGTGGTTTTGATCTATGCACGAATGGAACTTATTTGGAACTCGAACAGTCATAAACCAGAAAGTAAGGCTGTTTCCTTTCATTTTTAAATGTTGTTCAACTGTTGATAGTTAAGCTACTTCATTTGTTAGCATTACATTTAAACTGTGCTATTAAATAAAGTATGTTTTACTATAAAAGCTCCATACTTTGTCAGTGGAAGTACTACCGGAAAAAAATATCTCATCTTGGGTCTAGTCTGGCTTTGTAATGTAAACTTAGGGTTCTGGTCCAGTACCCTAACACATGATGAGGCTAGCCCATTGCGCTGGCGGTGTGCTGACGCCTACGATGGTGGTTTGCCCAGGCTAGAGTAGAGTAAAGAATCAGGACAGCTAGAGGTTAAACTGAGGCTTTACCTGATGCAATTTTTCAAATCCATCTCGGCCTTTTGGCTAAGATGAAGCGTCAGATCAAGGAAGGGTTGCAATGCCTCACCCTGTCAGCTTGAATCTTGTTTGTCCCTTATGTGGGGACCATGAATTAGATTCAATTTGAATTGGGGTTTTTGGTTGTAATAAAAGTGCCAAAAGGTACGCAAAAAAACCCCACAAATTGAAGTGGGAGGAGGTTGGGAGGAAGGTGGGAGAGGGGAAATACCTTTGTGCAGGAAGGCAAAAAAATGCTGAGAATATAAAGAGGAGGCCAAGAAGAGTGGCAGTAAGTACACATAAACAGCACATTGGTGAAGCTCTGCAACCGGTTACACCATAATAATCCCTCCAACAGAAGTTATGTAAGCAGCAGGAAGCGTTCAAGTCACCTGCGTGGACTGTCATTGCAAGCTGAGAGACTCTTTATTAGTGGTTCACCTGGATATCATGGTGTTGTACAGCATGAGCTTGGCCCAAACAACACATGCATTTTTAAAATTATTTATTAGTGTCACAAGTAGGCTTACATTAACATAGCAACGAAGTTACTGTGTAAATCCCCTAGTCGCCACACTCTGGTGCCTGTTGGGAGAATTGAGAACAGAGGGAAAATTTAGCATGGCCAATCCACCTAACTAGCACGTCTTTTGGACTGTGGGAGGAAACCGGAGCACCCGGAGGAAACCCATGCAGACACGGGCAGAATGTGCAGACTTGCACAGATGGTGACCCAAGCTGGGAATCGAACCTGGGTCCCCTGCACTGTGAGGCAGTAGTGCTAACCACCGTGCCACCGATGTAGTCATGATCCAAATTGAACCCTGCAGTTTATTCAAAGCAATATCTCTGGACAGGGCAGGGGCTTTTTTTTTAATATGAGGCATGTGATATCAATGATAGCATTGTTTCCCTTAGTAACCAAAATCAAAATTAGAATTCCAATCTTTTTCCTGATCTGATTGATGTCAGGGTTAAATGAAATCCCAATAAATAAGGAGACTGCACTATTCAAATGGTAGGTTCAACAGGACATAGCTGCTATCATTTGCAAATACCAATAAATTTGTAAGAGTTATTACTGGAAATCAATGTTATGCTCAGACTGGAATATTAGCAATCCCAATACAGCATTCCTATTCTTTTCTTAGTTGTGATTTGTCTGCATGAGAGTTTGATGGGCTGTTTGGCTTAATGTACAGTAAGAAGTCTCACAACACCAGGTTAAAGTCCAACAGGTTTATTTGGTAGCAAATACCATAAGCTTTCGGAGCAATGCTCCTTCGTCAGATGGAGTGGTCAGAGACCACTCCATCTGACGAAGGAGCATTGCTCCGAAAGCTTATGGTATTTGCTACCAAATAAACCTGTTGGACTTTAACCTGGTGTTGTGAGACTTCTTACTGTGCTTACCCCAGTCCAACGCCGGCATTTCCACATCATGGCTTAATGTAGCCATTTATTAAGTTAAAGTTTATTTATTAGTGTCACAAGTAGGCTTACATTAACACTGCAATGAAGTTACTGTGAAAATCCCCTAGTCGCCACACTCCGGTGCCTGTTCGGGTACACTGAGGGAGAATTTAGCATGGCCAATCCACCTAACCAGCACATCTTTCAGACTGTGGGAGGAAACCGGAGCACCTGGAGGAAAGCCATGCAGACATGGGGAGAACGTGCAAACTCCACGCAGACAGTGACCCATGCCGGGAATCGAACCCGGGTCCCTCATGCTCTGAGGCAACAGTGCTAACTACTGTGCCACACAGTACAAAGCCTTAATCTATCACTGCAGTAAGTTTTCAATACATCCTAGAGCCAACTCTGGCAAATTATGGTACAAAGCAAATGGAGGAATCAAACAGAACCAGCCAACATGCCAAGAGGACTCTCAGTCCAAAACTCTTCCAAATCATTACCATTGCTGATTTCAAAATACTTGGGAGTTCATTTGTTAAATCTTACTCAGCTTAGTTGCCTTTGAAGATTGATTATTGGTTTCCAATCTAACCAGGAGACTTCATTAAAGAGAAAGACAAATAGCAGGGATTGGTGGCAGTCAACACGGATCAAATCTGGGATTAATGTCGCGCCTATCATGCAAGTTTTGTTTTAAAAACTGAAGTGTTGCTTCGGAGACAAAAACATGTTTGGGTTTCATACGGTTACAATGGTGCAAAAATGGTCGGGTGAGGTCTGCACTAATGGAGCAGGGAAAAACATAGACTGATTGGGAGTAAGGTATTGTGCTCCAACGCCAACCCTAAACGTTTACCAGCTGCAGTGAGGCTGCACTCTGAAGAGGACATCTCCTTTCTGGGAAGGAAGCTTCTGGATAGAGGCAATATAACAGGCGTGATCTTACCAGCTCGCTGCACTGGTCGATCAGTGTGGCGAGCCAGGGAGAGGATGAAAATCCGAATCATGGTCAACTTGCTATCCTCCCGGCCCTGTTTTGCCGGGTAAGATACTCAGTCAGAGAGTTGGTGCAGACTCGATGGGCCAAATGGCCTTTTCTGCACTGTAGGGATTCTACGATTTTATGAAGTTTCTATGAAAATCCGCTCGTCGCCACATTCATAAGAATGTAAGAACTAGGAGCAGGAGTAGACCATATGGCCCCTCGAGCCTATTCCGCCATTCAATAAGATCATGACTGATCTTTTTGTGGACTCAGCTCCACTTACCCACCCGCTCACCATGACCCTTAATTACTGTTCAAAAATCTATCATATCTATCTTCTGGCACCTGTTCGGGTACACGGAGGGAGAATTTAGCACGGCTAATGCTGACCTAACCAGTACGCCTTTCGGACTGAGAGGGGAAACCGGAGCACCCGGAGGAAACCCACGCAGACACGGGGAGAACGTGCAGACTCCACACAGACAGTGACCAAGGCCGGGAATCAAACCCGGGTCCCTGGCGCTGTGAGGGCAGCAGTGCCACCATGCCGCCCGGGAAAAAGCCCCAGCCGATCGCTAACGAGTCAGATCGTCTCCCACTCCAACTCAAATTGAGATCCGAAGCTCCGGAGGACATTTTCCACAAATGCGTTAGTCCGAGTTGTCACTGGCCACATCCTGCAGGAACTCGCCCATCACTGTCCCTTCCTGTGCTGCCATTCTCATGAATAAGTGTGAAACTGAGTTGAAGTTTATATTTTCTTCCTAAATTTCAGTGAATCACTTTGTTGTCTCTGCAGACAAATTCCTGTTATTAAAGCACCGCTTCCACCTCAGTCTTCCCTTTTCAAATTCCTACAAAATTAGGTCAGGGGTTAGTTTCAGCTACTCAGACCAACAACAGGGCAGATTAGTTAACACTTGCCAGTGAAATTGCAGGCACTGTTGGGACAAAACATTCCAAGGAAAATTATAATTGTGAATGTGTTCTCCAAATTCTAACTTTCTTCTAAGAAGCACTCACAACCGACTCAAGAACATCCTCTTCCCTGCTGCCATCAGGGCGGCGCAGTGGTTAGCACTGCTGCCTCACAGCGCCAGGGGCCCGGGTTCAATTCCTGGCTTGGGTCACTGTCTGTGTGGAGTTTGCACGTTCTCCCCGTGTCTGTGTGGGTTTTCTTAGGGTGCTCCGGTGTCCTCCCACAGTTCGAAAGACGTGCTGGTTAGGTGCGTTGGCCGTGCTAAATCCTCCCTCAGTGTAACTGAACAGGCGTTCGAGTGTGGTGACTAAGGGATTTTCACAGTAACTTCATTGCAGTGTTAACGTAAGCCTACTTGTGACACTAATAAGTAAACTTTAAAACTTTGAATGGGCCTACCATATGTTAAGCTGATATTTCTCTATACCCTATCTGTAACTGCAACAATATATTCAGCACCCTCTCCTTTCCTTCTCCCCTATGTACCCTATGAACTGCATGTTTTGTCTGCATAACGCACAAGAAACAATACCTTTCACTGTATCCCAATATATGTGACAATAATAAATCAAATCAAACCATATGGAGCAATCCATTTTCCCGAATTTCGAACAACATTACTTCTGCCAATCTTACTCTAACCCTATATATCCTGAATACCTTCTTCAATTCATACCACTGCCATTGATATGAACCCTGGAATCAGTGACAGAGCTGCCCCAATAGGTCTCCAAAGGTGCAGTGAAAGCCAAGTCATTGGGTGGTCCTCAAAGCTTTGGGTAAATGGAAAAGGTGATGCTCCCATGGCTTTGGAGAAAATGATTAAAATGATTAAGAACTTGCTTTAACTTCAATTCTGACTCTGGAACCCAGCAATCAACAAATAAAGTCTCTTGGCACTTTCGCTGTTACGTCGGTGAACTGAGTTTACAGCAGACTATGCCAAATGGATTTAATAGCAAAACAAAAAACAATGGGCTTCCAGAAAGAAGACCAACATAAAAGCAGCTAAACGCTTCCAGAACAGATGCGAGCTGTTACGGATAATGGCCAGTGATGGCCGAGGTAAAAGCCAAGGTGTTCATAGCTTGATAAAAGCAAATTACTGCGGATGCTGGAATCTGAAACCAAAAGAGAAAATGCTGGAAAACCTCAACATGTCTGGCAGCATCTGTAAGGAGAGAAAAGAGCTGACCTTTCGAGTCCAAATCATCCTTTGTCAAAGCTGCCCAGCATTTTCTCTTTTGGTTTCAGATTCCAGCATCCGCAGTAATTTGCTTTTATCCAAGGTGTTCATAGCTCGAGTTCATTTGCACAATGATCTGATCCTCGGTTTAATATAGAGGAAATCCTCCTCGAGAATCAGGCTACAAGGAAGTGAGAACCCTGTCCTGCTGTCTTCTGGAGTTTAACTTCAGCTCCACCTGGTCAGAAAGCTCATTATCTCAGCAGCAACATCCTTCACACTACTAAGACTGGCGTGCCTTGCAGGCACAGCAACAGCTATTGGATCTTTGTTGGCAACACATTCGTATAGATTCATTACAGCACAGGAGGAGGCCATTTGGCCCAATGAGACCGTGTCAGTTCTCTGCAGAGCAATCCAGTCGTCCCATTTCAATGTTTTATCCTCACAACTCTGCAAGTTTATTTCCCTCCAGTGTTCATCTAATTTTTTGTTGAAACCACTGATTGTCTCCATGTCGTCCACCAACCTCATAGGCAGAGTTTTCCCGGACATTTGCCACTCACTGCTTAAAGCTCTTCCTCAAATTGACACTGCCCCTCTTGCCCTAAACCTTAAACTCATGTCCCCTTAGTCATCATGTGATCAGCCAATAGGAACAGCCATTCTTGGTCTACCTTATCTAAACCGGTCATAACCAAGTACATAGTTATCAAATCTCGCTTCAATCTCCTTTGCTCCAAGGAGAACAACCCCTGCTTCTCCAACCTAACCCTGTGGCTAACATCCCTCATTCCTAGAACTTTGTTGTTAAATCTCCTTTGCCTCCACTCAAGGATCCTTACATTCTTTCTAAACGTGGTACATTTTTCAGTACACAGACTTAGAGCTGGTGTACTCGGTGGCCACCTTTGTCCCCTCCGATGTGGCGAGCTTGACCAGTTCCCCGGGCAGCAGCAGGCGCACGGCGGTCTGGGTCCCCTCCGGCGGTCTGGGTCCCCCCGGCAGTCCGGGTCTCCCACAAGCTGATGATCTGCCGCTTGTTGTAATTGGCCAGGCGGGCAGCCTCACCTGCGATGCGCTTGAAGGTATTGTTGGCAGACAAGTTCACAATGCTCATGGAGGAGATGCCGGTGTCAGGGTGAACCTGCTTGAGCACTTTGTAGATGGAGTATCTCTGTTGCCCGGATTTCCTCCTCCTCTTGCCAGCTTTCGTTGGCAGCTTCATCTGCCCTTTCTTGCCATCCTTCATGGAAATTTGTTGCTTTTTTTCCTTATCGATTGTCAAGGGTGGCATAATGCACTTCTTTTGGCCTAACCAGAACTTTATAAAAGTTCAGCATAACTTTTGTACTCAATACATCTACTAAGAAGCTCCTTGCTTTACTAATTGCCTTCAATTTATCCTCACATCTTCAAAGATCCATGCACATGAATGCCAAGGTCCCACTATTTTGAGTCACCAATAGGCACCAAATGGGATGTGAGGAAAAATCTTTTTACCCGGAGGGTGGTGACGGTCTGGAATGCGCTTCCTGAGAGGGTGGTGGAGGCGGGTTGTCTCACATCCTTTAAAAAGTATCTGGATGAGCACTTGGCATGTCATAACATTCAGGGCTATGGGCCAAAAGCTGGCAGATGGGATTAGGTGGGAGTTCAAGTGTTTCTAATGTACTGGTGCAGACTCGATGGGCCAAAGGGTCTTTTCTGTGCTGTATGATTCTATGACTTCAAAATAATTCAGTAATTTTATCAACGAGCTTATTATGACATTTCATTCAGAAAAAAAACAGCTCCAATATAACTATACAAGCTGACGACTTGAAAAGTCAAGTTTTATCTTAGTGCTGTATTGCAGTTTTGATGATCGACCTCCCCCTTGTGGTCAACGGGGAAATTTAGGGTCAAACCTGCCTTATAGACTATCACAGCACGATTCTAAATGACGTGTACACTTCAGCGAATACTGCGAACACTTAAGTATCAGCTTTACAGACTGATATCTAGGTCTACAGAAAGTTTTTAAAAATCCATTTGTCACTACATTGGATCCTTTCGACATGAAATACCATGAGAAAAAGGTCCATAATTATAACCTTACACTGGGTTTCCTCTGGGTGCTCTGGTTTTCTCCCACACTCCAAAGATGCGTGGGTTAGGTTGATTGGCCATGCTAAATTGATCCTTAGTGTCAAGGGGATTAGCACGATAAATATGTGGGGTTATAAGGATAGGGCCTGGGTGGGATTGTTGTTGCTGCAGACTCGATGGGCCGAATGGCCTCCTCCTGCGCTGTAGGAATTCTATGACTATCATATCATTATAACCTGGAATATGCAGAGGAACCCAGAAAGCCAAAGTCTAATTAACATTCAGTCCTTCGAGGTTTTGAAAAAGAAAATCCCACAATTGTGCTACAAAAATCACTATGAATCGCTAAAAGTATTGGAGGTGAACCTGGCAGGTAGAAAAGCAACATTTGACATTGTCAAAATTACACAACGAATAAGATAAAGACAATGAACATCTAGTATACTGTATGCAAGAACCAACTCTGGTTTATATAGTAACTCACCACATCTTCAGGACATGATGTGGAGATGCCAGGGTTGGACAAGGGTGAGCACAGTAAGAAGTCTCATAACACCAGGGTTAAAGTCCAACAGGTTTATTTGGTATCACGAACTTTTGGAGCACTGCTCCTTCATCCGGTGAGTGGAGAGTTGGGTTCACAAACAGGGCATATCATAGAAACCCTACAGTGCAGAAGGAGGCCATTCGGCCCATCGAGTCTGCACTGACCACAATCCCACCCAGGCCCTACCCCCACATATTTTTACCTGCTAATCCCTCTAACCTACGCATCTCAGGACTCTAAGGGGCAATTTTTAACCTGGCCAATCAACCTAACCCGCACATCTTTGGACTGTGGGAGGAAACCGGAGCACCCGGAGGAAACCCACGCAGACACAAGGAGAATGTGCAAACTCCACACAGACAGTGACCCGAGCCGGGAATCGAACCCAGGACCCTGGAGCTGTGAAGCAGCAATGCTAACCACTGTGCTACCGTGCCGCCCTTATATAGACAAAGACTCAATGGCAAGATAATGGTTGGAATGCGAGTCTTTACAAGTAATCAAGTCTTTACAGGTACAAACAACGCAAGTGGAGAGGGTCTGTATGGCACGCAAGAAACAATACTTTTCACTGTATGCTAATACATGTGACAATAATAAATCAAATCAAAAAATTTAATCACAGGTTAAAGAGGTGTGAATTGTCTCAAGCCAGGAGTTAGTAGCATTTTGCAAGTTCAGGACAAATTGCTGCTCAACTAGAGAGCTACACTCACTTGACGAAGGAGCAGCGCTCCGAAAGCTCGTGATACCAAATAAACCCGTTGGACTTTAACCTGGTGTTGTGAGACTTCTTACTGTGCCCTATTTTTACACACCAAGATGCTGCCAACAGGAAAATAAGTGACCAATGAAATTGTTTTCTGATGGTGCTGAATGAGGGAGGAATGTTGGCCGGGATATCAGGAAAATTCCCTCCTCCCTCAAATACAATCATAGAACCCTTTATACCCATCTGAGTAAGCAGACGGGGGTCACAGTTCGAACCAGAACTATTTGCAAAGTGGAAACAGTCACTTGCAGAGCAGTCATTAATACTTTTGAGCGGTGGAGTAGTGTGCAGTGTTCAGACAATCCGACATTATTGCTGTCAAATGAAATTACACAAGAAGTGGTCACTTTTTCCCCCTTTAAAGGATTGGCTCTGGAACGATGCAAAACAAACAAACATTCACAGAAAGCTGTTCTTCAATTTAAAAGTCACAAATCCTGTTTCTTTTGGTAAAATTTTCTCTTCAAGTAACATTGGCTTATTTCTAATAAGCAGCACGATGGCACAGTGGTTAGCACTGCTGCCTCACAGCTCCAGGGACCCGGGCTCAATTCCGGCCTCGGGTCACTGTCTGTGTGGAGTCTGCACGTACTCCCCGTGTCTGCGTGGGTTTCCTCCGGGTGCTCCAGTTTCCTCCCACAGTCCCAAGATGTGCGGGTTAGGTGCATTGGCCATGCTAAATTGATCCTTAGTGTCCTGGGATGCATAGGTAAGAGAGATTAGCGGGGCCCAGATGGGATTGTTGTCGGTGCAGACTCAATGGGCCCGAATGGCCTCCGCCTCCTGCACTGTAGGGTGTCTATGATTCTAATATCCCCAATTATTCCATCCAGCTGTGATAAAACAGGATAACACCATGGTGGAAAATGTCTAATACAAAAAAATTTAAAAGTTGCAGATCAAAATTAAATCATTGTTTCTGAAAACAAAAAAAAGTCCGAAAAATATTTCTCTCTTGGACAGCAAGGGGGAAGAAAATAAAATATGGTACCTAATCCTATCACTCAGGAGACCTCAAAAGTGAATTTGATTTTTGAAGTGTAATCGCTGTGGTTAAGTCCCATATTCTTTAATGGGTTGTTAGCATCACTGGCAAGGCCAGTATTTGTTACCTAACCCTGACTGGCCTTGAACAGTTTCATTGCACGTTCTCCCCGTGTCTGCGTGGGTTTCCTCCGGGTGCTGTAGGTCACTTGTCAGCCAGACCGGGTAAGGACAGCAGATTTCCCTCCCTAAAAGGACATTAGTGAACCAGATGGATTTTTACAACAATCGATGACAGTTTCATGGTTACCATTACTGATACCAGCTTTATATTCCAAATGTATTTTTGGAAAATCTAATTGAATTTTAATTCCACCTGTTGCCAGGGTGGGATTTGAACCCAAGTTCAGAGAGCATTAGCTTGGGCCTCTGGGTTACTCGTCCAGTGACATTACCAGTACACCACCATCTTCCCTGAGATGTATCTGAGTAATTAGTCCACTTACGATAATGTTCGAGGAAACCGTTGGCCTGAACAGTAGGAGAATGCTGCCCCTAAAATCATACCTGTGGCCTTCAACTTCCACTTGTGGCACGGTGGCACAGTGGTTAGCACTGCTGCCTCATAGTGCCAGGGACCTGGGTTCGATTTCCGGCTTGGGTCACTGCCTGTGCAGAGTCTGCACACTCTCCCCGTGTCTGTGTGGGTTTCCTCTGGGTGCTCTGGTTTCCTCCCACAGTCTAAAAGACGTGCTGGTTAGGTGCATTAGCCATGCTAAATTCTCCCTCAGTGTACCCAAACAGGCGCCAGAGTGTGGCGACTAGGGGCTTTTCACAGTAACTTCATTGCAGTGATAATGGAAGCCTACTCGTGACACTAATAAATAAATAACTTGATGCAACATTTCTAATAGCGTTCCTTCAGTACTGCACTGGAGTGTTAGCTGAAGAAATCTACAGAGCCGAGATACTGTATTTAGCATGCGTACAGGAGCTACTTCACTGATTGATCTCTTAACATTCAAAACGAACATGCAACCAGGTTTGTTTTCTTGCAGAATACAAATAGAGTACCTACCTCATAATGTGACAGAAAGCCCAGCAAGGTGGAATGAGTTGCGATGTACTGAAGTGGACTCATTACTCGGCGAATGAAGTTATGAATGTAAGCAGCTGTAAGAGGGCCTTTGTATTCAATAGGGCCAAACCTAACACGGCAAAAAGAATTTCCATGAATTGCGATGATCTTATGGAGTTCTTACATCCATCCTCACTGGAGAATTTAACATTGTTAATGAAACATTAGCAGAGACTGGTAACTTTCTTACACACCATCCAGGCCAACACAAACATCACAGCCATACAAAAAACAGTTCTAAATTTTCCTGGGCACAGTAAGAAGTCTCACAACACCAGGTTAAAGTCCAACAAGCTTATTTGGAATCACGAGCTTTCAGGGTGCTGCTCCTTCATGAGGTGACTCTGGCTCTTTTGGACTTTAACCTGGTGTTGTGAGATTTTTTACTGTGCCCAACCCAGCATCTCCATATCAGGGTTAAATTTTCCTGTCCACGTATTTCAAAGCATGAGAAATTAGCAACAGCAGCAAATTGGCAGCAATTTGCTTTGATAGGGGGGTTTATTTTTCTGGGAAACCTTATAAACGAGGGCTTGCACATCATCTAAAATTAATAAAGTTCATTAATTAAAAATGCTCTTTTTTGGGGGTGGGGAGGAGTATGATATAGTGCTCAAAGCTGAAAGGTGTGTGGAGTTTGCATGTTCTACTATGCGGAGTCAGCATGTTCTCCCCGTGTCTGTGTGGGTTTCCTCCGGGTGCTCCGGTTCCCTCCCACAGTCCAAAGATGTGCAGCTTAGGTGGATTGGCCAAGTAGGCTTCCATTAACACTGCAATGAAGTTACTGTGAAAATCCCCTAGTCGCCACACTCCGGCGCCTGTTCGGGTACACGGAGGGAGAATTTAGCATGGCCACTGCACCTAACCAGCACGTCTTTCGGACTGTGGGAGGAAACCGGAGCTGGGTCCCTTTGCTGGAGTTGTCAGGTTTTTATTTTGAGTGTATCCCTGCACAATCACGTACAATCCAGAAACCATTCGTTGAAAAATGTTACCAGCAGCTTATTATTTGAACAATGTGTAAAATGTGAGTCTGTGCTAATATTGCAGAAGGCCTCTTTTATGGGTTTCTTTTTGTCTCAGATGCTGAACACCAGCTTGGCTGACAAATTAAGATCCCTTTTGTGGCCTGTGTTTTGAGTAATCTCTTTAATTCACGGTGACACAGTGGGTTAGCACTGCTGCCTCACAGCGCCAGGGACCCGGGTTCGATTCCTGGCTTGGGTCGCTGTCCGTGCGGAGTCTGCATGTTCTCCCTGTGTCTGCGTGGGTTTCCTCCGGTGCTCCGGTTTCCTCCCACAGTCTGTAAGACGTGCTGGTTAGGTGCATTGGCCGTGCTAAATTCTCCCTCAGTGACCCGAACAGGGGCCAGAGTGTGGCGACTAGGGGATTTTCACAGTAACTTCATTGCAGTGTTAATGTAAGCCTACTTGTGACAAGAATAAATAAACTTCAAACTTAAACGATTCCCAACAGGAAGAATTAGTAAAGTACCCACAAACCAGAAGGGAATCTAAATTTGATTCTTATCTTTAAACGCACTGTCGTTCAAGAAGGTTATAAAATGTTTAGATTAACAAATTGCATTTTTAACTTTTTAAGGAGTCTGGATGGCACATGGAAGTTTAGACTTAATCTTTAAACTTCTCAATCCTTAAATAGAGGTGATCGTTTTGGGTTAACTGCCCCTTTCAGATGTAAGGGTCTCAAGCAAAATTTTAAAAAGATGTTTGAAACCAGGGGAGAGGGTTGACTACATTAAGCTGGCAATTCTATTGAAGCTCCATAAGGATGGTTGGTGTTGGCAGAGGACATACCTTATTGGTGAAGCAGGAGGTACTGAAGCTTGATATCTAAGGCATGTTGTGGTGGTCTGAAAGAATATTTATCATATATCCCCTACTGCCTGATAGCAATGGTCTGTTTCTGAATCCATTTAGTATTACCATAGAACCCCTACAATGCAGAAGGAGGCCCACCCAGGCCCTATCCCCATAACCCAACGTATCTACTAGGCTGGCTCAGGTGGTCAAGTCAAGAAGATAGGAAAGATGGGCAGCATCATGTTCAGTGATGATGCTATCACTAGCTATGCAAACTAATACAGGAATGAGAGCCACTTGGACATGTTACTGGTGCAAGTGGATCTATCGCCCAGGGAGAGAAGATAAAGAAAGTTGGCTGAAACAAAGGAACATTACTTAATGTAAAAGTTTATTTATTAGTCACAAATAAGGCTTACATTAACACTGCAATGGAGTTACTGTGGAATTCCCCTTGACTTCTAAGTCAATATATTAGGTAGACTCAGAAGTTATGGCACATCATTCAGGTAAGACCTTAAATCAAAGACCCATTAGAACAAACAGGAACAGGCCCTTTGGCCCTCCAAGCCTGCACCGACCATGCTGTCTATATGAACTAAAACCTCCTACCCTTCCGAGGACCATATCCCTCTATTTGTATCCTATTCATGTATTTGTCCAGATGCCTCTCAAAAGTCACTACCGTATCCACTTCCACTACCTCTCCCGGCAATGAGTTCCAGGCACTCACCACCCTCTGTGTAAAAAACTTGCCTCGTACACCTCTTTTAAACCTTGCCCCTCGCACCTTAAACCTATGCCCCCTAGTAATTGACTCTTCCACCCTGGGAAAAAACTTGACTATCCACTCTGTCCATGCCCCTCATAATCTTGTAGACTTCTATCAGGCCGCCCCTTCAACCTCCATCGTTCTAGTGAGAACAAAACAAGTTTCTCCAACCTCTCCTCATAGCCCCCTCAAGTGGACTGAAACAATCCCATGACACCATTTCAAAGAAAGAGCTCCTGGCCAATATCTATCTCTTGATCAACATCACACAAACAGCTTTTCAGGAGTTTGTACTGTGCAAGTTGGTTCCTGTGCTTCCTACATGGGGATATGGGGGGAAGGCGGGATCAGGATCATAATGAATGGCGGAGCAGGCTTGAAGGGCCGAATGACCTACTCCTGATTCCAGTTTCTATGTTTCTACATTACAACATTGACTAGACTTCAAAAGTCCTTCAGTGACTATAAAGCACTTTGGGTTATAAAGTTAAAGTTTATTTATTAATCACAAGTAAGGCTTACATTAACACTGCATGAAGTTACTGTGAAGTTCCCCTAATCGCCACACTCCGGCGCCTTCGGGTCAATGCACCTAACCAGCATGTCTTTCAGACTGTGGGAGGAAACTAGAGACCTGGAGAAAACCCACGCAGACATGGGGAAAACGTGCAAACTGCACACAGTGACCCAAACCGGAAATTGAACCCGGGTCCCTGGCGCTGTGAGGCAGCAGCGCTAACCACTGTGCCACCCATATCCATGGTAATGAAAGATGCCAGATAAATGTAAGTCAATTTTATCTTGCCCAGCTCTCTCACAGACATGGAGTACCCATTATCCCTAATGCCAAGGAGCAGCGGACTATATTGTCAGATTAAACTATATATTTACCACTGATCTGTTCAGAGTATATGACCAACCTGCCTTTTCACGAGTTTAGCTGATTCCTGAGTTAACAATTTCCTTTCTGACTCCACCTCCACATTTATCAAAGATTGTCAATACTTTTAACAACTCTGGATCATTTGTACATTGGGAACAGAAGATTCAGCAGTTCATTACTCAGTATCTTTACCCATTACAATCCTGCACCACCAATACGTGCCCTACCTTCCTTCACTTTAACTAGTTATTAACTCATATCATGTCGGATTCGCGATAGCCATCGACTCAGATGTCAACAGCATCTCAGTCGGTACTTTTATCATTGGCCCGTCTTGATATCCAAGTACATCAAATTTGTCAGCGCTTAGTCTGTGGAGGTTAGTCAGGCAATATATCCTCACTCAGAAGATGCATACAGGCCTGGTCCCATAATGCTTCAGATTCCTTTCATCTCCCTGAGTAATGGTATCAAGCCCAAAGGTCTGGAGACATTGGAGCAGCCATTGCACTTGACTGCACAGTGGCACAGTGGTTAGCACTGCTGCCTCACAGCACCAGGGACCCAGGTTCAATCCCTGGCTTGGTTGACTGTGTGGAGTTTGCATGTTCTCACCATATCTGCATGGATTTCTTCCGGGTGCTCCTGTTTCCTCCCACAGTCCAAAGATGTGCAGGTTAGGTGGATTGGCCATGCTGAATTGCCCGTTAGTGACCAAAGGTGTGCAGGTTAGGTGGATTGACCATGCTTAATTACCCCTTAATGTCCAATGGTGTAGGCTAGGTGGATTAGCCATGGTAAATGCAAGGGGTTAAGGGGAGAGGGTAGGGATGGGCCTGGATAAGATGCTTTCTCGGACATTCAGTGCAGACCCGGTGGGCCGAATCATCATCTTCTGCACTGTAGGGATTATATGGTTCTACTTCCTGAATAGGAGAAATACGTCATTACTGTTGGGGAATTTCACAGTAAATTCATTGCAGTGTTAATGTAA
Organism: Mustelus asterias; assembly: GCF_964213995.1. Lineage (NCBI taxonomy): Eukaryota > Metazoa > Chordata > Chondrichthyes > Carcharhiniformes > Triakidae > Mustelus > Mustelus asterias. The sequence continues at coordinate 60,914,091 of NC_135823.1, read as the reverse complement.
GCCTTACTTGTGACTAATAAATTAACTTTAAGTTCTGCTTCATTAATGTTAAAGCTTTAGAATAAAAGCTTGGCATGTGCTGCAAGGTATTTATTTGCCAAACAATTACTGCATTAGCAATGTGGTTGAGTCCTAACTGCCCTCTGAAATGGCCTAATAAGCCACCCAGGTTCTTTGTTTTTTTTAAAAATGGCGGAGGCTCAACACGATCTTCTCAGGGGCAATTAAGGATGGGCAGTCACTGCTGACCTTGCCAGCAGCACCCCAAATCTTGTGGGTGAATAGAAACAAGTCTTCAGAATGTTAAATATTTTGAGCATGCTTGTAAGAACTGAAGTTTTGTAACCTGTTGGAAGTTTACTGTGTTAATAATCTCCGAGTACTGACCTACAGGAGCTGAACAGCCTGGCTGACCCAACAGGAATCAGTCTAGTTATGAGCTGCAAAGATTAATTTGCCTCAACAACAGAAGACTTCATGTCAACTGGGACTGTTACATATAGTGAGGAGTATTTTGTTAGCCATGAGTTATCATAATTAGCAGACTGTTACTGCAAACAACATCAATTTGGATGGAGTGTTACAAGACTAAAATATAAATGGTTCTGATTGAGAATAAACCAGAAAAGGTAATCAAGCTATCCACGTGTGCAAGCTCATTCAGATGATTGCTTTAAAGATTTCCACCAACTTTGAAATCAATCTATCATGATTAAATAGCGTCAGTCCCTTTCCGAGGCGTAGGGTCATTTTACAGGCCGTATTTGTGTGGGGGCTTCCCTCCTCATAGAAATCATAGAAACCCTACAGTGCAGAAGGAGGCCATACGGCCCATCGAGTCTGCACCGACCACAATCCCACCCAGGCCCTATCCCCACACATTTTACCCACTAATCCCTCTAACCTACACATCTCAGGACTCTAAGGGGCAATTTTTTTTTTTAACCTGGCCAATCAACCTAACCCGCACATCTTTGGACTGTGGGAGGAAACCGGAGCACCCGGAGGAAACCCACGCAGACACGAGGAGAATGTGCAAGCTCCACACAGACAGTGACCCGAGCCGGGAATCGAACCCAGGACCCTGGAGCTGTGAAGCAGCAGTGCTAACCACTGTGCTACCGTGCCGCCCTCCTGTGTAGAGTATGTTCACAGTCATGCAGGCATTGTGACATTAGATAGAGACCAAAGGTGCTTCTACCAAATTAAACTCAGCCAAATTGGTGAAAGTTTTTTTTTAATGTGTCACAAGTAGGCTTACATTAACACTGCAATGAAGTTACTGTAAAAATGCCCGCGTCTCCACACTCCAGCACCTGTTTGGGTACACTGAGGGAGAATTTAGCACGGCCAATGTACCTATTTAGCATGGCCAATGCTCCGGACCAGCACGCCTTTCAGACTGTGGGAGGAAACTGGAGCACCCGGAACCCACGCAGACACGGGGAGAACGTGCAGACTCCGCACAGACAGTGACCCAAGCCAGGAATCGAACCCAGGTCCCTAGTGCTGTGAGGCAGCAGTGCTAACCACCGTGCCTTTTTGCAACATACAGAAAGGTTAATCACACTCAAAAAATTAAACTATGCAGGTTAGCGTAACGTCCATCAAGATACAATTCCTTCCAGATTCAGACTTTCCCTACTTATTTGGGCTGGTGTGGAAGGAAGAAAAAGGAAAAAATATATAGAAAAATATCTGCTTTTTAGTCTTCTGACACTGGCATCAGTTCAATTCAATACTGGACATCAGACCCAAGTGGAAAGGATGCCAATTAGTCATTCCCCCCCACCCCCGCCCCAATCACTTCAAATCATAGAATCCCTAACAGTGCAGAAGGAAGCCATTCGGCCCATCAACTCTGAACCGACAACAATCCCACCCAGGCTCTATCCCCATAACAAAACATACTTATTGAGCCAATCCTCCTGACACTAAGGGGCAATTTAGCATGGCCAATCCAGCTAATCTGCACATCTTTGGACGGTGGGAGGAAACCTACGCAGACACGTGCAAACTCCGCACAGACAGTGACCCGAGGTCAGAATTGAACCCGGGTACCTGGCGCTGTGAGGCAGCAGTGCTAACCCACTGTGCCACCAATCTGAAAACAAATACTAGAAAATGTTCAATTTAGTAAAGTGCAGCAGCTTGTATTTCTTACATTTCAATAAATCATCCCTGGTTCCTAACATTAAATCAATATTGAAATACACAAACATCATTTAGATTGCTGGGAAACTTGAAGTGTTTCCAATTGTTGAGTCACAGAGTGTGGAGTTTTGCTCTAAATATTCACCAGTGGGAAGTTCAATAACCAGTGGACACAGATTTAAGATAATTAGTGAAAGAAGCTTTGATGATGGTGCTGGCTTGGGGCAGGGGGCTGGGGGAGGATGGCGGGGGGGCAGCGCCTGTTCGGGTACATGGAAGGAGAATTTAGCCCGGCCAATGCACCTAACTTTGGACTGTGGGAGGAAGCCGGAGCACCCGGAGAAAACCCACGCAGACACGGGGAGAACATGCAAACTCCACACAGATAGTGACCCAAGCCGGGAATCGAACCCAGGTCGCTGGCGCTGTGAGGCAGCAGTGCTAACCACTGTGCCGCCGTGCCGCCCATGTAAACTATGGGCTGAATAATATTCTCAAATCAGCAATGTCCACCGCTTCGCAGACCGTAGTATGGGACGTGATGATGTTGGCTGATGTTTACGATGTCGTCACGCCGGTTTCCGATTATTTGGTGCATGGGTGGGTCAAAAAGTCAGGAACCCTTGGTGTTACTCAAGTTGCAATTGACAAGGTCAAGGCCATTAATGACCCAACTCACTGCTATAGGAAGTTTAGACGGCAACATTATACCTTCAGGACAAGATGCATGACAGATGGGGAATCTGTGTTTTCATGGGCAAAGCTCCTTTGGGCAGGTTACAAAACTGCAGCTAAGACTAGAGTTCTCAGCTTTGCAGTGCAAACTCCATTGACCCGTGGGGATGACCAGAGGAACCCTTTGGTTCCATGAGGAGGACACTCCTCTGATTCAGAGGGCTCCTTTGATTGAATAGTTTCCATCCACTGCCCAGGAGTGAGGGGTGAAAAATAACTGAGACAAATGGGGACGGTGGTCTCAGTTGGAGAGACATCCTCTAGTGAGCAGGAGGTACAGATTAGTGGGAGGAGGAAGAGAAGGGCGAGTGGGAGGAGGAAGAGAAGGGCGAGAAGGAGGAGGGAACACAGAGGCGCTCAGGATGCTGGGGATCTTCAGGAAGGAGACAGGGCAGCGCCAGGCCTAATGCGCCTAAGCCCTCCCGGCCTAGGGCCGCAGACTTAACCTACTCTGTGAATCCGTGGCCTTCGCCTCCTGCAGTGAGCTGCCACTCACTGCCTATTTGCCTGGCGCTGTCGGGCTGATGGAGCTACCAGGCAATTGGGTGGGCTGGCAACTCCAGAGGGCAGGACTTGCGCCCCGATGAGGTGGGGTTGGTGGGGGGGTGGGAGAGAGAGACAGGGGTGGAAGACCCACACGGCACTCTTTCATCAGCACTGCTTGGGGTTGCTTGGCTTCACACCCAACGTGTGGGATGCTTAAATAACAAACGGGGCATGAAGGGTTACTGAACACCAGGAGCAGGAAGAAATCATCCAGTATTATGTTCAACTTCAAAAGCCGAATGACTTTCAAAATGCACAAAAACAAAACCCCAAAGAAATGGTGCCAGAAACCAAAACATCATTGATGGAATTGCCCCAGAATACAAGCCTGGGTAAGAAATTTAGGTTGTGATGTGGAGATTCCGGCGTTGGACTGGGGTGAACACAGTAAGAGTTTTAACAACACCAGGTTAAAGTCCAACAGGTTCATTTGGTAGCAAATACCATTAGCTTTCGGAGCGCTGCTCCTTCGTCAGATGGAGTGGACATTTCCACTCCATCTGACGAAGGGGCAGCGCTCCGAAAGCTAATGGTATTTGCTACCAAATAAACCTGTTGGACTTTAACCTGGTGTTGTTAAAACTCTTACTAAGAAATTTAGGACCAGCAATTGCATCCCCTTCAAAATCCATCAAATGACTTTTTCTGTACATTTTAATTTTGGTTCCTGTGTTGGAACAACAATGTGTAAGATGTACGCACATATTCATTGTCTCCCGAGAGGTCATCGGGTTTCACCTTAGGAAAATAAACTGAATGGTGGAATGTGATGAAAAGAGAAACAAACTTATTCAGTATCCCCTGAAGTTGTGCCTTTGGTCACAGTGCTTAATTCAGGGCTTGTAACAACTTTAATCAGGCAATTGAGGCTGGCCTGCTTGAATATGAACTATCGCTATGTTTCTGTACTGTAGTGGTTATCACGTTCGCCTCCCACGCGGAAGATCCCCTGTTCGAGGCTGGACAGAATCATTTCCAAATGTTTAACGTGCTCAGGATGGCCGAGTGGTCTAAGGGGCTGCGTTTAGGTCACAGTCTCCTCTGGAGATGTGGGTTCAATCCCACTGCTGGCATTGATTTTCCTTCACGCGGCATCAAGCAAACCCAAGAAATCTCCCTGATTAAGGGCTTCCCCTACTTTTAGGAAGCTGCCCCTTTTGAGTTGTCTCTAAGTTAGTTTGATTTTATTTATTTGGTTGGGGAAAAAAAAAGAGTTCCCTGCTTAAGGACCTCACTAAAAGATATCCCTGATTAAGGGCCAAATTAATGGCCAAAAATCCGGGAGGTGAGAAAATCCGGAGAGTCAAAGCCTGGAAGATTGTGGATGACTCACAATGGTTATTGTATTGTGATGGAGATGCTTGTTATACTTTGCTGTGATCCCCGGAGGGTCAGCCTCAGAGAGACAGCAGACCCTTGGAAGGGGGAAATGCACTGGAAAGTCAAGGATAACCTACAAGGAACCCTTTCTTCGTGCAAGGGAGTAGTTGTTTGTTATTGGTTAAAGGACGGCGTTAGCCATCGTTACTGTTTAAATAGCGATTCGCTGGTTTATTGTTGCTGCGAGCGGATTGTTATTGTGATATGTTAGTTCTACCATTGTATTTAAAGGATGTGTCTGGTGTTGATACTAGTGTAATGTATTTGTAATTGCTTTGATAATAAAAAGAGTGGGTCAAATTGATGGTCCAATCAGGGAGCCCCAAACTCTGTACGTAAACAGGAGTGCCAGTTCCTCTGGCACTCCGGATGTAGACTGCCTACTGAGAGCACTTTGTATAGTGTTGTTGGATCTTGTAAATAAAGGCATTCTGGCGAGGGACTTCCGCCTCCGAGGACTTATTTACAGGGCCAGTTTCATCATTCAAGGAATCAGTTTTTTTTGTGGGCTGTTCCATCAGCTGTTTATTAGTTTTGTTTCTTCGTTGGGTTATGAAATAACTTCTTACCTCCTTTGATATAAATGGATCACAGGATAATAGAAGAGGTTCATCTGCTTCCGGCACTTCCCCTGGTGCCACCAGCAGTTTACAGCAATGAACAGCACCTAAAACACAGAGGGAAGAATCAGTTTCATTCCGAACCTATCAACTCTTGTACGATCCCAAACTGCACCACCACTGCTCAGTTAAGAATCATCATAGAATTCCCTACAAAGCAGAAGGAGGCCATTCAGCCCATCAGGTCATAGAGGTTTACAGCATGGAAACAAGCCCTTCGGCCCAACTTGTCCATGCCGCTCTTTTTTTTTTTAAAAACCCCTAAGATAATCCCAATTGCCTGCATTGGGCCCATATCCGTCTATACCCAGCGTACCCATTGGTTGGTCTGCACCAACTCAGCATTTTACCCAGGCCCAAACACCTCCTTGCTCCCGCCTGATCCCAGTGACCCCTAATCTACCTAACCTACACAACTTGGGATACTAAGGGGCAGTTTAGCATGGCTAATCCACCTAACCTGCACATCTTTGGAGTATGGGAGGAAACCGGAGCACCCGGAGGAATCCCATACAGACATGGGGAGAACGTGAAAAATCCACACAGTGATCGGAGGCCGGAATCGAACACAGATCCCTGGCGCTGTGAGGCAGCAGTGCTAACCACTGTGCCATTGCGCAACTTTTCATTGGAAAAACAGACTCTAAGAATAATTGCGGGTAATCTAGGCAGCACAGTGCTCCCTCACAGCGCCAGGGACCCGGGTTCAATTCCCAGCTTAGATCCCTGTCTGTGTGGAGTTTGAACGTTCTCCCCGTGTCTGCGTGGGTCTCCTCCGGGTGTTCCGGTTTCTGCCCACAGTCTGAAAGACGTGCTGGTTAGGTGCATTGATCTGAACAGGCGCCGGAGTGTGGCGACTAGGGGAATTTCACAGTAACTTCATTGCAGTGTTAATGTAAGCCTTACTTGTGACTAATAAACAAACTTTAAAACTTTACTTTAGTTGATGGACTGTTGTGAAGTTGGCCAATCTCAGTTGAAGCAGCAGCTCGTGGATGTTACAACTGGTCTTAAGGGCCAAGAGGTGTTGATTGGAAGACAGGGGAGTAGAAAGAAGGGTAAACAAATTTTAAAGGAAATCAGGATGTGAGAATGACTCTGTCAGAGCAAGCCCGGGTTTACGCCACATCTGAAAAAATAGGATCTCTGACAAAATGCACTCCTTATGTACTGCCCTGGCATGGGAAATTAACCTGCCAATTCAAGTTGACACTAAAATTCATACACAAGAGTATCAAGGCAGGTAAATAAAAACAAAATCAGGCAATGGAGTGGAACCATGGTGTTAGGTATGAGGACAGCGTAGGGAAGGTACAATGATCCATCTACCACAAATTCAAGCCACCAATGTTTAGAAAGTTTTCAAAGCATACATTTCAATCCAATCCAGGAGCCAGCTACCATATGGCACCATTAGATTACTCATGTTAAGGAAGTAGGTGGCAAGGCGTAGGAAGCAGGAAGGTCAGTGCCAATAGGCTCCTTATTTGAAATATCTCTGCGCCTCCTCAATCTCTACAATAATTCTAAAGAAAAATACTGAAGTAGGAGTTCCGCATTGAACTGAAGTTTACTTTAATCTTCTGTATGAAATCAAGTTAGCAGCAATGCTGTTTTAAAGATTTCCAGCTGAGTCATAAGCTTAAGACACAAAAGTTACAAGTTATAATTTAGGCTTCCTGCCACCCTCAAAAGCAAAGCGTCATTATTTAAATAACAATAATTAGTTTCAGTCGCTAAACTTTTAACTGCAAAATACTTTTGCCACCAGCAACACACTTAGCACTGGAATCTGGACCATATTAAAAGGTCCCCATTTTAGGGATGGCACAGTGGTTGGCACTGCTGCCTCACAGCGCCAGGGACCCGTGTCCGAATCTGGCCTTGGGCCACTGTCTGTGCGGAATCTGCACGTTCCCCCATGTCTGCGTGGGTTTCCTCCAGGTGCTCTGGTTTCCTCCCACAGACCAAAGATGTGCAGGTTAGGTGGAATGGCCATGCTAAATCGCCTCTTAGTGTCCAAAGATGCGTAGGTTAGATAGATAGGGCGGCACAGTAGCACAGTGGTTGGCACTGCTGCTTCACAGCTCCAGGGACCTGGGTTCGATTCCCAGCTTGGGTCACTGTCTGTGTGGAGTTTGCACATTCTCCTCGTGTCTGCGTGGGTTTCCTCCCACAGTCCAAAGATGTGCGGGTTAGGTTGATTGGCCATGCTAAAAATTGCCCTTATTGTCCTGAGATGCGTAGATTAGAGGGATTAGTGGGTAAATATGTAGGGATGTGGGGGTAGGGCCTGGGTGGGATTGTGGTCGGTGCAGACTCGATGGGCCAAATGGCCTCTTTCTGTACTGTAGGGTTTCTATGATATCCTTAGACTGACCCCTGGTTTTCAGATTAGCCATGGTAAATGTGTAGGATTACGGGGATATGGTGAGGGGGGAAGAGCCTGTAAGATACTCTGTTAGAGAGAGTCGGTGCAGACTTGATGAGCCGAATGGCCTCCTCTGCACCGTAGGGATTCTGAGATTTAGAGAAGCCAGTCCCAACTCCATTTAAACTCAACTTAAAAACAATGAGGATTAAGCCAATTTTGACAAGGGGTCTCATTTCTGCAGAAGCAGGAAACAGAAAGTAGTAAGATTGAAGAGCCATCAGGGCCTTTGTAAATGCCCGGCGATGATGAGATTGTAAAACTCAAAGCAGTCCAACACGGGTTTTAAAAATAACCAGAAAATGATCCACAAAAAGGCTGACTTGAAGCCTTGGGAGTCCAAAGAGCCCCGTGCGGCACGGTGGCACAGTGGTTAGCACTGCTGCTTCACAGCACCAGGGACCCGGGTTCAATTCCCGGCTTGGGTCACTGTCTGTGTAGAGTCTGCATGTTCTCCCCGTGTCTGCATGGGTTTACTCAGTGTACCCGAACAGGCGCCGGAGTGTGGTGACTAGGGGATTTTCACAGTTACTTCATTGCAGTGTTAATGTAAGCCTACTTGCGACTAATAAATAAACCTTAACCTTACTTACTGATAGTCACTTTTAGCTGTCAAACAACTAATTTAACTATCGAGAACCAATGCTCCACTCACTTTCTACAACTTAACCCAGTGGGATTGCTCATAATTTTTCAATGCATAGAAAGCATTTTGAACGGCAGTCACACATTCCTAACACATTATAATATCCATCCTGTGAGCAGGATTTTCCAACTCGTGCATCAAGGGGTGAATTAGTGACAGATCCTCGGCAACACACACACAACTTTTAGGTTGGATTGTTTGCATTTCCAATCCACAAGGGTTACAGATTTTTTTTTTCATTTGCACATCATCCACAAGTCTTTACAAGAAACCCAAGACAGTTTTTACACCTAAACAGCTGGTCAGGGGTGGAAATCCTACAGCGCACGGAAATTACAGGACAGAACCAGGCCTTAATGTCCAAATGTTATATACTGGTGTTTATGTTCTATACAAGCTTCTTCCTTCTTCATCAATCCCCATCAGCATAACCTTCTATCCCTTTCCTGGTTGCAATTTCACAGGGGAGAGTTTATTTTTATTCTTTCATGGGATGTGAGTGTCGCTGGCCAGACCAGCATTTACTTCCCATCCCCAAGTACCCTCGAGAAGGTGGTGGTGAACTGCCTTCTTGAACCGCTGCAGTCCATATGGTGCAAGTACGCCCCACAGTGCTGTAAAGGGGGGGGGTTCCAGGATTTTGACCCAGTGAAGCACCAGCGATACATTTCCAAGTCAGGTTGACGAGTGGCTTGGGGGGGAACTTACAGGTGATGGTGTCCCCACGTGTTTGTTACCCTTGCCCTTCTAGATGGATGCAATCATGGCTTGGGAAGGCGCAGTCTAAGGAGTGAGTTCCTGAAACGCATCTTGTAAATGGTACATATTCAACCCACTGTCTGTGTTATTTACGCTAACTCAATTTCTGCGCCCTTTCGCCATTCTTTAGATTCCTTTCCAAATATTTATCAAAATTCACTTTTAAAAGGTTACAGTTTCTCCCTCAATAGTCACTTGCAAAATAGGATTCCATATTTTAAGAACTATTGGGGAAGAATATGGAAAGATCAAATCCCTCTGCGCTTAAGCGAGCATCCTAATTGGTGTTCCTTTGCTACCAATTTGCCTACAGTGAGAACAATCTTTCACTCGTCACACCCTCGAAATATTCACAATTGAGATTACATTAAATCCTCTGTTGTCCATTGTCAAAAAAACATTAAGAAGTCTCACAACACCAGGTTAAAGTCCAACAGGTTTATTTGGAATCACGAGTTTTCAAAGCGCTGCTCCTTCATCTGATGAAGGAGCAGCGATCCAAGAGCTCGTGATTCCAAATAAACCTGTTGGATTCTAACCCTGGTGTTGTGAGACTTCTTACTGTGCCCACCCCAGTCCAACGCCAGCATCTCCACATCAAATAAAACACTGTGCCCTTTTATCCGAATGTACTTTTTAATCCGCTGTAGATTCTGAAGGTGTAAACTATAAAATGCAAGTACAGCAGAAACTCAATGAGATCATAACCAAAGGGTAATACTAGTTTTAAAATGTCCACTGCTTTGAGAGTACAAGCCTTACACCGTTTAAAGGCTGACGGGATCAATTTTCTGTACAATGTGCAATATAATAACTATAACCTGCATGAACCAAAGAGGGTGAGAAATAGCCAAATGAAACGCGTGCAGCTAATGGGAACTCTAACACACACAACATCCGCACTGTGTTCGCGAACCAAGGTTTGCAAGTTGAGGTTTCCCTGCAAGTGCATCGGGAAGTCAGCAATGAATGGTCAAGGACACAGAACAACACTCACCTGATCCCGAAGCTTCATTGCGACCTGATCGATTTCTCCCCTGACAGAAATGGACTCTCCACACCAAGGGGCGTAGAAGAGAATAACGTAGACTTCAGATATGTGGCAGTATCTTTCCACCTGGTCCAGTTGTCCCATGTACAGGTCAACAACAGGAGAGTTGGGGGAGAAGAATCGAACAGGAGGCGGAGCCATTCTGACTACATCTTTTGCCCGACTGTAAAAGGAAATCCAAAATAAACACATTTACCTTTTTACGATTGAATCACAATTTCAAACACACAAACGCTGACAAAACATTAAAAAATGCAAGAAACATGCTCCAATTTCTCACTTGCCGCCATGAAAATCGGGCATTAAGGTTATGACTTGGAAGGAAACAACATTAAGAATACTAGATTATTCATAAATAAAGTAAAGTTTATTTATTAGTCACAAGTAAGGCTTACATTAACACTGCAATGAAGTTACTGCGAAATTCCCCGAGGTGCCACACTCCAACACCTGTTCGGGTCAATGCACCGAACCAGCACGTCTTTCAGACTGTGGGAGGAAACCCACGCAGACACGGGGGGAAAACGCGCAGACTCCACACAGACAGTGACCCAAGCCAGGAATCGAACCCAGGTCCCTGGCGCTGTGAGGCAGCAGTGCTAACCACTGTGCCAAATAAATTTTATTAACAATTTACTTTTTAAATGCTAAACGCTGCTTCCCAATGTCGGTTACACAGAGGTTCCCATCAAAAATCTTGCTCTTTTGCGAAGCGTACATTAACTAAGAACAAAAAGATTTGCAGTGACTGAAAACCTCACGATTCACAAGCAAACAAAGTGAAAAGCTCAGGATTGCTCTGCTCTTTGCTGGGCATTCACAGCTCAAACAGGCCCCAATCTGCTTCAATGCCACTTGTCATCCAGTAACACACTGAAGCAACTGGATACAAGTTTCCCTTCAGGTAGTTACATAAATATTTTATTTATATATTTAAAAAAAGGCTATTATTTAAATAGAGAGAGACTGCAGAATGCTGCAGTGCAGAGGGACTGTGCGTCCTTACACATGAATCAGAAAACATCAGCATGCAGATACAACAAGCAATTAGGAAGACAAGCGCCAGGGATCCAGGTTCAATTCCAGCCTCGGGTCACTGTCTGGGGTGTGGAGTTTGCACATTCTCCCCGTGTCTACGTGGGTTTCCCCCGGGTGCTCCAGTTTCCTCCCACACTCCAAAGATGTGCAGGTTAGGTTGACTGGCCATGCTAAATTGACCCTGATGTCTGGGGGATTAGCACAGTAAATGCGTGGGGTGACGGGAATAGGGCCTGGGTGGGATTGTGGTTGGTGCAGACTCAATGGGCCAAATGGCCTCCGTCTGCACTGTAGGAATTCAATGGATTCTATGATTCTAAAAGTTGCGAAGTCCTAGTTACAACTATGAAGGATATTGGTGAGACCACACCGAGGGCACTGTGGGTAGTTTTGGTCACCTTATTTAAAGGAGGGGCATACTTGCATTAGAAGCAGTTTAGAGAAGGTTCCCAGGATGAGTGGTTGAGGACTCTGGGTCTATACTTGATGGAGTTTAGAAGGATGAGGGGGGATCTAATTGAAACTTACAGAGGCCTAGATAGAGTGGACGTGGAGAAGGTGTTTCCACTAGTGGGAGAGACAGCCTCAGAGTGAGGTGAGGTGGCCCATCGAGCCTGCACCGACCACAATCCCACCCAGGCCCTATTCCCGTAACCCCACGTATTTACCCTGCTAATCCCCCTGACACTAAGGGATAATTTAGCATGGCCAGTCAACCTAACCTGCACATCTTTGGACCGGAGCACCCGGAGGAAACTCATGCAGATATGAGGAGAACGTGTAAACTCCACACAGACAGTGACCCGGGGCTGGAATCGAACCCGGGTCCCTGGTGCTGTGAGGCAGCAGTGCTAACCGTGTCAAAGGTACTGCTTCAAAGTAAATGATAAATGGGCCTGGTACTTGCAGCCCTAACGACAGCGCAACCATCAGCATTTGCCATCATTACAATAGTGAAACGGACAGCAACTTCAGGCATTTGGCTGCGTGCAGTTAAATGCTGAAATCCAGATGTTAGTGTCAATGATTCCCTGCTACTCCAGAGTGTGCACTGCTGAATTCCCCACAGATCGAGAGCTTCTGTTGTCACTTAACTTTACTTGAACGTCACTTCTATGCCGTTTGCCTCACTGTAAAAACGCCTGAAAAAGCTGCACCTTGAATGCAGTGTTTTTTAAATGGTGAACTAGTTTCATAATTATCAATGAATTTCTCTAGCTCTGAGGAAATGAATTTCATATTTGCGCGATGTCAAATTATCCTACGATACCAAAACATTGTTAAAATAATAAAATTATGATATTTCAGCTTCTACCTTCCTACTCGACTTTCTGTAAAATGAATAAAGGGTGGCACAGTGGTTCGCACTGCTGCCTCATCCAGGGACCCGGATTCAAATCCTGGCTTGGGTCACTGTATGTGCGGAGTCTGCACGTTCTCCCTGTGTTTGCGTGGGTTTTCTCCGGTTTCCTCCCACAGTCCGATAGACGTGCTGGTTAGGTGCGTTGGCCATGCTAAAATTCTCCTTCAGTGTACCCGAAAATGCGCAGAAGTGTTGCGACTAGAGGATTTTCACAGTAACTTCACTGCAGTGTTCATGTAATCAGACTTGTGACACCAATAAATAAACTTTCTTTTAAGCTACTCTCGGGCAAACCTTTCCTGGTTTGCCCGAGAGAATTCTTCAATGTGATTGGCTGCTTAGTTTACTTGATGACATCACTGCTCCTGAATGTCAAGGATGCTCTCGACCTGAGGCAGGAATCGACATAACACAAGGAAAGAAATCACCAGCGTTAAATACAGTGTGATATAGTGCCACCCAGCAACAGAAAATAAGAACTGCAAGAATGCAATGAAATATTAGAGCTTTTTAATCAAAGGGATTTGAACCAGTTGAATGCATAACCAAATGGAATTAAAACCTGATTTTATTCTGAAGTGACAAAACCCAGAGGCAGGCATCAGAGGTTCTGCTATTTGTAGTCAAAAGTGTCCCACAATTTTGACTCTGATTGTGCACAGTTCTGGTCACCCTATTATAGAAAGGGTATTATTAAACTAGAAAGAGTGCAGAAAAGATTTACTAGGATGCTGCCGGGACTTGATGGTTTGAGTTATAAAGGAGAGGCTGGATAGACTGGGACTTTTTTCGCTGGAGCGTAGAAGGCTGAGGGGTGATCTTATAGAGGCCTATAAAATAATGAGGGGCATAGATCAGCTCGATAGTCAATATCTTTTCCCAAAGGTAGGGGAGTCTAAAACTAGAGGGCGCAGGTTTAAGGTGAGAGGGGAGAGATACAAAAGTGTCCAAAGGGGCAATTGTTTCACACAGAGGGTGGAGAGTGTCTGGAACAAGCTGCCAGAGGTAGTAGTAGAGGCGGGTACAATTTTGTCTTTTAAAAAGCATTTAGATAGTTACATGGGTAAGATGGTTATAGAGGGATATGGGGCAAATGCAGGCAATTGGGACTAACTTAGGAGTTTAAAAAAAAGGTGGCATGGGCAAGTTGGGCCGAAAGGCCTGTTTCCATGCTGTAAACCTCTGTGACTCTATGACTCAATAAATGACACCTGCAAATACTCTGGTTTCTCAGAACGGTAAAGAGAAGTACAGGAGAGTGCCAGTAAAAGGAAGCTGCCCCACAGCAACAGAATCTGTGGTCGTTCAGAGTAGTTGAAGTTTAAATTCAAGTTTATTTATTCGGACTGTGGGAGGAAACTGGAGCACCTGGAGGAAACCCACACAGACACGTGGAGAACATGCACGCTCCCCAGAGACAGTGACACACACTGGGAATCGAACCCGGGTCCCTGCCGCTGTGAGGCCATCGACTTGTTTGAACAATAATAAATGGAAGTGCCATCTTCACTTAGTCTACTAATCTAGCAAGCTCAAAGGGCAGGATGATCTCCACATGCTGCTAAATACTATGTTATCTCACTTTCAAATGCACTGATCAGTTAAGTTTCCCTTCTTTTCCACCTCCAGCTTGGTCATGGAGGGTTGCAATATTTAATATCAGTGGGCAAATAAAGGCTTTGCAAAATATTCAAGTTTTTATGCCACTCTTGAACAGCTTTTAACCATCTGTCCAGCTTGTTTGACTTAATTCAGTTGGAAGGTGGTGCCAACCACATAAAAAAAATGGTTAGTCGTTTAGTAGTCTCGAACTTAAGAATTGCTGGAAAAAAAAGACGCAGCACGGTAGCACAGTGGTTAGCACTGCTGCTTCACAGCTCCTGGGACCTGGGTTCGATTCCCGGCTTGGGTCAATGTCTGTGTGGAGTTTGCACATTCTCCTCGCGTCTGCGTGGGTTTCCTCCGGGTGCTCCGGTTTCCTCCCACAGTCCAAAGATGTGCGGGTTAGGTTGATTGGCCATGCTAAAATTGCCCCTTAGTGTCCTGAGATGTGTAGGTTAGAGGGGTTAGCGGGTTAATATGTAGGGGTATGGCGGTAGGGCCTGGGTGGGATTGTGGTCGGTGCAGACTCGATGGGCCAAATGGCCTCTTTCTGCATTGTAGGGTTTCTATGATGTCAAAGCTTTTAATCTTGCACTCATCAGGACACTTAGAGTCACAGACTCACAGAGGTTTACAGCATGGAAACAGGCCCTTCGGCCCAACTTGTCCATGCCACCTTTTTTTTAAACCCCTAAGCTAGTCCCAATTGCCCACGTTTGGTCCATATCCCTCCATACCCATCGTACCCATGTAACTGTCTAAATGCTTTTTAAAAGACAAAATTGTACCCGCCTCTTCCACGACCTCTGGCAGCTTGTTCCAGACACTCACCACCCTCTGTGAAAAAATTGCCCCTCTGGATACTTTTGTATCTCTCCCCTCTCACCTTAAACCTATGCCCTCTAGTTTTAGGCTCCCTTACCTCCCCTATCTGGAAAAGATACTGACTATCTAGCTGATCTATGCCCCTCATTATTTTATAGACCTCTATAAGGTCACCGCTCAGCCTTCTACGCTCCAGAGAAAAAAGTCCCACTCTAGCCAGCCTCTTCTTATAACTCAAACCATCACGTCCCTGGTAGCATCCTAGTAAATCCTTTCTGCACTCTTTCTAGTTTAATAATATCTTTTCTATAATAGGGTGACCAGAACTGTACACTTGGTAAGAATACCAATCAATATCAGAGGAAAACAACAATTTATACTGTACGAGTAGATAGATAGTGCATATTAGTTGGCAGGTGGACTCTGATTGATACAGGCATTGCCATGAGGAATGCACCAGTTGATGGCGACTGTCAGTTGACTGCCAAGCATTGTCTGAAATTTAAACAAGGCAGCTTGACCCTTATTGGCCAAGGCATTGCCCTGAGGAGTAAGTCAATGAATGGTTGTCACTTTTTTTGTGTAGCTAAAACAGGCGCAAACATTTACACGCATTGCACCTTTGATGCTTGATGACTTCAGTGAATTAAGTTGATGCACAAGTTCTTGGGGAGGCAAGTTCTTCGTAAGCACTGAAGGGTATCTTGGCCACTCACAGGTCCAGGTTAAATTTTAACTTGTAAAATAATAAAAGCAAACAACCAACCTGCATTTATATAGCATCATTAACGTAGCTAAGCATTCAAAGGCACTGCACAGAGCTGTGACCATAAATAAGAAAGAGATGCTGAGCAAAGTGAGGGATTACAGGAGGGAATGACCTAAAGCTTGGTCAAAGAGGTGAGTTTAAAAGAAGGATCTTAAAAGGAGTTGCACGATATCTCATCCTCTGGATTCTGGTCAGCAATGTCACCCAGTCTCCGTGTATATAGAGCAGTCAGTGCCCAGCAATGTGTGAAAGTCACACAAAAGTGCCTCCAAATATGAGGTAACATGTCTTTGGGATAAATCAGCATTGCTCTCAAGAGAAAAATACACTGGAAAGGGTGCACATCAGGTTAATCAATAGTTGAAATAGCAAAACCAACACGTGTTTTGAGTATTTGGCCCATCATTCTGACAGTAAGCAAAACAAACTGCTTGCCAATTTATTGATTTTTTTCAAACAATCATTCCCTCCACCACCAGTGTGCTTGGCAACAGATGTTTACCTACAAGATGCACCGCCAAGACAACTTCCACTGCACCTCCCAAAACCACAAATATCTGCTAGCTAGGGGCAGCATGGTGGCACAGTGGTTAGCACTGCTGGCTCACAGCATCAGGGACCAGGGTTCAATTCCTGGCTTGGGTCACTGTCTGTGCGGAGTTTGCACTTTTTCACTGTGTCTTCGAGTGCCCTTGTTTCCTCCCACAGTCCAAAGATGTGCTAGTTAGGTGCATTGGCCATGTTAAATTCTCCCTCAGTGTTACCCGAACAGGCACCAGAGGTTGGCAACTAGGGGATTTTCACAGTAACTTCATTACAGTGTGAATCTAAGCCTACCTGTGACTAATAAATAAACTTTACTTGAGGTGGACAAGGGCAGCAGGCACGTGGGACAACAAACCTCCAAATCCCTCACCTTTCTGACTTGGATATACATTGCATTCACTGTCCTTGGAATTCCATAAAGCATATCACTGAGGATGTACCTTCCCCACACAGACTGCAGCGGTACAAGGCGGTGGCTCCCCACCACCTTCTCAAAGGCAATTAGGATAGATTAAATGCTGCTGTTTCCGTGTCTACCATGTGCAAGTACACGACAGCAGAAGCATGGCAACACCACCACTGCAAGTTCTCTTCCACACACCATCCTGACTTGGAACTATATCGCTGTTCCTTCACTGCTACTGGGTTAATATTCTGAAACCCCACCCCAAACAGCACTGTGGATGTACCTACAGCACATGGATTGCAGTAGTGTAGGTACATCCACAAGATGATGCACCACCACCTTCTAAAGGGCAATAAAT
This sequence comes from Mustelus asterias, assembly GCF_964213995.1. Lineage (NCBI taxonomy): Eukaryota > Metazoa > Chordata > Chondrichthyes > Carcharhiniformes > Triakidae > Mustelus > Mustelus asterias. The sequence goes on along the minus strand of NC_135823.1, from coordinate 60,896,862 downwards.
GTTGTAGATAGTCACCCAGTCTGCATTTAGTCTCCCCAGTGTCGAGGAGACCGCATTGGGAGCAGCGAATACTGTCGACCAAATTGAAGGAGATGCAAGAGAAATGTTGCTTCACCTGAATGGAGTGTTTGGGGCCCTGAATGGTGAAGAGGGTGAAGGTAAGGAGGCAGGTGGTGTTGCATCATCTGCGACTGCAAGGGAAGGTACTGTGGGAAAGGGATGAAGAGTTGGGGGTGAAGGAGCAGTGGACTAAGATGTCCAGGAGGGAACAGTCCATGCGGAATGCTGACGGGATGTGTTTGCTGGTGTCTTCACGCTGGGGTTGATGGAAATGGCAGAGGATGATTCTTTGAATGCGGAGGCTGGGAGTGGAAAGTCAGGACGAGGGGGACCCTATCATGGTTTTGGGAAGGAGGGGATGGGGTGAGAGCAGAGGTGTGGGAAATAGGTTGAACCTGGTTGAGTGCCCTGTCAACCACAATGGGCAGGGATGGTTAAGGAAGAAAGCAGACATGTCAGAAGAGCCATTTACAAAGGTGGCATCATCAGAACAGGTGTGACAGAGGCAGAGAAACTGGGAGAATGGGATGGAGTCCTTCGTACAGAATGTGGGTATGAGGAGCGATAGTCGAGGTAGCTGTGGGAGTCGGTGGGCTTGTAATGAGTATTGGTGGTCAGTCCATCACTGGAGACAGAGAGGTCAAGGAAGGAAAGTGTCAGAAATGAACTATGTGAAAGAGAGAGAGGAAATTGGAAGCAAACTAAAAATGGAAAAATAGTGTCAGAATGGGACTGAAAAGGACTCGAACAAAGAGTGTTCCACGGTAGCACAGTGGTTTGCCTCACAGCACCAGAGACCAGGGTTCGATTCCCGGCTTGGGCAACTGCCTGTGTGGAGTTTGCACGTTCTCCCCGTGCCTGCATGGGTTTCCTCCGGGTATTCCAGTTTCCTCCCACAGTCCAAAGATGTGCAGGTTAGGTGGATTGGCCGTGCTAAATTGTCCCTTAGTGTCAGGGGGACCGAGCTAGGGTAAATGCATGGGGTTGAGGGGATAGGGCCTGGGTGGGGTTGTTGTCGGTGCAGGCTCGATGGGCCGAATGACCTCCTTCTGCACTGTAGGGATTCTGTGAAAAAGGCGAGGCATAACTGGGGGCCTTGCAGATACTGTGGCCACACCTTTTATTTGGAGTTCTTGCTTTTATTTACATGCATTATCATGCACGATTATATTCCCAAGTATGAGTCAGATATTTAACATACCAATTCTAATCACCATTTCCATTATAATAAAAAAGCACGAAAGGCTGAGGCCCAGTACAACACCCCACAGTAAAAGAGAATTTATGTTTCAAAATATGTGAAGACCACAAGAACACTGTTACGATCCCAGCTACTGGACAGACGGATTCCTGAGCAGAATCCTGGCAACTACCTTTTTGGTTACAGATGTGGATGAACAGAGTCTCAGGACTGCTGATTAACTTTTAACAAAAGAATAAAACTTTTATTAAACAGGAAAATATTAACTATAACAAACTATTCTTTCATCCCCACCTAAATCATTACACATGTGTACACAGATTTATAAGGATAACACACAAGTTATAGAAAGTATCTTGTACGCTATGACTCTACTTGTTCTCAGTAAGTACACAGTCCACGTAAACCAAGAGGCCAACCATGGTCGGACACACCAAACTCTGAAACCAAATGGCAGTTGCCAGCTGAAACAATTTCTGGGGACTCCTCATCAAATCCCCCCAGATGCTTGTTACACTCTAAGCCAACTTGGCTTATTAGAACTCTACCACTTAGTGTTTCAAAATTCCACTCTCGAAAAAACACGCTTTGGAATCTCCTCCCAAACCACGCTTTCTTTTGGATGCCTTCACCAAGGATCCACCTCCAGGATTTCAATCTCTCCCTTCGGTATTCTCTGCCTTGGACTGCCACATGCATTCAAGCTTCCACACAATCTCTCAGGTACCAAGCCTCACCAACAGAACACTACTGTTTCACAGGCTGTATTAAGATGTCCCCAAATGTTTGATTTACCTCAGATGTCTGACTTCTCACTTTGGATCTGCTTCTTGCAGCCGTCTCTTTAACTCAGAGCACTTCATCTGCTTTTTACTTTAACTTCATTCAACAGGACCTCATTCAACTTCTTGTTCCTTTAACTGCCTTCCCCAGACATTCTTTTGACCGCAACTCCCTTTTTTTTGGACTTTATTTTGTTCTTTTGGGAAGTCTGTCTTTTGCCCAGTTTCCTAGTCCTGCCAGCCTCTCCGAGGTCCAGCTTAAAAATAAACTCAAAAGTTCTCTCTGAGGTGGCCCCTGGTTGCTTAAAATACAACCTAGTTTACCTTTAAACCTTGATTGCTCACCTATCAAAAACTATTACCATGCAAGCATCTGAAACCAAACAGAAGACATTAGCCCTTTCAAATATAGAACCACAAAACTAAACTTAGTTAAAGCTATGCCTTATTTCTAATACCCACAGATTCAAATATAGATTACTTGAAACTACCTCAGTTTCTTGACAGTATTGTTACATTAAAATAACGTGTGAGGGACTAGCTTATTGACATATGCAGCCATATTTCAATAAGAATGTCATTTATTGGTATAATTTGCTATGTTTACGCTTTAAAAATGTGGATTAAAAACAAACCTGGAAATTTTCCTACTGGAAGATTATTGACACAAATTGTTTAAAACCACAAAGTAAACTGGCAATTGTTCATGCAAATACAGAGATACAGGACAGGTATATATCACTATGAGCTAACAGACATAGTTTCCTCATTTTGAGTTTCTGATCTTGCCCTTGTACCCACAAAAACTCCAGGTGGCACAAATGAGTTCCCCCAGCTACAAAAGACACCTCAATTTCAGTACATCATGTTACCTAGTTTGTGACGTCAGCTGAAATGTTTCTTAAAAAATTAAATTGGAATTGAACCTCCACAGAATTGGCCTCAAAAGTACTTTTACTTTTTTTAAAGACTCCGATGCAACACAGATTTTACAAAGAGGAAGTTTTCACAATATGGTTAACTTCTCAAACAACGATCAGAACATCTCTGTCCAAATAAAACATCAGCAATAAAATATTACCATATCTGGTAAAACTAGCACTATACAAATAACAGCAACCATCTGTCCGCATATACACCAAACGAGGAAGCTGATTATTTTACTGTCTTAACTACAAATATTTTGAACTACAAATATTTACTTTGCCTTCGTACACAGGGAGACAGTCATTGGTAAGGCCAGCACTTATTGCCCATCCTATTATCCTTAAGATTGTCACATGTATTGGTATACAGTGAAAAGTATTGTTTCTTGCGCACTATAGACATGGCGGCACGATGGCACAGTGGTTAGCACTGCTGCCTCACAGCACCAGGGACCTGGGTTCGATTCCCGTCTTGGGTCACTGTCTGTGGAGTTTGCACATTCTCCTCGTGTCTGCGTGGGTTTCCTCCGGTTGCCTCCCACACTCCAAAGATGTGCAGGTTAGGTGAACTGGCTATGCTAAATTCTCCGTCTGTGTACCCGAACAGGTGCCGGAGTGTGGCGACTAGGGGATTTTAACAGTAACTTCATTGCAGTGTAAATGTAAGCTTACTTGTGACTGATAGATAAACTTTACTTTACTTAGGGGAGAAGGAAAGGAGAAGGTGCAGGATATAGTGTTACAGTCATAGTTAGCGTGTAGAGAAAGATCAACTTAATATAAGGCAGATCCATTCAAAAGTCTGATGGCAGCAGAGAAGAAGCCATTTCTTGAGTCGGTTGGTACGTGGCCTCAGACGGTTTGTGTCTTTTTCCCGACGGAAGTAAGTGTATTTGACTTTTTGAACTGCTGCAGTTTACCTATTGAAGTTCACTCTCAGTGCTATGAGGTACAGAGTAGATACAGAGTCAAAAAAGTCAAAATTACAAGAACCATTCTATTCACTCTAATAACCAATTTCAAATTATCAAAAAAACGAATCGCCCGAAAGGCAGGATCCTTCTTTGAACGGAAATATTTTTTGAGAGCTATTTGGTTCCGATCCTAAAAACATTGACAACTGAGAGCTTGATCACAGATCGCAGCAACACACATTGCAATGATTCAGCTGAACAGAACCAAGTGTTTCAGTTGACTAATCATACCTGCGTGGACACAGATGACAAGAAAATACGTGTGAAGCAACTGTCATTATTGCAGTCAATCTGCACATTTTTCAGATACACACTCAGAACTCCGATTTTTTGGGGTAATGGCAGCTATGGTTTAAGATATTCAAACCGGGATAACTTGGAAGCAGCTCTCATGGGTTACCTTTCCAAAAATTATTCACCAGATGTTTTGAAGTGTTGCAATTCAAAATGCAGATCGGCTTACGACAACTGATACAGAAATCCAAAAGGTTAACTACCATTGCAAAATAAGTCGATTCAAATTCTTCACTGGGGCAGCACACAGTGGTTAGCACTGCTGCCTCACAGTACCAGGGACTCGGGTTCGATTCCCAGCTTGGATCACTGTGTGTGCAGAGTCTGCACGTTCTCCCCGTGTCTGCGTGGGTTTCCTCCTGGGTGCTCTGGTTTCCTCCCGCAGTCCGAAAGATGTGCTGGTTAGGTTCATCGGCCGTGTTAAATTCTCCCTCAGTGTACCCGAATAGATGCTGAAGTGTGGCAATGGGGGGATTTTCACAGTAACTTCATTGCAGTGTTAATGTAAGCCTACTTGTGACACTGATAAATAAACTAAACTAAAGTAGAGATAAAAGCAAATTACTGCGGATGCTGCAATCTGAAATCAAAAGAGAAGATGCTGGAAAATCTCAGCAGGTCTGGCAGCATCTGTAAGGGGAGAAAAGAGCTGACATTCTGAGTCCAGGTGACCCCTTGTCAAAGCTGATCACAGCTTTAATAAAGGGTTGTGAATCTGTGGATTTCCCTGCCCAGTGAAGCAGTTGAGGCTACCTCATTGAATGTTTTTAAAGCAAGGATAGATAAATTTTTGAACAGTGAAGGAATTAAGGGTTATGGTGAGCGGGCGGGTAAGGAGCTGAGTCCACGAAAAGATCAGCCATGATCTTATTGAATGGCGGAGCAGGTCTGAGGGGCCGGATGGCCTACTCCTGCTCCTAGTTCTTATGTTCTTACAGATGCTGCCAGACCTGCTGAGATTTTCCAGCATTTTCTCTTTTGGTTTCTAAACTAAACTAAGCTACTCAAATTCTTCACTTATTAAGCAGTTGTTTAAACAAATATAAGCTGCGCACAACTAACCGGCTTTCACCATCTCACCTTTGGCCAAGGAGATCTTTCAGACCAAAAGCCACAGAGGTATAAGTCAACCCTGGCAGAACTTTACTTAGTTCAAGGAGAGGGCAGTGTTATCACAAGCATGGAAATGTACACAGTCCACACCAGCTAGTCACACCAGTGCTTAAGTGCCACGCAGCTCAGTGACAGAACAGTGAAAAATGGTTGTATGGGCTCAGGTGGTGGAGACGCTTTCTATTCCCAAGCACATTCATGACAGATTCAAATCTAGATCTCAGGAAGGGAAAGACAAGAGTACGAACCCAATGCTGCAAACACATCAAAAACATAACCTAGTCCAGCAAAGAAAGGAGGCAGCGATCTTTCAAATAACGTTATTAAAATACATCAGTCCAAAGTATAAATACATCACTACAAATCATTGTTCAAGAAAGTTGTCTAATCATTCAGAAGTCTTATTGCATTTGATATTTATACCACATTACACAACATATACATGTGCACGCCTTTGGCAGAACAAGTAGAATTCACAGGTTTTTCAAATATTTTGGTTTGGCCTCTTGAGAGGCTCTGAACTTCTAATAGAGGAAAGCAGATAATCAGCATTCAATAAAATGTTAATATTCTTCCATACAGATTGCTCCATAAATGGAAAAGTGGCACCTGGATGTCAAAACTTAAAATATCTTAGTGTGTGTGTGTGTGAGAAAGAGAGGAGGGGAGAGAGAAAGGGGAATAGAGAGAGGGAGAGTCCGACCTGTCCCCCCTACCCCCGCAATCTCTCTGACAGCGTGCGTGTATGTAAGAGAGTCCTGCCTGCTCCCTCTCTCCAACAGTGAGTCTTACTGACCCTCTCTCTGAACGTGTGTGTCTCCCTCTTTCTGACAGTGTGTGAAACACTCTCTCTGGCAGTGTGTGTCTCTCTTTTTGACTGTGTATCTCTCTCTCCTTGACAGTGTGTGTGTGGGTCTCTCTGACAGTGTGTGTGTGGGACTCTCTGACAGTGTGTGTGTGGGTCTCTCTGACAGTGTGTGTGTGGGTCTCTCTGACAGTGTGTGTGTGGGTCTCTCTGACAGTGTGTGTGTGGGTCTCTCTGACAGTGTGTGTGTGTGGGTCTCTCTGACAGTGTGTGTGTGTGGGTCTCTCTGACAGTGTGTGTGTGTGGGTCTCTCTGACAGTGTGTGTGTGCGTGGGTCTCTCTGACAGTGTGTGTGTGTGTGGGTCTCTCTGACAATGTGTGTCTCTCTCTCTCTGACAATGTGTGTGTGTGCGTCTCTCTGACAGTGTGTGTGTGTCTCCCTCTCTCTGACAATGTGTGTCTCCCTCTCTCTGACAGTGTGTGTCTCCCTCTCTCTGACAGTGTGTGTCTCCCTCTCTCTGACAGTGAGAGTCTCCATCTCTCTGACAGTGAGAGTCTCCATCTCTCTGACAGTGTGTGTCTCCATCTCTCTGACAGTGTGTGTGTGGGTCTCTCTGACAGTGTGTGGATTACTCTGACAGTGTGTCTCCCTCTCTCTGACAGTGTGTGTGTGGGTCTCTCTGACAGTGTGTGTGTGGGTCTCTCTGACAGTGTGTGTGTGGGTCTCTCTGACAGTGTGTGGGTCTCTCTGACAGTGTGTGTGTGGGTCTCTCTGACAGTGTGTGGATTACTCTGACAGTGTGTGTCTCCCTCTCTCTGACAGTGTGTGTGTGGGTCTCTCTGACAGTGTGTGTGTGTGGGTCTCTCTGACAGTGTGTGTGCGCGTGGGTCTCTCTGACAGTGTGTGTGTGTGTGGGTCTCTCTGACAATGTGTGTCTCTCTCTCTCTGACAGTGTGTGTGTGTGCGTCTCTCTGACAGTGTGTGTGTGTCTCCCTCTCTGTGACAATGTGTGTCTCCCTCTCTCTGACAGTGTGTCTCCCTCTCTCTGACAGTGTGTCTCCCTCTCTCTGACAGTGTGTGTCTCCCTCTCTCTGACAGTGTGTGTCTCCCTCTCTCTGACAGTGTGTGTCTCCCTCTCTCTGACAGTGTGTGTCTCCCTCTCTCTGACAGTGTGTGTCTCCCTCTCTCTGACAGTGTGTGTCTCCCTCTCTCTGACAGTGAGAGTCTCCATCTCTCTGACAGTGTGTGTCTCCATCTCTCTGACAGTGTGTGTGTGGGTCTCTCTGACAGTGTGTGGATTACTCTGACAGTGTGTGTCTCCCTCTCTCTGACAGTGTGTGTGTGGGTCTCTCTGACAGTGTGTGTGTGGGTCTCTCTGACAGTGTGTGTGTGGGTCTCTCTGACAGTGTGTGGATTACTCTGACAGTGTGTGTCTCCCTCTCTCTGACAGTGTGTGTGTGGGTCTCTCTGACAGTGTGTGTGTGTGGGTCTCTCTGACAATGTGTGTCTCCCTCTCTCTGACAGTGTGTCTCCCTCTCTCTGACAGTGTGTCTCCCTCTCTCTGACAGTGTGTCTCCCTCTCTCTGACAGTGTGTGTCTCCCTCTCTCTGACAGTGTGTGTCTCCCTCTCTCTGACAGTGTGTCTCCCTCTCTCTGACAGTGTGTGTCTCCCTCTCTCTGACAGTGTGTGTCTCCCTCTCTCTGACAGTGTGTGTCTCCCTCTCTCTGACAGTGAGAGTCTCCATCTCTCTGACAGTGTGTGTCTCCATCTCTCTGACAGTGTGTGTGTGGGTCTCTCTGACAGTGTGTGGATTACTCTGACAGTGTGTGTCTCCCTCTCTCTGTGTGTGTGGGTCTCTCTGACAGTGTGTGTGTGGGTCTCTCTGACAGTGTGTGTGTGGGTCTCTCTGACAGTGTGTGGATTACTCTGACAGTGTGTGTCTCCCTCTCTCTGACAGTGTGTGTGTGGGTCTCTCTGACAGTGTGTGTGTGTGGGTCTCTCTGACAGTGTGTGTCTCTCTCTGACAGTGTGTGTTTGTGTGTCTCTCTGACAGTGTGTGTGTGTGTGTGGGTCTCTCTGACAGTGTGTGTGTGTGGGTCTCTCTGACAGTGTGTGTGTGGGTCTCTCTGACTGTGTGTGTGGGTCTCTCTGACAGTGTGTGTGGATCACTCTGACAGTGTGTGTCTCCCTCTCTCTGACAGTGTCTCTCACTCCCCCCTGCCCCTTACCTGAGCGCCAGTCTGAGGGTGAGCAGGGTACAGATGACAGCGATGGCCCCGCAAACACACTCGGGTCTCCTCGCCATCTGCCAGCCAGCCTGACTGAGCCACACACAGCGCCGCCTCAGCATGCCTGGCCTGGCCCAGCCCGGCCGCGGCCTGTCACAGCGGGAGGGAGGGGGCGCTCGGGCCTCAGCTCTCGGCCGCCGGGCGAACCGCGCTCCGCCACGTCCCCGCCAACACTTCCGCTCGGTAACCCGGGGTCACCGTAGGGAGGGGGGGTGGGCAGGGGGCGCGCACGCTGACGGCAGGGTGAGGCGGGCTCGAGTACGCACACATGGCCCCGCCCACCAATCCGCCCTGTGCCGCCTTGGCCCCGCCCCAGGCCACCTGGCATCGTACCGCGCACGCTCCGGCCCCATCCCTGCCTGGCCCCGCCCCCGCGCAGCCAGGCTCTCCCCGCGCCCCTAGCCCCGCGCATGCTCCGGCCGCGCCCCGCCCCAGAATCAGCTCGCCAGGCCGCCCCCGGGTCCCTGTGCTAGTCGAATTCCACACCAGACCCAATTTGCGCACAGCAACTTCCCATGGTCAGCAATGACCGAATATTTTATTCATTCATGGGACATGGGCGTCACTGGCTGGCCAGCATTTTCTGATGTGGAGATGCCGGAGTTGGACTGAGGTAAACACAGTAACAAGTTTAACAACACCAGGTTAAAGTCCAAGTCCAATAAAGTCCAGGTCTTTAACCTGGTGTTGTTAAACTTCTTACAGCATTTTCTGCCCATCCCTAACTGCCCAAGGGCAGTTGAGAGTCAACCACATTGCTGTTGCTCTGGAGTCACATGTAGGCCAGACCAGGTCAGGACGGCAGATTTCCTTCCCTAAAGGACATTAGTGAACCAGATGGGTTTTTCCAACAATCGACAATGGTTTCATGGTCATCAGTAGATTCTTAATTCCAGATATTTTTTACTGAACTCAAATTCCACCATCTGCCGTGGTGGGATTCAAACCCAGGTCCCCAGAACATTAGCTGAGTTTCTGGATTAATAGTCTAGCGATAATACCACTGGGCCATCACCTCCCCATGATAGCCTGTTTTTAAATGCTGGAAACATCTCAGCCGGTCTGACAGCATCTGTGGAGAGAGAATAGAGCCGACGTTTTGAGTCTAGATGACCCTTTGTCAGAGTGGAAGCGAAGGAAAATCAGAGGTTTTATACGGAAGGGGGGGGGAGGGGGGGGAGTTGCTGTAATTGGACAAAAGGAATGTCATTGGTGATGATAAACGGGGCCACCAGTTACATTCCTCAGCCAGAGGAACAGAATAACAGAATACAAAATGGAGGAGTCAAGGGGATCTTGCTTTGTAAACACTGGGCCTGTGCCCGCACTGCAACAGCGACCACACTTTATTAAACAAAATCTCGCTCACAGACCGCAAAGTGGATTCGAAGGAAAGAAAGTGGAAACGGGGTCAGGGAAATTCAAGCACTTAAATCGCCGAGGCATCGTAGGCTCTGCAGCAAGTGCTGGGGAATGGGAGGAGTATGGATTAGTATTTGATGGCCAGCATAAATTGGAGGGGAAAGTTCACAGTCTGAAGTTGTTGAACTCAATATTGAGTCTAGAATGCTGTTACTGTATCTTATTGGGAGATGAAATGATCTTCCAGTTTGCATTGGGCATCGCTGGAGTATTGCAGCAAAATGGTTTGCAACCAACAAAGTACCTTCGTGTTGTATAGTCAGTGCTATAATAAATGCAGTGCCAATTTGCACACAGCAAGCTCTCACCAGATAATGGGCTTATCCGTGGTGTAGATTGAAGGATAAGTATTTGCCAAGATGCCTACAGGACACCCTGTTCTTCATCAAAATACTGCCATAGGATCTTTCACATCCACCCAAACAGGCTTTTGTTCAACATCTCGCAAAGACTGCACCTCCAACAGCGTCACACACCCTCAGTAGTGCACTGGAGTGTCAGCATAGATTTATTTGTGCTCAACTCCTGCACTTCAACCAACAACCTTCTAACTCAAAGGCACGAGTCCTGCCAGAGCCATTTGACTAAAAGCAAAGTCTGTCTTTAAGCTTCGGAATCACCCTACATTTGCAATTCAACCTTTTTCGTACAGATTACCCAGCCCTATTCGAAGTTTTGTTTTTATTATGTGTTCATGGGATGGGGGCATCGCTGGCTGGGCCAGCATTTATTACCCATCCCTGAGAACAGTTGAGATTCAACCATATTGCTGTGGGTATGGAGTCACATTTAGGCCAGACCAGGTAAGGACGGCAGATTTCCTTCCCTAAAGGGAAATTCGTGAACCAGATGGGTTTTTACAAGAATTGACAATTCATGGTCATCATTAGCGACTTTTTTTAAAATTCCAGATTTTTTGTTTTCGAATTCAAATTTCACCATCTGCCATGGTGGGATTCGAAGCCGGGTTCCCAGAGCATTACCCTTGGTCTCTGGATTCCTAGTCCGGTGACAATACCACTATTCCCCTGCCTCCCCAAGTAGAGGAGTGTGAAATGTGCTCTGTTTTAATAAGAAGGACCTGAGTAGCGCGGTGAGCGAACAAAAATTGTGCTAAGATTGTTACAAAATGCAGACCTTTCCAAAAACATGTCAATGTGAAGAATGTCAATAAACAAGGACAATATCAACAGCCAGAGTGAAACATGTATCACTTTGACACTGCCAGATTTTGCTAACTATCAACCCTGGCACTAGCCGTGTGGTTAGATGCCAGCAAGGTCAAGTTACAAAGGAATAAATACCTTGATGAAATATCAACATAAACTTGTGTAGCTTTAGGCTTGTTGATTAAGTGCTCCGTGAGTGTGGCCCTATCCCTTGTTCTCAGTCCCCTCTTCCCGTAGTCAGATGAAGTTTGAGGAGAAGCAGGAATATTAACCACTTGACTGTTTGGGTGTCCACCTGGCTTGTTGCCTTTGGAGCAGAACACAGTGCCATGACAAGCAGCGATAAAATTGGCTATTGCTTGGTGCTTGATAGCCAGCACAAACACGATGGGCCGAAGGGCCTCTTTCTGTGCAGTAATGGTCCAAGGACTTTTTTTCCCCCCCATAAAGCTCTGGAGAACAGCAGCCACCCTTTCTAATATGACATTTTTAAAAATCCATCAACGATGGATCGATCTGGTTCTTCAGACTCTGGGATGTCCTTGAGCTGAACTTTGCAAGCAAGTCCCAGAGACTGATTTTAGAAGTTTGTTCCATCATCAAAAATATCATGACAGCAAGAAAGAGAGGAAAAGAGGAATGGGATTTAAAGTTAAGGTACGAGGGCGGCATGGTGGCACAGACTGCTGCCTCAGTGTCAGGGACCCGGGTTGAATTCCCGGCTTGGGTGACTGTCCGTGTGGAGTCTGCACGTTCTCCGTGTCTGCGTGGGTTTCCTCCGGGTGCTCCAGTTTCCACCCACACTCCAAAAGATGTGATTAGGTAGATTAGCTATGCTAAATTGCCCCTTAGTGTCCCAAGATGTGTAGGTTAGATGGATTAGCTATGGTAAATGTGTGGGATTACAGGGAGAGAGTGGGAGAGAGGGGCCTGTGTAAGGAAGTCTGTCGAGGGCTGGTACAGACCCAATGGGCAGAATGGCCTCCTTCTGCATTGTAGAGATTCTATGAGGTACTAATGGAAGTCCATAAAGAGAATAGGTGGTGTGAATTTTTTTACTTTTAAGGCAAGGATAAATTTTTGAACAGTAAAGGAATTAAGGGTTATGGTGAGCGGGCGGGTAAGTGGAGCTGAGTCCACAAAAAGATCAACCATGATCTTATTGAATGGGGGAGCAGGTTCGAGGGGCCAGATGGCCTACTTCTGCTCCTAGTTAAGGACCCCACGCACCCCAGACATTCTCTCTTTCACCTTCTTCCTTCGGGAAAAAGATACAAAAGTCTGAGGTCAACCGACTCAAAAACAGCTTCTTCCCTGCTGCTGTCAGACTTTTGAATGGACTTACCTTGCATTAAGTTAATCTTTCTCTACACCCTAGCTATGACTGTAACACTACATTCTGCACTCTCTCCTTTCCTTCTCTGTGAACGGTATGTTTTGCCTGTATAGCACGCAAGAAACAATACTTTTCACTGTATGTTAATACATGTGACAATAATAAATCAAATCAAAATCAGAACGAACCAAAAATTGTTCAGATTTCTGCAGGCTGATAAATGACAGAAGCATTAATTAAAAACTGAAATTTTAAGATGCTGCATCGTGAATATGGGTTTATTCCCCCAGCACTTGCAATAAGTATCAAATATGCTACATTTACATCTTTAGCTTTAGCATAATCTAGTACTCCAGCATAGGGGCACGGCCACACAGTGGTTAACACTGCTGCTTCACAACTCCAGGGACCCGGGTGACTGTGGTGAGTTTGCACCATCTACATGGGTTTCCTCCAGGTGCTCCTGCTTCCTCCCACAGTCCAAAGATGTGCAGGTTAGGTGGATTGGCCATGCTAAATTACTGTGAAAATCCCCTTGTTGCCACACTCTGATGCTTGCTCGCGTACACTGATTTAAAATGGCCTGCACCCAACCAGCACATCTTTTGGACTATGGGAGGAAACCGGAGCACCCGGAGGAAACCCATGTGGACATGAGGAAAACGTGCAGACTCCACACAGACAGTGACCTAAGCTCAGAATTGAACCCAAGTCCCTGGTGCTGTGAGGCAGCAGTGCTAACTACTGTGCCGCCCCTTACTATCCAAAGATCTGTAAGTTAGGGGGAATTAGTGAGACAAATGCGTGGGGCTACAAGGATAAAGACTGGGTGAGATGCTCTATTGGAACGTTGGTGCAGACTTGATGAGCCGAACGGCCTCCTCCTGCACTGTAGGGATTAAAAATGGAAAGACCAGTCACGGCAACATGGAAATAAAACAGCCAATGCACTATTCTGGTTAACAAGTTACAGAAAGGATTTTTAAAAAAGCTTTAATATAAAATGTTGAGTCTTACCCGTGTGATGCCATGCTTGGACATTTATTTTAAGCTGCAAATATGTTCCCATTATGACACTACAACACTCCAACACTAGGTGGCACCATGATCTCCCAGATCTACTCCGTCCAGTGCCATCAAGTCAATACAGCTCCTTCAAAAACCATTTAGTCTGGCAGTCTCTCCCTTCCCCAAACCTGCCTGACTTGTCTTTTCATATCACGAGCCTCCTCCCTTTGGTCTATGGCTCCCAGGTTTCCGACACTCACCTTGCCCTCCTAGCCTGTTCTAAGTATATTAAAAGCGCTGTGATACTTGACGGGGTGAGGCACTTGAGAGGGAGGGTGGTGGCGGCAGCGGCACGTGGGGGCAAAACAGAAGCAATAAAAATACAGAGATCGAGGGAACAATAGAAACACGGATAGAAAGCCCAGAGAGACAGAGAGACGGGCAAAACAAGTAGCGTGACAGAGCACGACTTTGTTTTGAATATGCTATTCCATCAAGATTTATGGGCAATTAAAATGAATAGTAAAGTTCAACGGACAGGGTACAATGCACTCCAACAAAGTGTAATGTAAACACTTTCATATCCTTTATTGACAATATTGGTCCATATAATTTTTGCCAATTGGCAATTCATGTGATTTTTTTTAAGGAAATCAACAATTAAATAGCAAGCAATATAGCAAAAACATAATATTTTTAAAATCTTGTAATGAAATTATTTTATGCAGTTCTTTTAACACCTGCTTCCCAGTTACCAATGAAAGGAGCACATAATTAAACACTGGTAAAATTTAAATCCATTCATCCTATATACTGACGAATGACTCTGCTTAAAAACTATTACTTAGAAGAAAAATGTTATCAAAAATGCATCCTATTGCTCCAACAAATTCATCGATGGCAACTCATCTCTGAACAGTTAAAAACCACCCAAATTGATTTGCCCCCATTGCTAATCCTTATTCCTCTGTCGATTCTGATTTATTTAGATACTCGGAACGGCTGACAAATTCTGTATCCTTTAAATCTCACATTCATAGAAATCCAAAGCTTCCCCTTGTCTCAAGTAACTCAAATACTCCCCATGTCATAGGAATATATCACAAAAAATATTCGAGTCCTTGCACTTTAATATACCCCATGATTATTTTTTTTAAAAAGTTGCACGTCATCTTGAACCGAGGTTGCAACTTTCAGCAAGTAAGGCTGCAGCCTGCTGTTACATCAAAGTGCAGAGAACACTGCCACGCTCCTGCCTCTCTACTATATGCCACTCTTACAAGACCATAGTAGTCAGCACTGTAGGAAAGTAAAGCAGGAGAACAATTCAAAGAATTACTGCTTGTACACCTTTTAGTTTTGGTTTCGATCGAGAGACTGTCAACTTCTACCAGTAACACATTTCTGAAAATACATCATGGTTATTATATTAATTTAAGTCTTTAATCAAAAAATCAAATTTTCCAAAATCGTCATCTTCTGGAGCAATCAAATGGTCTTTTTTGGCTTTGGCTAGTTTCTGTCTTAGGACTTCTCTTCGATCCATCCATTCTTGCAATTCTGCTTGACTATGAGCAAATTGGCAATTCTTGTCATCTGGACAAGTACCTGTCTCATGCCTGTAATTAACAGAAAGTCATTATATTCCAATTGGCACTTTATGTTCAAAACGCATTGCAAGGGTACAGGTGCAACAACCTTTTCAATTTAAGACCGTACGGGACAATTCTCCTCGTGTGGTGGTCAAAACTCCAACAAATGAAGGGGATGGATTAGCTGAATGGGAGTCAGGTCCTTTGGGCAGCAAATGAACAATAACTGGATACAGTATTATAGAATTGCAATTGAAGATACATAATTTAAAGAACCAATAAAATAAAAGCAAAATACTGTGGATGCTGAAATCCAATGAAAACAGAAAATGTGGGGAAATCTCAGCAGGTCTGACAGCATCTGTGGAGAGAAAACAGAGCCAACATTTCGAAACATTGGCCCTATTCTCTCCACACACATGCTGTCAGAGCTGCTGAGATTTTCCAGCATTTTCTCTTTTTATTTAAGAGTCAATGTTGCCTTTGCCATTTTAACATTTTATCTGAATTCCAATGTATGATGGGCAGCACAGCACAGTGGTTAGCCTCACAGCACCAGGAACCCGGGTTCAATTCTGGCCTCGGGTCACTGTCTGTGTGGAGTTTGCACATTCTCCCCGTGTCTGCGTGGGTTTCCTCCGGGTGCTCCGGCTTCCTCCCACAGTCCAAAGATGTGCGGGTTAGGCAGATTGGCCATGCTAAATTGTCCCTTAGTATAGGTTAGGGGGATTAGTGGGGTAAATGTGTGGGGTTAAGGGAACCAGACAAGGGTGGGCCTGGGCAAGATGCTCTGTCAGAGAGCCGGTGCAGATCGATGGGCCGAATGGTCTCCTTCTGCACTGTAGGGATTCTATGATGTACAAGTTACCATCTGCCACTATAATGGGACCAAAAGTTCTGACATACTTATCTCTTACCTGAATAATGTAAACAAATCCCCATTTCAAATGAAACCAAATGATTTTGTTGCTAAAAGATGAATTAAATGCATCCTTACATTTTACAAACACTGAACTGTCCTGTTGGAAAGCGATGTTGCCAGCAGTTCTGGTCATCCTCGCAGCTAAAAACTTTTTCTTTGTGTTTCTCAGAGGTTATGTGCTGCTGCCACTGCTTCTCGCTGTTACAGTTCTTCCCACACAACCAACAATGATAGCCGGTCTTCAAAGGAAAGATAACAGGAATTTTCTTTAAAAGCATTCTACCAATGGAGAAAACACAAGCACGTGGATGGAGGGAATTGCTAGAGTTTACCCTAAACTAGAGAGTGCACAAAATAGAACGTATTTATCAAGGTTAATATGAATAAATATCTTAAACAAATGATTTTTAAAGTCCCATTCACGATGTCCTGGGTAGAGCTCTGACGCATGAATTGAAACCGCTAACTGTAGCAGAACAGAAACAACAGATCTCATTGTATCGATGCAAAAAAATGGCAAATGCTGGAACTATAAAAATCAGTCAGCATCTGAAAGATGAAGGGTAATATCTGGACATTCGTATTGATTATTAGAATCTTATCTGCATCAGGTTTATCTATTAAAATGCTATCTATATAGGAAAATAGTGAATGTAACTTTTTTTTGAAAAGGGGTGGCACGGTAGCACAGTGGTTAGCACTGCTGCCTCACAGCACCAGGGATATGGGTTCGATTCCCAGCTCGGGTCAGTGTGTGTGTGGAGTTTGCACATTCTCCCCGTGTCTGCGTGGGTTTCCTCCGGGTGCTCCGGCTTCCTCCCACAGTCCAAAGATGAGCGGCCCAGGTGGATTGGCCATTCTAAGTTGCCACTTAGCGTCAGCGGGAACTAGCTCGGGTAAATACATGGGGCTATGGGGATAGGGCCTGGGTGGGACTGTGACTCGATGCAGACTCGATGGGCCGTATGGCCTCCTTCTGCTCTGTAGGGATTCTATGATACAGGCCAGTGAGCTTTTTAAATAATCTATGATAAGCAGCGGGGTGAAAGGTCATCAGGGGATAGGTGGGACTATGGCGTTCGGATTACAATCAGATCAGCCATGATCTTATTGTATGGTGGAGCAGGTTCAAGGGACCGAGTGGACTACTCCTGCTTTACTTTGTATGTTTATACACAAATCAGATTGACATCCAAAGAAAGACTGCCTTGTGAAACTAGCAGCTCATACTTAATCTAGGATTATCACACCTACTACAAAATGTAAAATTATAAACGAAGCAATGAATCGTCCCTTGGACAGGAATTTCAGTGGGTGCAACCAACATCAAGTGATACCGGCAAAGCTAAATGGCTTCCTCTGGCAACACTTGCTACCTTGTCTAACATCTTGGGGCTCGGCTGTGGGTGGACTGACCTACTGTCCCACTTAAACAGGTAAGCAATGTTTCTTTATCACTACTGGTCTGTACAGACCTTTTTCTGACATGAAAGGCGGTCGCGGGCAGACTGTCAGGTGTGTGTGACTCTGCTCATTTTTCACAGCAACAAACAGGGAGATCATGTCACCAACCGTAGCCACTTTCAGAAACACTTTGAAAATAAGCCACTCCATAACAGAAAAGAGCCATGACGTTTCATTCCAGGTACGACACTATCAGCTGTATACAGGTATTGATCTCACTTTATAGGCAGGACTTTGCGGCCTCGCTCTTCCCGGAACCGTAACGTCCCGCCCGAGGTCAACGGACCTTCCCACGGTCCGCCTCTTGCCCGCTCCAATTCCCGTGGCGGGCGGGGCTGTAAAATTCCAGCCTGTATCTCAAGTGTCTATCGATGCTGTAGTTCGGGTTTTCTTTGTTAGTTGAACATAATGTAGTTTGCCTTCCTGCTAAGAATCAGCTACTGCTTTTATACTAAATATTTTCGTTAGCCTTTGATTACGAGAACAGAAAAACTAGAATAACTTGAATTAGGGCAGCACGGTGCCACAGCGGTTAGCACTGCTGCCTCACAGCGCCAGGGTCCCAGGTTCAATTCCGGACTTGGGTCACTGTCTGTGTGGAGTTTGCACATTCTCCCAGTGTCCGCATGGGTTTCCTCCGGGTGCTCAGGTTTCCTCGCACAGTCCAAAGATGTGCGGGTTAAGTTGATTAGCCATGCTAAACTGACCCGAGTGACAGGGGAATTAGCAGGGTAAATGCGTGGAGTTGCGGGAATAGGGCCTGGGTGGGACTGTGGGCAATACAGACTTGATGGGCCGAAAGGCCTCCTTCTGTACTATAGGGATTCTATTCTATTCTAATTAAATATGATCTCTGTTAATCAGAGCTTACAGAAAATTAATGCATTTCCGTTATACGTTTCTCCCACTTACAATAAGCTATTCGTTGATTCTGGGATCAGTAGCTCTGATGTGTAGGATAATGCTACCCTGAAAATTAGACTGATACATGTGGTCACGTGCAGCTCACGTACGCTGGCTGCATCGCTGCTTCACAACCCACTAACCTTATTAACAGGCCTACCATTCTTCACATCATTGAAATCATACTAAGATACCAACAGCATTCTCTCGAAAGGCAATAACCTTCAAGAGCGATTCCAGACGTAAATAAGTGACCCCCCTCATGACTTGGGACAGTTCAATAAGGAAAACGTAAGCATTTGAAGAACAATGCCAACGTACTGGAATTTGGCCCAGGAGGATCGGCCTCAGGAATTCTAGCTGGAGACACGTCATTCTCTCAGAGCTTGCGTGGTTATAGGGATTTGTGCTTCATTTACTGTATTATACCTCGCCTGTGAGCATATTGTCTTCCCATCATTGACCAATCTTGTATAACTAGGTGGACTAGTTTACAACCTGGAATAATAACAATGGCTTTATTTAAAATCTGTTGAGCAATACATTAATTAATTAACTGGCATTTGCAATTAATCACTTACCCCAAGCTCAGCATAGTCAGTTGGCATATGGATTTGTTTGCCATTTTCCTTTGGTGCATTAGCTGCTTCCTCTTTCTCTGGCTCCCGACTCTTCAACCACATCTCATACAGTTGTTCCATGTCTAGGACTGGAAATATTTAATTGAAAGCGATACAGTGAAAAAGAAACTCAAGACACGCAAAAGATAAACAAACAATGATGAGCATCAAAACTGCCAAAAATGAATGGATTTATTTCATAGTGAAAGATCACTTCTGTGACGCGGTGGTGTAATTCTTTAATAAGCCTGCCCCGCATTTTAAATCAGAACAATTTGTCTGCAGAAGAATCTCCACTGTAGAAATCTGAACATACAAGCATTACAAAGGAAGTCAGGGACAAGTCTGTCAAAGCATGCACAAGATATTCGTAGATCACCTTATTCTCTCAGCTTTCAATTTTTGTCTCCAAAGAATGTATATTAGGTTGCAATAAAGTATTATTGTTAAAAATAGTGTTTAAAGTTTCTTTATTAGTGTCACAAGTAGGCTTACATTAACACTGCATTGAAGTTACTGTGAAAATCCCCTAGTCGCCACACTCTGGCGCCTGTTCGGGTACACTGAGGGAGAATTTAGCACGGTCAATGCACCTAACCAGCACGTCTTTCGGATTGTGGGAGGAAACCGGAGCATCCGGAGAAAACCCATGCAGATACGGGGAGAACATGCAGACTCGGCACACGGTGATCCAAGCCGGGAATTGAACCGGGGTCCCTGGCGCTGAGAGGCAGCAGTGCTAACCGCTGTGCCACCGTGCGGTTCCCCTCTCACTGTCGTCCTAATGATCACCAGAATTACTGGCCTCCAGCTACACTGAGATTTCTAATTCTAAAAAGTTTAATTAATTCTTTAATTCATTCGTGGGGCATGGGCGTCGCTGGCTGGCCAGCATTTATTGCCCATCCCTAGTTGCCCAAGGGCAGTTGAGTGTCACATGTAGGCCAGACCAGGTAAAGATGGCAGATTTCCTTCCCTAAAAAGGCATTAGTGAACCAGATGGGTTTTTCCAACAATGGTTTCATGGTTATCAGTAGATTCTTAATTCCAGATTTTTTTTATTGAATGCAAATTCCACCATCTGCCTTGGCGGGATTCCCAGAACGTTAGCTAAATTTCTGGATTAATAATTCAGCGATAATACCACTAAACTATCACCTCCCATGTGAGACAAATTATGCATCATCACTGCAGAGCACCACCACCATGTGTACTTAGGAAATGTCTTTAAAGGACTTTGTGTTGCATGTTTACAGTGAAATTCAAAGGAAATAAAAGGTAATTAGATTCCTAAATTAAAATATCAGCTTTAGTTGCGCAGTTCCTGTATATTGTTTTGAGAATCGAGGAGGATCGTTCTCGAAGAACAAGCAGTTATTTCAAATTCAACTCAAAAGACTATAGGTTTCTGTTAGAGGACTTCAAAATACTCTGGGATTTAAAACACTTTTAAAGAATATTAGATCAGAATGGATTATCTTAGGATAAGAGTCACAGACTGCTTTATATATATTTTGCAGAGGTGCTGCCTGCACAGAAACACATATAACCACAGTTAAAAAATTTAAACGTATTTTTGAAAGTGCATCATTGAACAGGCATACATCTTGGCTCATGGCACAGGGTTCTAAGGCATCATGGGAAATAGCCCAGTAAAGTGAACCACATTCCTTATAACAGTACACTTAGAGGCAGAACTCTTACCAGCACGAGTACCAGACAGTTCAGTGAACGAGACATTCATTGAACAAAGACAAGCTATGATTCCAGGCAGCTAATGAATAAGCTGAGTATTCTACCAGCTAAGAGTTTAGGCCGAGTGGCCACGGGAAAGTCAGGCAGAAACCACTAGAACTTATTGCCGTCAGAGAATATCTGTAATTGGTCAAGGTATATGACATTTACTAATGATGACTGGCTCATGATAAGCCAGAGGGCGGGTAAAATGTCTTTTGGGAGTTGTATAATTGTATTGCCACTGTGATATAACTTCAGAGAAGAGTTGGACTGCCCAGCCCTTCTCTCCCTGCATGCGTTGGTCAATAAAGAAACATCTTTCACCAGGATACTGTGTCGTGAGTCTTTGTATCAGCTCAATACTTAGCCTCTGAAAAAACCCCTACAGTTTGAAATATTTTTTCAGTTTAAATCAAAACAATGAAGCTTTAATTAGCACTTACTGTTACTATCTTTCATATAGGTCCACATGTCTTTTTCCTCAAGACTGTGGGCAAAGGAGCAGTGCCCAGTGTATGTACATTTCTTGCCTTTTGCTATATGCATGCACAGCTGAAAGAGAGTCACAAAAGGAAGCTCAATTTGGAACATATTTATACAAATATATTACTTAAAATAAATTATTCAAAACACTTACATCAAACTGTTGCGGAATTGGTTTTTTTGATGGCAGAGCACGTATGGTTGTCCATTTCTTACGCTCACTGGACATCACTAATAGCACGCGGCGTTCTTTGGTCCAACTTTTAACAGTTTAAAAAAATGTCACATTTTAAGCACAGAAACATTTACAAGCGATATCAAGGTTTCCTTTCCAGTAGTGTCTGTCCATTGCGATAACAATGTTTGCACAAGGACTACATAAAACAGGTGATAAATCTGTGGCATCTTCATTGGGAAAATGTTAAAAACTTTAGTCTCTGCCAGTACTTTGCTATAATGAAATAATTTCCATACAGCAGTGAGGATGAAATGAGAATCATGGTATTGGGTTCAAAGGGACGTCTCATCTCACTGTTGTGATGTGATTAATATATTTTATGTTTAAGGTGGGGCTGCTTTAAGAGGCAGCGTTCTGTTACAAGAGTCGATTTGTCTGTGAAAACACCTCCTTCGCAGTTATTACATAGAATCATAGAAACCTTACAGTGCAGAAGGAGGCCATTCGGCCCATCGAGTCTGCACCGACCACAATCCCACCCAGGCCCTACCCCCACATATTTACCCGCTAATCCCTCTAACCTACGCATCTCAGGGGCAATTTTAACCTGGCCAATCAACCTAACCCGCACATCTTTGGACTGTGGGAGGAAACCGGAGCACCCGGAGGAAACCCACGCAAACACGAGGAGAATGTGCAAACTCCACACAGACAGTGACCCGAGCCGGGAATTGAACTCGGGACCCTGGAGCTGTGAAGCAGCAGTGCTAACCACTGTGCTACCGTGCCGCCCTACATTGGTGCTTTCAGAGTCCTTCAGTCTGAGTGGTTGAAGGGATCTCAGCTCAAACGCTGAGAATGCAGGAAAACAACTCATTTTAGCTGAGAATATGTTACTTTGCAGAGTTCATGGACCTTTTGTTTATTTAAGTTCTCCTGGAACTTTAGACTGGTACAGAGTCATGTGAGTTTCGATTAAGTTGATTGACAGGGACAGTCGTGGCTAATGGGAGAAGCTAAGCTTGCAGGAAAAAGCAGTTTAATTTTCATTTTAAAATAAAGGCCAGTTGCGTCTGGAGCTGATGGAAGAAAGGAGTGGCTCTTTGTCTCTCGCTTTCTCTCTCCAATGGCTATCTAATGCTCCAAGATTCTTAACCTAAGTCACAAGCAAGTATGCATGTGCTTTGCTAACTAATTATAAAGAGCTATATATATATCATATATATGAGAAACATTGCTTGATTGGAACTAATAGCAGTTATAGGAGGTTAGCAGTTAAGAATTGTATCTTGTCACGTTTAAGTATCATTTAATTGTTAAAAGTTAAGCTAATGCATTTGTTATAGTTAAACTGTATTGTTAAATAAAGTTTGTTTTGATAAAAGCTCCCTAATTTGTCAGTAGAATCACACCTGGAATGACCAGACAGCGATAAGTGTGTGGCGACTAGGGGATTTTCACAGTAACTTCATTGCAGTGTCAATGTAAGCCTACTTGCAACACTAATAAATAAACTTTCAACTTAACTTACAAGTCTAACTAACAGTGGGTGCCATTCATTAGCCCAAAATATATTCTGATGGGGAAACGTGCAGCTGTAACCAGCAAACAGTAGCCAAGCTATAGTGTCATGATTATGAACATGGTGAAAATGGTGTATAGTAGCTTAAAAAAACTGAATTGTAAATGCATTTAATGATAGTTAACCCGTTGTCCAACTAATCCTTACATTAACAATTCGCAGCTTCTTACAGAAAAATAGTGCGTACCACAGAATTAGAAGTGTAGGAAGCAATCAACAGCAATAAGCAGAATGCTGGAGCTATCTGTGATGCTATATTACAATTACTCAATGGTAGATCAGTGGTTGTCCAATGAATACGTATTGGTTGACTGAATTACAGTAGTGTTGATGATTTAACTACTTACGGGTGTCTTGCTTTAGCATTGCAGTATTTTCGGTTCCTGTCTGGTTCGCTGACTTGTCCATTCCTCCAACACTGTCCACACACGAACTTGAGCTTCAAGTTGAGGTCTCTAGATTTTGTCATGCCTAGAGGTATCTTGAAAGAGAAACCAGCTAAATCACTGACCATTCATCGCAACCCAAACAGTACAATCTCTTAACTGGTTTTGGCTCCAGCCCCACATTTTACTACGAAATGGAGTCACGATTATCACTAACATGCTCCCAATACCCAGTCTTCCCACCTCCCAGGTGATTTGACAACATGAATGCCACAGGTCTCCCCCATGAATATTACACTAGTATATTAGTATAGTGCACAAAAGTTAATAAGTCTGATACTGGAAGTAGCAGTTAAATGCTGCGTGCTTCCAGAACACCAGCAGGTAGCTACAATTTCAGAAGTTCAAGGTCTACAACAATGTAAACAGCACTGGGAGTTCGTATGTCAAACAGACTGCAGCAATATCACCAGTGGCAATGGAGTACTGGGGAGCAATAGTTTACAAAGCTTCTGCTTTTTAAAAAAATTAAATTCCAAAAGAACCAGATGGGGTGATTCTCCCAAAGAAATTATTAGTGTCGAATTCGTGTAAAAACTGGAGTAAATCTCACTTTTTTCCAGAGGGATTTTCAAAATGAATCTCCCACATTCTGCGCACTGCAGAGTGCACTAGTGTGGATCATGCTAAAAATCAGTGGACGGGACCTAATCCCGCTGGAGAGGCTGGCAGCACAGTGCTGAGCGGGTCACTGCACATGCCAATCTGTCAGCGCCGAGATTGGCACATCCACTGTAGCCCCGCACTGCTGACCTCGCAATCGCTGGCCAGCTCTGCAACCTCACACCGCTGGCCCCTCCGAACTCCCTATCACCTGATCGCTGGCCCCGCGAATATGACCGGCCAACCTAATGTCTCCCCTGCCCCCTCCTCGATCCCCCCCCACCACCTGATGGCCAGCCCCGATTGCTGGCCCCGTGAATATGATCGGCCAACCTAATGGCTCCCCTGCCCCCTCCTCGATCCCCCATCCCCCTCCCCCCCCACCCCCACCCGATGGCCAGCCCCGATCGCTGGCCTCCACCCCCGAGTGTCACTGCCGAGTGCACACTGGCAGCAGACGCCCCCCACCCCTACCAATCTAGCCCCCAGAGGCTCCACCCCTTTAGCCCCTCCCATCCGGGAACCGCCAAATGCCCACTGGGCATACACTCCCGGGCATTGGCACTTTGCCCCTTGGAGTCTAGCAAGCCTGGAGATACCAGTCCCAGGCCGGCTAGTTACACTTAAAATATATGCTGATGATTATTTACATAATTTATACAGCCTCTCCAGAAATCAGCGTGGAGCTGCTGGCACCAGAAAACTGGCTGCTGGAGACTCGCAGAGGCCACAGCGCCCAGCAGGAAACCCGCGAGACAGTCTCCGCTTGAGTCTCCCGACCCGCTGCACTACAAAAGCAACGCATCGGGCTGGGAGAATCATCCCCCAGGTGTTGAAGGCTTAGGACAATGATTGTTCCAATGAGTAATTGGTACAACGTGTCACTGTAGGGTTGTAAGATAAAATTGAATTTATAGACAAGAGTGTCTCTTCACTTCGGAACTATGCGGTTTACTTAGCAACTGCCCAGCTCAATTTGCAACTTGTTTTGCATCATCTTTGTACAGGGCAGATCTTGGATCAAAAGCAGAGGCAAAAATAGATGGAAAAACGGGTTACTGGATGGAAAGGATCACTTTCGTATGCGAGATGGAGTTGAAGGTTTAGGTAGTTTACAAAGATTGCTTGTGTTTATGAATATGGTCACAAGAATTTACAAATGGAAATGGATTATAAGTAAAGTCAGAATATATCGAATACGTTGGGTAGAATTCTGTTTAGGTGCCTGGGGACGCAATTATCTTTTGCCTTCTATTCATAAAGTTTACTTTGTTTTGATACCCTCATGTGGAACACCGCGGAAATCAAACACACATGACACGGAGTTATCACAATAATAAGTTAGACAAGTAATTCAATCTGGGAGTCCCTATCAAATTCTGGCACACCTGACGTCACACAGCTTCATCCTGCACGAGTTTTTATTGCTGCATTCCATTCAATCAACGGAGAATGATGCAAATATTTTACAAACTATTTTTAAACACTGAACAATGTCGAAGTCAGTTTCACTTTCAGAAAATTAACGTCGAGTACTTAATTAATTTCAGCACCATACAATTCTTCCAACAAAGGCTCCGTCACCCAATTATCCTCCGGACACAGTGAAGCTGTAATAAGATATCCCCTGTGCTGCTAAACCCCCAATCAAAAACAGAGAACGTATCAGCCAAACAACTTCCTCTGGTAGCAATTAGGTGTTGTCAATGTATGGGTATCAGCATAGCCTCCGGAACATTAACAAATACATTCCCGGAATTCAACAACATGGTTTGTTAAGCCCTTTCACGAATCAGTGTTTGTGAGGAATGGAATACATTAATTTAAAAATACACAACTGACATGTTTGCAACCAGAGACAATAGCTCACCTGAACCACGTGCAAAACAGAGCTAGAGAAGATATTTACCTGGCCTGCCTGGGCACTAGCTTCCAAGTTCTGCCAATACTTTTTCGATTCCTGAGTAATTGCTTCATGAGAGATATCTGGCGATTTAAAAACAAATAGTTTCAACATTTAGAGACACAAATACATACAGTTCATAAATAATTCTCATCTTAAACAGGTTTACTTGACATCTGATTTTTGCATCTGCTTTCAGCACAATTCTCAAGCCTGCCCGCTACACTATGTCAGCTGTGACTGTCACTGGGCTTCAGTTTCAAGTCGCACTCCAGGGCTGGAGCACAAAAATGTATGCTCACACTCCAGTGGCAGTACTGAGGGAGCGCTGCACTGTCGGAGGTGCCACCTGTCAGATGAGGCGGTAAATCGAGGTTCCATCTGCCTGCTGGGGTGAATGCAAGAGATCCCATGGCTCTAGCAAATGCTTATCCTCCAATCAGTATCAGAAAACAGGTTATTTGGCCATCGAGAGAGTTTGGTGTGTACGAATTGGCTGCCGTGTTTGCGTTTGGTGTATTTCCTATATTACAACAATGACTACACTTCAAAAGTACTTCATTAACCGTAAAGCATTTTGGAGATATCCCGGGGTCATGAGAAGCATTATATACTTGATAAAAATCATGTTTGTAATAGCCACAGAGTCTTGGATCTTTTAATAGGATATCTGTATGCCTTATTTAAACAATTGTGGATGCACGTAAATCCCTTTATCAAACATAAGCAGTTACAGTAAGCTTTACTTTGGCAAGATATTACTGAATCATACTTGGAACAAAGTTCAGGTTAATCTGGAGTGATAATGAACACCATTCAAATACAGTGTTCATTGCTCCAAACCTTATATTCTTTTCTCACATTAAATTCATGTTCACCAACCTTTCATTCTGCTGTATTTTCCATTCCTAAAATTCACCCTTTAATGGAGTTATGATGATTGTTGAGCTTTGTTGCATCGTGTGATTGTGGTGGAGATAGCAGTTTAAATTACACCAAGGTTGGACCAGTGGAACGGCACAGGAATAATCATACATTGAAAGTTGCTGCATAAATTCAGGTAAAGGAGTGCACTTTTATTCCTACACGGGTTACATCGACATAATAAACCCAGAGTTCATCAGGTTGATTTATACCTTAATGAAACAATGATTTGGAGATGTCGGCGTTGGATTAGGGTGGGCACAGTAAGAAGTCTCACAACACCAGGTTAAAGCACAACAGGTTTATTTAGCATCATGAGCTTCATCAGGTGAGTGGAGAGGTAGGTTCACAAACATGGCATATATAGGCAAAGACACAATTGCAAGATAATTACAGATTCTGGAATTATGAAGGATAAGGCATTCCAATCTGTAATTATCTTGCAGTTGTGCCTTTGCCTCGTGATTCCAAATAAACCTGTTGGACTTTAACCTGGTGTTGTGAGACTTCATATTAATGAAACAAGTATTTCTCAAGGATAGTGTTGTATTCATAGAATCCCTACAATGTAGGAGGAGGCCATTCAGCCCATCAAGCCTGCACCATCAACAATCCCACCCAGGCCCTATCCTCGTAATCCCATGTATTTATCCTGCTAGCCTTCCTGATACTAAGGGGCAATCGAGCATGGCCAATCAACCTAACCCGCACATCTCTGGAGTATGGGAGGAAAAAGGAGCAGCCGGAGGAAACCCACGCAGACATGGGGAGAACATTCAAATTCCACAGAGACAGTCACCCGAGGCCCAGGTCCCTAGCGCTGTGAGGCAGCAGTGCTAACCACTGTGCCGCCCATAGAATATTTCTTCAGCTTGCAAACCAAGTGAAAATAAGGCAACACTGCATATTTGGCGGGATGGATTTGAAATGTTGTGAACAATCCTTAATCCACAGCCACCCAAACTGAATGCAGCCAGCTCCCTTACAACCCCAAAATAATCCCAAGTGTCATTCCCAAACAGCATGGTGGCACAGTGGTTAGCACTGCTGCCTCACGGCACCAGGGACCAGTGTTCAATTCCAGGCTTTGGTGACTGTCCGTGTGGTGTCTGCACATTCTCCCCGTCTCTGCATGGGTTTCCTCCGGGTGCTCCGATTTCCTCCCACGGTCCAAAGATGTGCAGGTTAGGTGCTAAATTAGGCCATGCTAAATTGTCCCTTAGTGTCCCAAGGTGTGTAGGTTCGAGGGGGATCAGCGGGATAAATTAGTAAGGCTACGGGGGATGGGACGTGCAAAAGACGCACTGTCAGAGAGTCGGTGCAGACTCAATGGGCTGAATGGCCCCCTTCTGCACTCTAGGGATTTAGCCATCTGACTGAGCCTAGGTTTGCCAGACAAGTGCCTGCATTTCAACTATGCAGTGAGAAGTTGCTGACAAGAATGCACAGAAAGAGGAAATATAATTTTCTTCACCAGTGAAACACTTGGCCTATACAGCGTCGAGAGCAATCACATCACAAAAAGGCAGTCAAATGGACCGACTGACACCCAGCATAAGTGACAATGGACTTGGATGAGAAAAGAAACTCGACAAACTCCATATTCAGACAGTAGAGGTTCAGAGGTAAAAGGAAAATAACATTAGTCAGAATGAGTGCTGAATCTTTGGCAGGCTGAGTTATACATGGTGAATGGAATGGCCTATTCCGATTCCAAGCTTTCTGTAACCTGATATGCATAAAAAGCAGACTCCCAACAGAAAAAAAAACCCCTGTATTATGGGACCTACGTGTGTCAAGTTGCATCATCCAGACTTTCAGTTCTATCAGACTGTGTGCATAGAAACACTCATCTTCTCTAATACAACCAAAGCGAACTTCATGGCGGCAGAGATCAAGTAATCTGGTATTGTCAAAAGGTCGGATTTTAGAGTAT
This sequence comes from Mustelus asterias, assembly GCF_964213995.1. Taxonomy (NCBI): domain Eukaryota; kingdom Metazoa; phylum Chordata; class Chondrichthyes; order Carcharhiniformes; family Triakidae; genus Mustelus; species Mustelus asterias. Next base: position 60,868,189 of record NC_135823.1, on the reverse strand, counting down.
TTCACTGTTGTCTCTCGAAGGATGTGGACGAGGCACCTATTTAAATAAAAGAGCAGGTAATCGGAATCTGTACAGAAGTCTTCAGGAATGTTACTGATCAAGTAGAGAAAACCCAAGATAAAAGTAAATCCACTCAGTCTACAAGATTCGACATTGAGAGTTGCAAGCATTCAAATTGTGATGCATCACAGTTCAAACATAGTGGATGTCCTGTCATCTTTTACATTTTTCTGTTTTTACTGGAAAAATATAATACTTTTTTTGTATTCAGTCGTGGGACATGGGGGTCACTGACTGGCCAGCATTTATTGCCCATCCCTAGTTGCCCTTGAGGAGGTGGTGGTGAGCTGCCATCTTGAATCGCTGCAGTCCATGTGCTGTGGGTTGACCCACAATGCCGTTAGGGAGGGAATTCAAGGTTTTTGACCCAGCGACTGCGAAGGAACTGTGATGTATTTCCAAGTGAGTGGCTTGGAGGGGATCTTGCAGGTGGTAGTATTCCCATGCATTTGTTGCCTTTGACCTTCTAGATGGAAGTGGTCGTGGGTTTGGAAGGTGCTGTCTAAGGATCTTTGGTGAATTCCTGCAAGGCATCTTGTAGATAGTACACACTGCTGCTACTGAGCGTCGGTAGTGGATGTGGTGCCAATCAAGCGGGCTGTTTTGTCCTGGATGGTGTCAAGCTTCTTGAACGTTGTTGGAGCTGCACCATCCAGGCAAGTGGAAAATATTCCATCACACTCCTGACTTGTGCCTGTAGATGGTGGATAGGTTTTGGGGAGTCAGAAGATGAGTTACTCAAACACTCACCAATAAAACCAGACAGCGATAAGTGCGAGGTGATTCATTTTGGTAGGACAAATTTGAATGCGGATTATAGGGTCAAAGGTAGGGTTCTGAGGAATGTGGAGGAACAGAGAGATCTTGGGGTTCATATCCACAGATCTCTGAAGGTTGCCACTCAAGTGGATAGAGCTGTGAAGAAGGCCTATAGTGTGTTAACGTTTATTAACAGGGGGTTCGAGTTTAAGAGCCGTGGGGTAATGATGCAACTGTACAGGACCTTGGTGAGACCACATTTGGAATATTGTGTGCAGTTCTGGTCACCTCACTCTAAGAAGGATGTGGAAGCACTGGAAAGAGTGCAAAGGAGATTTACCAGGATGCTGCCTGGTTTGGAGGGTAGGTCTTATGAGGAAAGGTTGAGGGAGCTAGGGCTTTTCTCTTTAGAGTGGAGGAGGTTGAGAGGCGACTTAATAGAGGTTTATAAGATGATGAGGGGGATAGATAGAGTGGATGTTCAGAGACTATTTCCTCGGGTGGATGTAGCTGTTACTAGGGGGCATAACTATAAGGTTCGTGGTGGGAGATATAGGAGGGATGTACAAGGTAGGTTCTTTACTCAGAGTGGTTGGGGTGTGGAATGGACTGCCTGCTGTGATAGTGGAGTCGGACACTTTAGGAACTTTCAAGTGGTTATTAGATAGGCACATGGAGCACACTAGAATGATATGGAGTGGGATAGCTTGATCTTGGTTTCGGAAAAGGTTCGGCACAACATCGTGGGCCGAAGGGCCTGTACTGTGCTGTACTGTTCCATGTTCTAGCAAATTGATTTCTGGGTCATCTTAAAGCAGTGTTCTAAGACAGGTGAACTCATAGTCAGGCAATATACCCAACAGTCAGACTGTCCACCAAGTCATTGTAAGTCAAGTCACTATAGGAAATATCATTAAGGAAAATAACTTAAAATTCTATTAAATCAGATTCCCATTTTAGTGAGCTGAGAAAGCAAGTTCACATAACTCAGATATACCCCCATATGGTTCAGACGCTGGACAAGCAGCAACTAATTACCCGGAAGTTCATAAAACTATAGCCAAGCATCCAAAATATTGAACAAAATAACTGGCAAAAAAGAGACGTTTATAGAAGTTTACCTTAAAAGATGATTGAAAGGAGAAGGCCGCTGGACCAGGAGGAGTATCAGTGTAAACTAGTGGTGGGGGTAAAGCACTAGAAGGAACTGGAGGGGGAGGAAGTTGCAGCATTTACTAGAAAGATGGAGGAGGAAGATGGTGAAGAGAGTCACCATAAACTGGAGTGAGAGGCAAGGGAAGAAAAGCAATAGTGCGAATTTGGAAGGCTGACTGGCTGGTAAGCGAGCATTAACTGGGAAAGTATGACAGGAGAGTTCACGCTTGAATTTGAAAGAAAATATCTTAGTATAATACTAAGTGAAGATGCCGATACTGGGTGGGATTTTACGGCCGCGATCGCCCCAAGGCTGGAAATTCCCGCACGAGGTCAACCGACCTTTCTGTGGTCCACCCCTACCCGCTACAATTCCTGCGGCGAGTGGGACAGGAAAATTCCTATTCCACTATCTCCGTGTCACCACAAAATTGTACAAACTATTTCAGAACAACCAATCGAAGATAACAAGAGTCCCATAAACATCCACGGTACAAAGCCTTGCAATTTTTGTCAAAATTGCTAGACAATGGAGGAATGTCAGGGTATATCAGCAGCTGAAGTTACGTAAAATTCATGCCCCACTGCAAATACTTTGAATTATTTTCACTTACAAGATATTTTTTTTTGTCAACCTTTTCCTAGTTTGGCATTTAAGATTTTATAGACGGAGTGGATTCAATGTTGATGGGACTTTTTTCTGTTTCCTCAACAGAAATGCAGTGACGATTTGAAAGCTGGTTCTCATCCGTAAGGCAAATAGTTGCCTACAAATCCCACTGTTCAATTATTAAAATTAGTTACGCAGGCATTGTTATTCACTTTCCACCACTTATCCCAGAACAGCAATGTATTTAATGCGTTACCAATTAACTCCAAATAAAAAGTGAAGAGATCTTTGGCAAGATACAGAGTTGCTAGTCATGGGAACAATTATAATGAAATATTCCATGGATGAAAAACACATCAGTCCGCAACAACAAACACAGGCTACATCCAAAATCTCGGAAGTCCAAAAATATAGGTTTGTTCCAGCTCTATCAATGATGTTCCACAGTTTTAGTACCGAATGTACTTACTTGTTCTGTTCAAATAAATGCTTGGCATCTGGATTGGAACAGTAGACTTGGTTATCCTTATTGTTCTTGTGTATCATTCTGGGCTTGTTATCAAAACATATCTGAAATTAATTAACACATGATGGTTCCATAATTAATACTGATCTTGGAACTTATCTTGTAGCATATCTTTACAAATTAAAACCTGCCAATACTTAACTAAACAATAACATTTTAACGAGTCCTTTTATGGTTTTGACTTTAAAAAAATGGTATGCTGATTGCGACTGAGTTTAACCTTGCTTCAAAACATATGAATTCAACAGCAGCTCTTCAGAACTTGTGTTAATTCTCCAACTTGCAATACTCAGCAAATCAAGTCCCAAAAATTACCTTAATTAAGATCAACTGTATTTGGAATTTGCCAGCCTGTATAGGTCAGCGTCACACAATAGAAATTCAATTGAGACGGAGGCTACTCCTGTGCTACCCAAGTCCTGGAGGTGGACTTGAACCGGGGCCTGACCGTAAGATAGTGTGCTGTCAAGTGAGCCACTCAGACCCTTGCGTGGATCTCCACCATGACCTGGTGGAGAGGCTTGGGCGCTCCAATGAGTAATGCCATCAGAAGCTCCTGATAGCACCAAGCTTAGCAGTAAGGTCAGGGTGGAGGTGCCAGAAAAGGTGAGGTTCAAGAAGTCCTTAACAATAGAACAGCTGAAGAATGATTGCGTATCTCACTGGTTGTGAAGGCAGAAGAAGCTATAGAAGCAAGGTGATACCGATCATCACAGTTCTACACCTTACCGAAACCTGACCACCAACCCATCAAGATGGTGTGGACAATGACATGGGGAGGTGATGGCCCAGTGGTATTATCGCTAGACTATTAATCCAGAAACTCAGTTAATGTTCTGGGGGCCCGGATTCGAAACCCGCCACAGCTAGTAGAAGAATTTGAATTCAGTAAAAAAAAAAATCTGGAATTAAGAATCTACTGATGACCATGAAATCATTGTCGATTGTCGGGAAAATCCATCTGGTTCACTAATGTCCTATAGGGAAGGAAATCTGCCGTCTTTACCTGGTCTGGCCTACATGTGACTCCAGAGCCACAGCAATGTGGTTGACTCTCACTGCCCTCGGGCAACAAGGAATGGGCAAAAATGCTGACCAACCAGCGACGCGATGTCCCACAAATGAGTAAAAAAAAAACACAAGAACCTCATGTTAAACAAAGTCAGGTGCAACCAGGGTCCATTTGTCAAATACTGCGGCGATGGAGAATTAGCGATAGGTACAGGACTGTGAACCTGGGAGTTCTTAGTCAAGATTCTGTACACAGGCAACAGAGGCATGAAAGTCTTTGGACACCTGTGTTGGCAGTCACATGAAGACCCACGGCAGAAACTCAAGACCCTGAGCCGTTGATATCCTCGAACAGAGGGGCAGCAGACCAATGACAACATCATAGATTACCTCGATTAGCTTATTTACCCCTTCCCCAAGAAAAAGAGAAATCCGATAGATATTCGAGGCGAGTCCATTACATACCTTCAGCTATAGTAATCTCACTAATCCTAGTTACTGATCATGTGTTGGCTATCAAACCCCATGGAAACTTAGGAGTGCAGAGATTGCAGGAAGAGACGAGTTATTTGCCGATTATATACACTGCTCAGTTGCTCGGCTGTTTCAAAGCTTATTTCACAAAAACACTGCTGGAAGAGTCCAACAATAAGTACCAGGGGAAGCACGCTGCAATACTTTTATCTCCACAATGGAAAACTAAAGCAATACAACTAGGTAATGAAAGAAACACCAACTGTTTCCACAATCATCAAAGATTCACAAAATGCCTCATCATTTTCCTACTTCACCCAAGTCAGAAAATCTGAAGTCTTCTCACTTTTTGGTGAAACAGTATTTACAATCACAGAATTCCTGCAGTGCAGAAGGAGGCCATTCGGCCCATCATGCCTGCACTGATCACAATCCCACCCAGGCCCTATTCCCATGACCCCACATATTTATCCTACTAATCCCCTGACACGAGGGTCAATTTATTATGGCCAATCCATCTAACCCGCACATCTTTGGACTGTGGGAGGAAACCCACACAGACAGGTGGAGAATGTGCTAACTCCACACAGACAGTGACCTGAGGCCAGAATTGAACCCGGGTCCCTGACATTGTCAGGCAGCGGTGCTAACCACTGTGCCACCCCAATTATTACTTTGCATCCATAGAATAGAATCCCTACAGTGCAAAAGGCGGCCATTCGGCCCATCAAATCTGCACCGACTCTCTGACCGCATCCCTCACACGCCCTCCCCCCCCAACCCCATACTGAATTCCATTTCTCGTTCTGTGTCTGGCGGAATATGCCAGGTTAAGTAAAATGGAACAATGGTGCGATTAATTTAAAACAAATCTAACTTACCTCACAGAGAAACATAAATATGCCATGATGTTCTTGTAGAATTTTGCCTACAGTTAAATTAACTTTCCTGACACTTCCGAAAGGATCAAACAACAGCTCACGATTAAATGCTCCTTTGCGTTCTAGGGTCCATACATCTATCTCTTCTTGGCAATATGCAAATGTGCAGTGACCAGGGTATGTACATTCTTCTCCAGCAGCAACATCTAAAAACAAAACCAAGTATTATAATCTTCCATACTTTTGATCCAAACATAGGCTTTTTATTTTGCAGCCCAATTAACTTAAACGCCAATATCAACACTGAGCAACATTATGTATCACTTGCCTTTTAATGAGATACAAGAAAGGGAATATGTCTTAGTCAACTTTAACTCAGTTCACAACAGAATGTGTTTCCCATGGCCCCAAATACTGGCTAAAATATCTACATTTCATCTGGGCTCAAAGCAACAATGTTGCTGAGGATTGGTTCACTGCTTTGTTTAATAAAATATATCACACTGGCTAAAAGCATGCTTACACTGGCTAAAAGTACAATGAAAGATTACGATTCTTCAGGGCAGTGAGCAAGAGAAAACTATTTCACACTATTTGGGTGAAAAGAGCATGCATGTTACTTGTCCTCATACAAAGATCAAAGTCAAACAACTGCACAATTTATTGTTGATTTACTCAATAAACAGAATCTAGTATCAATTAACCAATGTGAACTGGTCCACTGTGATTTCTGGCATGCTTCACTGGATAGCAAAGTCACCGACATGAATTTTAGACAAGAAACAGGACAAGCATTTATTTACAGTGTCTTGGGGGCAACACAGTGGTTAGCACTGCTGCCTCACAGCACCAGGGACCCTGGTTCGATTCCCAGCTCGGGTCACTGTCTGTGGGAGTCTGCACATTCTCCCCGTGTCTGCGTGCGTTTCCTCCGGGTGCTCCGGTTTCCTCCCACAGTCCAAAGGACGTGCTGGTTAGGTGCATTGGCCATGCTAAATTCTCCCTCAGTGTACCTGAACAGGCGCCAGAGTGTGGCGACTAGGGAATTTTCACAGTAACTTCATTGCAGTATTAATGTAAGCCTACTTGTGACACTAATAAATTTACTTAACTTCAATACAGATAAAAATGTCGAGATGAATCTCTTGGGAGAGAAAAGAGCACGAGGGCAAACAAAATGGAAAGATGACAAAATGTGAGAAAACCTTTGTCACACCCATTACTCACTACAAATAACACCTGATGAAGGGGCAGCGCTCCGAAAGCTCGCGATACCAAACAAACCTGTTGAACTTTAACCCAGTGTTGCGAGACCTCTTACTGTGCCCACCCCAGTCCAACGCCAGCATCTCCACATCATTACAAATAATATATGACCAGAGTATAATAGTTTTGCCTTGATTGGGAAGGTGGGATGATGCAGAGAATGGCCTTTACTTCCACGAACTTATAAAATCATTACGATCACTCGAATGCTTATGGTTGGCCAAGCCAAATCAATGCCATCAAATCTATCCTTATTGACTCTCCTTATGATGAAATTACATCACAAAAATAGCTGGTATTCATTACAGAGCTCAGCACTGTATTAGCTGCTGCAATTGCCATTTAAAACCCTGTAAGAGCCAAATTAATCAGTAAAGGACACTAGCAACCCAGCTTCACATATTACTTATGCTGCCAGCAATACTTAATTTGTGTCTCTCCCCTCTGGCAATTCTGGCCTCCCAGACTGCCTGGACTCACTACAGTTCGCCTACCGCTGCAACAGTCCACAGCAGACGCCATCTCCCTGGCCCTGCACTCAACCCTGAAGAACCGAGATAACAAAGACACCCATGTCAGACTCCGATTTATCGACTATAGTTCTGCCTTCAACACCATTATTCCCACGAAACCCAAACTCCGTGGCCTGGGGCTCGGCTCCTCCCTCTGCAACTGGATCCTGAACTTCTGAACCCACAGGCCACAATCAGTAAGGATAGGCAACAACAACTCCTCCACGATCATCCTCAACACCGATGCCCCACAAGGCTGTGTCCTCAGCCCGCTACTATACTCCTTATACACCTATGGATTGTGCGGCCAAATCCCCCCCCTACTCGATTTTCAAGTTTGCTGGCGACACCACCGTAGTGGGTCAGATCTCAAACAATGATGAGACAAAGTACAGGAAAGAGATAGGAAATCTGATGAACTGGTGCCACGACAATAATCTCTCCCTTAATGTCAACAAAACGAAGGGAACAGTCATCGACTTCAGGAAGCATAGCGGAGGACATGCCTCTGTCTACATCAATGGGGACGAAATAGAAATGGTTGAGCACTTCAGGTTTTTAGGTGTCCAGATCACCAACAACCTGTCCAGGTCTCCCCATCCTGACACTGTAGTTAAGAAAGCCCACCAACGCCTCTACTTTCTCAGAAGACTAAGGAAATTTGGCATGTCAGCTATGACTCTCACCAACTTTTACAGATGCACCATAGTAAGTAGTCTCACAATACCAGGTTAAAGTCCAACAGGTTTATTTGGTAGGACGAGCTTTCGGAGCGTCGCTCCTTCATCAGGTGAGTGCCTAATGAAGGAGTGGCACTCCAAAAACTCGTGCTACCAAATAAACCTGTTGGACTTTAACCTGGTGTTGTGAGACTACTTACTGTGCCTGCCCCAGTCCAACCCCAGCAACTTCGGATGCACCATAGAAAGCATTCTTTCTGGTTGTATCACAGCTTGGTATGGCACCTGCTCTGCCCAAGACCACAAGAAATTACAAAGGGTCGTGAGTGAAGCCCAGTCCATCATTCAAACCAGCCTCCCACCCATTGACAGTCTACTCTTCCCGCTGCCTCGGCAAAGCAGCCAGCATAATGAAAGACCCCCACGCACCCCGGACATTCTCTCTTCCACCTTCTTCATCGGGAAAAAGATATAAAAGTCTGAGGTCATGTACCAACCGACTCAAGAACAGCTTCTTCCCTGCTGCTGTCAGACTTTTGAATGGACCTATCTTGCATTAAGTTGATCTTTCTCTATACCCTAGCTATGACTGTAACACTACATTCTGCACTCTCTCCTTTCCTTCTCTATGAACGGTATGCTTTGTCTGTATAGCACAAGAAACAATTCTTTTCACTGTATACATGTGACAATAATAAATCAAATCCTGTGTCTGGAATCTTTATCCTTTATATTCAGACACCATTATCTGCTGGATCAGCTGCTACAACACAAATCAGGCACAGGAAAACATGTACCCCACTACAAACTCTCCACGCATGTCATGCTCATCAACCACCATGCTCAATATCATCAGCATCCTCTTTGTTACAGTACACTAACAAGACTATGATCATTAGTAGGTCCCACATGAATTATAATGTATTCAGGCAATGTGCTAATTATAACTAATTATTGCATTTGGTACATAAACTGTTTAACAGCTGCAGAGTGAAAAGTCTTGAGAGGTTGGTATTAAATCTAAGAAGAATAAAACAGACAAACTCTTGCAATTGATGGGCAGCGAAATACATCTGTGTTCCTAATGATTTTTTTCGTACTTCTGCAGTTTCTTGATTTTGATGTTGTTTGGCTGGGAAAGTTTGATCAGCTGCAAAGCATTGCACACAATATGGAATGGCAATCAAACTGGTGGAGCTCAACCCATCCCATCACAACGGCACTGTGTGTGCATGGTCACACTGCACTGAAGGTAGCCAGTGATGCAAAGTCGAGGCACGCTAATATCAATAGCTGAAGAGAGTCAGGCAGTCACAGTGGAGAGAAGAAAATACACAAGTCTACTGTTGGCATCGCGCAAGTGCAATGCCCAGCTCCAACAAGAGACAGCATGGCCTGCTTCTCCATGACATTTAATGGTATCATTACCGGGTTAATAGACCATAAACATCCTGAGAATCCCAATTAGTTAGCAGCTCAACTGGACTGACCATGTAAATGATGTGGTTATTAAAGTTTAAGTTTATTTATTTCGTCACAAGTAAGGCTTACATTAACACTGCAATGAAGTTACTGTGAAATTCCCCTAATCGCCACAATCTGGTGCCTGTTCGGGTCAATGCACCTAACCAGCATGTCTTTCAGAATGTGGGAGGAAACCAGAGCACCCGGAGGAAACCCACGCAGACATGGGGAGAACGTGCAAACTCCACACAGACAGTGACCCAAGCCGGGAATCAAACCCAGGTCCCTGGCGCTGTGAAGCAGCAGTGCTAACCACTGTGCTACGGTGCCTATTAGAACCAGAGGTTGAATATTTAATACCTCCCGTCGCTTTAAAGTCTCTTCACCACCTACAAGGCACAAGTCAGGAGCGTGACAGAATATTTTACACTTGCCTGGAAGGGTGCAACAAGAAGTTCACCATCCATTAGCCTGAACTCCACCAACACCAGCATACCTGGGCTGCAAGGTGTATTATCTATCTGCAGGAAACACTGCAGCAACTCACCAACAATTTTTCAGTTCATGACATTGAGCATGGTGGCGGTTGATGAGTGCAACAGATCTGGAGAATTTGTCGTGAGGTACATAAATCTTTCCTCTTTTCCTAATTTGTGCGATAGCAAATGGTTCAGCAGATGATGCTGACTGAATACAAAGGATAAAAATTCAAGGAAAAGGCAAATACTGCAGGCAGGAGAAGCAATACCATCCAAATCTAAAATGCTAAGAGCAGCAGACACCATTTACGGGCATGAATAGTTGTCCCTACATTGTTGCTGGGAATGCGAGAAACCCTCTGCCTAAAGCTACTGTGGGAGAACCTTCACCACACAAACTGCAATGATGCAATCAGAAGGCCCAATTCCATCTTCCCAAGAGCAACTAGAGATAGGAAAAAAACAAAAATCAATGCTAATCTCACCAGTGATGCCTCTATCCCTAAAATTAATTTTTAAAAGTCTTATCAGATAATTGTTATATTTCCTGTATACTTATAGGGAGTTAACAACTTGCTTGAAAAACAGCATAGAGTAACTAACACTAATATAGCTATTTAGTTTTAACAACAAATGTAGGAGGCAGTCAGTAGACAATTAATATCTGATTCAACCCACAATGCACCAAATCCCCTATCCGAGAAAATATTAACCATCCTTTTATCGCCTACAGTAACTGAACTTTCTCACTAAAATGAAGATTGACTGTATCCACAAGTGGGAGACTCACTCACCCCCGTTTAAATCTTACCTTTACATATGAAATATGGCCCCACATATTGATTCTTTGTTGGTCTAGGTCGGATCTTCTTCCAGGGCCTACCATCTGGGTTCTTCAATCGACCAATTAAAATATCCTTCTTACACTTATGTTCCACATCTTTGTTGTAGGTACATGTCAATCCTTTGGGGTCTAAAAACAGTAGAAACCAGTGGAATTATGAACAAATTCCTGAAAACATTACCTCTCAAAGCCTTGCAAATTAGTAAACTCTATTTCTTATTCTGGGTTTGTGGAAACACTGTCGATATTCCAGGGCAGCTCCAAGGCAAATACTCCCACTCTAAAACTTCACATTTAAAATTAACACTGGCACACTTATTTCAAAATGCCGATAGTGAGTGATAATAAAAATTATTGCAAGACGCATTTAATGACGAAAGGATAAAATCAAAGTAAAATTACCTGTTATTGCCTGAGCCTTTTAACAGCAACACAAGCTCTGTACTACCAAGCGGCTACTGATGTAGGATAATTTATTAAGAAATGTACTCGGATGACTTTTTAGCCCATGCATTACCACTCTGATTTGGGGAGGGGATGTCTGTGCAGTATTTACAATACTATAGCACCAGCTCATAAATAGAAAACTACAGCACAGACAGGCTTGTGCAAGGTAGCCCATATTTGTAAATACCTAAGAGCATCAGTGGCTAAAGACAGAACCTTACTCCAGCAGCAAGCATGCATCGTATACAAAGGTGCTGTATGTTGATCAATGGCCAGAAACACGAGGCAAAGCCATATCTCGATTATTTACTTAATCTTCAATGGCAACACTGCTGTTATTTGCACTGCTGTTTAACTACTGCAGTGGAGCTCCTGTTACATGGCAAACGATATTTAGAGATCAGCCATGATTTGATTGCGGACAGCACAGTGGTCAGCACTGCCGCCTCAGCCCGGTGACCAGAGTTCGATTCCTGGCTTGGGTCACTGTCTGTGTGGAGTCTGCATGTTCCCCCAGTATCTGCATGGGTTTCTTCCAGGTGCTCCAGTTCCCTCCCACAGTCCAAAAGTGTGCGGGTTAGGTGGATTGGCTATGCTAAATTGCCTCTTGGTGTCAGGGGGGCTAGCTAGGATAAAATGCATGGAGTTATGGGGATAGGGCCTGGGTGGGATTATGGTCGGTGCACACTCAATGGATTGAATGGCCTCTCTCCTGCATTGTAGATTGAATAGCGTTGCAGGCTCGAAGGGTTGAATAGCCTATTTGATTACTATAATTAACATCAGTCCCTTAGCACATAGGAGTCTCATGACACCAGGTTAAAGTCCAACAGGTTTATTTGGTAGCACGAACTTTTGGAGCACTGCCCCTTCACCAGGTGAGTCACTGATGAAGGGGCAGCACTCCGAGAGCTCATGCTACCAAATAAACTTGTCGGACTTTAACCTGGTGTTGTGAGACTTCTTACTGTGCCTCCCCCAGTCCAACGCCGGCATCTCCACACATAGAAGGAGAAAGTCAACTGAATGCGAGATTAATATTTTGATTACAGTAGCTATTCGGAAGGATATAGGATACATCTCCATGGCAACAGCTGACCAGAGTCCACATGCCAACCAATCAGCATCCTTTTCTCACGCAGTATAAATTGTTGTTCCTTTGAAATCTGGTATTCTTGCAATTCTGCCCTGATGAGTGCAAGGTGAAAACCTTCTACAGGATGTCCCTTTTTACAACAACACTCAAGTTCCGTATGACCAAGCAGCTATTGATATAGGATAATTTATTAAGAAAGGTTCTTTGGATCTTTCTTGATTAGCAGGCAATAGTTTTATTTTGATTTTATTTTTTCGTCATTTTAAAAGCACCTTGCAATAATTTTTAGTATCTCTCAATATTGGCATTTTTACACTAAGACTGCCAGTGACTGTATTTCAAAAGGAAAGTAAGATTTCTACTGCTCCTGTGTTTCTATACATCTATTATACTATTACATCAGCTATTGGGGAGGTAGGGATGGCTAGGATGCGATTCCTAGAAAGACTGAACATGCTGGAATTTAGTGAGCCTCAACTCTCCGATGCTGGTTAGGCATCCCTGAAACTTCATCACACACTGTTGTGATTTGAAATTAACAGGATCATCATACAATGCTATCCAAAGTGCAAATGTTAATACATTAAATGCCTTTTGATTTAACTACAATAATTATAGATCAAAATGGCAGGTTAAAATAGATTTCTTAAAAGCTGTGGAACAAATGGTTTTGAGCAGTTCTGAGCACTTCCTGAAAAATTACTCAACATTAGCAAAAAACAAATAAGCAACTTTCTAATGATCAACTAATCTGAATGGGAAAGCAGAAAATAAATCTTGTTGCCATAGGACACAGGGTTGTGAATAACAAATTTGATTCTGAAGAGCGATTGTTATTAATTTTACTGGTTAAAAAACTGGTCTGAAAGCTTGACATCAGATGAGGGAAGTTGCTAGGATGTAAATCCCAAGAAACAGTGGTGATAAACTATATAATTCACTTAATTATCATGTATAGCCAAAGCTATCCACCATTTAGTTTTTAAAAAGAGGATGATATAACATATGCTTGATGCCACGCTAATGTGGCATCCTTGTCCAATGATTTGGCCATCGAAAAAAAGGCACAAATACAAAGGCCTTGGAGCAACTTGCCTGTTCAACTGCATTCGGAGCAGGGCCAACAGACAAAACACATCAAAATCCGTGTGTGTGGGGTGGGGGGGGGATGATTTTAGGGGGCGGGCGGGCGGCGGGATGATTTTAGGGTAAATTTTCCGGTCCCGCCCACCACTGAAATCGTCAGGGGCGGGACGAACAATTTGACAATCGGTTACAGGTCTGCTGATCTCAGATGGGAATTTCTGGTTATCGATTGGAAAATCTCGCCCATGGGACGTGATATACGCAAGCCAATATTTATATTGTTTGGCCACTTTGTGAGAAACCTTGGTCAAATACTTGGCCCTTTTCATGTATAACACCAGCTGCAAAGGAACAGATTTTTCATGGTCACGGTTCAGTAATTTTCACCATCACCATGAGATCCTGTCTGAGAGCATGACTTCAGGGGAAAAGATTGCAGCTCAGCAACTTTTTGTGACTTTACACGTGGAGTTTCAATGCTATAACCGTCAACATAACTCAAAAGTGCACAAAAAACTTAAGCGACAGGTACTTATCTCGAATGTGAAATCACTCATCTCAAATTAGACTGCAGAAATGCAAAAAATAAATGTCAACAACTCCACTGTTCCCCAGAGAGACATTCTTCAATTGAATCCGATGAGGATTCACAGTTGAACACATTGGTTCTTATGAAACGTGAGCCTGTTGGTAGAGCAATTACCTTACACAGCCGAGTGTTCAAATACATGTGGAGCAACATGGACAGGCAAGTTCTACACTTAACAGTAACAGTCATTTCATAAGATGAAAATCTGTAGAACATAACCAAGTTGTGTTTTTCTCACCTATTTTAAAGCACAAAGGGCAGGCTTGCTTAAATTCATGCGTGTCCGACAGCAGATTTCTAGCTAGTGTTTGTGTGGATAATTCATTCACTCCCATTTCTGTTCCTCTTGAAAAGCCACTTCCATTTTGACCTATAACTCCTATATTGCTGTTACTACCGAACAGACTGTTTGTATTATTTAGCTGTAGGAAAAAATAAGTACAGAAAACGTTCACTATTTTTTATATGTGCACTGAAAATTGAAAAGCAGAAAATCATTATATCTGTAGTACCATGATCTGGATTTTGAGACCGTGAACCGAGTGATACATTTCACTATGCTGGTGTAACAGATCTTAGGCAGCCAGGTGAGAAGTATTGCATTTTTAAATTAGGAACTAAACCAAACCAAAACAAGACTCAATCTCTCAACTTCTGGTGCTTTTACAAAAAGACAAACAAGCTTGATTATAGATCATTCATATTCCAAATTATTGCATTTGAAAACTCAATCTCCAAAAGAATTTTGGAGCACAGGCATTTTAAATAATTTCATATAATTTACATAAATAAAATAATGTGGAAACAAACTTTTTACTACAATTCCAGTCTAATTATTCATTACTTTGTTCGAATCCCATTTAAAAGCTCCCGTGGGGGTCAGAGTATCAGTGCAAGAAGTTCATAAAACTAATGATGATCTTGCAGACCTGTGTTTTAGTTTACCTGAAAATTCAGGATTTCAATTTCCAGCACAGCATTAACTAAATTTGCCCACGAAATTAATCCATGGCAATTTGACAGGAATGGCCCGTTCATTTTTAAAACTTAGGTAGTGTCCTCCCCTCCCACTTTAAACATTGTGTACAAGTTCTAAGAAAAAGAATTGGTGGCGATTCATGTTACTTATTCTGCCAATCAAAGGAAGAGGTTTCACGAATGTGGTAAGTTCATCTTGGAGGGAAAGTCAGATTTCAAAGGCAGTGTAAACAAATGCTCATCAGCTTCATTTTCATGGGTAGAGGCGTGGAGAAAGGGAGAGAAAAAGAGACACACACACACACATACACAACACTTTTTCTGGTGACCCCCCTGCCACCCCATTTCCTATAAGTATTGATTCCCTGCTGGGATACAAGTTCCAGATGCCCAGCAGTGCCTTCTTAGATTGTCAGTAAGCTATTCCATTTTCATGGACGGAGGGGACAACACTTTTTCTGGTGATTCTTCCCCCCTCCCCAATCCCCACACACATTTCCTACAAGTATCGGTTCCCTGCATCAAATTCATGTAATCAAAACTGTAAAAAGGAATTAAATAACATTGCATAGATGTTGCTAAGATGAACACTTTGCATGATATTTGCATTCTGATTAAAGAGGAGCTGTAATAGCAAACACTTATCTGGAAACTATTGGAAATACCATTATACATCAATAAAATAATATCCCAACACATAATCGTTTCTGGTTGTTTCACAGCTTGGTATGGGCTCCTGCTCTGCCCAAGACTGCAAGGAACTACAAAAGGTCGTGAATGTAGCCCAATCCATCACTCAAACCAGCCTTCCATCCATTGACTTTGTCTACACTTCCCACTGCCTCAGCGAAGCAGCCAGCATAATTAAGGGCCCCACGCACCCTGGACATTCTCTCTTCCGTCGGGAAAAAGATACAAAAGTCTGAGGTCACGTACCAACCGACTCAAGAACAGCTTCTTCCCTGCTGCTGTCAGACTTTTGAATGGACCTACCTTGCATTAAGTTGATCTTTCTCAACAACCTAGCTATGACTGTAACACTACATTCTGCATTCTCCCGTTATTCATTAATCGAGGGATTGAGTTTAGGAGTCGGGAGATAATGCTGCAGCTTTATAGGACCCTGGTTAGACCCCACTTGGAGTACTGCGCGCAGTTCTGGTCACCTCATTACAGGAAAGATGTTGAAGCCATTGAAAGGGTGCAGAGGAGATTTACAAGGATGTTGCCTGGATTGGGGGGCATGCCTTATGAGGATAGGTTGAGGGAGCTTGGTCTCTTCTCCCTGGAGAGACGAAGGATGAGAGGTGACCTGATAGAGGTTTACAAGATGTTGAGAGGTCTGGATAGGGTAGACTCTCAGAGGCTATTTCCAAGGGCTGAAATGGTTGCTACGAGAGGACACGGGTTTAAGGTGCTGGGGGGTAGGTACAGAGGAGATGTCAGGGGTAAGTTTTTCACTCAGAGGGTGGTGGGTGAGTGGAATCGGCTGACGTCGGTGGTGGTGGAGGCAAACTCGTTGGGGTCTTTTAAGAGACTTCTGGATGAGTACATGGGATTTAATGGGATTGAGGGCTATAGATAGGCCTAGAGGTGGGGATGTGATCGGCGCAACTTGTGGGCCGAAGGGCCTGTTTGTGCTGTGGCTTTCTATGTTCTATGTTTCCTTCTCTATGAATGGTATGCTTTGTCTGTATAGCGCAAGAAACAATACTTTTCACTGTATATTAATACATGTGACAATAATAAATCAAATCATCAGCAATCAGCAACAGTAGAAAATTTGGTTCCACTTTTCTAGTTAAAATAAATAAGTTAGTGTTCCTTCAGAGAGGAGAGGAAATACAGGGTATCAATGCAAGGAAAAACAAAGGGTACTTGCAGCACTACCATCAATACATGGTAAGGTTATTCTTCCCTCTTTTCTAGAGGGTACAAGAATCCAAGAATCATTACAAGCCTTGCCCCTGCTTGAGGGACTTTGGGCTATCACTTCTGGACATTTTGCAGGCACCACTAAGCTGTGTTATTTATTTTGCCAATCAAAAGAGGGTTCACAAAGGTGATGAATTCAGCTGGGAGGAAAAGTCAGGGTTCAAAGGCAGTGTAAACAAATGGTCACTAGTTACATTTTCTGGGAAAGGAGGGGGGGGGGGGGGCAGAGACAGATAACACTTTTTTTTGGTGACCCCTCCAATAATTTGGCATGGTCAAGTTGAGCCGAAGGGCCTGTTTCCATGCTGTAAACCTCTGTGACTCTAATTTCCTATAGCATTGCTTTCCTACTGGGATACAGGCTCCAGATGCCCAGCGGTGCCTTATTAGGCTGTCAGTAAGCTATTCCATTGCAAGGGCATCATAGAATCTACAGTGCAGGAGACCATTCGGCCCATCGAGTCTGCACTGACCACAATCCCACCCAGGCCCTATTCCTATTACCTCAGACATTTATCCCAGCTAGTCAAACTGACACTAAGGGGCAATTTAGCATGGCCAATCCACCTAACCCGCACATCTTTGGACTGTGGGAGGAAACTGGAGCACCCGGAGGAAATCCACACAGACACGGGAAGAACGTGCAAACTCCACACAGTGACCCAAGCCGGGAATCCAACCTGGGTCCCTGGCGCTGTGAGGCAGCAACACAACAAGAGATCTCGAGAATAAATAAAACTGAAGGAATTCATGAAAAGCACTTCGACAAACGTGATACACAAAGAAACAAAGTCTGGACTGAAAAACTACTTCAATTCCTATGCCATTGCTGACAATTTTTTTTTATAGCCTTGCCACTTTCAGCTTTTGCACTCTGTGCCTCTCACTTTCCAATACTGTCACTTTGATTCTCAGTCCCATCTTTTATGCGCATCTGTCCTCGTCTATTTCCTCTCTGCTTTGTGTCTCATTCTTTTCTCCTCGTGAATGCGCGCGCACATCCACGCTTGTCGCTTTCTAGCACTTTCCATGCCTCTCGCACACTTTCATTTGCCACCTCTGCATGTCTGTCTGCTCCTTTCTTGGATGCCTCAGTGTTCTCTTCCTGTCACCTACCACAGAAATGAGAAGGCAGGCTTGAGACTGCACATTCCTGACAACCGCAGAGAATTAAAAATATATATTTATATAGTGCTTTTCAAGTCCTCAGGGCGCCTCAAAGCGTTTCCTACAAGTAGCCATTTGGCTCGCGGTTCATGTGCCCACTCCCTGAAGAGCAAACCATTTGCTACGGTGGCATAGTGGTTAGCACTGCTGCCTCACAGTGCCAGTGACCCAGGTTCGATTCCCGGCCTCGGGTCACTGTCTGTGTGGAGTCTGCATGTTCTCCCGTGTCTGCGTGGGTTTCCTCCGGGTGCTCCGGTTTCCTCCCACAGTCTGAAAGGCGTGCTGGTTAGGTGCATTGGCCGTGCTAAATTCTCCCTCAGTGTACACAAACAGGCACCGGAGTGTGGCAACTAGAGGATTTTCACAGTAACTTCATTGCAGTGTTAATCTTAGAATCCCTACAGCACAGAAAGAGGCCATTCAGCCCATCGAGTCTGCACCGACCACAATCCCACCCAGGCCATACCCCCATATATTTACCCACTAATCCCTCTAACCTGTGCATCCCAGGAAACTAAGGGCAATTTTAGCATGGCCAATCAACCTAACCCGCACATCTTTGGACTGTGGGAGGAAACCGGAGTACCCGGAGGAAACCCACGCAGACACGAGGAGAATGTGCAAACTCCACACAGACAGTGACCCGAGCCGGGAATCGAACCCAGGTCCCTGGAGCTGTGAAGCAGCAGTGCTAACCACTGTGCTACCGTGCCGCCCCACTGTGCTACCGTGCCACCTACTTGCGACATTAATGAATAAACTTAAACCTTAAACTTATTTCATCCCATTCCTCTGCCTTTGGCCTTTATCCTTTTAATATAACGATTTTACAAAGATGTTAGCGTTCATGGATTCTGCATCAATTGATGGTACATTCCATACCCAAAAAATGACTGCATAAGAATTTCATCCAATCCCTTTTTTGGGGGAGGTGAAGAGAAAAGCTTAAATTTATAGGGCAGAATTTTTCCATCCGGCCCACCATGGGAATCGTAGCGGATGGGACATGAACCATGCAAATGTCCACTGATCACGGGCATGATTTTCCAGTCTTGGGGCGAGCGCAGCTGGAAAATCCCACCCATAGTTTCTAGTTACGAGTGACAACACTGTCTACAAGACTTCAAGAAAACCCTTCACTAGCCTGGATTTTGCAGTAGTAATGATGGTAAAACCTTCAGTGGTCGCCGTCGTTACTCCACTGCAACTGAAAACATTTGTGACACAGCACATCCACAGAACAACATGGAAATCCAGAAGCTGCTGCTTCTACACTCTTCCAGAGGTGTACTGTTGAGGGCCCACAGTGTAAACCTACACGACCAAACAAAGCCATGAGAAACTTTTCACTTTTAACACTGTTAGTCTTGCTATAAAAACCTTTGAAAAAGTTATATCTTGTTGAATGAGGTGCAAATGGGTTTAAACAGCACATTAACTTCATAATTACTAAAAAAACATCCTCACTAAACCCAAATAGTTAGTTTTAGAATCATAGAATTCCTACAGTGCAGAAGGAGGCCATTCGGCCCATCAAGTCTGCACCGGCCACAATCCCACCCAGGCCCTATCCCCATAGCCCCACACATTTAGCCTAGCTAGTCCCCCTGACACTCAGGGGCAATTTAGCATGGCCAATCCACCTAATCTACACATCTTTAGAGTATGGGAGGAAACCAGAGCACCCGGAGGAAACCCACGCAGACACGGGGGGAATGTGCAAACTCCACACAGACAGTGACCCAAACCAGAATCGAACCCAGGTCCCTGGCGCGGTGAGGCAGCAGTGCTAACCACTGTGCCACCCCATTTACATTTGTGGAATGTCCGTTTGCTCCATTACGATAACATTTCTGTTTTATATAACTTTTTTGAAAAAAAAGTTCACAAACAGATGAATTAGGAGCACCTTTCAGCTCCTTGAGCCTACTCGGTCATTCAATAAGATCATGGTTCATCTGGTTGTGGCCTCAACTCCACTTTCCTCCCTCCCCCTCCATCACTGACTCCCTTTTCAAATCAGGAATCTAAATAATTCAACCGTTTAAATATTCCGTCAACACTCACTGACGAAGAGTACCACAGACTCACAACCGACAAAAAAAAATTCTCTTCACCTCAAGTCTTAAAGGGGAGATGCTTTATTTTTAAATGGTGTCCCCTAGTTCCAGTCTCCCACAGGGGGAAACATTCTTTTAGTATCCCATCCTGTCAAGTCCCCTCAGAATCTTTTATGTTTCAATATGATTGCCTCACATTCTTCTTAAACTCCAATGGATACAGGCACAATCTGTCCAATAGCGGAGATCGGCGCATACGCAGTAGCCCAGCACCTCCCGCCTCCAAATCGCTGGCCAGCCCCACGACCTCGCATCACTGGCCATGTGACCCCTCCCCCCGCCCCCCAATTGCTGGCCATGCGACCATCCCCCCCCCCCCCCCCCATGGCAGCCCTGATCTCCCCAACAACCACCCTTCCCCCACCACCCGATCTCCTTGACCCTCCATAGGCCTTACCCGATGGGCATTGCCAGTTTGCCCCTTGGGCAGTGCCGGGGGCCTGGCTGGCAATTGTCATATTTAAACCAGCTCCGCGCCAGATTGGGAGACATCAGGGGAGGCCAGAAATCCTCTCCCCAGAGACGCACGGAGGGCGTGGCACCCAGATAGGAGCTCGCTTAACGGCCTCCACTGATGTCTCCTTGCCCAGTGCACTGCTCGAGCAGCACAGTGGGCTCGGAGAATCGTCCGTTTTGATATAAATGCTACATGCATTCAAATACAGAGGCTTTAACTCTGCCTTTTTAACCACATCTTGCAATCTCTGGCCTTACCTGCTGCCGCGGTTTGTACGCTCCTTCCTACCACACTCTGATTATCATTTCTGTTATTGCTACCTTGCCCTCCTATTCTGTCTTCTCTCTTTAATTGATCATATCTGCCTTGATCCCTTGCTCCCATTATATTCAACTATAGTTGAAGTCCTCTCCACTACCCTAATTATACAACTCACGAGAAAACTGGTCCCAGTGCAGCTCAGGTGAAGACTAACCCAAAGGGACAGCTCCCACTTTCCTCAGTACTGGTGCCAGCAGCACCTGCGAATCAAAACTCATTTCTCCCACTCCAATCTTCCTGCCACAAATTCAACTCCCTAATCTTATTTATTTTACACCAATTTGTTCATGGCTCAAGTAATAATCTAGAGATTATCAGCTTTGAGATCCTGCTTTTTAATTTATCATGCTCCCCAAGCAAAACCTATTTCCTAGTCCCACCAATGTGGACCATTGGATCCTCCCTTCCTATTGCAAGTTTCTCTCCAACCCAAAGCAGGTGTTCCAAACCCTGGCATTGGGCAGGACTTTCAATCTCAGCTACAAGAGTGTCAAATCCCCCGAATATGCTGTCCCCTACTACCATTATATTCCTATTTACTCCCCGCTTGAATGCTCATCCAACCTGCAACCCCCACTTTCATTCACACAGGTGGTAAGCACCACAATCCTGTTGGGCAGTTTGTTCGTATCATATTTTATCTTCTCTATCCAATTGTGTGAACATTTATTTCACTATCCGAGAGCTTAAATTAAAAACGTGAAGGATAAGGTGTTATTAACTGCCTGGCTTGCTGCCTGCGAGAATACTTAAATGTGACTGACTACTTACTTAACTCTGCGTGCTGACACTGCTGCTACACACTTGAAGGTCCTCTTGACTTGGTGCCAGATTCAAAATGCTACCTTAAATGGGGAGATCCGCACCACAGAGATCGCTGGATCCTGCGAGAAGTTTTCTTTTGAGGATAGCAGTGATGCCATTGCTTTGTCGCTGTGGCTAAAACCCAGTCCAATTATCTCTCCTCTGCACCGATTAAAATCACAAAATGCGCCTACATGCTCTTCCCCGGTATCAAAGTGAATCTTTTTTGCATCGTGTTTGTGTGTGTGTGGGGGGTCTTGATATCAATCTTAAAATAGGAACAAAACTGGACAAATATTCTACAAATGGCCCTACCAATGATTTGTGTCGGCTTGGCATCATGTCTTTGATTTTGCACTTTGTACCCCTATTTAGAGGGTTGAAGAATTGCAAATGTCACGCCCTGGTTCCAAAGCAGTTGGAAGAATAGCCCCAGCAATCACAGACCTGTCAGTTTAACATCAGTGGTGGACAAGCTTCTGGAAGCAATTTTTCAGGATGGAATAGGATAGTCAAATGGAAAAATGTGGGTTGATTAGGAAGAGCCAGCATGGATCTTTAAAGGGGAAATCATGATTAACTAATTTGCTGGAGTTTTTTTGAGGAGGTAACAGAAAGGGTCAATGAGGGGAATGCTGTTGATGCGGTGTACATGGACTTTCAGAAGGTATTCAATACAGTGCCACACAACAGGACTTGAGAAAAGTTATACCTCATGGAATAAAAATCATGAGGGGCTGAACAGAGTAGATAGGGAGAAACTGTTCCAATTTGTAAAAGGATCAAGGGCATAGATTTAACGTGATTTGGAAAAGAAGCAAATGCAATGTGAGAAAAAAACTTCTTCGCACAGCGAGTGGTTCGGGTCTGGAATACACTACCTGAAGCGCAGCAGATGCAGGTTTAATCAAGGCATTCAAGAGGGCATTAGATAATCACTTGAATACAAACAATGTGCAAGGTACGGGGAAAAGGAAGGAGAATGACACTAAGTCATGATGCTTGCTTGGAGAGCCGGTGCAGACAGGATGGGCCAAATGGCCTCCTTCCGTACCATAACAGTTCTGCGATTTATAAAATCTGGGATTCAAAAAAAAATTATCAGTTTGTCTTCCCACTTTTAAAGACTGAACCCCCAATTTCTTAGTTCCTCTACTACTTTAGGTATTTACGGTATATTTCCTCTCCTTATTCTTCATTCCAAAATGTTTTAATTTTTCTGCGTTAATTGATTGGACAAATAGATGTTAAAAGAAAATCAATCTTTCTTTGCCCTTCTGAAGTTAATGTTCAGTTCACCATTTTCGTACTGGCCAGAAATTGAAAGAGAAATCTTTTATTTGACTTGGTGACCTCCATGATCTTCATTACACCTTCACTTAACCCAAATTGTTTTTTTTCCCCCCCTCTTGATTTCTGACATTTCATTTAATTTTCTTTTGTTTAGGGTAGCACGGTGGCACAGTGGCTAGCACTACTGCCTCACAGTGACAGGAATCCGGGTTCGATTCCAGTCTTAGGTGACCATGCGCAGTTTGCACATTCTCCCAATGTCTGCGTGGATTTCTTCCAGGAATTCCAGTTTCTTCCCACACCCCAAAGATGTGTAAGTTAGGTGGATTGGCCATGCCCAATTGCCCCTTAGTGTCCCAAGATGTGTAGGTTAGATGGGATTAGCGAGATAAATGTGTGGGGTTCCAGGGATAGGGCTTGGGTGGGATTGTTGTCAGTGCAAGCTTGATGGGTTGAATGGCCTCCTTCTACACTATAGGGATTCTATAAAAGATAGTCATCAGAGACAGACATAAAAGTTTTGACTATTGGAGGGAGTAAAATATATTTTTCTGTTTGGCTGAGATCCAACAGTTATTTTCAGTTCACTCTTCTTTCCCCTCCCCGATTTAATTGCCCTGATAATAGCTGTGGTGTTTGGCAGATCCTGTGGTCGATCTAAACTACCAAACCTCAACATGTTTTACCATATACCTTATAAAGATTAGCGCAAATTACACATTTACTCACAGGCAGATAAGGAGTGCTGCTACTATGTCCTTGTACTCCAGCCCCAACTCCAAGACCTGGAGGTTTCCCTTCCAAAGAGAAAAGTATAACAACATGTGAAAATACTGATAGGCTAAAATCTTCAGTCTTCCAACGCACACCCAAAAGTGCCGATCTCAGCAGTACGCAGGAGTAATAGAAAACAAAAGTTAGCTTAACGGTTCAGCACAGCATATGAAGGCCTTTGACTTCTTGTTTATAGAGTTAGTTGCAACAAATAAAGGTGGGGGAAAGTATATGGTAACAACTTTTGTTCCCATTATTCCTGCTTTATATGGCAGAAAAAAATTAAATCTTATCAAAAATGTCCATGTTTTTAAAAAACGTTAATGTTTTTCCAAGATGTTAGGACAATAAATGTTTCTCAAAAATTTTAGGACATCCTTAGTCAAACTTCTCTGATGCCAATTACAAGGAACATCCCCAACTGTCTTCGTAGCAAATAATGAACTTCAGACTGGCTGCGGGGTTGCTCTGAAGTGACCAGGGTCGGGAAAACACACTTCAGGTTGGAAATGCAACTGTTCCCAAGGTTGCCTCATTCCAGAGGAACACTCAGGCCAGTCGGAAATCACTCCTTCCGTTCTTTATTTTGGAGAAACTCCATTGGGAAAACATCAATCTAGGAAATCCCTCGTGCAAGGGCAAAACACGGTGGATGCTGGAAATCAGGGGTTATAAACAGAAAATGCTGGCAGCATCCGTGGAGAGAGAAACGGAGTTAGCTTTTCAGGTCGATGACCTTTCATCAGAACTGAAGAAAGTTAGAGCTGTATCAGGTTTTAATTAAGAACGCAGACAAACGAGAGTGTTGGTGTGTGGGGGAGGAGAGAAAATCTGTGATTAAATGACAAAATAGATCAAGGAGCAAGGCAAAAGATGATTATTGGACAAGTATCTTTTGTCTATTTATTTGTCCTACTGCTATCTTCTTTGGCCTCATCACATCATACCTTTTGTCATTTAATTTCTCTTGCTTTCTACCCCACCTTCATTCAAATGTCCTCCTTTCCCCGTTTGTGTACTTGCTGTAGACCTACAGCTTCTGACATCTTTCATTGCTAACGAAAGCTCATCAACCTGAAACACTGGCCCAGATCTCCCAGTCTCCGGATTGTCACTCGCCCATTCACTGACACACTGAAAACCTGTTTTAATTGTCCCAAAGCTTTTCAGTGTTAAAGAACACTAATCAGAATCAGGCAGCTAGTGCCACAAAAAGGGGGCGTGACTCACCCTCCCCCCACAGCGATCGAATGCTACATGGGTGCAGTTTGATGGAAGACTGCACCACATTTCCAAAGAAGCGAGGATCAAAAGGCCCAGTCAGAAATATGGAGCTGTCGCGGTGCAGAAAAGCAGGAGTAGAGTGGCAAACCAACAGTGATTGCCGTTCCTTGGAAGATTTGAGCCATTAACTGGGGCCCAAACTGGGCCATTAGGTGAGGGGAGAGTGACTGCCCCTGACATCAAGGCAGCATTTCACGATATCAAGGAGCCCTAGCAAAACTATAGTCAACGGGAATCAGGGGAAAACTCTCTGCTGGTTGGAGTCAAACCTAGCATAAAGGAAGATGGTTGTAGTAGAGATCAGCCATCTTAGGAATTCCTCAGGATAGTGTTTTGGACACAACCATCTTCAGCTGCTTCACCAATGACCTTCCTTCCATCATAAGGCCAGAAGTGGGATGTTCGCTGATGATTGTACAATGTTCAGCGCCATTCGTGACTCCTCAGATACTGAAGCGGTCCATGTCCAAATGCAGCAGGAATTGGATAATATCCAGGCTTGGGTTGACAATTGACATTCATGTCACACAAGTGCCAGGCAATTACCAGCTAGAGAGAATCTAACTACTGCCCCTTGACATTCAATGGCATTACCATCACTCAATCCCTCACTGTCAACATCCTGGGGGTTATCATTGACCACAAACTCAATTGGACCAGTTGCATAAATATTGTGGCTACAAGAGTAGGTCAGAGGCTAGGAATCCTGCAGTGAATAACTCACTTCCTGACTCTCCAAAGCCTGTCCACCAAGATTAAAATGTGAAACAACCTCAACAAATCTTCTGGCTCTTCATGGGGTGCAGATGCTCAAACTTTAAGGACATCAGTTCTTGCCATCATCTGCTCGACTGCAGAGTACCATGCATCACTATTGTACAACTCATCCCACACCAGTCTTGTAGATACCCAGTTCAACATAACAATGCGTATCATCTCGGGTACATTCAACTCAACTCCCCTTCCCAGGCTCCCAGTTCTGAGCAACATTCCACCTCCTCACATAAGGAGGGAGATTGTAGTGGAGAAGGTTTACATCAACCCAAACCTGCCGCTACACAAGGACCTTATTAATCCACCTGCTGCTCGCCTCCCATCACTCAAGAAACTTGTCATCATCCAGGACAAAGCAGCCCACTTGATTGGCAACCCTTTCACAAACATTCACTTACTCCATCACCAACACACAGTAGCAGCAGTGTGTTCCATCCAAGGCTCCTTTTACAGCACTTCCAAACCCATGATCACTACCATCTAGAAGAACAACAGAAGCAGACACATGAGAACACCACCACCTGGAAGTTCCCCTCCAAAACACTCAGCACTCTTACTAGGAATTATAATTGCCAGTCCTTCACTGTCGCTGGGTCAAACGCCTGGAACTGTCCCTAGCAGCACTGTGGGTGTACCCACACATGGACTGCAGGGGTTCAAAAAGGTAGCTCACCACCACCTTCAAGGACAATTAGGGATGGGCAATGAATATTGGCCTCATCAGTGAAGCCCACACCCACTGAATGAATTTTTAAAAATGAACTCTGTTTCTTTCTCCAAAGTTGCTGCTGGACCTGATGAGTATTTCCAGCACTTTCCACTTTTATTTCAAGGAAACCCCTGCTAAGGTTGCCACTTCCCTCTACAAAACGGGCTTGCATCGGAGAAAAATAGGTTCCTGACTGTTCGGCTCTTTTCAGGAGAACCTTAAAAAAATATACATTAATTTACATGCACAACATATGTCTTGGATACATGAATAGTTAATTGCAATCCAGATATCCTCTAATACAACGCCATCCAAGGAGTAGGTTACGGGCCAAATATGACCAGTAAAGCTTTAGGTATTTACGGTATATTTCCTCTCCTTATTTGTGACACTACTTGTGACACTAATAAATAAATTTAAACTTCAGCTTTTTGATGTTCCCAGATCTGGAGGACTAGGAAAGGCAACACCCCAACTAATTAAAATCCATTAATTACAAAGCAACCTTCTTGTGAACTCCAGACCCTGGAACTCAACAGCTTCCGCATTTAAAACTGCAGAGGAGTAGGAAATGAGCAAAAAATAGGGACGCTATTTACTTTTGTGCTATGTAATGGGAAGGAGGGAGCTTTGCTTTTGTGCGCATGAGCCCTTCAATTCTGTGCGGCTCTGCTTCTTGGATCTATATGGAAGAGAGCAGGGGTGTGTGGAGCATGGTGACATTATTGTTTGTTTGAGGACTGCTCACTAGTTTTGCCACACTTCTGTCCCCTGCCACTCCAAAAGCCTTATTTGCATTACTGCTCTTGTAGACAAATTCACTTCAAGACTCCCTTGTTAAAACAGTGCAAATCTGTCATTACTTAGCCCGCTCCTGATGTCAGGGGATGGTCTAGAGGGGATGGTCTCAGTGGAGAGAAGTTCCCAACATTGAGGAAGCAAGGGTGCATTTGAAGCCTCCTCATGCAAAACAGCAATATTAGAAACACACGAGTGGCCATAGTAACTCACCTGCTTGAGGTCTATAGGAAACCTATCAGGGCAGAAAAATGTTTCCATGAATGGGGACCACAACTTATTTAATATTGAAACATAGAACAGACGCTCATTGCACTTAACAAATTTGGCTGTGTAATTAATGACAATTCTTACCTCGCCGAGATTCCATAATAGATAGAGAATCTAAAGAGTCCATTCTGGAACCAAAAGTGTCATAGGATAATGAATACACTGATGGCAGAGTCACCGATGGAATACTATTAGCTGTAACTTGGGCTGGTGGCACTAAGACAGAACTGGGACAAGGAATACTGGCAGGTAAGCTGGGAGAAATACTTCCTGTAACGTTCATGGTCTTCTGCGATTAAAGGAGTAAAACAAATCAGTTTTAGTCGTGGCATAAGATTTTAAAAAATTAAAGAATGCACATCGCAACGCATTTCGCAGCCAATGAATTATTTTTGAAACGTAGTCACAGTTATTTACGTAAATGTCACAACCAATTCACCCATATCAAGAGCCAATAAACATCAATGATCAAAAAACCTGGGTTTTGTTTGTACATACGAATTTGGAGCAGAAGGAGGCCACACAACCCTTCAAGTCTGTTCCACCATTCAACAAGACCATGGCTGATCTGATTATTACATCAACTCTACAACTTGTGTTGGTTGTGGGATGACTGTTGGCCACAACACCAGGAGAACCCTGGCTCTTCTTCAGATAATGTTATGGGGTGCGATATACTCACTTTGGCAGGCAGACTAAGCATTGGTTTAAGATTTCAACCTGAAAGACTGTGCCTCCAATAACGTAGCACACCCCAAAAGATTGTTTGCTGGGCTCAAACTCTAAATCTTCCAACTCAGGGGGCAAATATAATATCAAATATAATATTTGTCTTGCATATATTATTTTTTGACAAATAAACACTCTTGATTCCATGCACATAAGTTAATGGAAATCCACACCTCCCACCCTCAAAATCAATTTAAAAAGATAACTACCACCTAAATTAAGCTTAGCTAATCAATTTGTCATCCACATGTATTACCAGGTTCTGTACTCTAAATAATAGTTCAGCAGGCAGAAACTGGTGGATTAAATCAAATTATTTCTAAAAGTCCTAAAATAACGGCATTATAAATTACTGACCCAACATTTTTCATGATGCAAGACAAATATTTCCAATTTCACACAAATTAAGAAAATCTTTTCCAATTTCATTGGACATACAAATTTTCATTTTAGCAAAATAACTCTCGAAATTCAATTATTCCAGATACGTTTGATTATTTTTCATTTCTTTGTAGAAATGAAACCCCCTAAACACAAGTTTACTATAATGATCTTTTGCAGAATACCACTACAAAAGATCATGAACGAAACCCAGTCCGTCACTCAAACCAGCCTCCTGTCCATTGACTCTGTCTAAACTTCCTGCTGCCTCGCAAAAGCAGCCAGCATAATCAAGGACCCCACGTACCCTGGACATACTCTCTTCCACCTTCTTCCGTCGGGAAAAAGATACAAAAGTCTGAGGTCATGTACCAACCGACTCAAGAACAGCCTCTTCCCTGCTGCCATCAGACTTTTGAATGGACGTACCTTACACTAAGTTGATCTTTCTCTACATCCTAGCTATGACCGTAACACTACATTCTGCAACCTCTCCTTTCCTTCTCTATGAACGGCATGCTTTTGAAAATCTGTATAGTGCTCAAGAAACAATACTTTTCACTGTATAGCAATACATGTGACAATAATAAATCAAACACCTTTACTGTATCCACATTAGTGAAGTTTGAAAAATTGGCGTATGCTAAATATATTGGATGTTATTTTTCTTAGTTATGTCATCTGCAGCTAGTGGTATTCTGTAAAGGAACATTTCAGTAAACTTGTCTTTTGGGGGAAGGCTACAAAGAAATGAAGAATGATCAAAATAACCAGTTATCTCAACCACCATCAATTAATAGAACAACCGGGGCAGGGGGGGATATGTGAAAAAACATGAGACTGGAAAATGCAAGCAGCAAGATGAAACTTTGCCAATTCAGAGTACCAGAGTGTAACATAATTCAATTGCTTTGATATTTATCAGGCCTGAAAGTTCTAGAACAAATACAGAGGCTCCATTAGGACATCTGTAAAATTGCATCGTCAACTGCAAAAGTGTCAATTAATCTTTTACCAAGAGTGCAATAACTCTTCATGAGACTTTACTATAGCAATTAAATAACTTTAGCTGCATATTAATCTGGTTTTGGGTACTGGTGCCTGGAGTTTCCTCTTCATTACACCCAGAGACAGATACAATCTGCATTAGCTCCGAGACGCATGGGTAATTTGGGTGCAAACAGAAACAACTATTTATATTTAGTTATCGCCTTTAACATAATAAAACGTCCCAAGGTACTTCACAGGAGCGTCACACAACAAAATATGACAAAACTAGGCACAGCAGGTGAAATCCAGTTTAAGGAATGGTGGGATTATGCATACACATGAGTTACGCTGAGAACTGAAATATGTTCAAGCCAAATTTTTATAACAGACGCCCATCAAGATCTACAAAACTAGTCCAACCCCAACCCTCAAATGCAAATATCCTCCAACTGCACTGATTCAGAGGATCTCTTCACTTTGCAATCAGACTCTCACATGAAGCAGAGCGTAATTGCTCTGCTGTTTTATTGCAAATTTTTGAATGTTTAAAAAAAATAAAAACCCTTAGGTCATGATTTTTCAAAACGCATTTTTATGTTAAAAATTGAAAAGGTTCCCCGATTTCAGGCTCTGATATATACTGTACCTGATTGTGCACGGATGGTTAAAAGAATTGCAAATTACATTTTGACACCTGAAAAAAAATATACGGTGCGAGTTCCATTCTTTACTTGAACCCTAATTGTTCACGCTAATTTTTGCCCATTTTAAATTTCGGCCCAAATTAGGAGGATGATTGGGTGCAACTTGACACTGAAAAAATGAATCAGAAACTGGCAGCTGAAGCAATTATAGATTCTGTAAAACTGTGGAAATGCTTTCCTCTCTCCCCCCCCCCGCCCTTCCAAAGGTGAAGAATGTGGAATGCTTGCATAGGAAATGACTGCTCTGGAGCTTCTAGGCAAACAAAAAAAATCATTCATCCGTGTAACTGAAAGCACGTGTCTGTTGATTATATTTTGACCATGTCACACCGAGTCCAAATCTGTCCTCAAATATTAACTGCACGGGCATTCTTCCAGTTATCGGATAGAACCAGAAAGAGGAACAAGAAGCCAATTTAGCTCTCTTCAGCCTAGGGGGTGGGGGCCGGTTGATGTCAATTGTAGCACCCAGAGCGCACACACAGCAATTTAAAATCTGGGAGCCCGTCTGTAGTACTATGCTCATTCAAGCATATCATTTCTGGTTTTAAAATCATAGAATCATCGAATCCCTACAGTGCAGAAGGAGGCCATCCAGCCCATCGAGTTTGCACTGGCCACAATCCCACCCAGACCCTATCCCCTTAATCCCATGCATTTATCCATGCTAGTCCCCCTGACACTAAGGGGCAATTTAGCATGGCCAATCAACCTAACCCACACATCTTTGGACTGTGGGAGGAAACCCCCGGAGGAAACCCATGCAGACACGGGAAGAACGTACAGACTCCGCACAGTCACCCGAGGCTGGAATTGAACCTGGTTCCCTGGCGCTGTGAGGCGGCAGTGCTAACCACCGTGCTGTCCTGTGGAATGATTCACAGTACTAAACAAAAGTTAGAGGCATCAAAAATAAAACATTCACTTATTCGGAGGACCAGCCAGATTAGGCTTTCACAGCTTTTAACATCTGCTGGAGTAACAAATTATCATCAGGCATTCGTAGCAATGACCGTTTGTCAACCATCGAATATTCTCAAATGTTATTCGTTAAAGAGACATACGAGGGTTCAGAGTTTTGTTTTACCATTGGGGTTTCTTCTACTGCGGACATAGAATCCAGCAGCTCATCCAGATCTTCTCCTATTTTGTCACCGTCAGTTAAGTCTAAACATGACTCGGGCACTGAAAAGGGTACATCTTCTCCATTCACCAGTGCAGCAGCGGAAAGGCTGGTTTTCTCTAACAGTTGTACAGTGGGTGATGTAGAATTAGGAACAAGTGGAATTGGGGCTGAATCGCAAGCTGCCTGAGCGATTTCACCCAAAGGGATAGAAGAAGAAACGGAAGGCTCCAAACTCAATCCTGGGAAATCTACAACATAAGACGGATAATATCAAACTGTTAATTCCTACCTCTCCCTACTAACCAAGACTTAATTTAACCAAAGATCTTTTAAGTTGTTGATATAGAACCGTAGAAAAGCTATGGCACAGCAAGATGCCATTTAGCTGAACATGACTATTATTATTTTATTTATTAGTCACAAGTAGTTTTACATTATCATTGCAATGAAGTTACTGTGAAAGTCCCCTAGTCACCACACTCCGGTGCCTGTTCGGGTACACCGAGGAAGAATTTAGCATGACCAATGCACCTAACCAGCACGTCTTTCAGGCTGTAGGAGGAAACTGGAGCACCCGGAGAAAACCCACGCAGACACAGGGAGAACGTGCAGACTCCACACAAACAGTGACCCGAGCCAGGAATCGAACTCGGGTCCCTGGCGCTGTAAGGCAGCAGTGCTAACCACTGTGCCATCGCGCTGCCCTAACTACACAGGCCAAAAAAAAATTAACCACTCATTTTAATCCAATTTTTCAGCATCTGATCTGTAGCCTTGCAGGTTATAGCACTTCAGGTGCAGATCCAGGTACCTTTTAAATGAGTTGAGCATTTCTGCCTCAATGACCAATTCGGGCAGTGAATTCCAAACGCCCACCACCCTCTCTGGGTGATAGATTCTTTCCTCATAGCTCCTCTAATCCTTCATCAATCACCTTATATCTATGCCCCCGATAATTGACACCTCAGCGAAAGGGAACAAGCCTTTCATGCTGATCCCACCAAGGTCCCTCATAATTTTTGCACACCTCAATTAGGTCACCCCTCAGCCTCCTCTGTTCTAAGCAAAACAACCCTAGTCCATCCACAACAAAAAGGAAACCATATAAAAAAAAACTTATGAAACTTAAGCCACCAATCTCTACCAACCTACGCATGTAATGCACTTTTAGAGGATAGAGGATAGTTTTATCTAATCTCCTTCGGACATGCACCTTTATTCACCGGGAAAGCAATCAAATATCAGATAAACGCAAAATACTGCGGATGCTGGAATCGGAAACAAAAACAGAAAAATGCTGGAAAATCTCAGTGGATCTGATACCATCTGTGAAGAGAGAGTAGAGTCAGAGCTCTGCAAAGGGTCATCTAGACTCGAAACATTGGCTCTACTCTCTCTCCACAGATGGTGTCAGACCTGCTGAGATTTTCCAGCATTTTTCTGTTTTTGAATCAAGTATCAGACCTCTGCGGGTTTGGCTGCAAGAATAAAAAAGATAAGTTCACTTTACCTATTTCAATATCTTCAACAGAATCCAAACCATTGGTGGGCTATGGAGAAAAAAATAATTTTTGTATGATAATACAGAAACTGAGAGTCATGATAAATGATTGTTTTTCAGATTGAAAGTAAGTTTGTGGTGGGGTTCTCCAGAGGTCAGTGTCGGGGGCACTTATCCTTCCTGACGTACCTTAAATGACCTAGACTGTGGCGTTTGGGGCATAACTTCAAAATTTGCAGATGATACGAAGATTGGGAATGCTGCCAACTGTGACAAGGATAGTCTTGAACTTCAAAAGTACATAGGCATGTTGGTGGATTGGACAGACAAGTGGCAGATGAAGTTCAATGCAAAGAAGCGCGAGGTGATTCATTTTGGCAGAAGGAATATGGAGAGACAGTATAAAAAAAGAGATCAATTCGAAAAGAGGGGCAGGAACAAGAGGGATCTTGGTGTATATGTAGATAAGCCACTGAAGCTGGGAGGGTATGTTGAGAGAGCAGTTAATAAAGCACGTAGTATCAGAGGCTTTATTGATAGGGCATTAAGTACAAGAGTGAAGAGGTCAAGCTGAACCTGTATTAGATACTAATTAAGTCTCATTAAGAGTACCGTGTCTGGCTCAGGGTGCCATACTGGAGGAAGGAAGTGAAGGCACTGGGGAGAGTAGAAGAGATTGGGATAAAGAAACATAGCTGTGACAATAGATTGGAGATGTGGGGACGGTTTTCCTTGAAGGAAAGAAGGCTGAGAGCAGACTGGATGGAGGTATTTGGTTCACTAATGTCCTTTAGGGAAGGAAATCCAGCGTCCTTACTTGGTCTGGCCTACATGTGGCTACAGATGTAAATGTCTTCAGGGATGGGCAATAAATATCAGCCCAGCCAGAGATTTTGTTCATTCCATGAACAAAAAAAAATTTGATCCTGAGCGGTGTGGACAGGGTAAAATTTGAGAAATTGTTTCCACTCAAGAGTGCACCAAGAACAAGAGGGCACAGATTCAAAATTACTTGCAGAAGGGGTAAAAGTGACGTGAGGAAATTGTTTTCACCCAGAGTGTGGTTGGTGTCTGGAAGGAACTTTCTGAGAGGGTGGTGGTGGCAGGTTTCATCGAGGCATTCAAAAGGGAATCGGATTGCTATCTGAAAAGAAAGTGTGCGCAAGGTTATGGGGATAAGGGCAGGGGAGTGGGACTGGGTAGAATGCTCTTTCAGAGAGCCGGTGCAGACTCAATGGCCGGAATTCTACCGGCATGCCCGCCCCGATTCCAGAGGCGGGTAAGGCGTGGGAGAATGGCATTCTCCGTTGGCCTCAGGTGGGACCGTACGAACCTCGGGTTGGTAAAATTCCGTCCTTTGGGTTGAATTGCCTCCTTCAGCACTGTAAAGATTCTGTGATTCCGTGAATACTCACCAAACCCATGTGGACTCCAAAAAACATTATATATAGATATTCCCTATGTAGATATTCCCTTAAATATCCAGCCCCTATTTTTTTAAATTTCACCCCTCATGTTACAATAAGTATCAGATACATGCTTTTTTAAAAAATTGGTTGTTCAGGGAAAGAAAACATTATATTGTCAAACGTTATCAGTACACATGTCTTCTACTTGATGTTCGCAAGCAGGAAATCATGGAGTTCGGTAGCTTTTTACAATGTTATCCCACCTTCTAACAGGCTACGTGATGATCAAAAACAACGCGCCAAATCTTCCGATGGGTGACAATCACTAGATTGCTATTCCACTCCCATTTTGTTTTACGCAACGATGTAGCTTCAGATTTCTGGCCCAGACTTTCAAACCATGGACACAGCAGAATGTAATTATTTTGAGAGTCCTTCCTCATTGCACTGGGTGAGGTAGATGGACTAAGTGGGTAATGGATAGACTGGTAGAGGGTGAGGCTGGGTCAGTGAGGAGTCAAGAGGTTTGAGCAGTTCAACTGAGAGGAGAGGCTGTTAGAGGATCAAGGGGTCAGAGGGAGGAGGTTAGAGGGGGGTTGGGAATGATTCAAAGGGTCGGGGGAAAGGATCCGAGTGGAGTCAGTGGTATAGTTATCCAAGACTTAGACTTGGTTTTAATCTGCCTAATATTTCTTAGCAACCAAGGAGGAACACTCCAAAGTCTCCAGCTTGAACTAAAGAACTGGAGACTTTTTAGAGAGTCCTGGAAACCAGAAAATTTCCCACTGAAGTTCAACTTCCCAGGCAATTCACAGAGTCCCTAAGTTAGGACTTCCAAGGGGGCTCGTGATGCATCATCCAGGGTACATCTTATCTCTAGAAGATCTGGGCCAACAATTTTGCATCTAACATTTTGTTCTCTTTCCTATTTTGTCGACTTCGTAAATGGATCTTGCCATGTTACAAACTACCCATGAGGCAAGAGCAGGGACAGGTTACACATCTGTCTGAGGCTCCTCAGTCAACAGGGAGCAGGTGTGACAAGCGTTACCCCTAGTCGCCACACTCCGGCACCTGTTCGGGTACACGGAGGGAGAATTTAGCATGGCCAATGCACCTAACCAGCACGTTTTCCGGACTGTGGGAGGAAACCGGAGCACCCGGAGGAAATCCACGCAGACACAGGGAGAATGTGCAAACTCCACACAGTGACCCAAGCCGGGAATCGAACCCTGGTCCCTGGCGCTGTGAGGCAGTAGTGCGAACCACTGTGCCACCGTAGAATTTTAAGCTCCCCCATTTCCCTCGAATCATTTTAAAAAGGACATTGTTTCTAAATCCATTTAAAGAGCACCTAAATCGAACATGCAATATTCTCAATCTCCTCAGTCAACTGTTTAAATAAGTATCCCCAACTGGTTAATCAACGTTATTTTTGTAGAGTTCATTTTTTGTCAGATTTGTTATCTCTCCATGTCCAGCAGGACAAGGGGACAAACTGGTGTTGGACATTTGCCAATTGTTCTGTACCAGTACCACTGCAGCTGCTATAAAATACGTAAAATAAATCAGGAAACACAAGAACATTTTATTTATACAGCCTTGAGGCCATGAGCATTTTTGCACTGCATATATTTCATTGCCGCATGCTTTTAGGAACAGGCGTAAATTTAAATATACAAACATTGAATAGACAAACATTGTGACATTTATGGCAACAAACAAATCCTGATTTAGAGTGGTAGACCTGTTGAATTTAAATGAGACGCTCTGCCATTTGTGTTTACTTTAATTACCAATGTAGCAGATGTCACATGCAGAAGCTAACACTTCTAAAC
The DNA here is from genome assembly GCF_964213995.1 of Mustelus asterias. Classification (NCBI taxonomy): domain Eukaryota; kingdom Metazoa; phylum Chordata; class Chondrichthyes; order Carcharhiniformes; family Triakidae; genus Mustelus; species Mustelus asterias. The sequence continues at coordinate 60,831,888 of NC_135823.1, read as the reverse complement.
TATCACACATTTTCTTTCACATCCGCAAGGAAACTATTTATTTATTATGATGGAATAGTTCTCTACTGCCTGTTAAACAAAATTTCTTTTTGATAAAGAGTGAGATACCAACAAAGTCCATTGGAATCACAGAATCCCTACAGTGCAGAAGGAGGCCATTCATTCTGCTGCAACACTCCTGCGTGAGTATTTTAAATTCCCAATTGAATCAAAAAAAATCAGTGCAGTGTAGATTTTAACTTCTAGTAGCTGTTAAAACTTAATGAAATGCTCATGGATATTGAATGCAGTATGGAATACTTAAAACACGCAAACAAGAAGGTCCTTACTTGATTAGAAGAATCAGCAGAAGATACAGAACTGACAGCAACTACAGGGTTCAAGGGAGGCTAAAAGAGTGGGACAAACATTCAATTAAATAACAATACAAATATGATGAATGAAACTTTAAGAAAACATTAGCTCACAGCAAAGGACGATGTACTCACTTGAGCTCGAACATAAGCTTTTCGAATTTTTAATCCTAATTTCTGAGCCAGCTCCTGGGTTAATTTTATTACATCATCATCCTGAAATATACAGTTACAACACACTTCTCAATCTGCCTGTAGAAATGCCCTTTTGGACGATTAACAAATGGATCAGTCAACAAAAGACAAATCAGATGCATTCTAAAAGTCAAGACTGCAGGCCACAACCTTCAATCAGCCAATACAGATGAAGTTCTTACTAATAATAGAAGATGGTTTCAGCTATTGTTTGGCACAGTAGCTTTTCTCGGACTCTGCAGTTTTGGGAAAAGAACAAAAACACAACTTGGATTTAAACAGCAGCAGAAAACTTCCTCTTACTCGCTGCAGATGGAGGGAGTAAGTTGGACACACCTGTTGGGCACCAAAGCATAGAAATTTTTTTAACGCAATTACAATCAAAAGATCCAAACCGTGTCTTTCAATCATTCTGAACTCTCCATTTCAAATGATTATATTGAAGGTTGGAGCTGATCAGAACCCAGGCAACAATTCAGAAACAAGTCAACGCTGAAGTCACATTATTTCCAAAGGAATGGGTAACAACTGGATCATGCTTTTAGCCAGCAATGCCCGCATCCCGTTAATTTCTCTCCCATGGGAGCTGGTGTGCAAGAGAAATGTGGGTGCACTGGGGCTGGAGAGCCAGCTACGTCAGGGTTGAAGCCCTGGTGCAAGGCATGGCTGGGTTGGAGCCCGGGGAGACAGGCACAGCAGGGCCGGGAAGGGCAAAATAGAATCGGGCCCAGGGAGGTCGAAGTTTCTCATTTTGGAGGGATCAGTGACTGAGTGGGTGTGTGGAAAGCGGTGAGTGGGTGCGTGGAAAAGGACGGGTGTGAGTGACAGCGGGTGTGAGTGACAGCAGGTGGGAGAGAGAGCGACTAAATGGGCATGTGGTAGTGAGTGTGTGTGTGTATGCGACTGACTGACGATGTGTGGGTGAGTTGGTGAATGAGTGACAGGGTGAGTGGATGGGGAAAGAGTCTAAGTCTGCCTTGCGCCCAATTCGAGTTCTCTCACTCACTCTCACCATCACACATTAACACATGCACACACTCCCACTCACATACACTGGCCCTCCAACATTCTCGTCATTTCTATTACTCACACCTTTTTAACAGAACAGCTTATTGCTCTGACATTGCTTTACATTCGTTCAATTGTCTTTCTTTAAAACCTCAATTGTTTTTTTAGAAATTCAGTTTATTGTTGTGCCAAACCTTATCTTTCATAAATACGCTTATTGGCCTGGCCCTTTGAGGGAGAAAAATATGCAAATATGGCCTCCCGAGCAAAATGGTTGGACAAGCCTACTGTACAGCATTGAGAGGTTGGAAGTACAATCTTTTCTGAATAATGGTCGTCAAGTGGATGCAAATACCATTGCTCTTACCTGTGGCACAGCTAATGAACACTTTGCAACAACATCATAGGCTTCTTTATGCCTTCCTAACTCTTTTAGAGATTTTCCCTTTCGATAGAGTGCTCTGTAGTTGTTATGATTCAACTTCAAAGCTTTGTCACAATCATCTAATACCTGATTATAGAGACCCTAAAGTGAGAGAGCAGCGAAGATTAGAAACATTATTCAAGATAATGACTTGTCACAATTAGCTTTAAAATTCAAGAACTTTATGAGGGGGAAATAAGTGGGGGCAAAAAACATTATTCAGTGATCTCTGCAGAAGGTGTGCACGGTATGAACAAGACCTGAATAATTTATGTTATCAAATCAAATAGTGTATTCCCCAGAAAAGATATCATTAACCCCAGATAAATTTGAAGCAAAATGACATACAGATTGCCAGTCGCAAAGGGTGATAAAATGTCCAAATTCTTATCATTATACTTCATATGAGACAATTAGCAAGCAAGCTTCTCAGTATATCTTAGACTTGTGTTCTGTAATCTTACCATATTCAAGTAGCAGGCTGCTCGATTTGCATACAGCTTCTCTATAACTCCATTTACAATACTGACTTCTTCAGATGCATAATCAGCCACATTTAAGGCCTCAGTATACTGATTCAAGGCATCGGCCCAATTACATTCTCTGAATTTATCATTTCCCTCATCATACAAATTTCTCACGAGGTCTTGAAGAAACACCTATAAATTAAAATGATTAATGTATCTGAAACCTTCACATAGTGCATCAATAAACCTTATCCTCTCTCAAAGAGAGAGCAGGAGAATACAATATCACCTTTCTTCCCACCCAAAGAACACCCAAGTCTTCAACAGCGCTTCTCACTCTGACAGGCTACACTGGGAATGATGCTTAGATACCAGCCATGTGGTAATACTCTCACTACCTAGTCAGAACTTTAAAGTCCCCTCACAAGGACTACTTCCATAAAGATCATAACCATCCAAAGCCTTCTGTTACCCCTTCAATCTAGCTTAAGGCATGTTTATATACCAGTAGAGGTTAAAATGTGCTCATCCCAGAGATATGAATCTGAGTGAGCTGCTGAGGGCGGCACGGTGGCACAGTGGTTAGCACTGCTGCCTCACAGCTCCAGGGACCCGGGTTCGATTCCGGCCTTGGGTCACAGTCTGTGTGGAGTTTGCATGTTCTCCCCGTGTCTGCGTGGGTTTCCTCTGGGGGCTCTGGTTTCCTCCCAGAGTCCAAAGGTGTGCGGGTTAGGTTCACTGGCCATGCTAAATTGCCCCTCGTGTTAGGGGGATTAGCAGGGTAAATGTGTGGGGTGACGGGAATAGGGCCTGGGTGGGATTGTGGTCGGTACAGACTAGATGGGCTGAATGGCCTCCTTCTGTACCGCAGGTACTATTATCAGGAGTTGCATAATTAGTAAACTTACCATTGGGCAAGTTCAAGCATACATTTTCCATCCAATTTTCCTCTATACACAGCACTCAAGTAATCCAATGCAGGCAGCTGTCAAGTGAATCTTTTCCTCAAACATATGAACATTTCTGCTGTATTACAATTCCAGTCTTAAAGACCCAAGTTTAAATTCTCATCAAATTGTAAGAGGTTTCTCATTGCCTACGTCCTCCAAAAATGTAGTAAAATTATTAGCTCAACCGGTATAATTTAAAAATATTTAAAGATACATTTATTTTACCTCATATTCTCGCTCAGTACCAGGGTACGGCAACGTAGACCTGCAAAATAAAAAAGCATCTTTATGTTCAACTCATCAAAATCCAGCACCTTTTCCAACAATTAAGATTCAACTACAGAAACAACCTTTTCCAATTACCAGCACCTTAAAAGTCAATATGATGAAGATTACCAACACAAACAGCCAACACCTCATCCCGAACTATCTAAATTATATTTCCCATTTAACACAGTATTAACAAGGATGCATAACTTTAATTTTAAACAAGCTTCCTCGTATGTCTCATTAACGAATATCATTTGAGAATACTCGATGGTTGACAGACGATCATTGCTATGAATGCTTAACAATCATAATTTGTTACTCCAGAAGGTATAAAGAGCCGTAAACGCCTAATCTAGTTGGTCCTCCAAATAAGTGAATGTTTTATTGATGTCTCTAACTTTTGTTTAATACTGTGAATCATTTCACAGGACAGCACAATGGCACAGTGGTTAGCACTGCTGCCTCACAACCCCACGGACCCAGGTTGAATTCTCAGCTTGGGTCACTGTCTGTGTGGAGTTTGCACATTCTCCCGGTGTCTGCGTGGGTTTCTTCTGGGTGCTCCGGTTTCCTCCCAGAGTCCAAAGATGTGCAGGTTAGGTGGGTTGGTCATTGTAAATTGCTCCTTAGTGTCAGGGGCACTGGGGTAAATGCATGGGATTATGGAGATCGGGCCCGAGTGGGATTGTGTTGTGGTCGGTGCAGACTCAATGGGCCGAATGGCCTCCTTCTGCACTGTAGGGATTCTGTGATTCCACTGTGAAGCAAACAAGCATTTAGCACTACTGTTGCCTAAAGTGCATGTCAGCAGTAATGGAAACAAAGATGGAGTGGCATGTAATAGATTTAACATTTTAACATGTGGTATTTTTTATAATGTTGACAACTGGGCTACAGCCAACTTGGCTAACTATTTTGGTGCCTGTTCAAGAAAAACAACAACAGAATTTTGATCGCGCTGTCTTAAGTGACAACCAATTCAAAACTTTGCATTGTATTTCAAAATAACCTTTAGGGACAGGGTTTGAATGATATGGGCCCTGAACAAGTCCTGGATAATAAGCTGGCAGAGATACAAAAATAAATCTGCAGTTTGACAAGTAAACAAAAGCTAAATCGTAGAAAAGAATAGGAATTAAAACACTAATTTACTTAATTTTTTTACACAACATGCACCCGAGACAAAAAAATCTTGCATTTATATAGTGCCTTTATTAACCACCGGACATTTCAAAGTGCGTTACAGCCTATGAAGTATAGTCACCGTACTGAAGCATAAAATACTGCAGCTAATTTGTAGACAACGAGCTCACACAACTAGCAATGTGATAATGACCAAATCAGTTTTCATGGCGAACACAGGAATAACTCCTCTGTTCTTCCTAGAAATAGCACCCGATGCTCTGACGAAGAGTCATCCAGACATGAAACGTTGGCTCTGTTCTCTCGCCATGCTGATGCTGTCAGACCTGCTAAGATTTGCCAGCATTTTCTGTCTTTGTTTCCAATTCCAGCATCTGCAGTAATTTGCTTTAACTAGGTGATTTTGTTTTTACATCAATCTGAAAGTGCCTAGGGCTTCAGTTTAACACCTGAGAGACAGCACCTCCAACAAAGCAGAACCCCTTCAGTGCTCTACTGGACTGTCGGCCCAGAGTTTTGTGCACAAGTGCTGGAGTGGGGCATGAACCCAGAACGTGATTCAAAGAGACAAGAGTGCTACCGACCGAACCACAGCTAACACTACAATCTCTGCTGAGGAGAATGAATGTGATGCATGACACAATGCGATACCACTGAGCTTTGAGAAGCATAATACAAGAACTGCAGTAGGCTATTAGATAAATGTAGTCACTCAAGTAGTAGGTAAACACATTAACATGTGCACAGAGGCAAAAGTTCTGATTGTCCTAAATCCCAATGCATTTAAGATATTGATTAAAATGCAGTATTTAAGGTGCATGAATGCTGTAAACATTTCATATTCAAAGGGGAATAGGCCAGTCATCATGACTCTTATTAATGCCACTCAATTACTGAGGCAAAAAAACTGTTGAGGGAACACAACACAGATGTTACTGACAACTGATCAAAGATTTTTTTTCTGCTAAAATGCGAAGACCGACAGATGTGGATAAACGTACGTTTGAAAACCAATTTGATGGGCTTTATTCCATACAAACTCATACACAATGGGTGATTAACTGGGAAATTGCAAGTGCTTTGCTAATGATTTGCTGCCCATTGACATGGAATGAACAAACGATCACAGGCGTTGGAGCAAAGGTTTCTGATAAGCTTGCCTCTTTTGTACAAGACCTAGCCCAGTGATGTGGGCCCTCAAGCCCAGCATAGTCAAAATGATTCTGAAAACCTGATGGCAAAGAAACAGCACACACGCACGCACGTCTCCCTAATTGGCTGACTTCAAAGATGTTTTACTCTTTCAATCCATAATTTTTGTACACAAATGCTGAATACAGCAAAATCCTCAGATTATAGTCTGGAATACTCTGTTCAAAGTTAGCCTTTTCCATTCTTTTCCATGGGGTCTTTGTCTCCCGATTCAGCGACGGACCTAAATTCCTCTCCTTTCCTTCTCTGCTATGTACTCTATGAACGGCATGCTTTGTCTGTATAGCGCACAAGAAACAATACTTTCCACTGTATCCCAATACATGTGACAATAATAAATCAAACATTATACAGGGCCATTAAAACACAACAGTGATTTAACCAGGACCTCACATAGGAAAATACAGGCTGGGAAAATACACTGCACTGGTTTCAAACAATTAATCTCTTTCATTTATCAATTAGTAAAAATCTTTTCCATTGGTTCTCTGGGCTCTCCATTCCAGATGATGAAAAAGAAACAGATAATGCAGGAAAAGTCTTCAGTAGAGCAGGCAGTATTTTCAGGCAGGAAAAAAATGGAAAGGCATCAGGTTTGTGACCCTTCCTCTCCACAGATGCTGCCTGACTTGAGAGTTTCCAGCACTTTTATGTATCTATTTCAGATTTCCAGCAACTGCAGTAGTTTGCTTTTGCATCCCATTTGATTACAGCCTTTTTCTAAAAGTCTTCATTCTGAATTGGTTAGAAATGTTTCCCTTCAGAGCCTGTAGCAAATTTTAAAAGTATCAAACTTCAATTTTCAATGTGATCTTTTCTTTTTTTTAGAATAAATTTTAACATCTCCTCATACTTTACGTAAGTATTGATTTGAACAAAGAACAAAGCACAGGAACAGGCTCTTCGGCCCTCCAAACCCATGCCGATCATGATGCCCCAACTAAACTTAAATAAAACCTTCTGTCCTTACACGGTCCGTATCCCTCTATTCCCTCCCTATTTATGAACCCATCCAGATGCCTCTTAAAATGTTGCAAATGTGCCTGCTTCCACCACCTCCTCTGGCAGCACATTCCAAGCACCCACCACTCAGTGTGAAAAACTTCCCACGCACATCTCCCTTAAACTTTCCCCCCTCTCACCTTGAACCTGTGCCCCCTTGTAATTGACACTTCCACCCTGGGGCAAAAGCCTCTGACTATCCACACTGTCTATGCTTCTCATAATTTTGTAGATCTCTATCAGGTCTCCCCTCAGCCTCTGTCTTTCCAGTGAAAACAATCCTACTTTATTCAACCTTTCCTCATAGTCAACACCCTCGAGACTAGGCAATGGTTGCCATTTTCTGCACTAGCTCCAATACCTGGATTTCATGGGTGTACAGTGACTATTACAATACATGGTATTCTAACAATGACTGCATCGATTCATCTTCAGATCTAGATGTTGATTCTTCTGGGAGTTTTCACCGTCTCCAAGTTTCCCATTGCATATGATTGCAATTCCGATCAGCTGATTTTGATTTATTATTGCCACATGAATTAGTATACAGTGAAAAGTATTGTTTCTTGCGCGCTATACAAAGCATATCATACATAGAGAAGGAAAGGAGAGGGTGCGGAATGTAGTGTTACGGTCATAGCTAGGGTGTAGAGAAAGATCAACTTAATGCAAGGTAGGTCCATTCAAAAGTCTGATGGCAGCAGGAAAGGAGCTGCTCGAGTCGGTGATCTCAGACTTTTGTATCTTTTTCCCGATGGAAGAAGGTGGAAGAGAGAATGTCCGGAGTGCGTGGGGTCTTTGGTTATGCTGGCTGCTTTTCCGAGGCAGCGGGAAGTGTAGACAGAGTCAATGGATGGGAAGCTGATTTGCATGATGGATTGGGCTACATTCATGAACTTTTATAGCTTTTTGCGGTCTTGGGCAGAACAGGAGCCATACCAAGCTGTGATACAACCAGAAAGAATGCTTTCTATGGTGCATCTGTAAAAGTTGGTGAGAGTGGTAGCTGTCATGCCAAATTTCCTTAGTCTTCTGAGACAGTAGAGGCGTTGGTGGGCTCTCTTAACTATAGTGTTGGCATGGGGGGACCAGGACAGGTTGTTGGTGATCTGGACACTAAAAATTTGAAGCTTTCGACTATTTCTACTTCGTCCCCATTGATGTAGACATTTGCATGTTCTCCACTACGCTTGCTGAAGTCGATGACAATGTCCTTTGTTTTGTTGACATTGAGGGAGAGATTATTGCTGTCGCACCAGTTCACCAGATTCTCTATCTCATTCCTGTACTCTGTCCCGTCATCGAAATGTTTGCATTTCACGGTTTGCACGGTGGTGTCATCAGCAAACTTGAAAATAAAGTTGGAGGGTAATTTGGCCACACAGTCATAGGTGTATAAAAGTGTATAGTGGGGGGGCTGAGAGCACAGCCTTGTGGGGCACTTGTGTTGAGGATGATCGTGGAGGTGTTGTTGTTGCCTATCCTTACTGATTGTGGTTTGTGGGTTAGGACGTTCAGGATCCAGTCGCAGAGGGAGGAACTGAGGCCCAGACCACGGAGTTTGGAGATGAGTTTTGTAGGAATAATGGTTTTGAAGGCTGAGATGTAGTCAATAAGTAGGAGTCTGACATTGGTGTCTTTGTTATCTAGCTTTAGTTCTTGCTGTTGCAAACTGCACTGTTGATTTCAATGAGCTATGCACTCATAACCCAGACTGCTCTCCTTTCGCATCCTGTAGCCTACCACCACTTGGTTTATTTAGAAACATAGAAAAACTACAGCACAAAACAGGTCCTTCGGCCCCACAAGTTGTGCCGAACATATCCCTACCTTCTAAGCCCATCTATAACCCTCCATCCTATTAAGTCCCATGTACTCATCCAGGAGTCTCTTAAAAGTCCCTATTGAGTTTGCCTCCACCACCACTGACGGCAGCCGATTCCACTCGCCCACCACCCTGTGTGTGAAAAACTTCCCCCTAACATTTCCCCTGTACCTACCCCCCAGCACCTTAAACCTGTGTCCTCTCGTAGCAGCCATTTCCACCCTGGGAAAAAGCCTCTGCGAGTCCACCCGATCTATGCCTCGCATCTAAGATCTATTTCTCTTCCCCAATCTCATCAAGCTACATTGGTCTAAATATTATTGGCTGCTCAACAGTCCACTAAAGCAGATGGTGAAATTTGAATTCAATAAAAAAAAAATCCGAAATGAGAAAAGTCTAAGGATAACCATGAAACTATTGTCAATTGTTGTAGAAACTCAATTGGTTCACTGATGTCCTTCAGGATCAGCCATCCTTACTGGGTCTGGCCTACACGTGACTCCAATGTTCTCAACTCTTAAACAGCCTCAGTTCAAGGGAAATTTGAGATGGACAATAAATGCTGGCCCACATCCCATGAATGAATAAAACAATATATAAATGCAGATTTTTTTTTAAACTTTCCAAAGAACACGCTCAATGCATACACAACTCAGCATTCTTGCTGAGAAATCCAAATACATTTTCTGCAAATAACTGATCACGTTTTTAAGCAATCACTTCCCTAATTTGAAATTTTACATACAATCTTGTGATGTAGATGATTACTTGAACACATTTAAAGGGGCTGTCATCCCTGTTAACCAGTTTATTTTTATTTGGTTCAGAAAGTCGATATAAAGAGGCACTCATTTGACACTGGTGTGAGATTGTAGAATTGTAAAGTTGTATACACGTGTAATGTTCCACTTTGTGAATCAATTTAAAACTGAATAAAGATCAACTTCTGATCTCCTTCACCAACTGGCCATCAATCGTGAACACTTGTGGAAGTTTCCTTCAAGAAACGTTGTTCATCTTGGATAAAAGCACTAAATGCAATAGTTTAGGGCATTGGGTTTTTATGGGAAATGAATACAATTTCCTCAACTGCACTGCAAGACAGCATGAATTAGGATCAGAAGTTTCATAATTATGAAAAGTATGTGCTAGCATCCTCAGAAGCAATACTCATTGCTTTATAACAGCTGGAATGAGAGACTAACCAAATAAAACTGCTTTAATTCTCAAACAAAGAAAACAAGGAATTCAGAAATTGTGTTCCTTCACAAGGACAGAAAGTCAAGCTATATATATATATTCGAGGGAATTACCCAGATGAATGCTCAGACTGCACCTATCCACGATATTCAGTGACAGCTGTACGATAAACTTCAACGGCAAACACAGCTTGAGGCCTAAGATACTTAACAATTTTACAGTTTAATAAAAGTTATAAAAAAAATAGTTCCTTCAATGGTTTTAATGTTGCAAACCTTACAGTAGGTTAAGAATGTAGTCAGGAAGCCAAGTGGGAAAACCGGTTCTTTTACTGATAGGTTTTGTAAGCTGATGATCATTGATCTATTCTCACTAGGTCTTAGGTCTTTAAATTGACAATTTCATTTTGATTTTGTTAGTTATCCTCCAACAGTGATTTCATGTTTTATACATAGAGTTAGATTTCACGGGAGTGGGGGTCACTTGTGTTGAAAGCTCTTCCCTAAAGTTGATTGGAGTTTTATTAAATATTGATCTGGAACGTAGCTCTCTTGTACATTATGTTTGGTTATAAAGGCACATTTGACGTCCATTCAATCCAGTCTCAGAAACCCAATTCTGGCTGTGAAGCAGAACTGGCTTCAGATTTGGGTTTCTTAAGCACACAGTGCTTTCTAAGATATTAAACTTTTAACAAATATTTAAGAACATAAGAACATAAGAACTAGGAGCAGGAGTAGGCCATCTAGCCCCTCGAGCCTGCCCCGCCATTCAATAAGATCATGGCTGATCTGAAGTGGATCAGTTCCACTTACCCGCCTGATCCCTATAACCCCTAATTCCCTTACCGATCAGGAATCCATCTATCCGTGATTTAAACATATTCAATGAGGTAGCCTCCACCACTTCAGTGGGCAGAGAATTCCAGAGATTCACCACCCTCTGAGAGAAGAAGTTCCTCCTCGACTCTGTCCTAAACTGACCCCCCTTTATTTTGAGACTGTGCCCTCTAGTTCTAGTTTCCTTTCTAAGTGGAAAGAATCTCTCCACCTCTACCCTATCCAGCCCCTTCATTATCTTATAAGTCTCTATAAGATCCCCCCTCAGCCTTCTAAATTCCAACGAGTACAAACCCAATCTGCTCAGTCTCTCCTCATAATCAACACCCCTCATCTCTGGTATCAACCTGGTGAACCTTCTCTGCACTCCCTCCAAGGCCAATATATCCTTCCGCAAATAAGGGGACCAATGCTGCACACAATATTCCAGCTGCGGCCTCACCAATGCCCTGTACAGATTTGGGAAACTTAAGTTCATAGATTCATAGAATCCCTACAGAAGGACACCATTTGGCCCATCAAGTTTGATCCGACTCGGCATCTTACTCAGGCCCATCCCTCCCGCCCAGTCCTTGTAACCACGCACATTTAACTTGCTACCCCCTCTAACTTACAAATCTTTGGACACTAAGGAGTGATTTAGCATGGCCAATCTCACCTAACTTGCATAGTTGGTCCCCATACCAGGATTAAAACCACCTAAAACTATCTAGGCCACTGGCACACCTTGGCAATGGAAGCTCAATGCTACCTACTGGGGTGTTGTAAGGACTTAATCGAAGTTAAGTATACACGGAAGGCGTACTTTAAATAAATCAAATCTGAGCAATACCACACATTTGGATGTGCAATGATGCAACATCCTGGGCCAGCACACTGAGTGAGTCTACATATATGTGGTAGTCTACTCCTCTTAATTCCAAGCCCTTCCATTCAAATTATCTGAAAAGTCAATTTACAAGTGCCAAGTTCCCACTTTGTTGTTTTATTAACATTGTGAATTCAAATCTTGGGTTTTTCTTGCACAAGATACAACTAACTTATCAGGGTAGACTATATCCAATACTTCCCACTGTACTAATTTGTACACTTCAGCTGTGACATTTAATTAGAAAGTTATAAAAATATAGTGGTGGGGACTTCAAAATTTAAAACGAGTCACTAATTATACCCAGTATTATCTGAGTAGAGTATTACAAAGTAATTTCAATGTATTGCTGACAAATAAACAATGTCAAAACTTTATGTCCTGCACTCAACAGGACACTTTGCAAGAATACAGGGGGAAATTTACACTGTATATGAGAAGACAATGCTAATTGGTTGGCAAGTGGACTCTGATTGTTAGAGGTGTTGCACGGAGACGTCTCAATGGCAACGCCTCCACCAGAGTCCACATAAATTGTATAAATTGTTGTTTTCCATTTATACTGGTACTCTTGTGAAGTGTCCTGATGAGTGCATGATGAAAAGATTTGTCATGCTCCTTCTTCAACAATATTCAAGTTCTGAACTACCAAACAGCTCATTTTCTTTTTAATTCATCTGGGACATGGGTGTTGCTGGTTGGCCTGCATTTATTGCCCATCCCTAGTTGCCCGAGGGCAGTTGAGAGTCAACCACATTGCTATGGCTCTGTAGGCCAGACCAGGAAAGGACAGCAGATTTCCTTCCCTAAAGGACATTAGTGAACCAAATTGGTTTTTCAGACAATCGACAAGATTCTTAATTCCAGATATTTTTTATTGAACTCAAATTCCACCATCTTCCGTGGCAGGGATTCGAACCCAGGTTCCCAGAATATTAGCTGAGTTTCTGGATTAATAGTCTAGTGATAATACCACTAGGCCATTACCTCCCCTAAATTATAATGTAATGACTTGAAGTATATGATGCAAAGCTGTTGCGATTAATACCATAACTTTGCAGTTATTTGCTCGGCTGGCAACAAACTACTGAAGTGATAAAACTGCAGTTATTATAATAAATGTTCATTTTAAATGTAGCGCAGCTCCCTTCTAGAATTCTCTAATCCTCAATGCATTGCTTAAGGGGCAATAAGGGCCATTGCTTTTGGGGCGGCATGGTGGCACAGTGGTTAGCACTGCTGCCTCACAGCCCCGGGTTATTGTCTGTGTGGAGTTTGCGCATTCTCCACCTGTCTGCGTGAGTTTCCCCGGGTGCTCCGATTTCCTGCCACAGTCCAAAGATGTGCAGGTTAGGTTGATTGGCCATGCTAAATTGACCCTAGTTTCGGGGGTGATTAGCAGGGTAAATATGTGAAGTTATGGAAATAGGGCCTGGGTGGGATTGTGGTCGGTGCAGACTCAATGGGCCGAATGGCCTCCTTCTGCATGGTAGGATTCTATGATTCAGGTTCTCCTGAATCAAACCAGATTTGCAGAAGAGTGTACTGGAGAACAACAGGTATTGGCCAAATACACTGGTTTATTAGAGTCATTTTTAAACATTAGCAGTAAGAAAATGGAGTAAGTAGTCTCATAACTGCTGTCGTTATTAGCGTACTCATACCAAAATACCCTGAAAGAAAAACTGCATTTAATCTGGATGCTACAATGAGATTTATTATTTAAAGATGTAACCCACTGCAACCATCATACCAGGAAAATCTTTTTCCCATGTTACAGCTCAAAATGCTTTCTTCAAGTTTGAAAAGACAAACATCGAATAGGATTTTTGTATCTTTAGTTTGACTGGGAGCAGCACAAAAGTTTCTCTCACTCAATATTAACCTTTCATTGCATTTCTAGTGACAGTACTATTGATGGTTGTCTAGTGCACATACTAAACCTGACAAACAGACTTCTGCAACGCAGATGTGGCAAGCAAGGATTTTTTTTGGAAAGGATTTTTTAAAATGAACAAAGGCGGCAAAGCATACAGGCCTCCAATAGTAACAGCATTGGCACCTAAAGTTCAAGACGACCTTTGGCCCAATATCATTTTTAACATGTACCGAAATAGAAATAAATGTCATGGTAACCCATAAACTGTATGTAATGTCCTTTGTCTTAAAAACTTTCCTGTGGCACAATCTTGAACATCTTTTAAGATTAGTCACATCAATGGGCAGCAATGTGGCACAATGGTTAGCACTGCTGCCTCACAGCGCCAGGGACCCGGGTTCAATTCCGGCCTCGGGTGACTGTGTGGAGTTTGCACACACTCCCCGCGTCTCCGTGGGTTTCCTCCGAGTGCTCCGGTTTCCTCCCAAAAATGTGCGGGTTAGGTTGATTGGCCATAATAAATTGCCCCTTAGTGTCAGGGAGATTAGGAGGGTAAATATGTGGGGTTATGGGGATAGGACCTAGGTGGGATTGTTGTCAGTGCAGGCTCGATGGGCCAAATGGCCTCCTTCTGCACTGTAGAATCTATGATTCTATAATAATGCAAGCAATTCAATCCTCAAATATTGGACGTTTGAATGGCTTAAAAATTGTTTAAAAGAAAGATCTTAGTATGGGGCTGGTTTCTCTCTTGCAAGATGTATAGGAGGAACAGCATGAAGAAAGGTGGGTAGGTAAAAAGACTGAAATTAGAAAAAAGGCTAAAAATTACAAAATGTTTCATAACAGATAAAATGGGCAAGATTACTTGTCTAAGTAAAATATTTTAAACATTTGTTTTGGTAATTTAGGATAAACACTATAGTCATAGACTAATATATCAGCAAGTTTAATCAGAGTAGTGCCCTTTAATAGTTTCAGGGCGTGGATATCGTTGGCTAGACCAGCATTTTTTTATTACCCATCCTTAATTGCCGAGAGGGTGCTGGTGAACCGTATTTCTAATCTACAGCAGTCCATGCAATGTAGGTACACCTACATTGCTGGTAGATAAAGGAGTTTCATGATTTTGACCCATTGGCTGTGAAGATACAGTAATATAGCTCCAAGTCAAAATGGTGCACGACTTAGAGGGAAACTCCAAGCTTTTTGGCCCAGGGAACCTACTCTGCCATTCAAAAAGGTGGTGACTGACCCGATTGTGGCCTTAACTCCACATTCCTGCCTATCACTCACAACCTTCAAACTGTCTTGGCAATCAAAAGTCTGTCAAACTCAGCCTGAATATAATACTCAATGACCCAGCCTCCACTGCTCTCTGTGGAAGAGAATGCCAAAGACTAACAACCCAAGAAGAAATTCCTCCTCATCGCCTTCTTAAACGGGAGTTTTCTTATTTTTAAATTGCAGCCCCAAGTTCTAAATTCCCCCATAAGAGGATGGTTTCCCTCAGCACTTACCCTATGAAGGCCCCAAAGAATCTTGTACGTTTCAATAAGATTTCAATAGGTTGCTTGACATAAGCAGATCAAGGTCATAACAGATGGCCAAGTTTTCATAGTACCTCAGAGACCAGAGGGTACAGACCGTTCAAAATCCCAGGAATTTCCACTCTGTGAATTGTTGATGGGAGAAAATGGGAAAGATACATAAGAAGTGGATTTCTCTCCCCACTGGGTACGCCGGTTTCCTCCCACAGTCCAAAAACGTGCAGGTCAGGTGGATTGGCCATGCAAAATTGCCCCTTAGTGTCCCAAGATGTGCAAGTGAGGTGGATTAGCCATGTGCAGGGTTATAGGGGGGGGGGGGGGGGGAGTTGGTGCAGGCTCAACAGGCTGAATGGCCGCCTTCTGCACAGTAGGGATTCCACGCAAAACAGATATGCTTGACTCAATATCAAGCAAAGAAGATCCACCAGATTGTACAACAGGTTCAGGATCAAAACAAGTTTGTCATTCAGGTTAGTGTTTCAGGCTTGAAGAGAACATTTACAGCAACATATCCAGTCAGTTGCTCAATAATTAGCTCAGTTATAGAGACCAAAAAAAATCAATCATTCAATCCCCAGTCTTTGCTAAATTAACTGACTTCAGTTACGACAGTATCATCTGATTCATTGTCCAGCAGCATGGGGGCACAGTGGTTAGCACTGCCACCTCAGCACCAGGGACCCGGGTTCGATTCCCGGCTCAGGTCACTGTCTGTGTGGAATCTGCATGTTCTCCCCATGTCTGCGTGGGTTTCCTCCAGGTGCTCCAGTTTCCTCCCACAGTCCGAAAGACATATATAGAACATAGAATCCTACACTGCAGGAGGAGGCCATTCGGCCCATCGAGTCTGCACCGACCACAATCCCACCCAGGCCCTATTCCCACAACCCTATGCATTTACCCTAGCTAGACCCCTTGACACTAAGGGGCAATTTAGTATGGCCAAATCACCTAACACGCACACCTTTGGACTGTGGGAGGAAACCGGAGCACCTGGAGGAAACCCACAGACACGGGGAGAATGTGCAGACTCCGCACAGACAGTCACCCAAGCCGGGAATTGAACCCAGGTCCCTGGCGCTGTGAGGCAGCAGTGCTAACCACTGTGCCACCGTGCCGCCCTAACATCGATAGGTGCATTGGCCATGCTAAATTCTCCCTCAGTGTACCCGTACAGGCGCCGGAGTGTGGCGACTAGGGGATTTTCACAGTAACTTCATTGCAGTGTTAATGTAAGCCTACATGTGACATTAATAAACAAACTTTTAACCTTTAACTTTAACTTGAAACTTTCATCCTAAGGGGAGAAAATAAATTAAGGTTCCTGCATGTCTGCAATCTAGTAATTTCCACTGAGAACTGTGTGTATATAGGCACTGCTAAGAATTGAATTGGGTGCAGCTATAGCAGCACTCCACATGGTCAAAGTATTTTGTTGACAATGACTGTCAAGACTCATGTATGAATAATTGCCACTTAGGGAAATGAATCCTAGTTGGTCAACAGTTTCAGCAGAGGGGAGGTTTTGACCAGTAGTGAAAAAGAAATAAAGTGGCTACTAACACTTAAGTGATGTTACGAGTGTGTGCTTTCCACAGCCAAGAGAGGCAGGCATTTTTTGGAGCTTCCAGCATTCTAAGGATCTGACTTATTGCTGCTAGTTTCCACACTGCCCTCACTAGATTTATTATCTTGACACAATTGTAATTAAGTGTTTTTATGTTACTGAATTGACGAGCCAATAAAAAAGTTGAATGGTTTTCTGAAGGAATAAATTACTGAAGTAAGTTTTGTCCTCAGATGCTGTGTTCTTTATTGTGATAAAGTGCTCTTCAATTTACCTTAATGAAATTCCATCCATGGTAAAATCAATTTACCTCTACCACAACCATAATTTATCAAAACAAACAGAAATAATACCAACAAAGAAATAAACATCACACACTGGATGCATGTGATAATCAACATACCAAAATATTAAAAATACATCAACCAACACAAAAATCTGCCTGATACAATATTTTCTAGTCACAACACTAACATTATCAAACAAGACCAACATAATAACTTGATAGCCCGGATCTTCCAGTCTCTGATCATCGACCCAAGATGCGTGTCCCGTCCAATGCTCTGACCTCCACGAGAAGTCTGAAATTCGCCTGTTCCCCAGGACCTTCTGTGGATGTCTTAGACTCGAAGTTAGAGACTTCAGACAGCTCTGCAATACTTACCTGGACGGTTACACAGGAAATGTTAGACAGATTAAAACTTAGTCTAACTCCTGGGTAACTACAGGACGGACTCTCCAATTACTCATTGACACCCCCCCCCCCCCCCCCCCCAAGAATCTTCCAACCCGCCAACAGTTTTACTACCCCCTGACCACCTCCTGGTGGGTAAGTCGATTACCCCGCAATCAAATGTGCCTACCCCACCACCTGACTACCTCTGTTCAAACTAACCTACCACTCCCAACATGACCTACAACCCCTCCACCACCCTACCGACTTACTCCACCCACCTACCAATTAATTCAATTATCCATTCACTAGCGTTCACACTTAAAAGTTACCTTATGACATAGAAACATAGAAAATAGGAGTAGGCCATTTGGCCCTTCTAGCCTCCTCTGCCACTCATTTTGATCATGGCTGATCATCAAAATCAATCCAGCTTTCCCCCATATCCCCTGATCCCTTTAGCCCCAAGAGCCATATAATTTCTTCTTGAAATCAGACAATGTTTTGACTTCAACTACTTTCTGTGATAGTGAATGCCACACATTCACTCTCCAGATGAAGACATTTCTTTTCATCTCAGTCCTAAAAGGTTTACCCCTTATCCTCAAACTATGACCCCTAGTTCTGGACTTCCCCCACCATCAGGAACATTCTTTCGGAACCTACCCCGTCTAATCCTGTTAGAATTTTATAAGTTTCTATGAGATCCCCTCTCACTTTTCCTAAACCCCAATGAATACCATCCTAACCGACTTAGTCTCTCCTCATGGCAGACCTGCCATCCCAGGAATCAGCCTGGCAAACTTTCATTATACTCCCTCTATAGCAAGGGCATCATTCCTTAGATAAGGACACCAAAACTGCACGCGATACTCCAGATGTGGCCTCACCAAGGCCCTATACAATTGCAGTAAAACATCCCTATTCCTATACTCAAATCCTCTTGCTATACCATTTGCCTTTTTCTCTGCCTGCTGTACCTGTGCGCTTACTTTCAGCGACTGCTGCATGAGGACATAAAGCTAAGCATCCACCTCTCTCAATTTACACCCATTCAAATAATAATCTGCCTTCCTATTTTTGCTACCAAAGTGAATAACCTCCCATTAATACATGCTGTACTTCATCTGCCATGCATATACCCACTCACACAGCCTGTCCAAATCATACTGAAGCATCTCTGCATCCTCCTCACAGCTCAGCCTCCCACCCAACTTTGTATCATCTGCAAATTTGGAGATAATACATTCAGTTCCCTCTTCCAGATCGTTAATATATGACAGCTAGTGCCGTATAGAGAGGGTGCGTCCTATCTCTCTTCCGCACCCACTCCCACCTCTACGGCACTGAGAGCGCTCCGTGAGGAACACTGCGCTATGTATTCCTGGAGAAATCTGGCTGAAGACAGGGCAAGAAATGCGCAGCAGTGTCACAACCTGGAAAAGTTTGAGGAATCTGACGATGACTGCTGTTCTGCGGAAGATCTACACGGCCTATATGTTATCAGCGGAGCTTCATCCATAATTTCTTGCAATTTAACCAAGTCAAAAACAAATATGACCTTTTGCCCCACAATATCTACATCAATTACACACTTTCTATCTCTGAGGTCAACAAAGGGGCAGAGCGAAGCACAAAGGGATAATTTTGCCATGCAAATTGTGACTTGAATCCACCATCAAGCAAGTTGCTTATGTTGCTTCCATCACAGCAGACTGTTATATAACACAACACACCACACCGTTTGCCATCAACAACGCATCCACCAAATTGATTAGGGAAACAAAACAGCGCTCCTTCTCAGCAGTTTGCCAACATGATCCCAAGATAAAAGCAAAATATGGCAGATGCTGGAATCTGAAACAAAAACAGAAAATGCTGGAAAATCTCAGCAGGTCTGACAGCATTTGTGGAGAGAGAATAGACCCTAACAACGTTTCAAGTCAGGGTGTCAAGCAAGCAACTCTGACGAAGAATTAACCTGACTGAAAGCATTGACTCTATTCTCTCTCCACAGATGCTGTCAGACCTGCTGAGATTTTCCAGCATTTTCAGTTTTTGTGCCAACATGATCCATCTGGTGCCAACATAATCAGATCTGATGAAAGGACATGATCTGAAACGTCAGCTCAGTTTCTCTCTTCACAGTTGCTGCCAGGCCTGCTGAGTATTTCCGGCATTGTCTGCTTTTACTAATCAGTCTGCGCGCCATTACAGACAACAATGTGAAATTTGTGACAATCTGTAGTAATCAATCAGATAAAAATATACAAATAAGTGCTGCAAAGCAAACAGATCGTACCCATTTTACTGTTCAATATATTTCCTGTTTGCACATTTAGAAGAAACTAGGAACTCATCTATCCCTTTGACAGAATTTTTAAAAAACTCCACATGGCTCACACCTGCAATCAGAAATGTCCATACAATTACTGGAAGTATTACTGAACATGCCACAGGGAAGGGTGTAACTTGCTGGCTGGAAGAAAACAAACCGGAACTCCATACTTGCAAGCTGCTAAGGTATTTAATTTCTGAACGCTTTCTAATTCTTTTGCTGATTTAATTTATATTTACTAAAATAACAATGCCAAATTAAAAGCGGGTTGGGGAAAAATACCAATAATATCTTTGTTATTCAGCGTGTGTTGCTACACCGATACGTTGGCCCAAATCTTCCAGGGTCAAACCTTAGGGACAAACGTGCATCGGAATCCCTCTACTGAAATCCCTTGACTGCGCACCCACGAAGTTCCAAGATACTGTTATCATTCCTCACTGGGAGCATCCAATCCCAGAATTAACCCTCTAATATTTACACTCACTGCCATGCAATAATCACAAAGGGATTCCAGAAGCAGTCTTCAAAGAACATCAAGGTTTGATTAGTAGCACAGTAACAGAATTCACTCATTTCTCACGTGATACGTCAATGATCTCAACCATGTCACAGTGGCAAGGAGCTAAACTGCATGTTGAGGGAAAGAAGAAAAACTGGAGGGGGAATTATCTCATCAGCTTGTCTTTAACAGCATTCTTTAATTAGTCAAAAGATAAATTACAGCAGCAAAGAACAGGAGCACTTCACTTGCCATGATTAGCCAAAGATTGTAAATCATGGTAAGATAACAGCAAATAACTCGCATTCTGCTGGTTCTATTGCCAACAAGACTCACGGCCTAGCCAATCAGCAAAATATACTCTGATGAAGGGTCATCTAGACTCGAAACATTGGCTCTATTTTCTCCCCACAGATGCTGTCAGACCTGCTGAGATTTTCCAACATATTGTTTTTGTTTCAGATTCCAGCATCCGCAGTTTTTTGCAAAGGATTTTGCTAATGTATAAAACACCCTTTTTAGCAAAATATGCAGTCTGGCAAGTACAGGAAATGATGTGGAGATGCCGGCATTGGACTGGGGTAAACACAGTAAGAGTTTTAACAACATCAGGTTAAAGTCCAACAGGTTTATTTGGTAGCAAATACCATTAGCTTTCGGAGCGCTGCTCCTTCATCAGATGGAGTGGAAATCTGCTCTCAAACAGGGCACAGAGACACAAAATCAAGTTACAGAATACTGATTAGAATGCGAATCTCTACAGCCAACCAGGTCTTAAAGATACAGACAATGTGAGTGGAGGGAGCTTTAAGCATAGGTTAAAGAGATGTGTATTGTCTCCAGACAGGACAGCCAGTGAGATTCTGCAAGTCCAGGAGGCAAGCTGTGGGGGTTACTGATAGTGTGACATAAAGCCAACATCCCGGTTTAGGCCGTCCTCATGTGTGCGGAACGTAGCTATCAGTTTCTGCTCAGCGACTCTGCGCTGTCGTGTGTCGTGAAGGCCGCCTTGGAGAACGCTTACCCGAAGATCAGAGGCTGAATGCCCGTGACCGCTGAAGTGCTCCCCCACAGGAAGAGAGCAGTCTTGCCTGGTGATTGTCGAGCGGTGTTCATTCATCCGTTGTCATAGTGTCTGCATGGTTTCTCCAATGTACCATGCCTTGGGACATCCTTTCCTGCAGCGTATCAGGTAGACAACTTTGGCCAAGTTGCAAGAGTAGGTACCGTGTACCTGGTAGATGGTGTTCTCACGTGAGTTACAGGAAATGCCAGCAATAATATAAAGTGCTGCAAAAACTCAACAGGTCTGGCAGCACCATTGGAGAGAGAAACAGAGTTAACATCGAGTCCAAATGACTCTTTCTTCAGAGCAGGTTACATTAACTCTGTCTCCACAGATGCTAGCCATGATGTGGAGATGCCGGCGTTGGACTGGGGTAAACACAGTAAGACGTCTCACAACACCAGGTTAAAGTCCAACAGGTTTATTTGGTAGTGGCTTGTGCTACCAAATAAACCTGTTGGACTTTAACCTGGTGTTGTGAGACATCTTACTGTGTCCACAGATGCTGCCAGACCTGCTGAGTTTTTCCAACATTTTTTGGGTCTTTTTTTCCTCCCAAATTTCCAGCATCCAGAGTATCTTGCTTTTATTGTACAGGAAATACAACCGATTTTGGATGTTGCTTCAGTCATATTACTTCAGAGAACAGTAAAATTAAGCACACTGCTTAGGAAGACACTTACTGGATAAATTGTAGTCCTTTCTGAATTTCTTGCCACCTATTACTTCTGTCCTTGGATACATTGGACATGTTATCCTTTACATCCAATTCCTCTAATGATGCAGATTCTGAGTCAGAAAGAGAAACAATAAATTATAAAAAGTCACACAAATGATTCTACATGTTCTCCTTATTCGCTTACACTATAAAGTATAACTTTCTTTTGCAAATTCATACAACTAAATGTGCTAGATTTATATCAGCATCATTTTGTTAATGTATTAAACACCCTTCAAATGAGAATCAAAATTTATGATTAGGACACTTAAAATGCCACAATACAAAAGGTATTTTAAATTTTAGCCCGATGCTCTTACAGTCTCTCACACTTGTCTCAGTCACACATCAATGACTTAGGTTCAGCCCATATAACATGACCATCCAGGCAAACAACCAAGGCTTGGTTATATACTGAAATAAGAAACAGGAGATGCTGGAAACAGTCAGCAGGGCTTGCAGCCTCTGTGAAGTGAGAAGCAGAAACCTGACAAAGGGTCTCTGGGTGACACAGTGGTTAGCACTGCTGCCTCAGCGCCAGGGACCCAGGTTCAATCCCAGCCTCGGGTCACTGTGTGTGGAGTTTGCACTTTCTCCCCATGTCTGCGTGGGTTTCCTCCCACAGTCCAAAGATATACGAATTAGGTTGACTGGCCATGTTAAATTGACCCTACTGTCAGGGGGATTAGCAGGGTAAATCTGCGGGGTTTCGGGAATAGGGCCTGGGGGGACTGTAGTCGATACAGACTCAATGGGCCGAATGGCCCCCTTCTGTACTGAAGGGATCCTATGACCTGAAATGTTAACTCTGCATCTGCCTCCTTTAGTGTCAGGGGAACTTGCTAGGGTAAATGCATGTGGTTATGGGGATAGGGCCTGGGCCTCCTTCTGCACTGTAGGAAACTATGACTCTACACATTCTGTGCGACTGATGAGTATCTCCAGCATTTTCTGTTTTTCTATTTCAGGTCTCCACCATTAGTAGTATTTTTGTTTTGTTTTATGCTTTCTGACTCAAGGCTGTCCATCGCATAAGTAGAGGTTTACAGCACAGATAGAGGCGATTATATCTGTATTGACTACTTGCGAGAGAAATTCAAATCCAACCCTAGTGCTATAAATGATTTTTGTTACTCTTTTTACTCCATGCACTCAATTCTAAAACCCAAAACACTGATTCAAAACATGGAAAAGCCTTATGAAAAATCTTCTACCAGTTATGGCAGTTCTGGCATAGATGTTCCAGTTACATCCAAAATCAATTAAATATAAACAACACTTTTCCATCCTGATTAAACATGCTGCCTTGAATCTCACCATCACTAAATACTTATCCTTCAGCTTAGCAGCAAAGCACGGCAAATGCATTTGCATCTTGCTTCCTGTTATATAAAAGGTTAATGGCTTTAAGCGATCAATAACGAAAGCTATAAAACAAGTAACCCGTCAAAAATCCAAAAAGCCACTTGACTGAGAATGGTATGTACAATTGCCTACTTTGAACACAGGAAAGGAGGACATGATGGCTACTATCAGGGAGTACAAAAACCAATCATGAGACAATTCCAAACTTTCATAAGAGCATAAGAACTAGGAGCAGGAGTAGGCCATCTGGCCCCTCGAGCCTGCTCCGCCATTCAATAAGATCATGGCTGATCTTTTCATGGACTCGGCTCCACTTACCCGCCCACTCACCATAGCCCTGAATTCCTTTACTGTTCAAAAATGTATCTATCCTTGCCTTTAAAAGAATCACTGAGGTAGCCTCAACTGCTTCACTGGGCAGGGAATTCCACAGATTTACAATTCTTTGGATGAAGAAGTTCCTCCTCAACCAAGTCCTAAATCTGCTTCCCCTTACTTTGAGGCCATGCCCCCTAGTTCTAGTTTCACCTGCCAGTGGAAACAACCTCCCTGCTTCTATCTTATCTATTCCCTTCATAATCTTACAACTATCAGAGCACTGTATTACGGAGACGTGGGTAGAACAAGGACAGGAATGGTTGTTGGACATTCCGGGGTATAGATGTTTCACTAAGTGTAGGGAAGCTGGTAAAAGAGGTGGAGGAGTGGCATTGTTAATCAAGGATCGTTTAACGGCTGCGGAAAGGCACTTCGAGGGGGATCTGCGCACTGAGGTAATATGGGCTGAGGTTAGAAATAGGAAAGGAGCGGTCACGTTGTTAGGAGTTTACTATAGGCCCCCAAATAGTAATAGAGATGTGGAGGAAGAAATTGCTAAGCAGATTATGGATATGTGTGGGGGTCACAGGGTAGTTGTCATGGGGGACTTTAACTTTCCAAATATTGATTGGAGCCTTTGTAGGTCAAATAGTTTGGATGGGGCAGTTTTTGTGCAGTGTGTGCAGGAGGGTTTCCTGACACAATATGTGGATAGGCCGACAAGAGGTGAGGCCACATTGGATTTGGTACTGAGAAATGAACAGGGCCAAGTGTTAGATTTGGTTGTGGGAGAGTACTTTGGAGATAGTGACCACACTTCGGTGTCTTTTGTTATTGCAATGGAGAGGGATAGGGCCGTACGGCAGGGCAAGGTTTACAATTGGGAGAGAGGTAATTTTGATGCGATTAGGCAAGAATTAGGGGGCATAAGTTGGGAACAGAAACTGTCAGAGAAAGGAACTAATGAAAAGTGGAACTTTTTCAAGGAACAAATACTGGATGTCCTTGATAGGTATGTCCCTGTCAGGTAGGGAGGAAATGGCCGAGTGAGGGAACCATGGTTCACGAAAGAGGTAGAATGTCTTGTGAAAAGGAAGAGGGAAGCTTATGTAGGGATGAGGAAACAAGGTTCAGATGGCTCGATTGAGGGTTACAAGTTAGCAAGGAATGAGCTGAAAAAGGGGCTTAGGAGAGTTAGGAGGGGACACGAGAAGTCCTTGGCGGGTCGGATCAAGGAAAACCCCAAGGCTTTTTACTCTTATGTGAGGAATAAAAGAATGACCAGGGTGAGGTTAGGGCCGGTCAAGGACAGTAGTGGGAACTTGTGTATGGAGTCAGTAGAGATAGGCGAGGTGATGAATGAATACTTTTCTTCAGTGTTCACCAAGGAGAGGGGCCATGTTTTTGAGGAAGAGAAGGTGTTACAGGCTAATAGGCTGGAGGAAATAGATGTTCGGAGGGAGGATGTCCTGGCAGTTTTGAATAAACTGGAGGTCGATAAGTCCCCTGGGCCTGATGAAATGTATCCTAGGATTCTTTGGGAGGCAAGAGATGAGATTGCAGAGCCTTTGGCTTTGATCTTTGGGTCCTCGCTGTCCACGGGGATGGTGCCAGAAGACTGGAGAATGGCGAATGTTGTTCCTCTGTTTAAGAAAGGGAATAGAAATGACCCTGGTAATTATAGACCGGTTAGTCTTACTTTGGTGGTTGGTAAATTGATGGAAAAGGTCCTTAGGGATGGGATTTACGACCATTTAGAAAGATGCAGATTAATCCGGGATAGTCAGCACGGATTCGTGAAGGGCAAGTCGTGCCTCACAAATTTGATAGAATTTTTTGAGGAGGTAACTAAGTGTGTTGATGAAGGTAGGGCAGTTGATGTCATATACATGGATTTTAGTAAGGTGTTTGATAAGGTCCCCCATGGTCGGCTTATGGTGAAAGTGAGGAGGTGTGGGATAGAGGGAAAGTTGGCCGATTGGATAGGTAACTGGCTGTCTGATCAAAGACAGAGGGTGGTGGTCGATGGAAAATTTTCAGATTGGAGGCAGGTTGCTAGCGGAGTGCCACAGGGATCAGTGCTTGGTCCTCTGCTCTTTGTGATTTTTATTAATGACTTAGAGGAGGGGGCTGAAGGGTGGATCAGTAAATTTGCTGATGACACCAAGATTGTTGGAGCAGTGGATGAGGTGGAGGGCTGTTGTAGGCTGCAAAGAGACATAGATAGGATGCAAAGCTGGGCTGAAAAATGGCAAATGGAGTTTAACCCTGATAAATGTGAGGTGATTCATTTTGGGAGGACTAATTTAAATGTGGATTACAGGGTCAAAGGTAGGGTTCTGAAGACTGTGGAGGAACAGAGAGATCTTGGGGTCTATATCCACAGATCTCTAAAGGTTGCCACTCAAGTGGATAGAGCTGTGAAGAAGGCCTATAGTGTGTTAGCTTTGATTAACAGGGGGTTGGAGTTTAAGAGCCGTGGGGTTATGCTGCAACTGTACAGGACCTTGGTGAGACCACATTTGGAATATTGTGTGCAGTTCTGGTCACCTCACTATAAGAAGGATGTGGAAGCGCTGGAAAGAGTGCAGAGGAGATTTACCAGGATGCTGCCTGGTTTGGAGGGTAGGTCTTATGAGGAAAGGTTGAGGGAGCTAGGGCTGTTCTCTCTGGAGCGGAGGAGGCTGAGGGGTGACTTAATAGAGGTTTATAAAATGATGAAGGGGATAGATAGAGTGAACGTTCAAAGACTATTTCCTCGGGTGGATGGAGCTATTACAAGGGGGTATAACTATAGGGTTCGTGGTGGGAGATACAGGAAGGATATCAGAGGTAGGTTCTTTACGCAGAGAGTGGTTGGGGTGTGGAATGGACTGCCTGCAGTGATAGTGGAGTCAGACACTTTAGGAACATTTAAGCGGTTATTGGATAGGCACATGGAGCACACCAGGATGATAGGGAGTGGGATAGCTTGATCTTGGTTTCAGATAGAGCTCGGCACAATATCATGGGCCGAAGGGCCTGTTCTGTGCTGTACTGTTCTATGTTCTATGTATCTCTTTCAGATAGACACTTGGGATATGTTAACAGGAATCGTGATCAATTAATTTAAGCATTCTGCATTCTTCTCTACTGTTACAACAGAAACCACATCCATACCGTGCAATTTTAATCATTATGAAAACAAATCATACAATAATTAAAATGTCAGTTTAAGCAGCTATCAGAAAGTTCATGACCAGTGAACAGAATAAGCAAAACAAAACCTTTAAAAAATATTTTAAGCTATTAAAACAGGCTCTTCCTGGTGTTCCACAATTTCTACTAAAACGTGGAGTGCAGAAGGGCCAAAAAGTTTCACATCTACCCTCGTGGAAAATAGAACATTTTTTTTCAAATATAAAAGTAACTTGCTGAATTATTATACAAGATAACAGATCACGATGTCAATGATTAATAAACAAATGCAAAGGCTAAGTTGCACCATAATGAAAGTAAATATTAGGCCTAACATGAGCAAAAATTTCCACAATACACCATAAATTCTTTAAATGCAGCGAAAAGGCAGACATAGAACATAGAACAGTACAGCACAGTACAGGTCCTTCGGCCCTCGATGTTGTGCCGAGCTATGTCCAAAAGCAAGATCAAGCTATCCCACTCCCCATCATTCTGGTGTGCTCCATGTGCCTATCCAATAACCGCTTGAAAGTTCCTAAAGTGTCCGACTCCACTATCACAGCAGGCAGACCAATTCCACACCCCAACCACTCTCTGAGTAAAGAACTTACTTCGGACATCCTTCCTATATCTCCCACCATGAACCTTATAGTTATGCCCCCTAGTAACAGCTACATCCACCTGAGGAAATAGTCTCTGAAAGTCCACTATCTATCCCCCTCATCATCTTATAAACCTCTATTAAGTCGCCTCTCATCCTCCTCCGCTCTAAAGAGAAAAGCCCTAGCTCCCTCAACCTTTCCTCATAAGACCGACCCTCCAAACCAGGCAGCATCCTGGTAAATCTCCTCTGCACTCTCTCCAATGCTTCCACATCCTTCTTATTGTGAGGTGACCAGAACTGCACACAATATTCCAAATGTGGTCTCACCAAGGTCCTATACAGTTGCAGCATAACCCCACGGCTCTTAAACTCAAACCCCCTGTTAATAAATGCTAACACACTATAGGCCTTCTTCACGGCTCTATCCACTTGAGTGGCAACCTATGATATGAACCCCAAGATCTCTCTGTTCCTCCACATTCCTCAGAACCCTGCCATTGACCCTGTAATCCGCATTCAAATTTGTTCTACCAAAATGAATCACCTCGCACTTATCAGTGTTAAACTCCATCTGCCATTTTTCGGCCCAGCTCTGCATCCTATCAATGTCCCTTTGCAGCCTACAACAGCCCTCCACCTCATCCACTACTCCACCAATCTTGGTATCATCAGCAAATTTACTGAATCATCCTTCAGCCCCCTCCTCCAAGTCATTGATAAAAATCACAAATAGTAGAGGACCCAGCACTGATCGACATCATTTTTGTTACAGATGCAAAACAATCTTAAATCCTGTGCGCTTTTGAACCTGAAACTAATCAAAACATTCCCATCTACAAAGTTCGCTGTGATTTTAAAGAGACAAAGCTCGACCTTCACGGAACAATCATTCTGCATTTCATTGTAAAGCACTGCCATCCTTACAAAGCAGCCTATCAATCAATTTACCGTAAGCAAGGAATGCCATGAGATCTGTTACATTTGCTCATTAGGCAATACAACAATAGACTCAAGAGCTACTCTGCAAACAGGAACAGAAACAACTGGAATTGTACAGCTCCATTCCTTACCAAATGGACTGGGAAACAAACACTGCAAATTGTGATATGCAATAAGAATTTGATCTAGCCAGCACGTCACAGTCATGTGCTTTAAATGACAAGCTTGGGGAATTCTGGCCAACGCAACTTTGCCTTCACAAGGTATGTTCTGTGTGTATAATATTTATATCAACAAGGATTTAACAAAATATGCATGCACCAGCCCATCACTGAAAATTTAACACATTATGTAGGAAAGAACAGAATCTGTTTGAGTGGAGTGATGGCATATGCTGCAATTAGGTCGCGTAGAATCACAGAATTCTTACAGTGCAGAAGGAGGCATTCGGCCCATTGAGTCTGCACCAACAACGAACCCACCCAGGCCCTATCCCCACATATTTACCCCACTAATCCCCCTGACACTAAGAGGCAATTTAGCACGGCCAGTCCACCTAACCTGCACATCTTTGGACTGAGGGAGGAAACCCATGCAGACACGGGTAAAATGTGCAAACTCCACACAGTCACCCGAGGCCAGAATTGAACCCAGGGCCCTGGTGCTGTGAGGCAGCAGTGCTAATCACTGTGCCACCCTTCAATACTTGAAAAAAAAATACAAACATATTAATTTTGACAAGATCCTTCAAAACTCCTGGCAGATACTCATCTAGGTCCATCTCATTCATGGATACAGTGAAACAAATCAAAAGGTTTTTAATGTGCAACAGCAGGGCAACAAAGAGATCAAGAATTGTACAACTACATTGTATTCAGATTACTTTAAATGCATTAGGCATCTAGGTACTGTGTTAGTTTGTTCCTTGAGGAAATGAATATCACGTAACAAAGAATGCAAATCTTGCTGTTATTTAGAGGCTTTTTTGTTGCATAACAGAAAAATAATGCAGAATGAAAGACTAGCAACATCCCAGGCACAAAAAAAGTTCTAAAAATACCAGCACACATTACCAAACTGTTACAGCACAGGAGACCATTCTACCCATTATTTCTGCACTCGCTCTTTCAAGTATGGGGCAGCACAGTGGTTAGCACTGCTGCCTCACAGTGCCAGGGACCCGGGTTCAATTCCTGGCTCGGATCACTATGCAGAGTCTGCACTTTCTCCACCATGTCTGGTGGGTTTCCTCCGGTTTCTTCCTACAGTCCGAAAGCGCGCTGGTTAGGTGCATTGGCCGTGCTAAATTCTCCCTCAGTGTACCCGAACAGGCACCTGAACGTGGCGACTAGGGGATTTTCACAGAAACTTCATTGCAGTGTTAATTAATGTAAGCCTATTTGTGACACTAACAAATAAACTTTAAAACTTTAACAACAAGTACTAAGTGCCTTCCCCGATCCCACATTTCCCCACTACTCTGCACATTCTTCCTTTTCAAACAACAATCCAATGCCCCCTTGAACACGGAAACCTCATAAGCATCATCTTTCATTCAAACCAAACAGAACAAAACAGGAACTAAAGGCCTGATACTAACCAAAGCAGATTATTTCAGGGGTTATAGGTCTGACCAAAGTGCCTATAATATTCCACAATTTAGCAATCTCGCTTGAAGACCAAAACATTTGGTGAAAGTTTCTCAATGGTGTAATACATACAGTATGCCCCTTCGGGGTTAGGCCCAACAGGAGGGGGATTTACTTTGCATACAGTTTGGGTCATCTGAATGCTTACCAACGGGTGCTAAAGTGGGAAATTTCCCATTCCTGTTCATTCAACAGCACTCTATCCCTATCCGAATCAAAAGACTGGTCTTTGTTTTAGCACTCAACAATGTGCAGCAAAAGCTCGAAAGAACCGCTTCAGTTGCTTTCATGTTTATGAAATTAAAACACTGTGTAGTTTGATGATATCACATCTAACTGTATTTCCAGCACTATTACAGCATTCAAATGGAGCAAGACAGGAAACGTATTTCAAATCCTAAAGTTTAGTTTATTTATTAATGTCACAAGTCAGCTTACATTAACATTGCAATGAAGTTACTGTGAAAATCCCCTAGTCGCCACACTCCGGCACCTGTTCGGGTACATTGAGGGAGAATTTAGCATGGTCGATGCACCTAACCAGCACGTCTTTGGACTGTGGGAGGAAACCCACGCAGACACAGGGAGAACGTGCAGACTCTGCACAGATGGTGACCCAAGCCGGGAATTGAACCTGGGTCCCTGGTGCCACTAGGCAGCAGCGCTAACGACGGTGCCACTTAAACACACTTCTCAATGCTCTCTATGGCCATTTGATAAAATCTACTGCTAATAGTATTGAAATCCACACCTTGACAAATCTTGCCAGTCCTTGAATGCAATAATGACCAAATCAAAAACAAACTGAAAGCCTGAATTACTCAAGTGCGGTTTTGGACTGGTAAAATATCCTACATACAGGGACGTGAAAACGACAAAACCCAAACTAGCACAAACAACTGAACATTGTTATCCCTACACTGTTCAACAGAACACAGTGCTGAAGCAAAACAGAACGTATGTAAATAAAGTTAGACACAAGGCAACATATGGGACAGAGGGAAATGCTATTAGTGTAATTTATATTCAGTAATAGGAAACTCATTGATTTAAGAGTTCAGTGCCAACTCTACAAATGCTGCACAAAATAGAAGACATCCTGAGTTAGATATCATTTCCCTGCAGCAGGTTTAAATGCATTTTGCATTCTGCCAAGAAAAATAACTGAAGCACAACTGCCGCTAGAAATGATGTTCAAATTAACTGTATCTGCTATCAATCTGATTAACTGTGCACGTGGACAGTCTGTACCCTCCTTGTTTTCACTAGCTGCTAAGAGCTTTACCCACTGCTTGAAGTGGCCTTTAGGGGCTTTTAAGCAATAAGCCCACAGGTACTTATTTCCCCTGTAGGTGGAGGCCCCAGCTAAATCAAATAATCACACATCCACAAAAGGCAAAATATTGCAGAAGCTGGAAATCTGAAACAAGCATGGAAAACACCAGAAAATGCTGAGATCAGACAGCATCTGAGGAAAGAGTTAATGTTTCAGGTGTTCTAATGAAGGATCATGCTGACATGATCTTTCATTAGAACATCTGCAGCATTAGCAAATAATATCACACTTAAGGGTTTCCAATCCCCTTATTGTTCTTTACTTCTGCCCATTGGAGGAAAACTGGATTTCCATGTTCTCCATCAGTCCTGAACGTTACTGATCACAATAAGTGGAAGCCTCCAAATAAATCTACAGGAGGACACACAAGTCAAAACAGAGCACCCGGTACTCTTCATCAACATGCTAATCCTACTGCCCTCGTAATAAATGGAACAGCACTGTGGGTGTACCTACAGACTTTTGAATGTTAAGCTAGTCTTTCTCTTCACCCTATCTGTAACTGCAACACTATATTCTGCACCTTCTTCTTTCCTTCTCCCCTATGTATTCTATGAACGGTATGCTTTGTCTGCATAGTACGCAAGAAACAATACTTTTCACGGTATTCCAATACATGTGACAATAATCATTCAAATCAGATCAGATGGACTGCAGCAATTCAAGGCAGCAGCTCACCACCACATTCTTAAGGGCAGCTGGGGATGTGCAACAAATGCTGGCCCTGCTGCCAGCAAGGTCCACATCCCAAGAACAGATAATAAAAAGAAAACATCTGTACACAAACCAACCTCATGGGATAAATGAGGGTACCAATTATCACAATTAATTTTGTTGTGTTGTGCTGTGTACCAAACATCATTAAGATAGGTGGAAATAAATTTCACAAGGCACTATTGGACCTGGGAAATAAAATTGCAGCCAAAACTTTTGGGCTGCATTCAAAGGGGTGGCACAGTGGGACGGCACAGTGGCAAGCACTGCTGCCTCACAGCGCCAGGGATCCAGGTTCGATTCCCGGCTTGGGTCACTGTCTGTGTGGAGCCTGCACGTTCTCCCTGTATCTGCGTGGGTTTCCTCCAGGTGCTCCGGTTTCCTCCCACAGTCCAAAGATGTGCGGATTAGATGGATTGGCCATGCTAAATTGCCCCTTAGTGTCAGGGGGACTAGAAAGGATAAATGCAAGGGGTTACAGGGATACGGGCTGGGTGGGTGTGTGGTCAGTGCAGACTTGATGGGCCGAATGGCCTCCTTCTGCACTGTAGGATTCTATGAAAACCATATCCTAGGGCTGCAAGTAAGGTCACTGACCTACTCAGCCATCCAGTTCTTTGAGATCATTATTTCAATACAAAAAAATACATTATTACTTTCCAAAGCAATAGAACTCGAATCAGTGACAGATCAATGTTACAAATCATAGCTGGACCAGAATAACGGCAAATTTAAGATGCAATGACTGTGGAAGGCACTAGGGGTAACAGAATGAATAGGCAAAGGAAGGGGTACTTCAAATCCAATCTGCACTCCAGATTTCCAAAGTGCACAAGGTTGTACAGCTTCAGTGGTAAGAACATCTTTAAATCTTTTGATATCCAGATATATCCAAATGTAAACTTCACACCTCAACACAACTTTCATCATGTCACAAAATTGTAGGAGAGGGACATAGGAAGCAAACACATCTTTCATTGGCAGAGGGGTCATTACGAGCCTCATTGGGTTAAAGATCCTCAGTTCAGCAGCACTCAGAGTCAATGGATTGGCAAGCCCTTAGTCCACTTCTTTGTCTAACAGAGCGGGTACTTGTACACTTTCTCTTTCTGCCCACACAAGATCAGCTCTGAAGTATGCCAGCACTCCATTCACACGCACGCACACACGACTGGGTCACTTTTCACTTGTATGCTGATCACATCCAGCTCTACTTTTCCACCGACTATTATGCACAATAAAGAAAAACTGGCAAAGCAACTCCATTTGCATCATAAGAATTATAAGACCACTTCTTAAGAGTATTGTCTGGTTTCAATGTTTGGAGAACATTACTGTGTACATACAACTGGCTGCTGCATTCACACAAACAAAATACCACAGCATTTAAAACAAAATAAAAACAGAAAATGCCGGAAATGCTCAGCAGGTCAGGCGGAAGCCGCGTACAGACAAACTAAGTTAACAGAGCTGTATTAAAATGGGTGGACAAGTGGCAAATGAAATTGACTGCAGAAAAGTGTGAAGTCTTTTTTTTTATTAGTGTCACAAGTAGGGTTCCATTAACACTGTAATGAAGTTACAATGAAAATCCCCAAGTCGCCACACTCCAGCGCCTGATTGGGTGCACTGAGGGAGAATTTAGCATGGCCAATGCACCTAACCAGCACGTCTTTCAGACTGTGGGAGGAAACTGGAGCACCCGGAGGAAATCCACGCAGACACGGGAAGAACGTGCAAACTCCACACGTGTTTCATTTGGTTTGGAAGAACATGGGGCACAGAAGCAGAGGGACCCTGACGAATATGTGCATAAGTCATTGAAGGTGCCAGCAGAAGGTGAAAGCATGAGATTACGATTCTTTTGAAATTATTCCTTCAGTAGTTTGAGCTCACAATAGAGCTCTTTGGGTCCTATTTTAGTCAGCACGCTCTCTGCCAGCAGGGCCCAAACTATAACATCCTAGGCTTCATTATTAGGGGAACAGAGTACAAAAACAAGGAATGTTCAACTTGTATAGAACACTGCTTCAGCCTCAACTAGTGTACTGGGTCCAGTTCTGAGCGCTACACTTTAGGAAAGATGTAAAGGTATCAGAGAAATTGGAGGAAGGATGAACAAAAATAGCTCCAAGGGTAGGAACTTTAATTATGTAGATGGACCGGAGAGGTTGGGACTGTTTTGGAAAGAGATTTGTAGAATATACAAAATCATGAGAGGTCTGGACAGAGTAGATGGGGAAGAATTGTTCCCCTTGGTGAGAGGATCAATGATTTTCACAGTAACTTCATTGCAATGTTAATGCAAGCCTACTTATGACTAATAAATAAACTTTACTTGCAAGAGAACATAGATTTAAAGCAATTGGTAAAAGAAGCAACAGCAACATGAGAAAAAACTTTTACACACAGCAAGTGGATCGGGAATGTGCCGCCTGACAGCGTGATGGAAGCAACTTCAATCAAGGCATTTAAGGAGGAATTGGATTATCTGAAAAGAAAGAGCAGGTCTCTGGGGAGAAAGTGGGAGAATGAACCTAGATAAATTGCCCCTCCAGAGAGACAACAGGCTGATTAGCCCACTTCTATGCAACAACCTTTCTACAATTACAGTAGTGACCACACTTCATAATTATTCCAATGTCTTTGAAGTGCTTCAGGACATCTTAAGGCCACGATAGATGCTATTAGAATACAAGTATTTTGCTTCTATTAGCTGACAGCAACAAAGTCAAAGTCAAAAGGTTATGGGTTTGAATCCCACAAAGCACACAAACTGGGTTTACACTAAGGAAATACTTCACGTCAGAGGCACAATCAACAGATTCCTCATACCATCTCAGATGGCCACAAAAATGTGCGTGTTCACTACTGGGAAGGGAGGGACATTATACTCATATTCTGGCCAATATTTATCCTCTTTACAACTAATTATTGAAGTATTAATCTCTTTGCTGTGCTTCCTTAATTACATCTCATTGACTGCAAAGGCTAATAAAGGCCTGAGGTCATGAAAGATGCTATATAAAATGAACATTTTTTAAAAATTAGTCATACAAATTACTGGGTTGAAATCACTAATATTATGAACATATCCGAATCAAAATCCTCTGCCCATTACTTTAATGACAACATTAACTTATTCCAAATAGTTTGGCAAAATAGTAGACAAATTAATTTTACACAAACACATTCTCGTGTGTCTCACTAAAAGCAAACCAAGTGATTTCAACCCCTTTCAACTGATCTGCGACTCCAGACCAGATGATCACTGAACCCTTCAAGTACCCCTGGAAGAAGTTGGTTCTCCAAGTGGATAAATGTTGCCCAGGGCCAGAGATCATCGAGGCTTATTCTGTCATCTATGGCATGGTAGCAATAATACCTATTGGGTGGGAAGGGGGGGTGGGAAAGGAGCTACTGCAGGAATCCTTGTCCATTTAGAATGTACTCTGTACAAGTTGTCATATTAGATTAAACAAAGGAAAGATTTTTTTTTACTTATCCTATTGCCCTTGATCTCGAAATACTAAGAAAACTAGTACACACATATTTAACTTTCTAATAATAGTCCAATCATAAATATTAATCTTCACGAAAACATACCAGCAGATCTGGGATTTGAACCACTGTTTTGCGCAGATGCTCTAACTAGTATTTCTATTGATAAATTACCACTGTACAGTTGTATACTGTACACCTTATTCTCCGTAACTTGAATTTATCCAAAGCCCTTAGCGTAACTTGCACCAAGTCCTGCCCATTACAGGTTAGGTGGATTGGCTATGCTAAATTACCCCTTAGTGCCTGGGGAACTAGCTAGGGTAAATTAATGGGATAGGGCCTGGGTGGGATTGTGGTCGGTGCAGTCTTGATGAGCCGAATGGCCTCCTTCTGCACTGTGGGATTCTATGATTCCATCAACGGGTTTGATGTTTTGCCTGCTACTGTGAAGGAATGTGAGCACAGCAACAGGCAAAACAGTAACCAGATTTTCACAGCAACTTCATTGCAGTGTGAACGTTAAGTCTACTTGTGACACTAATCAATAAACTTAAAAACTTCCATTTCAAATATATAACTTGCAGAATGACATGAGAACCATACTACAGGTTGGAAAATATGTCACCCAAAAAATTTCAGACACTTTAAGTGGGGGAAGGGGATGTTTACAGCAGCAGGCAAAACACTAACAGATTTTCACAGTAACTTCATTGCAGTGTTAATGTAAGCCTAATAGTGACACTGATAAATAAACTTAAAAACTTCCATTTCAAATGCAGAATAATAACACAAGAACAGCACTAAAAATTTGAAAATATATCATCCAAAATTTTCAGACACTTTAAGTGGGGGAAGGGGGATGTTGAATACAACAGCAGGCAAAACAGCCAATACCCTCAAGCAAAGCACAAAGCTGGATCCGGGGTGCGTTGCCGCTACTCGGTGGGCCCCTAACTACAGCCCGGGGCTTTGCGGCCTTGTGGTGGGCGCTTTGTCAGCAGCAACCGAGGGGGCCGGTGGAGACGCGGGTTCCCACACCGAGAGCGGAGAGAGAGAGATCCCGAGGCCTTTTCCCCCGCCACCCCGGAGAGGAGCAGGGGAGGCTTTACT
Organism: Mustelus asterias; assembly: GCF_964213995.1. Classification (NCBI taxonomy): domain Eukaryota; kingdom Metazoa; phylum Chordata; class Chondrichthyes; order Carcharhiniformes; family Triakidae; genus Mustelus; species Mustelus asterias. The sequence goes on along the minus strand of NC_135823.1, from coordinate 60,795,120 downwards.
TAACCCGCCCCCATCTTACTCACCGTCTCCGAGCGAATCCAGCAAGCCCGGCCGCCCGGAGCGGCCCTAGTCCCGCCGAACCTCCACCTCCTCTGCGGCCCCGGCCGCGGTTGCCAGGGCGGGGGGCCCGGCCGCGGTTGCCAGGGGGGCCCCGGCCGCGGTTGCTAGGGGCCGCTTTTTTTTTTGCCCGGCGGCTCGCGCTGGGACTGCTGCAAAGTTGCCCCGGGACGCGCTTTGGAGAGGGTGGGTGCACGGATTGCAAAACTTTTGACCCTCCTCATGCAAACCTTGGTTGCAAAACAAAGAGGAGGGAGGGTGAAACTGATTTAATTTGCCCCCCCCCTTTTCAAAAAAAATACAACAGTGGGATGAATGCACTTACCTATCTCCAATGTACTTGCTCACCACCCCAGTTTTATTTTTACCCCAGTTGTCTTTCTGCCCTATGCTTCTCTCCTGCCCACCACTCTTGCTGCATGCACCTTGTTTTATTTTCTCCCCTGGAGCAGTAACGTGTCTTTTCTCAATCCTCGCTGTCAGTAACAACCGCCGCCTACAGTGCGACGGAGAGCTCAAACATTGCAAGTAGCACTGTGCAGGAAAACTCAAAACCTGGCCAGCTAACATTAATCGCAACTGAGAAAAGTGGGTTGGTTATTGCATTACGGTCCGAAATGTATAGACATGTAATCACTTTAAAACTCCCTGTCCAACTCAATTTCTTTCTGCTGCAATCAGGCCAGTCGGAGCAGAAACCTGTTTTTTGTCTAGCTTCAGATTCGCATTGCAAGGAGGTTTGCAGTGGTTCAAAAACAAAGAACATGTTTGTCTACAAAGCTGTGCATTTTTTTAAAGTCTCAAATGTTCTCACATCCCAACCATGGTATGGCAAACTGCAACTCTGCTAAAATACCAACTGATCCGAAAATGTCCCTCATTGCAAACTGCATGGTTCCCTATTTTATAACCAAAGGTTTAAACTTGAATAAATAAACGTTAAACCTTCGGTTATAAAAATCAAATCCTCCACTCTTCTGTGGCTCCTCATGATCCTATTACAAGCCTTTGCAAGTGCTATTTCGTCAGAAGGTTACAGATTTGATTTATTATTGTCATATATATTGGGATAAAGTGAAAAGTATTGTTTCTTGCGCACTATACAAAGCATACCGCTCATAGAGAAGGAAAGGAGGGGGTGCAGAATGTAGTGTTACAGTCACAGCTAGGGTGTAGGGAAAGATCAACTTAATGCAAGGTAAGTCCATTCAACAGTCTGATGGTAGCAGGACAGAAGCTGATCTTGAGTCGGTTGGTACGCGTCCTCAGACTTTCGTGTCTATTTCCCGACGGAAGAAGGTGGAAGAGAGAATGTCCGGGGTGCGTAGAGTCCTTAATTATGCTGGCTGCTTTGCCGAGGCAGCGGGAAGTGCAGACAAAGTCAATGGGTGAGAGGCTGGTTTGCGAGATGGATGGGGCTACATTTATGACCTTTTGTAGTTTCTTGCGGTCTTGTGCAGAGTAAGACCCATACCAAGCTGTAATACAACCAGAAAGAATGCTTTCTATGGTGCATCTGTAAAAGTTGGTGAGAGTTGTAGCGGACACGCCAAATTTCCTTACTTTGCAATGAGCGACGTTTTGGGATCGGTTGGTATTTTAGCAAAATTGCCGTTTGCCATACCATGGTACATTAAATAACAGAAAGAAACACATAAAATAGGAGCAAGGGATGAGTCGTTCGGCCCTTCAATCATGCAAAACATATTATCCTATTGCAAAGGCAGAACTCTGTGTTTAAACTAACCTGCATCTTTTTCTAAGATTGGAAAGTATAATCCATTCAAATCAAGTGTAAGTTGGAAGTTGCTCGATTTAATTGCTCTTTAAGCAGGGCCTTTTCCAGCTTGGAATGTGCTTGTACATTTCATTGAATCCCTACAGTACAGAAGGAGGCCACTCGGCCCATCGAGTCTGCATCGACCACAATCCCACCCAGGCCCTATTCCTGTAACCCCGCACATTTACCCTGCTAGTCCCCCGACACATCAATTTACATGGCCAATCAACCTAACCTGCATATCTTTGGACTGTGGGAGGAAACCAGAGCACTTGGAGGAAACCCACGCAGACACAGCGAGAATGTGCAAACTCCAAACAGACAGTGACCTGAGGCCGGAATTGAGCCTGGGTCTCTGGCGCTGTGAGGCAGCAGTGCTAACCACTGTGCCACCGTGCTGGAGTTTCAAGGTGCAACGCCATCAGCCCAGCATTTGAAGGTTGTTCTTGCAGTCACGAGCCCATGGAATGGAGAGAGACCCAGTTCAATTGTTGTTTGGGAGCTGTAGAGAGAAGTAGCTCTTTCTCTCTCTCTGAAGATTAGACACCAGAAAGGTCTCTTTCTCTGAAGTTCAGATGTTTGAAGTTAGATCTTTCTCTGGGGAACTGCTGTATGGGAGTCAAAAGACAGGTGTTTGTCTGAATCTCTGTCCAGAGGTGTCAAAGGCTTGGAAATCCAGCATCCACATGAGCAAACCAAATCAAATGCTCCATTCTTCTGTAGCTCCTCACGTCAGCTGCTCATGACCCTCTTCCAAGTCGTTGCAAGTGCCATTTTGTCAGAAGGTTTGATTTGATTTTGATCTGATTTCGTTTTGATTTGATTTGATTTATTATTGTCACATGTATTAGCATACAGTGAAAAGTATTGTTTCTTGTGCACTATACAAAGCATACCGTTCACAGAGAAGGAAAGGAGAGAGTGCAGAATATAGTGTTACAGTCATAGCTAGGGTGTAGAGAAAGATCAACTTAATGTGAGGTAGGTCCATTCAAAGTTTAATGGCATCAAGGAAGAAGCTTTTCTTAATTTGGTTGGTACGCATCCTCAGACTTTTGTATCTTTTTCCCGACGGAAGTGGAAGAGAGTATATCTGGGATGCCTGGAGTCCTTAATTATGCTGGCTGCTTTTCCGAGGCAGCGGGAAATGTAGACAGTGTCAATGGATGGGAGGCTGGTTTGAGTGATGGACTGGGCTTTGTTCACAAGCCTTTGTAGTTTCTTGCAGTCTTGGGCACAGCTGGAGCCATACCAAGCTGTGATACAATCAGGAAGAATGCTTCCTTTGGTGTATCTGTAAAAGTTGCTGAGAGTCGTAGCTGACATGCCAAATTTCCTTAGTCTTCTGAGAAAGCTGAGGCATTGGTGGGCTTTCTTAACTATAGTGTCGGCATGGGGGGACCAGGACAGGTTGTTGGTGAGCTGGACACCTAAAAACTTGAAGCTCTCGACCATTTCTACTTTGTCCCCTTGATGTAGACAGGGGCATGTTCTCCTTTACGCTTCCTGGAGTCGATGACTATCTCCTTCGTTTTGTTGACATTGAGGGATAGATTATTGTTGCCGCACCAGTTCACGAGAGTCTCTATCTCATTCCTGTACTGTGTCTCGTCATTGTTTGAGATCCGACCCACTACGGTGGTGTCGTCAGCAAACTTGAAAATAGAGTTGGAGGGGAATTTGGCCACACAGTCATAGGTGTATAAGAAATATAGTAAGGGGCTGAGAACACAGCCTTGTGAGGCACCGGTGTTGAGGATGATCATGGAGGAGGTGTTGTTGCCTGTCCTTACTGATTGTGGTCTGTGAGTTAGGAAGTTCAGGATCCAGAGGGAGGTGCCGAGGCCCAGGCCATGAGTTTAGAGATGCGTTTCATAGCAATAATGGTGTTGAAGGCTGAGCTGTAGTCGATAAATAGGAGTCTTATATAGGTGACATTATTATCTAGGTTTTCCAGGGTTTAGTGCAGGGCCAGGGAGGTGGCGTCTGCTGTTGACTTATTGCGGCGGTAGGCAAACTATAGTGGATCCTGGCAGTCTGGGTGGCCAGAATTGATTTGTGCTATGACTAACCTTTCGAAGCACTTCATAATGATGGATGTCAGAGCCACCGAATGATAGTCATTAAGGCACGCTGCTTTGCTTTTCTTTGGTACAGGGATGATGGTTGTCTTCTTGAAGCAGATAGGGACTTCAGATTGGTGTGAAGAGAGGTTGAAGATATCTGCGAATACCCCCGCCAACTGGTCCGCGCAGGATCTGTGTGCTCGTCCAGGCACCCCATCCGGGTCAGTCGCTTTCCGTGGGTTGACTTTCGAGAAAGCTGCTCTGACGTCTGCAATGGTGACCTCAGATACAGGTTCATCCGAGGCTTCCGGGATGGAAGGAGTGCTCTCGCTGACCTCTTGCTCAAAATGGGCATAGAATGCACGGAACTCATCGGGAAGGGGTGCATTGGAACTGGCGATTTTACATCTTGTAGCCTGTTACATCTTGCAGACCTTGCCAATAGTTGGAGGAGTCCGTGTGGCTAGCCTGGGATTCTAGCTTGGTCCGATACTGTCTTTGGGCATCTTTGATGGAACTCCGTAGATCATATCTGGCTTTCTTGTATAGGTCAGGGTCTCCTATCTTGAACGCCTCAGGCCTGGACTTCAGCAAGCAGTGGGTATCCTTGTTCACCCATGGTTTCCAGTTGGGAACACAAGGATTTGCTTCTCTGGCACACAGTCCTCTACACACTTACTAATGAAGTCAGTTACTGACGTGGCGTACTCGTTCAGGCTGGTCGCAGAGTTTTTAAATACTGACCAGTCCACTGACTCCAAGCAGCCCCGTAGGAGATCATCCGATTCCTCAGACCAAAGTTACACGACTTCCGGATTTTCCCATTTCAGTTTTTGCTTATAAGCTAGGAGCAGGAGCACAGCATTGTGGTCTGATTTACCAAAGTGTGGGCGGGCAACAGCGTGGTAGGCATGTTTGATATTTGTGTAGCAGTGGTCTAGGATGTTTGGGCCTCTGAACAGGAGACGTGTTGTGGTATCTTGGTAGTGCGCTCTTGAGCTTGGCCTGATTGAAGTCCCCGGCCACGATGAACAAGGCCTCAGGGATGTTTCGTCTCAAGGCTAATTGTGGTGGTGTATATTTCGTCCAGCATGGTCTTTATGTCCAGATGGGATGGAATGTAAACTGCTGTCAGGATAACAGAGGTGAACCCCTGCGGAAGGTATTAAGGGCAGCATTTTAGCGTCAGGTATTCTAGGTCCGGGGAACAGAAACTTGCCTGTGTTGCTACGTCTATGCATCATGAGGTGTTGATTAGGAGGCAGATCCCACCACTCCTAGCCTTGCCTGAGGCCGCTGTATGGTCCATTCGGTGGATTGAGAAGCCCTTTGGTTGTAGGGCACAGTCCGATGATGCAATTAACTTGGTAACCAGTCCCTCCTTTACTTTGGGGAACTGTTTTATCTCTGCCTGGCAATCCCCTCTTGCTGCAGAGAATAAGGGATCGGAACCTGTTATGCTCCATGGTTTACTGATCTTCATGCTCAAGGAACACTGCCACCTGCAACAGCAGATGGAAAAGTTATTGGATACAGGCGAGTCCAGATGTTAGAGTCTGGAGAGGGGTTCAATTAAATAGCACCCAAACAAGGGCACTAAGGTCAGAATACGGGATTAACTGTGTCCACTCATTATGACGCAGGAAGCAGGCCAACCTCTTGGTGCCTGTTCATTTTAATGATTTCAGCCAGCGATAACCATGGATACTGGCTGGATAAGGCAGATGGGGCCCAATATCGTAAAAGGCTGGAGATCTTGGTGAAGGAGTTTATTTATTTTTATTATTAATGTCACAAGTAGTCTTACATTAACACTGCAATGAAGTTACTGTGAAAATGCCCTAGTCACCACACTCCGGTGCCTGTCCAAAACTTAGGGCCCAGGCGGCTGAACGAAAAAGAAAAATAACAATTTCATCAGACAAAAGGTAATTGACTCGAAATATTAACTCTGTTTCTCACTCCAAGTTTTAAGTTTTTTTATTAGTGTCACAAGTAGGTTTACATTAACACTGCAATGAAGTTACTGTGAAAATCCCCTAGTCGCCACAATCTGGCGCCTGTTCGGGTACACTGAGGGAGAATTTAGCACGGCCAATACACCTGACCAGCATGTCTGTGGAAGGAAACCGGAGCACCCGGAGGAAACCCACGCTGACATGGGGAGAACGTGCAGTCTCCGCACTGTGACCCAAGCCAGGAATCGGACACGGGTCCCTAGTGCTGTGAAGCAGCAATGCTAACCACTGTGCCACCATGCCGCCCCTGGCACGTGCCACCCCGGCAAGTTGCTGCCTGGCCTGCTGAGCATTCCCCGCATTTTCTCTTTCCTCTTCCAGATTGCCAGCACCTGTAGCATTTTGCTTCCTTCGTTTCAATTTCACCTCGATCTTGATGTACAAATCAATGTAATTTGTGAAATGGTCATTACTATGGATATGATACACAGTAAGGAGGCAATCACAGCTGTGATCACATTGACAGCAGAAGAATTTGAATCACACTGAATCAATCATCTTCGCTCAGCTCTCATATAATACATTACAAAAGACTGGTGCTCCCTTGAAACAGAGACACACTTGAAAGTATTGCTACATTTTTCAGGCATATTAGTTTATTTTATTCATTCGTGGGACATGGGCGTCGCTGGCTGGTCAGCATTTATTGTCCATCCCAGTACTAATAAGGAGAGATTTTATTATTTAGAGACTAAATAGGACTTAACCTACAAGTTCAATACTGCCTTGGTTTTAGTGTATAACTTAAAACGACACCAATTCATAGGAATATTCCGCATGCCTGGAATCGTGGAAACAGAGTTAACCCCTGCTGTGGTTTGATGATGATTGACCTGAATGTTAACTCTGTTTCTCTCTCCCCAGATGCCGGCAGACCAGCCATCCTGTTTACAGATTAGAATCATAGAATCCCTACAGTGCAGAAGGAGGCCATTCGGCCTATTGAGCCTGCACCGACCACAATCCCATCCAGGCCCTATTCCCATAACCCTACGTATTTACCCTGCTAGTCCCCGTGATACTAAGGGATAACTTAGCAAGGCCAATCAACCTAACCTGCACATCTTTGGAGTCTGGGAGGAAACCGGTGCACCCGGAGGAAGCCCACGCAGACATGGGGAGAGCGTGCAAACTCCACACAGATAGTCACCCAAGGCCAGAATCAAACCCGGGTCCCTGGCGCCATGAGGCAGCAGTGCTAATTACTGTGCCACCTGCCGTACACTTGTAAAAAATGGTCTCCTAAGGTGTGAGGTCAGTCATGACCATAATGAATGGCAGAGCAGGCTCGAAGGGCCAAATGGCTTCTATTTTCCATGTATGTTTCTAAATATATCTCAGACACAGCTAGGAATATCAGTGTGTTTGATTAAATAGAGTTAAACATTGCCAAACTAAATTTAAAATGACATAGAAAATGTCAATGTTTAAATTAAAAACCAGAACAATAGTTTCTATTTCCAAAAATGTTAAAATTGCTTCTTCAACAAACTGAAATAAAACCGTGATGCACATTACCCAGGGGCCATTTGTCCTCAGTTTGTGTAATGAAGGTAGCTGAATGTAGTTTCATTTTCAATATTTATTCGATCTCTATTTCCCACGTGCAGCTCCGAGATGTTAAGTCTCCTGTTTCAAAGACATTCATATTGCTGTTGTTCCCACAATGAACACAATACATAAGAACATAAGAACTAGGAGCAGGAGTAGGCCATCTGGCCCCTTGGGCCTGCTCCGCCATTCAATAAGATCATGGCTGATCTTTTCATGGACTCAGCTCCACTTACCCACCCGCTCACCATAACCCTTAATTCCTTTACTGTTCAAAAATGTATCTATCCTTGCCTTAAAAACATTCAATGAGGTAGCCTCAACTGCTTCACTGGGCAGGGAATTCCACAGATTCACAACCCTTTGGGTGAGGACGTTCCTCCTCAACTCAGTCCTAAATCTGTTCCCCCTTATTTTGAGGATATGCCCCTCGTTCTAGTTTCACCTGCCAGTGGAAACAACCTCCCTGCTTCTATCTTATCTATTCCCTTCATAAGATCCCCCCTCATTCTTCTCAATTCCAATGAATATAATCCCAGTCTACTCATTCTGTCCTCATAAGCCAATCCTCTCAACTCTGGAATCAACCTAGTGAATCTCCTTTGCACCCCCTCCAGTGCCAGTATATCCTTTCTCAAGTAAGGAAACCAAAACTGTACACAGTACTCCAGGTGTGGCTTCACCAGCACCTTATACAGCTGCAACATAACCTCGCTGTTTTTAAACTCCGCCCCTCTAGCAATGAAGGACAAAATTCCATTTGCCTTCTTAATTACCTGCTGCACCTGCAAAACAACTTTTTGTGATTCTTGCACAAGGACACCCAGGTCCCTCTGCACAGCAGCATGCTGCAATTTTTTACCATTTAAATAATAGTCCATTTTGCTGTTATTCCTACCAAAATGGATGACCTCACATTTATCAACATTGTACTCCATCTGCCAGACCCTTGTCCACTCACTTAAACTATCTATATCCCTTTGCAGACTTTGTGCCCTCCACACACTTTGCTCTGCCACTCATCTTAGTGTCATTTGCGAACTTTGACACTACACTTGGTCCCAACTCCAAATCATCCAAGTAAATTGTAAACAATTGCAGTCCCAACACTGATCCCTGAGGCACACCATTAGTCACTGATTGCCAACCAGATAAAACACCCATTTATCCCCACTCTTTGCTTTCTGTTAGTCAACCGATCCAACATCCATGCTAATACATTACCCGTATTGCCATGCACCTTTATCTTATGCAGCAGCCTTTTGTGTGGCACCTTCCAGAATGCCTTCTGGAAATCGCGATACACCACATCCACCGGTTCCCCGTTGCGCACCGCGCTTGTAATGTCCTCAAAGAATTCCAGTAAATTAGTTAAACATGACCTGCCTTTCATGAACCCATGCTGCATCTGCCTCATGGGACAATTTCTATCCAGATGTCTCGCTATTTCTTCCTTGATGATAGATTCAAGCATTTTGCCCACTACAGAAGTTAAGTTAACCAGCCTATAGTTACCCGCCTTTTGTCTAACGTTACCCTTTAAATCATGTTAAAAATTGCTCCAAATCATTAGCACTTCATTTCATCAATATTGTTACAAGCCATATTTAGCATATTGGAGCCACTGCAGAAAAACACATGATCCAAAAGTGCTTTAATGTGTTGGCAAAATGCTACTGGCGATAAATTTAATTAATTACCTCAAATTATCAGCACCACTAACACAAATAGGCAGGCCTGCAATTCACCTAGGCCCAAAATACCCCATGCAGAAACAGTCCGGGTGACACAAAATCTCAAATATAGCTGTAATGTTTCTTTTACACAGTTCAAGTGCAGATAGTATGAAGACTTCACACTCCCACCATTCCTAAAAATCCCTGTAATAACAGGACTAAGTGTCAAACACTGACTTTCAGGAATCACCGGATCGGGTTGTGCAGTCAGATTGAGACTTGCAATACTTGACCCTACCAAAGGTGGAAATGAAAGAAGCAAAAATCCACTGGTCTAAGACAAAACCGGCTACACATCCAGCTTTGGTCGTTTACATGTTTTGCGCCCGCTCCGTCGACTGTGAGACAGCGTCTGGCCAGATGCCGTGGTTTCTTCCTCATCTGGCTGCGTGAATGAGTCAGTCATCTGCGTCGTTCGAGGACAAGGTGGATGCTGTAATAATGGAAGGATAGCCTGCATGCAATCTGCTAGCCTCTCCAGGGGTTGCCTGATGCCCGCGGCTAATTCCTGAAGATCACCCCGAAGTTCTCTCAGTTCCTGCCTGATGCCGTGCAACTCCTCATTACCATCCCCGAGCAACACGTTGTGCTGTTCCTGGACACCCAACATTTCTTCCTGGGAAATTTGCTTACATCCACGACTCCCTTGAGGCTGGAATGGACACCCTTCTTGAAGACTCCGTGGTGATGCAATGTCTGGTGAAGAATAATCCACATCAAAGTTTGAATCAATGTCTTCCTGTTTCACTTCAATAATGGATTCTGTTGGACAAATAATGTGAACATGAAAAGACACTGACTTCAAACATGCACACTGACCCTACTCAGTGGTAGTCAGTTCACTTTTCTCTTGCAGTCCATATGATTACTCCAAAATACAAGCCTAGGATTCAAGTATTTAGCAAAGAGTTATCCTTATTGACCCAGATTCTGCTGTAGCAGGGCTTCTAATGGCAGCTGCCATTAGTGAGGTTTGCTTGTGCACGTTTAGGTTTGAAAAAAATTGAGAAAAAGCTTAGAGTTTATTTATTAGTGTCGCAAGTAGGCTTACATTAACACTGCAATGAAGTTACTGTGAAAATCCCCTAGTCGCCACACTCCGGCGCCTGTTTGCGTATACGAAGGAAGAATTTAGCATGGCCAATGCACCTAACCAGCACGTCTTTCGGACTGTGGGAGGAAACCGGAGCACCCGGAGGAAATCCACGCAGACACAGGGAGAATGTGTAGACTCTGCATAGACAGTGACCCAAGCCGGGAATCAAACCCGGGTCCCTGGCGCTGTGAGGCAGCAGTGCTAGCCACTGTGTCACTGTGCCACCCATAGTGAGCTAATAATGTTGCAGCAAAGGAAGAAGGGCATGGTGGACCTCACTAAGCAGAGCAAGAAGCTGTGTATCTACTTAACCAATCAGTTCAAAGATGTACAGGTTAGCTTTATTGGCCAAGCTAAATGGCCCGTTAGTTTTTGGGGGAATTACAGGGTAAATATGTGAGGTTACGGGGATAAGGCCTGGGGTGGGATTGTTGTTGATACAGGCTCAATGGGCTGAATGGCCTCCTTCTGCACTGTAGGAATTCTATGATTCAGATTGAATCACTGATAGGTAGACAGTCCCAGGATAGAGAAGGAAGTGTAAGAATGGATGAATTCCATGTCATATTGGTGCAGAAAGAGGGAAAGAAAGATTGGCTCTAGTTAACCATGTACGCGTCATTAAAACTGCATTTATGTTTGTTACAAGAAGATACAAATTTAGGACTGAGTTGAGGAGGAACTCCTTCACACAAAAGGGTTGTGAATCTGTGGAATTCCCTGCCCAGTGAAGCAGTTGAGGCTACCTCGTTGAATGTTTTTAAGACAAGGATAGATAAATTTTTGAACAGTGAAGGAATTAAGGGTTATGGTGAGCGGGCGGATAAGTGGAGCTGAGTCCACAAAAAGATCAGCCATGATCTTATTGAATAGCGGAGCAGGCTCGAGGGGCCAGATAGCCTACTCCTGCTCCTAGTTCTTATGTTCTTATGTAATTTTGTGGTGAGTTTAAGTTCACATCTACTGCATGTCGATGGTGAGGCAGAGATCAGGACACTTTTTCTGAAGCTGATGATGGATGGCGCAACTCTTAGCACCAACTTTCAGATATTGGCATTCAGTTGTACATCTTTCCCCGGCCTGAAGATGCTGTCCCATTTGTGCACAAGTAACAACTAGTGTCGTGAGCCTCGTTGGTTGTTTTAAACAGGAAAGTCTGGCCCAATACCGTATTTTATTTGTTGAGCAAAAATTAGCACATGGGATACTGAACACAAACTGTCTACTAAAATATTCTCCTGTACCCTATTCCACCAGATCAGGTATGTTGCTGTGTTAAGATAGCCTCCCCTTTCTTTCTATAATGTTTTTGTATAATTACATTTAAAAGCTGAGGATACTCCACAAAGTAATATGTGTTGTGAAGTTAGTGTTTGCAAAATTATTAAAAATTGTAAAATGCAAGGAGTTGTAAAATTGCATGGTCTGTTCAAAAAGGTAGTACTTAGAGTTTTAAAAAAGGTAAATGCCAGGTACATATAGAGTACACAGACTGAAACATTGTATCGCCAGTCTAGGTAGTAATGTTGCCAAGACAACAGGCTGTTTTTATAGTTTGCCCAATCAGTTTAAACTAGGCATTTGAATAACAGAAGCCTATCAGATTTGAATTTGATGTTTTGGTAACTTGTAAGCTAATCCTATTGTGGGGATGTTGCTATATCATCAGGGGGTATAAGAGACCGGGAGAGGGGGGGGAGGCAGTGGCAAACTGGAGGACAAGAGCACCTGCCACCTGCAGATTGACAGCTTAGTTCAGCTTTGAGAGAGAGAGAGATACTGGCTGGCTCTCATAGCTGCATTTATGTCTTAAAAGAAAGCCTCATCTCAATAGTGAAGCTAGCAAAAGAAGCCAGAAATTCCAGAAAGAAGATTCCAGAAGATGACAAACCTGGTTGCACTTTGAGAGTGACTAAAAATTCTATTGTTTTTTGTTAATAAGTGGAAATTGGATTTATCTAAACAGCATTCCATTAGAATCTTGTTTTATTTGGTTTGTTAATAGTTTAGTTAACCTGTTCACTGTTAGTTAGATCAATAAAGTGTTGTTACTTTTACAGAGACAGTCTCAGGTAGTTATTTTGATTTAATCACTAAAAGTTGCTGAAGAGCAGATCGTACTATTTCTCACACACACTTTAACAGATTATGAGGCGAGGTACTTCTCTTTGAGTGGTTGAGTGTTAGTTGTCAGAGAGGGGATCAACCTTCACTTTATAACAGATGTGTTAAGAAAATCCAGCAGAACGAGATTGGATTTTTTTTAAACTTAATGTGGATAAAGAGAAATAAGCAGGAAAAGCTGAAGGATATGAAGGTTAGTTTTGAAAAGCAATATTGACATTGGAAGTGCAGTGAGTTACTCTGAAGTGGAGCACAACATTGGCATAATTCCCCAAGAGAGAAGTTTCCACTTGAGCTGCTTGTGCAAAGCTGGGACCACTAGCACATCCTCCAGTAGCTTGTTGTGGCGCAATGGCACAATGGTTAGCACTGCTGCCTCACAGCGCTAGGGACCCGGGTTCGATTCCCGACTTGGGTCACTGTTTGTGCGGAGTCTGCACATTCTCCCCGTGTCTGCGTGGGTTTCCTCCGGGTGCTCCAGTTTCCTCCCACAGTCCGAAAGACATGCTGGTTAGGTGCATTGGCCATGCTAAATTCTCCCTCAGTGTACCCGAACAGGCGCCGGAGTGTGGCGGCTCGGGGATTTTCACAGTAACTTCATTGCAGTGTTAATGTAAGCCTACTTGTGACACTGATAAATAAACTTTAAACTTTTGGAGAAGCAGTGGCCCACGCCAGAATAACGAGTTGCTCGGACACCTGGCGACGAGAAAATAGGGCTGGTGTAGAGAATTTAAAGAAGTGATGGGAACAGAAATCTTTGCAATTCTCAAAATGAAGAATTGGAAAAACACAGAGATAAATTAGGCAAACTCTGTGACCACTGAAAAAAACTCACAGCTGCAAGACTTGGACTGCAAAATGTCCTTCGACCACCTCTGATCTCTATAACAGCCAAACTGTGATAACTTTTCATTGTGTTCTGGTCTGTAATGGATTGGACCAAGAACAAGAATAGGTTTATCTCCTGGCTACCTTAAATTGTGGAAGTTTGGTGGCGTGGGATGTTCGACAGTGCTGTCTATGAACCAGAGATGCCACTTACCATCAAGGGCGTCGTTTGCTTGCTGGTCTGGGGGTGGCTCCTTGGGGTTGTCCCGTGTGGCATTCGGGCCCAGTGTGAATAGCAGCACCGGCGGCCACTGAACCGGCACCTGGTGGTCCGCCAGCGGTTGCCCCGGCACCTGCCGGGCCTGCCAAGTCACTGGGCGGGGCGCCGCCTGTTTCTTCCGCTGGCCGGAGACGGCGGGTTGGCCGCCGGCTCTGCCCGTGCTGCCGTCCCGGCTGGCGCCGCTGGTGCCCGGCTCGCTGGCGTCGTCGTTGCTGGTGCCGGGCCCGGCCGGATCGTGGTGGTGGTGGGCGGTGCCCGGGCCGGCCTCCCGCTGGGCGACCCTCTCATTCCGAATGGTCTCCCGCGCCAACTTGATGACTTTGTCCTTGGTGCGGTGGCACATGTCGTACCACCGCTTCTTGATGTCGCCCACGTCCCTGGTGCACTTGGACACGGCGTTGACCTTGGCCAGGATGGAGAGCCAGATCTTGTTCTTGGCCCCTGGGGGCAGCTTGGTGTCCCCCCTGCCAAACAGCTGGTCCTGGTGCAGTGTCACTTCCCGGATCAGAATCTCCGTCTCGTCCTCATTGAAGTTGAGCTTGCGGCGGCGGAAGGCTTCCTCCTGAGCCATGTGTCCGGGGAGGGGGAGCCAGACTGGCTCAGATATTAAACACACACCTAGGCAGGAACCTCCCCGGCAAAAACCATCGCTAAAGATGGCGACTAAGTTGCAATTTGCCCTCCGACGGGACGTCGCATTTTTGCTGCGTCTGAAATACGAGAATTTGCGGCGTCACAACTTTTGTCGCATCGCAAAAAAAATAGTGGAGAGGGAAGATGCGACAAAATCTGGGGAGGTGGAATTGAGCAAAGTTTCTCCAATCTGCCCCGGGAGTGAGACACTCACTGACACTCAGAGAGAAAGCTGCATTCCCATTCGCAGCTACTCGCAATTTCCAATGCAAAGCTGGATCGCAAAGTGCTCCTGATCTGTGGGTGCTGTGTCCTTCCCCACCACACACACACACACAGGGAGAGAGAGGGAAGGGGGGGGGGGGAGAGGATAGGGGGAGGGGGGGGGGAAGGATAGGGGGAGGGGGGGAGAGGATAGGGGGAGGGGGGGAGAGGATGGGGGGGGAGAGGATAGGGGGAGGGGGGGGAGAAGATAGGGGGAGGGGGGGAGAGGATAGGGGGGGAGAGGATAGGGGGAGAGGATAGGGGAGGGGGGAGAGGATAGGGGAGGGGGGAGAGGATAGGGGGGAAAGAGGATGGGGAGAGAGGATGGGGGGAGAAGATAGGGGGGAGAGGGGAGAGGATAGGGGGGAGAGGATAGGGGGAGAGAGGGAAGAGGAGAGGAAAAGGGGTGTGAAGAGAGGATAGGGGGGAGAGAGGAAAGGGGAAGAGGAGAGGAAAAGGGGTGTGAGGAGAGGAAGGGGGAGAGAATGAGGGGAGGGAGAGGAGAGGGAAGGAGGAGAGGGAGAGGACAGGGTGGATCAATATAGCTCTAATATCGCGGACAGGGAGACGCTGCGCCAAAACCAAACCAAACTGGTCCATTTCCAGAAGGTGCAATTTCACCCAGAGCAGTGAAATTACAGCAAACACTTCCCCGCTGGGAGAAACTCTCCCTATCTCTATCTCTATCTATCTATCACTCTCTCCGGCTCTGGCTGGGGCCAGCAATGTTTGTAAAAGGTTGAAATGTTTTTTTTAAACATTCCTCTTCACTCTTTAAGGATTTGTGCAATTCCAGACTTTTTTTTATGCATCAAAAACACTTTACATGACACAATTGTCAGGCTAAACCCCTCCGATTCATATCGTCCCTCGCTGCCAATGAATGTTAAGGAAGCCTTCTCCCCAACTCACAGGAGCAAAAACTCACCTGCAGCCATTGGTGAAGTTCTGGTCTAACTGGAGAGTTTGGGAATGCCCCCGGGGATAACATGGGTGTGTTTACATGCGAGGGGCGATTGTGACAAAGGTTTATCTTCCAGGTATCCAGTGGGTGAAACGTCACCCTACAAAAATTGTTGCATGATGAATGGAAACTGGAAGCGTTACCAAGGGGGGTGGAATCTAAAGTTTTGCAATTCAGCATGACTCACTCAGCAGCTTGTTTGCAAATAGCCCCGTTTACAGTACGCAGCCGGTACACTGCAGAATCCCTGCTGGGTAGAATCGATCAAGCATTGCTCGCACCCCGCTGTGCACGGACACAGACCCACAATTTTCCCAAACTTGACCCCCTCCAAATTTTTCCAGGATTTGCCCACAAGCACTGAATGCTCAAGTGCAACAACAACTTGTATTTATAGAGCACCTTTGACATAATAAAACTACCCGAGGTGCTTCGCAGGAGTGGTATGAAAATTTGACACCCAGCCACATAATAGATTGGTCAACTTGCCAAAAGCTCGATCAAAGGAGTTGCTGTAAAAGGGGAAAGAGAGGGAGAGATGGTAAGGTCATTCCAGAGTGTAGTGCTTGGGTTACCAACCTTCCAGGATTGGCCTGGATTATCCGGGCATCAAACTTTTGTATGGACCTACCATATATTAAGCTAATCTTTCTCTACACCCTAGCTGTGACTGTAACACTACATTCTACACCCTCTCTCCTCTCCTTCTCCCTTATGTACTCTACGAACGGTATGTTTTGTCTGTATAGCACGCAAGAAACAATACCTTGGGTGGCACGGTGGCACAGTGGTTAGCACTGCTGCCTCACAGTGCCAGGGACCTGGGTTCAATTCGGGTCACTGTCTGTGTGGAGTTTGCATGTTCTCCCCGTGTCTGCGTGGGTTTCCTCTGGGTGCTCCGGTTTCCTCCCACAGTTCAAAGATGTGTGAGAGGAAATGGTGAAGCGATAAAAATAGGGGGTGCAGAAGAGACCAGAATTAGATGAGTCCAGATATCTTGGCGGGTTTTGATTCAATTTGATTTATTATTGTCACATGTATTAGTAATGATGTGGAGATGCCGGTGTTGGACAAGTATTAGTACACAGTGAAAAGTATTGCTTCTTGCGCGTTATACAGACAAAGCATACCATTCATAGAGAAGGAAAGGAGAGTGTGCAGAATGTAGTGTTACAGTCACAGCTAGGGTGCAGAGAAAGATCAACTTAATGCAAGGTAGGTCCATTTAAAAGTCTGACAGCAGCAGGGGAGAAGCTGTTCTTGAGTCCATTGGTAAGTGACCTCAGACTTTTGTATATTTTTCCCGATAGAAGAAGGTGGAAGAGAGAATGTCCGGAGTGCGTGGGGTCCTTAATTATGCTGGCTGCTTTTCCGAGGCAGTGGAAAGTGTAGACAGAGTCAATGGATGGGAGGCTGGTTTGCGTGATGGATTGGGCTACATTCACGACATTTTGTAGTTTCTTGCGGTCTTGGGCAGAGCAGGAGCCATGCCAAGCTGTGATACAACCAGAAAGAATGCTTTCTACGGTGCATCTATAAAAGTTGGTGAGAGTCGTAGCTGACATGCCAAATTTCCTTAGTCTTCTGAGAAAGTGGTGAGGGGGGGCAGTGAAAGACTACTGAGATAGGGAGGGGAATGGAGGGATTTGAAAACTAGGATAAGCACAGTTTCTTTTCTATCTTAACAAAAAGGGCAACTTGTGCGTCTAAGACACCTTTAGCATAGCAAAACCAGAGGAAGCTATGAAGCTCAGGCAGTCTGTCAGGAGATGAACCCATACATCGTGGGAACACAACCACCTGAAAGTTCCCCTCCAAGTCATTTACCAAAAGGAAATATATCTATCAACTGAAGTCTACAAGTGCTTAAAATTAGGAAACATATATCATCCATTATGTATTTTTTTGTTTAAAAAAGCCCAATGATTGTTGCCTGGTCTCTTGCATATTTTATGTGTTGGCATTTTTATTTGCCCCTTCCAGTTTCTATTCATTAATGTTTTTATTTACCTCCCCTCCAAGTTATTTATCATTCTGACTTGGAAATATATCACCATTCCTTCACTTTCACTGGGTCAAAATCCTAGAACTCCCTTCCCCTTCCTGACAGCGCAATGGGCGAACCTACACTACATGGACTACAAGATCTCAAGAAGGAGACTTCCACCTTCTCGAAGGCAATGAGGGATGGACAGTAAATAAAGTGAAAAGGTGAGAACTTAGAGATAGCACAATTAAAGATCTACGGTATTCGGGGTGGCACAGTGGTTAATACTGCTGCCTCACAGCACCAGGGACCCGGGTTCGATTCCCGGCTTGGGTCACTGTGCGGAGTTTGCACATTCTCTCCGTGTCAGCGTGGGTTTTCTCCGGGTGTCCCGGTTTCCTCCCACAGTCCAAAGATGTGCGGCCATGTGTGGCCATGCTAAATTGCCCATAGTGTCCTGGAATGTGTAGTTAGAGGGATTAACAGGGTAAATTTGTGGGGCCAGGGCCTGGGTGGGATTGCTGTTGGTGCAGACTCGATGGGCCAAATGGCCTCCTTCTGCACTGTACAGATTCTATGATGAAACCCAGCAGGTGCACAGGGCTTTGTGGATTGTAGGTATAATGAAGTTGGTTAACTTTATTGAGGTAAATGAAAACATTAATGCATAAAAACTGGAAGGAGGAAATAAAAATGCTGACACACAAAATATGCACGTGATCAGGCAACAGGCTTTTTTTATACAAATACATAATGGATGATGCAAGTTGGCTAATTTTAAGCACTTGTAGACTTCCAGTTGATAGATATGTTTCCTTTTACTGATCAAATGAGTTATATTTTGATTTTGAACATTGGTCATTTACCCAGTGGTCAACATTCTGGCCCATCCCTGAAGACCAGTAAGGCACAATAGCCTCTCTTGATCCTGTTCATGGGGACTCTGTAACTCATTCAAGTCCCAAGCCTTTCATAGAGAGCTTCTCTCCTGAAACATTATCATTTATACAGACATTCTTACCCTGTTCTCCCTCAATTCAGGCTGGTATGTTTTTCCCATCCCCTTTAATTCAACCTTCCATTCTTCCACCCTCACTGGCACAATGTCTCTGCCCAATCCTCCTGTCCAGTTGATACTGACACTCTCCATTACCTCCACACCCACAACTTACCTTGTTGGTCTCACCCATTGCACCCTATCAGTTAATGGTAACCCTCCAAATTTCACTGCATCCCCTCAGTGAATGACTTGCCCTCTCTGTTAGTGTAGATACCCTCTTTCTCCTTTCATTTCAAAGTGTTTCTCTGAACTTCCTTCTCAAAATGTGCGCAAAATACCACAGTGAGATCCTCACTTTTTCCACCCAAACTAAATACTTTGGCTTCCGATCTGATCCCATTTTAGCCTTGGGTTTTTGTATTTCTATTGCCCTCCACTGCCCTTCTCCCTGCTTACCTCCCCATTCGGGCAAGGTGGCACAGTGGTTAGCACTGCTGCCTCACAGCGCCAGGGACCCGGGTTCAATTCCTGGCCTCGGGTCATTGTCTGTGTGGAGTTTGCACATTCTCCCCGTGTCTGCGTGGGTTTGCTCCCACAGTCCAAAGATGTGTGGGTTACGTTGATTGGCCATGCTAAATTCGCCTTAGTTTCGGGGGGGATTAGCAGGGTAAATATGTGGGGTTACGGGGATAGGGCCTGGGTGGGGTTACTGTCGGTGCAGGCTCAATGGGCCAAATGGCCTCCTTCAGTACTGTAGGGATTCTATGATTCACTTTGCCCACTTTCCTTCTGCCTTCCACTTTCCCTCTTCCATTTAACTGCTACTTTCTCTGCTGCCTCCACATTCCTCTAAACCTTTCCGCAACCCTTCACCTTCCCTTCTTGTTTGTCCTCAAAGCTACTCACACCGGAGTCTTGCTGCCAATGGGAATGTTTCCAACCTTTGCTTACTGTGGGGAAGGAATTCCTCACGGAGCAAGAACCTCCAGACCGGAGAGGAGTCCAGTCTGAATTTTGGCAGCTCTGCCAAAAATGCCAATGATCGTGTCAAGCGCAGTGAGTTGACTAACATGGAGAAGAAAAGTTTCAGTGTTCAGTCCGTAAACCAATGGCATGTTTATACGCTAGCTGCAGTCTCAGTTCCAGCCAGCCTGTAAAAGCACGAAGCACTGCCAATGCTGGAAATCTGAAATAAAAACAGAAATACTCAGCACCCCTGGAACCGTGGAAACAGAGTTAACCTCAGTTGACATTTGACGATGATTGACCTGAATGTTAACTCAGTTTCTCTCCCCTCAGATGTTGCCAGACCAGCCATCCTATATCCTGTTTATAGAATAGAATCATAACATCTCTACACCGCAGAAGGACGCCATTCGGCCCATCGAGTCTGCACCGACAACAATCCCACCCAGGTTTTATCCCCATAACCCATGTATTTACCCTGCTAATCCCCCTGACACTAAGGGGCAACTTAGCATGGCCAATCCACCTAATCCGCACATCTTTGGACTGTGGGAAGAAACCGGAGCACCCGGAGGAAACGCACGCAGACACGGGGAGAATGTGCAAACTCCACACAGAAGGTCACCCGAGGCTGGAATCAATCCCGGGTCCCTGGCGCTATGAGGCACAGTAAGAAGTCTCACAACACCAGCTATGAGGCAGCAGTGCTAACCACTGTGCCACCGTGCCGCCCATTATCGTTCCTGATGGAACTGTAATTCTGCCAAGCTCCTTCCCCGACAATTAAAATGGAAGCGTTTGCAAAGCTTTCTGCACTGTGTAGCCATTTAAATTAACTCCGCATTGTATAGTTCCATTTGAAATTGGCTATGGATTTTTAAAACCTGGATTGCCATTGCACATGATCAATTTAGCGTCAGACCCATGCTTTGTGACGACTACCCGCTCTGGGGATGTCACCTTGTTGCTAACTAGAGCTGGTTGAGCCCCAGTTCACAAATTATACTCTGCAGCAAAATTAATATTGCAAAATAAACACATCCTAATATCAATCCTAATATGTATAATATTTGGTGACTTTTACAAACCATTCAGTATTGGTGAAAACATTGGCACTAATGAAATTATCATATGAAGTCGTAACCAAACTGGCAAAGTTGAACACAGTATTAAATTGCTGCCTCTGGCATGCTGTCAGTTGTTTAACTTTTAAACAATATATATCTGCTATGTATTTTGGGGCACAGTCCCTTTAAGGGAACAGGTCATGTGACCTCAGGTGTGGAGTGAGTTGTTGGGATCCACCCAGAGTAGGCAGTCAACATTTGGAGTGTGGAGCGAATAGGCATAATAAAGAGCTGTGCTCCCTGACACCTGACTGTGGGGTAGTTATTGAAGAGAAGTCTCAGTATAACAGGATTTAACAATTTTGTGAGGCGGCACGGTGGCGCAGTGGTTAGCACTGCTGTCTCACAGCGCCAGGGACCTGGATTCAATTCTGGCCTCAGGTCGCTGTCTGTGTGGAGATTGCACCTTCTCCCTGCGTGGGTTTCCTCCAGGTGCCCGGTTTCCTCCCACAGTCCGAAGATGTGTGGGTTAGGTTGAGTGGCCATGCTAAATTGCCCCTTAGTGTCAGGGGACTAGCAGGGCAAATACGTGGGGTTACGCGAAAAGGGCCTAGGTGGGATTATTGTCGGTGTAGGCTCAATGGATGTGCGGGTTAGGTTGATTGGCCATGCTAAAATTGCCCCTTAGTGTCCTGAGATGTGTAGGTTAGAGGGATTAGTGGGTAAATATGTAGGGATATGGGGGTAGGACCTGGGTGGGATTGTGGTCGGTGCAGACTCGATGGGCCAGATGGCCTCTTTCTGCACTGTAGGGTTTCTATGAATGGGCCGACTGGCCTCTTTGCAAAGGGGCGGCACGGTAGCACAGTGGTTAGCACTGCTGTCTCACAGCACCAGGAACCTAGGTTCAATTCTGGCCTCAGGTCACTGTCTGTGTGGAGTTTGCAAGTTCTCTCCGTGTCTGCGTGGGTTTCCTCCGGGTGCTCCGGTTTCCTCCCACAGTCCAAAGATGTGCAGGTTAGGTTGAGTGGCCATGCTAAATTGCCCCTTAGTGTCAGGGGGACCAGCAGAGTAAATACATGGGGATAGGGTCTGGGTGGGCTTGTTGTCGGTGCAGACCCGATGGGCTGAATGGCCTCCTTCTGCACTGTTGGAATTCTGTAATATCTGTTTTGAAATATCCTGCCGATTAATTCCAAGTAAGGTGCAAAGTAGAACCATAACACTGTAGTGACTTCAGAGTCCACAACACAATTTTAAATAGTACAATAAAGAATAACTACATGTTGTTATAATTTTGGTCTCCACCCCCCCAAAAAAACTGCTTAGCATGAAAGTGAGCTTTTATGGATGAGGAACACTCTTAATGTTCAGATACTTGGCTTTATGGGCAATATACCTAGTGTGTGACCCACTATGGATAAGCAGTGCTTTCTTTTCCATTGGTATGTAGACTGGAAACATGAAACTGGGGAAACTAACTGATAAGCCATATTGTTCAGGCTCCTGCTATACTGTTCAGGTTACTGCTATTTATTAAAAGCCCCAAATCTACACTGTTTGATTTTTTTCACTAATATTTTTGAAATAGTTCCGAAACAATAAAAGCCTTGGCTTTTTTTTGTAATAACTGGTGACTTGAACTACACAATCTAGATAATAAGCTATTGTGTGAGAAAGAAACAGTAGAATTCATATAGCACAACAGCGAAAAGGTAATTAACCCAGAAATTACTCCAGTCCCATATATCTCACACCTCCTTCTGATCCAATTTAGTGCAGAGGGAGGCAGGCAAAAGTTTCACATGCCTCTGACAGTAAGAGGCCTATCAATGAAATTGGATTCCCGCAGGGAGCAAGACAGCTGTGCGGATGTTGGCTTCAGCTGTATGGATGGTAAACAGGATCTATTAATGAGACAAACATCTCAGATCAGTCCTCTGACTCTCTGCGGCATCCAACTCACAAACCAATCTGAAAAACAGCAAAACCATCCATTCTGAAGGGTGTCACACTCCGGATGTTACAACTTTTCACAGATGCAAAACAATCTTAAAATGCTGGGTATACCTCAGATGGGGGCAGCAACTGACAAGGACATTCCAACGTGCAAAGTGCCATGACTACAATGAAATGCTGAGTGTCCTTGGACCAGGTTTTAACTTTTAACTTTTTAAAAATTCCTTCCTGGGACATGGGTGTCACTGGCTGGCCAGCATTTATTGCCCATCCCTAGTTGCCCTTGAGAAGATGGTGGTGAGCTGCCTTCTTGAATCGCTGCAGTCCATGTTCTGTGGGTTGACCCACAATGCCGTTAGGGAGGAAATTCCAGGGTTTTAACCTGGCGACTGTGAAGGAACAGCGATATATTTCCAAGTCAGGATGATTTGATTTGATTTGATTTGTTTTGATTTGTCATATGTATTAGCATACAGTGAAAAGTATTGTTTCTTGCGTGCTATACAGACAAAACATACCGATCATAGAGAAGGAAAAGAGAGAGTGCAAAATGTCATAGCTAGGGTGTAGAGAAAGATCAACTTAATGCAAGGTGAGTGGCTTTGAGGGGAGCTTGCAGGTGGTGGTGTTCCCATGTATCTGCTGCCCTTGTCCTTCTAGACGGAAGTGGCTGCAGGTTTGGAAGGTGCTGCTGAAGGATCTTTGGTGAATTTCTGCAGTGTATCTTGTGGATAGTACACACTGCTGCCACTGTGTGTCGGTGGTGGAAGGAGTGGATGTGGTGCCAATCAAGCAGGCTGCTTTGTCCTGGATGGTGTTGAGCTTCTTGAGTGTTGTTGGGGCTGCACCCATCCAGGAAAGTGGAGAGTATTCCATTACACTCCTGACTTGTGCCTTGTAGATGATGGACAGGCTTTGGGGGAGTTACCCGCTGCAGTATTCCTAGCTTACAGTTATAAAACACATTTCACATCCACCAGCAGGCTCAAAGGTGCTTGACAAACAAATAATTACTTTAGAAGTATTGTTACTGCTTTTATGTAAGCCAATTAGCACGGTCCCCAATTTGTATACAGAAAGCCCCCACATAAATAGCAATGACCAAATGATCAGTTTTGGTGTGTTGGCCTGAAGACTAAATGTTAGCCAAAATATTTGGAGAACTCAACTGCTCTCTTCGAATAAGTAACATCCACCTAAACAGATAGACAGGGCATTGGTTTAATGTCTCATTCAAAGGATTGCACCTCAAGCATTGCAACACTCCCCTCAGTATTGCACTGAAGTGTCGGCCTATATTAAGTGCTTAAATTCTGGAGTCAGATTTGAACATGTGACTGCTTGACAAGAATGTCACCAGCTGAACCATACCAACACTTCTGGTCATAACAATTAGATGCTTTGATCTGAAAGGGAGAGGCCTAGTTGAACACAGTCCACCTTAGCAACAGAATAAAACATTTAATGTAATATAGTGCATAATAGTCCTGCAAATTTAAAACTGTATCACCTGATTTGACATTAATAACCCAATGGAAGATCTGCTTATTTACATAAAAGTTTTGAGACTTTTGGGTCCATAACAAATTTGGAATTAAAAATCTAGTGATGGCCGTGAAACCATTGTCGATTGTTGGAAAAACCCATCTGGTTCACTAATGTCCTTTAGGGAAGGAAATCTGCCGTCCTTACCTGGTCTGGCCTACATGTGACTCCAGAACCACAGCAATGTGGCACAACAACATTCAGCAGGAACTGAAGAATGTAGATTGGGAGCAGATGTTTGAGGGCAAATCATGTGGGAGGCATTCAAGTGTAAGTTGATAGGAATTCAGGACCGGCACATTCCTGTAAGCATGAAGGATAAGTATGGCAAGTTTCGGGAAGCTTGGATAACGAGAGATATTGTGAGCCTAGTCAAAAAAAAGGAAGCATTTGTCGTGTCTACGAGGTTGGGAACACATAAAGCAAGTGTGGAATACAAGGAAAGTAGAAAGAAAATTAAGCAGGGAGTCAGGAGGGCTAAAATGGGGTCATTGGCCAGCAGGATTAAGGAAAATCCCAAGGCTTTTGATACATATATAAAGAGGGTAGCCAGGGAGAGGGTTGGCCCACTCAAGGACAGGGGAGAGAATCTATGCGTGGAGCCGGAGGAAATGGGCAAGGTATTAAATGAGTACTTTGCATCAGTATTCACCAAAGAGAAGGACTTGGTGGATGATGATTCTGGGAAAGGATGTCTAGATGGTTCGGGTCATGTTGAGATCAAAAAGAAGGAGCTATTAGGGGTCTTAAAAAACATTAATGCAGACAAGTCCCCAGGACCTGATGGGATATATCCCAGAATACTGAGAGAGGCAAGGGAGGAAATTGCTGGGGCCTTGAGGAAAATCTTTGTATCCTCACTGGCTACAGGGGAGATCCCAGAGGATTGGAGAGTAGCCAATGGTGTTCCTTTGTTTAAGAAGGGTAGCAAGAATAATCCAGGTAATTACAGGCCGGTGAGCCTTACATCAGTGGTAGGGAAATTATTGGAGAGGGTTCTTCGAGACAGGATTTACTCCCACTTGGAAATAAGTGGACGTATTAGCGAGAGGCAACGTGGTTTTGTGAAGGAGGGTGTCTCACTAACTTGATCGAGTTTTTCGAGGAAGTGATGAAGATGATTGATGAGGGTAGGGCAGTGGATATTGTCTACATGGACTTCAGTAAGGCCTTTGACAAGGTCCCTCATGGCAGACTGGTACAGAAGGTGAAATTGCATAGGATCAGAGGTGAGCTGGCAAGATAGGTATAGAACTGACTCGGTCAAAGAAGACAGAGGGTAACAGTGGAAGAGTGCATTTCTAAATGGACGGTGGCGACTAGTGGTGTTCCTCAGGGATCAGTGATGGAACCATTGCTGTTTGTAATATATATAAATGATTTGGAGAAAAATGTAACTGGTTTGATTAGTAAATTTGCAGATGACACAAAGGTTGGTGGATTTGCGGATAGCAATGAGGATCGTCAGAGGATATAGCAGGATATTGATCGGTTGGAGACTTGGGCGGAGAGATGGCAGATGGAGTTTAATCCAGACAAATGTGAGGTAACGCACTTTGAAAGGTCTAAGACAGATAGGAAATATACAGTAAATGGCAGAATCCTTAAGAGTATTGATAGGCAGAGGGATCAGGGTGTACAGGTATACAGGTCACTGAAAGTGGCAACGCAGGTGGAGAAGGTAGTCAAGAAGGCATATGGCATGCTTGCCTCCATCAGCCAGGGTATTGACTTTAAAAATTGGCAAGTCATGTTGCAGCTTTATAGAACCTTAGTTAGGCCACACTTGGAATATAGTGTTCAATTCTGTTTGCCACACTACCAGAAGGATGTGGAGGATTTGGAGAGGGTACAGAAAAGATTTACCAGGATGCTGCCTCGTATGGAGGGCATTAGCTATGAGGAGAGGTTGGAGAAACTTGGTTTGTTCTCACTGGAACGACGGAGGTTGAGGGGCGACCTGAGGGTCTAAAAGATTATGAGGGGCATGGACAGAGTGGGTAGTCAGAAGCTTTTTCCCAGGGTGGAAGAGTCAATTACTAGGTTTAAGGCGTGAGGGGCAAGGTTTAAAGGAGATATACGAGGCACGTATTTTTACACAGAGGGTGGTGGGCACCTGGAACAAGCTGCCGGGGGAGGTAGTGCAAGCGGATATGATAGTGACATTTAAGGGGTGTCTGAACAAATACATGAACAGGATGGGAATGAAGGGATTATGGTCCCCAGAAGGGTAGGGAGTTTGAGTTCAGTCGGGCAGCATGGTTGGTACAGGCTTGGAGGGCCGGAGGGTCTGTTCCTGTGTTGTAATTTGCTTTGGCACTCACCTGGGGAAGGAGCAGTGCTCTGAAAGCTTGTGATTCCAAATAAACCTGTTGGACTTTAACCTGGTGTTGTGAGACTTCTTACTGTGCCCACCCCAGTCCAACGCCGGCATCGTAATTTACTTTGTTCTTTGACTCTCAACTGCCCTTGGGCAACTAGGAATAGGCAATAAATGCTGGCCAGCCAGCAACATCCATGTCCCATCTTTGAAAAAGAATTGAAGACATCACATTGAAGATCACTCCAAGAATCCAGATATTATATTTTGTATAAACATCAACAAATTTCACTGAGCAATTTATACAAAAGTCAAAAGAGAATAAACTCAAATACTTTGTTTTTTTTAAATAACCTTGAGATAATCTGAAGAGGTAGTTAAAATAACAAGAAGAGCAAAGCAATGTCAATGTGAAAAACTTTCCAACAGTAACAGGCTTCTAATTAACCCCAGCGTTTACTTAAATCACTTCCCTGAGGGATGAGCCAGCACAAAGGGAAATCAATTTATAATAAATTATCTGAACACAATTGAACACAAATGTAAACTCATCCAAATAATGACACCAAGGGAGCTTCGACAAAAAGCAAGTTTTAATGGGACTCCACAAGGAGCTATCATCACATATTAACAGCAGAAAAACAGGTTCATCCTGGTGTTCATGATCCACATGAACTTCCGCCCACCCTTCTTCATGTAACTTCATCAATATATCCTTCCAATGCATTCCTTTCTCCCTTGTGTGTTATCTGGCACCCTCTTAAATGATCGATGTTGGCTCACAAAATAACCACTGCTTGGGCAAAGACGTTTATTTACTGCGGCTATTTTTAACAATTCTTTCACGGGGATGGGGGGGGAGGAGCATTTATTGAGAATGGCAGTTTCATTTTATGTATCTTATATTTACCGCCCTTCCGGTCCAAAAGATATGCTGGTTCGGTGCATTGGCCATGCTAAATTATCCCTCATGGCGCCGGAGTGTGGAAACTAGGGGAATTTCACAGTAACTTCATTGCAGTGTTATTGTAAGCCTACTTAGAATTATAGAATCCCTACCGTGCAGAAGCAGGTCATTTGGTCCATCGAGTCTGCACCGACTCTCTGATAGGGCATCTTATCCAGGTCCTATCCCCGTAACCCCACATATCTACCCCGCCAATCTCCCTAACTGACACATCTTGGGACACTAAGGAGCAATTTAGCATGGCCAATCCTTGTGACTAATAAATAAACTGCAACTTAGTTCTGGTCTCCTTTGCACGTGGAAGCATCTTCTTTACAGTACACACAAATGTGCCATATTGCCTGACTGACAATCTTAAAATGGTTGTCAGCATAATTTTAGCACACTGAGGATTATTAATAATCACCAGGGATGATGAGGGTGGAGTGTCTGGGACTTTGATTGTAAGGTATGATTCAGTAAGCGTCAAGCTATTGTTTGACTTGCCTATGGACCAACATTCTCATTTGAAGGCGCAAATCCCCTGATAGCAACGAGAAAGACTTTGCAGGTTAACATGCCTTTGTTATTCCCAGTGCCTATGTTGATGCTGGGTGATCTGGCCTGTTTTATTCTTAATTTGTTATATGTCTAATAGAACTTTTCTGATTTTCAGTTTTATCATTCTCAGAATAAAATACAGTGCTTTTGGAATGGCTTTATTAACCAGTATTGCTACTTTTAGTGACTTGTGCATCCGTACCTCATTTAGCGACTTATCTTCCAAGGAATATGTGACCCCCTTATTCTTCTTACCAAACATCACACTTATCTTCACTGAAGTTCACTTGCCAATAAGATACTTATTCTACAAGTTTATTATTATATTTGTACCCTGTATTTTCTCACAGTTGCCCTCTGTGTTCATTATGCATCTTAAATTGGTATAACACCCAAATCTGGGAACTATACTTTTGATTCCTTCATCTATACTGTTGATATCCCAACATGGTCCCAATACTAATCCCTATGGAATATCATACCACCTTTTGCCAGTCTAATTCCTACTCTCTGTTTTCTGTTATATAACCATTCTGTTACCTGTTCCCTGACTCCACATGTCCTGAACTTAATCCCAAGTCTACTCTGCAGCACCTTATCAAAGTTTACAAACTTTCAAGTAACAAACAGGTTGGCTTGCTTATCTCAAAACTAAGTTCACACTCTAAAGTATAGTTTGCAGCTTGCTTGCAGCATGTATGTTCCTTTTAACAGTATACCAAATAATAAAACCTGTGATCTGATAGGGACCAGATCAGAAACTCCAAGGTATATTATAAAATTAGCCAAGAACCCCTTTTATTTATACTTTGGCATTAGGGCAAGCATGAAGTGTTTCGCTCCAGAGGTATGATTTGATTGACCCATTTTTATTAAAACAAACTTTACTTAACAACACAATTACAATATAACAAAAAGAATTAGCATACCTTTCACCAATCGAAATGCATAAACATGACAAGACATAATGCTTAATGGCTAGCTCTCTCAATAGTTCCAATGTAAGCAATATCCCCGCAGACATCCATCTTTCTTCAGAATCCATGATGTGGAGTTGCCGGCGTTGGACTGGAATAGGCACAGTAAGTATTCCCACAACACCAGGTTAAAGTCCAACGGATTTATCTGGTAGCATGAGTGCTCCGAAAGCTCGTTCCAGCAAATAAATCTATTGGACTTTAACCTGGTGTTGTGAGACTACTTACTCTTCAGAATCAGTTAGCCCAAAAAACAAATAGGCTCATTTGGGTGCTATGTTTCCAGCCTTTTTACCCTTCCGGACAGATATAGAAAAACACGTCTTCTGACTCCCATACAGTAGCCTTGAGAGAATTAGACTTATTTCCTGGTAGGTCCCAATCTCCAAATCCAGACTGCAGAGAGACAGAGACACAGAGAGAGCAATCTCTCTAAAGATCCCAAGCAGCAACTGAGCTGATTTCTCTGTGTAAGCCTAGTCCCGCCCAATCACATGATTTTTCCTGTCAATCAACCTACTCTGATAAACCCTAAAAACCCTAAAAGGGGAAAACACTAAAATAGCGCTGCATTAGCCCAGATTAAAACAGACATTCCAGCAGTTAAGATCAATTATGCTGCCGCAGTAACAACAGGGGCTGCCAGTTACAGACAAAGCAGCACCCGTAAATAGAACTGACTGCTAAAACAAATCCTGCACAAGGAACATGACACAAATACGTTTCTTAAAGGCACAGTATCATCACAGACCTGATAGGAGTAATCGCGAATTTATGTTTGTCTTTTGAGGTCTGGTCACAAGACTGGTTTTGTATATCGATAGATGTGGCACATTCTGCTAGTGATTCAATTCCTATTACTTTTTTGTATTAAGTTGGAAGGAAATACTCTTTCATTTCTGTGTAACGGTGATAGGTCCTGATTAATATCTTTAATATTTCTGCAGGTTAAGTTGGCTCTTTTACAAATTGGGCAGCCAGTCAGTGTTTAGCCCATTGGTTATGTTAAATTTACATGTTTAAAAAAATCAATAAACGCAGTGCAAGAACCACATTGAGAACCACTGCAATTGTTTCTTGCATTTTAATTGGTGCCTGTTCAGTATGAGACAAGTTTCTGTATCTACAGTTATATGAAGAATATTTTAATAAAACCAATAGACCTCCTGTGACTTTACCACATCCAAACAAAACAGAAATCAGACATTTGACATAGGTGTAAAATCTTTAAATAATCTTTTAAAGTTTATTTAGTAGTGTCACAAGTAGGTTTTAATTAACACTGCAATGAAGTTGCTATGAAAATACCCCATTCGTCGCACTCCAGTGCCTGTTTGGGTACACTGGAGGGAGAACTTAGCACGGCCAATGCACCTAACCTGCATGTCTTTCGGGCTGTGGGTGGAAACCGGAGCACCCAGAGGAAACCCACGCAGACACGGGGAGAATGTGCAGACTCCACACAGACGTTCTCACCCTCTAACCTATCCCAGGCCTTTCCTTTATTCTACTTCTCCCCTCCTCCCTTTCAGCTGCATATAACTCATTAGTACCTTCCTTCCATTCTGAAGAAGAATCATACTCCACTCAAAACATTAACTTTGTTTCTCTCTCCACAGATGCCAGCAGGTCTGCCGAGTTTTTCCAGCATGCTCAGTTTTTATTTCAGATTTCCAGCATCCACAGTATTTTGCTATTATTATAGTCTGTAATAAACAGTTTGGTCCTCTGGATTTAAGCTCAATTTTATCAAGATACGGCTGTGTAATCCAGTCCTCTTCACATTTGAAATCTTGATTCTGACACAGATACTCTGTCTAATTTGAGGCAGTTCTCTGCAAAGCTAAGTTCCCATTTATGTCTGACTGCCCACAGTGATTTGGTTTATTCAAACTCTTGACCTTCATGCTAATTGAGGAAAGTCAGTGCTGTTAAGGGAGAATACACTGCCACATCTTGTACCGGTTTCTGCTGGTCTCAAGGCACCCTCCCCAGAGATCTAAATTAATCTGGAATGGGTTTCCCCCAGATAGCTGCAACTCCAGGTTGAGTGAAACTCTTTGACGCTTTTAATTATAGCTAAAATTATCTGGCAGCACAGTGGTTAGCACTGTTGCCTCACAGCGCCAGGGACCTGTGTTCGATTCCAGCCTGGGGTGACTGTGTCTGTAATGGAATCTAGTCTATGACATTTCCATCCCTCTCTGGATGATTGTGTATATGATGGCACAGTGGTCAGCACTGCTGCCTCACAGCGCTAGGGACCTAGGTTCAATTCCCGGTTTGGGTCACCGCCTGTGCGGAGTCTGCACGTTGTCTGCATGGAGTTTCCTCCGGGTGCTCCGGTTTCCTCCCACAGTCCAAAGATGTGCAGGTTAGGTGGATTGGCCATGCTAAATTGTCCTTAGTGTCTCAAGATGTGTTGGTGAAGGGGATTAGCGGGGGAAATACATGGGATTACAGGGAAAGGGCCTGGGTGGGATGCTCTGTTGGAGAGTCGGTGCAGACTCGATGGGCGGGATGGCTCCTCCTGCACTGTAGGAATTCTAAAACAAAATTGCCTGAGTTAGTTGTCCCTTCTCTGAATGGATCCACGTTAATTATTAAATACGATTGTCTGGCATTTGCAAAGATTCATTGTCTCATCCTTAAGTGGAGAGAATTCTTCAAAATTGGAAGGCCAAACACTTTTTTTTCCATCTCCAACCTGATTTTTCCTCTCTCTCTTCAGAGAAGGTGTTGAGAATTTTTCCCTGTTCACCTTGGTATGACTCCTGTTCTGCCCAAGACTGCAAGAAACCACAAAGGGTCATGAAGGAAGCCCAGCCCATCCGGGAAACCAGCCTCCCATCCATTGACTCTGTCTACACTTCCCGCTGCCTCAGAAAAGCAGCCAGCATCATCAAGGACTCCATACACTGCAGGCATTCTCTCTTCCACCTTCTTCCGTCGGGAAAAAGATACAAAAGTCTTAGGTCACGTACCAACCAACTCAAGAACAGCTTCTTTCCTGCTGCCATTAAACTTTTGAATGGACCTACCTTATATTAAGTTGACCTTTCTCTACAGCCTAGCTATAACACTACGTTCTGCACTCTCTCCTTTCCTTCTCTGTGAACGGTATGCTTTGTCTGTATAGTGCGCAAGAAACAATACTTTTCACGGTATACCAATACATGTGACACGGTAGCACAGTGGTTAGCACTGCTGCTTCAGAGCTCCAGGGACCTGGGTTCGATTCCCGGCTTGGGTCACTGTCTGTGTGGAGTTTGCACATTCTCCTCGTGTCTGTGTGGGTTTCCTCCGGGTGCTCCGGTTTCCTCCCACAGTCCAAAGATGTGCGGGTTAGGTTGATTGGCCATGCTAAAATTGCCCTTAGTGTCCTGAGATGCGTAGGTTAGAGGGATTAGTGGGTAAATATGTAGGGATATGGGGTAGGGCCTGGGTGGGATTTTGGCCGGTGCAGACTCGATGGTCCGAATGGCCTCTTTCTGTGCTGTAGGGTTTCTATGATTCTATGATTTCTATGATAATATATCAAACCAAAATCTTTCTGTGCTGATTTGCTGCAAATTATATACTCTTCCTTTAGTAACAGTACAAATGACTTAAATTCCATCCCAATGTACCTTTTGCCCAAGAGGGGAGAGACGGTGATGTAGTGGTCATTTCACTGGACAAATTATTCAGTGGCCTAGGCTAATGCTCTGGGGCAGCTGTGTTCAAATCCCACCAGGGCAGCTGGTGGAATTTGAATTCAATTGATAAATCTGGAATCTGGTGACCATGACAACCATCACTGATTGTTGTAAAGACCCATGTGGCTCACTGATTCTGACCTGCATGTGACTCCAGACCCACAGCGATGCGGGTGACTTAACTGCCCTCGGTCCGAGGGCGACTGGGAATGGGCAACGTCCCGCGAAAGAATAAAGGAAAGACAAAGAGCAACCTACAAAAACGAGATAACGGAAGACTGAATTAAAAACAGAAACAATGCTGGAAATACTCGGCAGGTCAGGCAGCATCTGTGGAGAGGGGGCAGCATCACCACCTGAAACCTTGACTCTTGTTTCTCTCCAGAGGAGCAGTGAATGCGGTCGTCCCCCTATTTCAGCAATACAGATGGGAGCTGGTGTTAAGTGAGCAGCATCCTATCCTCCCCCTCCCCCCTGCAATCCCACCACCCCCTCCCCTGACATCACACAACATCACCAGGTGACCCCAGGTGAGTGTCACCAGCGGATACAGTTCACCAGATCATTCTCCTCCTCGCAAATTCACCAGGCTATTAATCACACATTGTAATGAAGGAGGGGGGGTTATACATTTGGATGGGATTATTACTGAGCTTCATGGGTTTAACAGCCAGTTCACTGCTGTCGTTACTGTGCACCGAAGGGCAAGATGATTGTGATTCAGCCTGACTAGTGTCAACTCACCACTCACAAATTGGGTTTGGCTGATTTGGATGCAATATTTTGGATCTGGTGCGGGTTCGAGGCTGTGACTGCGATTCTACAAAGGATTAAAATTGTGAACGTGTAGTTAAATGTGCTCCTCTTCTCCCGTCATTAGGCAGAAGGTGAGGTTTACGCCAAGTAGTGGCAGGTAGGTGTTCATTTATTTTTTATTCATTCATGAGTCATGGGCATCGTTGGCTGGCCAGCATTTATTGCCCATCCCTAGTCAACCACATTTCTGTGATGCTGGAGCCACATGTAGACCAGACCAAGTAAGGACAAGCAGATTTCCTTCCCTAAAGGACATTAGTGAACCATATGGGTTTTCTGACAATCGACAATGGTTTCATGGTCACCAGTAGATAGGATTGGATAGGGTGGATAGTGAGAGCCTTTTTCCTCGGATGGGCTAACACGAGGGGACATAGCTTTAAGTTGAGGGGTGAGAGATATAGGACAGATGTTAGAGGTAGGGGTTCTTTACTCAGAGAGTAGTAAGGGCGTGGAATGCCCTGCCTGCAGCAGTAGTGGACTCGTCAACATTAAGAGCATTCAAATGGTTATTGGATAAACATATGGATGATATTGGAATAGTGTAGATTAGAGGGGCTTTAGATTGGTTTCACTGGTCGGCGCAACATCGAGGGCCGAAGGGCCTGTACTGCGCTGTAATGTTCTATGTTCTAGTAGATTCTTAATTCCAGATATTTTGAATTGAATTCAAATTCCACCATTCGCCGTGGTGGGATTCGAACCCGGGTCCCCAGACCATTAGCTGAGTTTCTGGATTCACAGTCCTGCGATAATACCACTGGGCCATCGCCCTCCGATGTGAACTGATTCTGTAATGTAACCAAAACATGTGTCTTCCGGAGTCTCTTTAGGAATGTGGAAATCTTTTTTTGAGAATATTATTAGTGTAAACAAGTCTTGGTTCAGCCAACACACAATCTACCTAAAGAAATAAACCAAACCGAAACTGACATCAACTGAGCAGAAATATCCTCGCACAGTTTATCAAATTGCAGAGGGGATATACTGGCAGGCAAAGCAATGCAGTTATGGTTTAAGCTTTGCCTTTATCATAAAGGGAATTAAATAAAATTTCCACTCATGATATCACAATGAGAAAATGACATCATAAACCAGTTTCCTGCTGCGTTCTCTGTCCCTTCCTTCAGGTTAAGCTAAAGTGAGTCGCATAAAGTTCCTGATAAATTTATTTATTGGTGTCACAAGTCGGCTTACATTAACACTGCAATGAAGTTACTGTGAAGGTACCCTAGTTGCCACACTCTGGCACCTGTTCGGGTACACTGAGGGAGAATTTAGCATGGCCAATGCACCCTAACCAGCATGCCTTTTGGACTGTAGGAGGAAACCGGAGCACCCAGAGGAAACCCACGCAGACACGGGGAGAATGTGCAGACTCCACACAGACAGTGACTCAATCAGGGAGCTCATACTCCAAGAGGCCCACCTCATGATGCAGCACAGTGGTTAGCACTGCTGCATCACAGCGCCAGGGATTTGTGTTCAATTCCGGCCTCGGGTCACTGTCTGTGTGGAGTCTGCACGTTCTCCCCGTGTCTGTGTGGGTTTCCTCCGGGTGTTCCAGTTTCCTCCCACAATCCAAAGATGTGCAGGTTAGGTGGATTGGCCATGATAAATTGACCCTAGTGTCAGGGGGATCAGCAGGGTAAATGTGTGGGGTCACGGAAATGGGGCCTAGGTGGGATTGTGGTCGGTACAGACTCGATGGGTCGAATGGTCGTCTTTTGCACTGTAGGGATTCTATGATTCTATGGGCCTGGCTGAGGTCATTACACACACCAAAGGAATTGGATAAAGGAAACTTCTTATATTTCTAACCTCTCCACGCGTTCAACAGACGAAAATCAACTTTAGCAAAATATAGACACTGACAGATCTAATTTCAATTAATCACCTTGCAAGCCAAGTGCAACCAAGCCTAAAACTGGTTTACTTCCTGGGGGTTAAATGGTATTCGGAGAAAATGGATTTTTCTACCTGGCCGGGGAGGCAGGTGGCTGAATTCTATATTTTTTCATGGGATGTGGGCATCACTAGCCAGGCCAGCGTTTATTACCCATCCCTGAAGGCATTCCACATTGCTGGGGCTCTGGAGTCAAGTGTAGGCCAGACCGGGTAAGGATGGCAGATTCCCTTCCCTAACGGGCATTAGTGAACCAGATAGGTTTTTGCGACAATTGACAATGGTTTCACAGTCACCAGTAGACTTTTAAATCCAGATTTTATATTGAATTCCAATTTCACCATCGGCCGTGGTGGGATTTGAACCAGAGCGTTACCCTGGGTCGCTGGATTATGAGTCCAGCGACAATACCACTACACCACCATCTCCCCTTGACCAATGTAGAGACTAAAGAGTTTGGAGTCCATTCCCCTCAGTTATCAGTTGAAATGAAGCCATCTTAGTGCTACGCAAAGCATTTTGGTCAAGACAAACACTGCAGTCTACATTTTGGTTTGCAATCTGACCATAAGTATTTCTTTGTTTGTTGCTTCTAAGGACTGTGATCAAATTGGACCAGGGTGCGAGCACCTCAGGAACTTGGACAGGGAACACGACGCTGGTTAGTTGGAGGTTTGTTGCATTCTTTGCCCACAGGTTAATCTCTGTAGTATTGTTAATACTGTTATTAAAGCATCAGGAAGGCTTCTAAGTGACCAACATTTGACCTAATCAGCCAGAAAATGTTGAATTGCTGTGAGGAATAAAATATGTGCTCTGGTGAGCAGGAGACAAAAATAATCTCATTAAAGATTTTTAAATCTCCTATAACTGGAGCAACTTGTTATTTGGTGGGGTCGAGAGGGAGGGTAAGGATGGTTGATTCTGTGCTTCGAGGACATGTGAGTTTTTTGTTGACAGTCTTGGAAGGACATGAGAAACAGTAAAAATTTTTTAAAAACCTATGCTTAAATAAATGAAAGCCATGATGTGGAGATGCCGGCATTGGACTGGGGTAAACACAGTAAGAAGTCTCACAACACCAGGTTAAAGTCCAACAGGTTTATTTGGAATCACGAACTTTCGGAGCGCTGCTCCTTCATCAGGTGAGGGAAGGAAAGGAGAGGGTGCAGAATTAGACTCACCTGATGAAGGAGCAGCACTCCGAAAGCTCGTGATTCCAGATAAATCCGTTGGACTTTAGCCTGGTGTTGTGAGACTACTTCCTGTAAATAAATGAAGAAACATTGAAGTAAAGTACGCTAGATTTCGGGTTTGCATGAACCATTAGAAGATTGGAATACATCTTTAGTTACACATTTCAGAAAGTTGTTTGAGGTGACTTATCTCAACTTATGTTCTTTTAATTATCATAGGCTCAGATTTAATAAATAAACCAATATAACTGCCTATTAATGGATACTAAAAGTGATGTGGCTAAAATGTCATTTTCTCTCCCAGCAAGGTTCTTAATGCATTGCAGAGTACTTTCTCTCTTCATAACCTTCCTACCCATTCTACCTGGACCGTGCCAGGCCCTGGATAATGGTTTGGCGAGAACTCCCCCAATGGGCTGGATAGCCTGGGAACGTTTCAGATGTACCACAGATTGCAACGAGTACCCTGACGACTGCATTAAGTATGTATTTTATGTATCACCTAGATATCAGTAAATTTTGTGACTTCTTTCATTATCTTATTATTTTTTCTAGTTTTCCTCCCATTTTAAGCCATTCCACCCTCCATCTAGTCATTCAGATTATCTATTCATGAGCCATGGGCGTCGCTGGCTGACCAGCATTTTTTGCCCATCCCTAGTTGCCCAAGGGAAGTTGAGAGTCAACCACATTGCTGTGGCTCTGGAGTCACATGTAGGGCAGACCAGGTAGGGACAGCAGATTTCCCACTCTAAAGGACATTAGTGAACCAGATAGGTTTTTCCGACAATCGACAATGGTTTCATGGTCATCAGTAGATTCTTACTTCCAGATATTTTTTTTATTGAATTCAAATTCCACCATCTGCCGTGGCGGGATTCGAACCTGGGTCCCCAGAACATTAGCTGAATTTCTGGATTAATAGTCTAGCGATAATACCACTAGGCCATTGTCGCCCCATATCACCAGTTCTCCAAATTAACTTCTCTTGCTTCAGACTGTGAAAAGGGCTTTTAAAGCAAAAATAATTTTCCCCTCACTCGGGGCAGAATTCTCCCGTCCTGTTCGCCACAAAAATTGTAGCGAGTGGGACACGGATCATGTAAAGGTCCGTTGGCCTGGGAAGGGATCTTCCGGCTTTGGGGCGAGCACAGCCGGAAAATCCCGCCCTTAGCGTCTCCCCACTCTTCGCAAAAAAATCTTTAAATTGTGTGTGGTACTCCATCCCAGTAATTTCAGAGTTAACATTGCTGTGGGTCTGGAGTCACATGTAGGCCAGACCAAGTAAGGATGGCAGATTTCCTTCCCTAAAAACAGATGGGTTTTTATGACATTTGACAATGGTTTTATGGTTATCCTCAGACTGATTGGAACCTGGGTTCCTGGATTGTTAGCCCAGTGACAATACCACTATGCCATCACCTTTCCACCTGATTTCAGACCTTACAACAACGTGCCCTTGGAAATGGCCTAGCAAGCCATTCAGTCTAAGGGCAATGAGGGATGGGCAATAAATTCTGGCCCAGCCAGCAATGCCCACATCCCATAAAAGAATAATTTTTATAAAAAATGAGCCAAGTGAACTGACACTTTGAACCTGTAATTCTACAATATAATGTCACACAGAATTAGGTCAGTGAGGGGAAAGGATGTTTCCTCTTGTGGGAGAACCTAGAACTAGGAGTCACTGTTATAATAATAAAAAATAAGGGGTCATTCATTTAAAACAGACGAGGAAAAATGTTTTCTTTCAGAGGGTTGTAAGTGTTCCCCCCTGGCGCTGTGGGGCAGCAGTGCTAACCACTGTGCCACCATGACACCCATAATGTTAAGGGGAGACCTGATAGAAGTCTACAAGATTATGAGGGGC
This sequence comes from Mustelus asterias, assembly GCF_964213995.1. Classification (NCBI taxonomy): domain Eukaryota; kingdom Metazoa; phylum Chordata; class Chondrichthyes; order Carcharhiniformes; family Triakidae; genus Mustelus; species Mustelus asterias. The sequence continues at coordinate 60,756,906 of NC_135823.1, read as the reverse complement.
ATCGACAGAGTGGAAGAGTCAATTATTAGGGGGCATATGTTTAAGGTGCGAGGGGCAAGGTTTTTTACACAGAGGGTGGTGGGTGCCTGGAACTCGCTGCCGAGGGAGGTAGTGGAAGCAGATACAATAGTGACTTTTAACGGGCGTCTGGACAAATACATGAATAGGATGGGAATTGAGTCCCTGAAAGGGTAGGGTTTTTTAGTTTAGACGGGCAGCATGGTCGGTGCAGGCTTGGAGGGCCGAAGGGCCTGTTGTGTGCTGTAATTGTCTTTGTTCTTGTTCTTTGTTAGTAAGATCCCCATGAAGGAACTGTGGACAAATATAACTAAATTTATCAAACGATAAATTAGCAACAAGATTTCAGTTTTGTAACTTTTACTTTAACATAAATCAGAACTGATTTGAATTGAACATGAATCAATAGGCAAACGGTGCTTCAAGTACAAAAAGTATATTTCATTTTAAGTCATCAATGCAACTAAGATATGTCTCACATAACCACAAACAATCCTGACTTGGAAATATATCGCCGTTCCTTCGCAGTCGCTGAGTCAAAATCCTGGAATTCCCTCCCTAACGGCATTGTGGGTCAACCCACAGCACGTGGACTGCAGCGATTCAAGAAGGCAGCTCACCACCACCTTCTCAAGGGCAACTGGGGATGGGCAATAAATGTTGGCTGGCCAGCGACACCCATGTCCCACGAATGAATTTTAAAAATCATTTACACCACGGCTCCGAAAATGTCCAGCTCCAATGCTCTCTAACTAACCTCCTGGTACCTATGGTGGGTGAAATTTTACGAGGATGATTCTCAGTGTCCAGCCAGCGTAAAAATGGGAGAGTTCCTGGTCCGTCTTTTGGGCGGGTTTTCACACCCAATCATTTAGTCATTGAAAAAAATGGTGTGGACCTTTTCTGGCTGCTGGAGGCAGTGGACTGGGCTTAATTCCCCAGCCAGCCTGTAGAGGGAGCTACATGGGCAGACCTCTGATGCTGTACATGCGCAATTGTAAAGGCAGGAGTTTGGCAGACAGACAGAGAGCTGTCAGGCCCCTGCTGCCATATTAACCGTGATGACATTGCTTTTCCAAAACAGTTTTTGACCAACTAGCCAACAATACCAGGTTCATGATCAAGTTCTCTTCTACAAGCTCTCAGCTCTTTTGCATGCCTTAGCTATTCACACTGCTTCAGTCCCTCTTTAGCTCACTCACACATTGCTTCCCCAAATTCTTCTGAAATCCTACATTTGCTTCTTACTGTCAAACTGAAAACTGACCTTTAGATAGCTTTGCCGGCTTCTCCTGACAAGAATTCTGTTTTCCCTTTTCCGTGTCTGTCTGCTTTCTCATGGTGCCTGTATCTGTGCATCGATTGCCTTCACTCTCCATCTCCTCTGCTTGCAGCTCTCCTTTGTGTCTGGATACACATGGCTTCTGTCTCTTAACTTCCTTCCTGTTGGTATTACTTCCAGATGAAGGGGCACCAATCACATGCACCAATATTTTTTATTATCCAATAAAATTAAAATCGATTCCTTTACAATTAATGCCAACTCTTAAAATTATTTTCAAACATTCTTCCCTGCTGCCGTCAGACTTCTGAATGGTCTTACCATATATTAAGTTGATCTTTCACTACACCCTATCTGTGACTGTAACGCTACATTCTGCATCCTCTTCTTTGCTGCTCCCCTATGTACTCTATGAACAGTATGTTTTGTCTGTACAGCGCACAAGAAACAACACTTTTCACTGTATGTTAATACATGTGACAATAACAAATCAAATCAAATCAGAACAGTTCCAGATCCCACAGATATTTTTAAGAAATTGCAAAATGTCCTTAGTCTACTGTTTCTGGGTCAAAGGATGTTGCAATTTGCATTGACCAAGTTACTTTCCTTTAATATTTGTTAGAATAGCAATCTATTTAATTCCAGTATAAATGAGCTGATACAATGATGGTGCCTGTTTTAGACAATCTACTGTTTAAGTTCACTCGATACTCATTCAAAATTAGACATGCTTTGCTAAACATACTTGGGAACACAGAGCTCAGAATGTATTTCCAGGCAACAATGCATTTTGTCATTTGGATAGCAGTTCAATCAGCTTGTGGTATCCTCTGAGTACGGTATTGCAACACACTCTGATATTGTATTTAAGCATTAGATATCAGATGTTGGCCGTGTGCTATCTTATGAACTTTACTCCCTCTTTTCTTCAGGGAGGCAACTCAATTCATATTTGGCCAGAATTCTCCAACCTCACCCGCAACTGGGATTCTCCAGTTCTGCTGCAGTGAATGGAGATTTGGCTGTGCGCTAAATTCTCCGTTTGCACTTGCAGCGGCAGTGGGGTCTGAATGGTCAGAGAATTTGACCATCATCTTTATATGGGCAGCATGGTAGCACAGTGGTTAGCACTGCTGCCTCACAGCTCCAGGGACCTGGGTTCGATTCCCGGCTTGGGTCACTGTCTGTGTGGAGTTTGCAAGTTCTCCCCTATTTGTCTGCGTGGGTTTCCGTCGGGTGCTCCGGTATCCTTCCACACTCCAAAGATGTGTGAGTTAGGTGCTTTGGCCATGATAAATTGCCCCTTGGTGTCCTGGGATGCATAGGTTAGTGGGATAAATATGTGGGATTACGGGGATGGGACCTGGGTGGGATTGTTGTTGGTGCAGACTCAATGGGCCAAATGGCCTCCTTCTGCACGGTAGGGATTCTATGATATAGTATAAACCTGGAGAAGACCACTACTTGGGAATAGGAGATCTGGGTCATCGCAAGAGAATCCCTAAGACATTGTTTCATGTCATCAGCAGATGCACACTGGGACTTATTTTATTAGGCAGTCTAGTAATGTTCCTAATATTTGAGTACATAGTTAATAATAAATAACTAAAATTGCCAACTGTAAATGAACCAATTTGATGGAGCAATCATCTTCTTGGCTTTTCACCATAACAGCGAAGGATTGTTTAGGTCGATGGCAGACAAACTAGTAGAGGATGGCTGGAAGGATCTGGGATACCAATATGTAAACATTGATGATTGTTGGTCAGCAATGATGAGAGACGCGAATGGGAAGATTCAGCCAGACCCAGTACGATTCCCAAATGGCATTAAAGCACTGGCTGATTATGTGAGTAATGCTTTCAAATTTCAGAAGGACATTATTTGAACATGATAAGGATATCACATAACCTAGAGATTTTTAACAATTTCTATGACCTTGATATCTGATGTGACAGACGTGCAGCATTGACTGAATGGATAGGTGGACCAGGTAACTGCAAGTTTAATGGGCTTGCAGCAACTGATTGCATAATGCATTGAAATGATGTTCACCAAGACCAGAGACCTGGCAAATAGCTGAGAGGGCTATTTCCATCTTGTTTATGGAGGGGCAAAAATAGAGGAGAAATTGGAACCTGGGCCATTGGGAACTCTTGCTGTGTCAGGAATTATTGTAACAATGGGGGAAGTTTTCCTGAATGGTAACTTCACAGAATCAGCAACTTTTTACGGTGCAGAAGGAGGCCATTCAGCCCATCGTGTCTACACTGGCTGTCCAAGTGAGCATGAAGTCTTAGTGCCGTTCCCCTGCCTTTTCCCTGTACCCCTGCACATTGTTTCTATTCAAATAACCATCTCGTGCCCTCTTGAATGCCCCGATTGAACCAGCCTCCATCGCACTTCCAGGCAGAACATTCCAGACCCAAATGTGTGAAAATATTTTCTCTCACATCACATTTGTTTTTTTTTTTGCAAATCTGTGCCCTCTCGTGCTTGATCCTTTCACGAGTGGGTATGGTTTCTCCCTATCTGCTTTGTCCAGCCCCCTCCTGATTTTGGACATCTCTATCAAATCTCCTCTTAGCCTCATTCTCTCCAAGAGGAACAGTCCCACCCTCTCCAATCTAACCTCATAACTGACCATAACGACTTTATGATGTGGAGATGCCGGCGTTGGACTGGGGTAAACACAGTAAGAAGTTTAACAACACCAGGTTAAAGTCCAACAGGTTTATTTGGTAGCAAAAGCCACACAAGCTTTCGAGGCTCTGAGCCCCTTCTTCAGGTGAGTGGGAATTCTGTTCACAAACAGAACTTATAAGACACAGACTCAATTTACATGAATAATGGTTGGAATGCGAATACTTACAACTAATCCAGTCTTTAAGAAACAAAACAATGGGAGTGGAGAGAGCATCAAGACAGGCTAAAAAGATGTGTATTGTCTCCAGACAAGACAGCCAGTGAAACTCTGCAGGTCCACGCAACTGTGGGAGTTACAAATAGTGTGACATAAATTCTGATTCTAGGATCGCATGATAAAGACTCAGGAGGAAAAAAGCAGAAATATTTATGTGAAATAGTGTGACATAAACCCAATATCCCGGTTGAGGCCGTCCTTGTGTGTGCGGAACTTGGCTATCAGTTTCTGCTCCGCGACTCTGCGCTGTCGTGTGTCGCGAAGACAATACACATCTTTTTAGCCTGTCTTGATGCTCTCTCCACTCCCATTGTTTTGTTTCTTAAAGACTGGATTAGTTGTAAGTATTCGCATTCCAACCATTATTCATGTAAATTGAGTCTGTGTCTTATAAGTTCTGTTTGTGAACAGAATTCCCACTCACCTGAAGAAGGGGCTCAGAGCCTCGAAAGCTTGTGTGGCTTTTGCTACCAAATAAACCTGTTGGACTTTAACCTGGTGTTGTTAAACTTCTTACTGTGATAACGACTTTAATCAGGCAATTGAAATGGGCCTGTCAAAATATGAACTCCTCGATTAAGGACCAAATTGATGGGCCAGTCAGGGAGCCTCTTGCTTTGAACTTAACCAGGCGTGTCAGTTCCTCTGGAACACCGAGTGTACACTGCGAACTGAAAAAACTCTGTATGCTGTTGTCAGACTTGTAAATTAAGGGATTTTGGTGAAGGGACTTGTGCCCTCAGAGGACTTATTACACTGATATTCCTCTTTCCTGGAACCATTCTTGTAAATTTCATAGAATCATAGAATCATAGAATCCTACGGTGCAGAAAGAGGCCATTTGGCCCATCAAGTTTGGCAAGTCAATTGGCCCCAACCCCCATTTTGGGATCTACCTGATTTTAATCAATTTCTTACATTCAGGATCCAGTATCTTGTTCCTTTTAGACATTTGTGATTGTAATTTCAATATTGTAGTAATATGGGGTCTGAGCAATACAACATATTAAAGGCATTAAAATGCATGATAAACAGAAAACTGTTGTATTTCCATTACAGTCAATTGAAATCTATTAAAAGACACTTTCAATTGATAAAAATTTTGGATTTCATGAATATATTTATGGGCAAATGCCTCAATTTGCTTTTTTTTAACATATTGTTGTTGGGGTTAATTTTAATTGGTTCAGATATTTCAGTCAGCGGTGAAGGAACACAGCCATCCCTGACTTTGGAAAAATAAATGCCCACAAATGTTTAGCAGGCTCTAGAACATAGCCTTTCCCTATTTCAACGTCACTTGGTGCCACTCATAGCGGAGCTGTGGCATCGGGCAACAGGGAAGATTGCAGGCAGGCTGATGAACCAATCACATGGCAGAATTCTCACAGACAGCACAGTTGGAAGTAAAAAGCGTGGAATATAACTTAAATTGTCATCCTTGTACAGAAAGAGAGAAAAAATGGAACATATACATGAGATTAAGAGAAAAGATGGAATATCATCAATTTTTTAAAAAAGCATTTAAAAAATATCATGCAACTTTTGATATTTTTCAAAGGGAACAGGACTCCACACTTATGAAATTAGTTTTCAGGGCCAGAGATGTTGATCAGGAGTAAGTGCATTGTTACAAATCAGTTACTTCCGATTGAACCAGGCTCAATATTTTCATTAGATTTTACAAGGAAATTAATGCATACAAAGTGGGAACTCAAATCAAATCAGTGATTCTGTGTTGATTGAATCTGTGAAGGCTGCAACAGCACACTCTATGTGGGGACAGGATATCAGTAACAACATTGTGTGGGTTTCCACATTTGCCCATATGTGGATTCCCTGAACTGACTGCGGGTGATGGCAGTTTCACTATGATTACAGCTTCAAATTCCAGCCATTGCTTTTGCTTTCCTTCTGACGCCAGCTAAGGATGAGGTGCGGCTTTTGGTTAATAGCTATCAACCATTTGTGACACCGGTCCATTGTAATATGCTGAGATTTATCCATTCACTCCACAAGATATTTGATACAAACATCATTGTGAACATGTACTTAGCCCCCAATTATTTGGGAAACATTCAGAACGAAAATAAGGAGCCACAGTGAGAATGATTTTTAAACCTGCATTGATAGGGGTCGCATGGTGGCACAGTGGTTAGCACTGCTGCCTCACAGCGCCAGGGACCCGGGTTCAATTCCGGCCTCCGGTCACTGTCTGTGCGGAGTTCGCACTTTCTCCCTGTGTCTGTGTGGGTTTCCTCCGGGTGCTCCGATTTCCTTCCACAGTCCAAAGATGTGTGGGTTAGGTTGATTGGCCATACTAAGTTGGCCCTAGCGTCAAGGAGATTAGCAGGGTAAATGTGTGGGTTTGTGGGAGTAGGGCCAGGGTGGGATTCTGTTTGGTGCAGGCTCGATGGGCCGAATGTCCTCCTTTTGCACTGTAGGGATTCTATGGTTCTATACTATACTGCCACTGAAGTGGCGACTGAAGTATGTAGAAATCTTCTAACTATGAATATGCAAATAGGACTCTACACAGTGACATGTTTACTCGTGCTTTGTCTTGACAGTTCCAACTATATAGTGTATAAAATTATGAAAGGCATAGATAGGGTGAACGGTGGGAAGCTTTTCCCCGGGTCGGTGGTGACGTTCACGAGGGGTCATAGGTTCAAGGTGAAGGGGGGGAGGTTTAACACAGATATCAGAAGGACATATTTTACACAGAGGGTCGTGGGGGCCTGGAATGTGTTGCCGGGCAAGGTGGTGGAGGCGGACACACTGGGAACGTTTAAGACTTATCTAGACAGCTATATGAACAGAGTGGGAATGGAGGGATACAAAAGAGTGGTCTAGTTTGGACCAGGGAGCGGCGCGGGCTAATTGTTCTTTGTTTCTCGTTTCAAGGCTTCATTCTATGATCATCTTGCTGGTGCCAGTACAGAGCGAGACTGCGGATAGTTGGGAACCTGTCTCGGGGGCAGGGAATTCATATGGTGTTCGTGGAAGTGGAAATGACTAGGGTTGGGAAGCATTTTCTGATCAGGGCCAGTGTGATCTCCTGGACTCGTTTTGATCGCCACAGGGGGTCGGAGAGGAATTTCCCAGATTTTTTTTCCCCATATTGGCCCTGGGGTTTTCACTCTGGGTTTTCGCCTCTCCCTGGAGATCACATGGTCTGGAATGGGGGGGTGGGGGTGAGTTAATAGGTTGTGATGAACAAAGCATCGTAGCTGTGAGGGACAGCTCGGTGGATAGGATATTAGGATGTAGATAGGCTGGAAAATTGGGCGGGGATCCTGGATTCAGGATTCAATCCTGGACCGGGGAGCGGCGCGGGCTTGGAGGGCCGAAGGGCCTGTTCCTGTGCTGTATTGTTCTTTGTTCTTTTGTTCCTGTTCTACTTACTTCTTGACCTGCATTGTTTATGCTAGGTTCATTCCAAAGGGCTGAAGCTCGGGATTTATGGGGACCTTGGTATTGCGACGTGTGGTGGGTTTCCCGGCACCACATTGGAAAATGTTGACATTGACGCCAAGACATTTGCAGAGTGGGAAATCGACATGTTGAAGTTTGATGGTTGCAATTCCAACTCCACTGAGAAAGCAATAGGTACCACCTCTCTTAAGATTGTGTAATAGTAACGTGGCACTTAATTGATCTTGTTGAACACATGGAAAACGCTGGGTTAGAGACTATTGAATACAACATTTATCCATGGACACGAACAGAACTAATTAATTCACTGGTTCATTGTAGCATGGCGTGGTGCCTCACAGCGCCAGGGACCTGGGTTCGATTCCCAGCTTGGGTGACTGTGTGGAGTTTGCACGTTCTCCCCATGTCTGCGTGGGTTTCCTCTGGGTGCACTGGTTTCCTCCTACAGTCCGAAAGACGTGCTGGTTGGGTGCATTGGCCATGCTAAATTCTCCCTCAGTATACCAGAACAGACGTCGGAGTATGTCGACTAAGGGATTTTCACAATAACTTCATTGCAGTGTTAATGTAAGCTTACGTGTGACTAATAAATAAACTTTAAACTTTAAACTCAGGGACAGAAGTGAGACTATTCCCCCATTCGATAAGATCATAGGAACATAGGCCAAGAGTAGTCCATTCGGCCCCTCCAGTCTTGGGGAGGTGATGGTCTAGTGGTATTTTCGCTAGACTATTAACCCAGAAACTCAGCTAATGTTCTGGAGACCAGGATTTGAATCCTGCCACAGCAGATGGTGGAATTTGAATTCAATAAAAATATCTGGAATTAAGAATCTACTGATGACCATGAAACCATTGTCGATTGCTGGAAAGACCCATCTGGTTCCCTTTAGGGAACGAAATATGCCGTCCTTACTTAGTCTGCCCTACATGTGACACCAGAGCCACAGCAATGTGGTTGACTCTCAACTGCGCTTGGGCAACTAGGGATGGGCAATAAATGCAGGCCAGCCAGCGACGCCCATGTCCCACAAATGAATTCAAAAGAAGTCTTCCCCACCATTTATCACTCACTGGGGGGGGATTTGATGTCACTGGTATCTAGAAATCTATCGACCTTGGCATTGAGCATTGGCTCGGTCAAAGAAGACAGAGGATAGCAGTGGAAGGGTGCGTTTCTGAATGCTGTGACAAGTGGTGTTCCTCAGGGATCAGTGCTGGGACCTTTGCTGTTTGTAATATATATAAATGGTTTGGAGGAAAATGTAACTGGATTGATTAGTAGGTTTACGGACGACACAAAGGTTGGTGGATTTGCGGATAGCGATGAGGACCATCAGAGGTTACAGCAGGATATGGATCAGTTGGAGACTTGGGCGGAGAGATGGCAGATGGAGTTTAATCCGGACAAATGTGAGAAAATGCATTTTGGAAGGTCTAATACAGATAGGAAATATACAGTAAATGGCAGAACCCTTAAGAGTATTGATTGGCAAAGGGATCTGGATGTACAGGTACACAGGTCATTGAAAGTGGCAATGCACGTGGAGAAGAGAGTCAAGAAGGCATATGGCATGCTTGCCTTCATCGGCCGGGGTATTGAGTTTAAAAATTGGCAAATCATGTTGCAGCTTTATAGAACCTTAGTTAGGCCGCACTTGAAATATAGTGTTCAATTCTGGTCGCCACACTACCAGAAGGATGTGGAGGCTTTGGAGAGGGTACAGAAAAGATTTACCAGGATGTTGCCTGGTATGGAGGGCATTAGCTATGAGGAGAGGTTAGAGAAACTTGGTTTGTTCTCACTGGAGCGACGGAGGTTGAGGGGAGACCTGATAGAAGTCTACAAGATTATGAGAGGCATGGACAGAGTGGATAGTCAGAAGCTTTTTCCCAGGGTGGAAGAGTCAATTACTAGGGGACACAGGTTTAAGGTGCGAGGGGCAAGGTTTGAAGGAGATGTATGAGGCAGATTTTTTACAGAAAGAGTAGTGGGTGCCTGGAACTCGTTGCTTGGGGAGGTAGTGGAAGCGGGTACGGTAGTGACTTTTAAGGAGCGCCTTGACAAGTAAATGAATAGGATGGAGATAGAGGGATATGATCCCCAGAAGGGTAGGGGGTTTTAGTTAAGTCGGTCAGCGCAGGCTTGGAGGGCCGATGGGCCTGTTCCTGTGCTGTAATTTTCTTTGTTCTTTGTTCTTTGTCATGAACTAAGCCCCTACAATCCTCTGGAATAGAGAATTCCAAAGATTCACCACCTTCAGATTAAAGAAATCCCTCCTCATTTGATTCCTAAATCTTTTATTTGAAACTGTGACACCTGGTTCTAGACCGCTCCCCCCAGCCAGGAAAAACATCCTTGCATCAACCCTGTCGTACACTGTAAGAATCTTGTACACTTCATTTTCCTAAACTCCAGAGAATACTAATACATGGTTGATCTGATTGTGATCTCAGTTCCATTTTCCTGTCTGCCTCCATAACCATTAACTCCCTTGTCGATCAAAAATCCAGAATTTTAACAGTACAAATTTAATTCTCAAACTCAAAGTTATAGAAAAAAAACACAATTTTCTAATTATCCTGTCAGTATGAATCAATATTCCAATTTATTATTGTATCAATTTTGTCTTATTTGGAATGTTTTGTTTTATTCATTCATGGGACATGGGCGTCGCTGGTTGGCCAGCATTTATTGCCCATCCCTAGTTGCCCGAGGGCAGTTGAGAGTCAACCACATTGCTGTGGGCTCTGGAGTCACATGTAGGCCAGGCCAGGTAAAGATGGCAGATTTCCTTCCCTGAAGGACATTAGTGAACCAGATGGGTTTTTCCAACAATCGACAATGGTTTCACGGTCACCAGTAGGTTCTTAATTCCAGATTTTTTTTTATTGAATTCAAATTTCACCATCTGCCGTGGCGGGATTCGAACCCCGGGTCCCCAGAACATGAGCCGAATTTCTGGATTAATAGTCCATCGGTAATACCACTTGGCCACCGCCTAACATTTGAATTCCTTTCTTTTTGAAGTTTTCCCACCATTCTGAAAACCAGTGTAATAGAGAATCTCCCCAGCGATCCAGTGTAATAGAGAATCTCCCCAGCGATCCAGTGTAATAGAGAATCTCCCCAGCGATTCAGAGGTCAGAAAAGGTAATTCGCGTAGCGATGTGGACCAATTCCCACTTCCGTGAAGGTAGTGGGAGGTCAAACAGATCGTGGTGTTTGTTGGACATCGAGGTTTAGCTTGTTAGACCGAGGGGAAATATTCCAGCTTCTCCTGACCCACAAGCTGTGCTACATCCAGCACTTCTCCATGTTTTTTTACCTACTGGGTTTTTTCCAAGACCAAAGAAACCTCATTAAAACGGAACCTCCTTAAGAATTTTTAGAAACCCTACAGTGCAGAAGGAGGCCATTCGGCCCATCAAGTCTGCACCGACCACAATCCCACCCAGGCCCTACCCCCACATATTTACCCACTAATCCCGCTAATCTACGCATCCCAGGACACTAAGGGGCAATTTTTAACCTGGCCAATCAACCTAACCCGCACATCTTTGGACTGTGGGAGGAAACCGGAGCACCCGGAGGAAACCCACGCAGACACGAGGAGAATGTGCAAACTCCACACAGACAGTGACCCGAGCCGGGAATCGAACCCGGGACCCTGGAGCTGTGAAGCAGCAGTGCTAACCACTGTGCTACCGTGCCGCCATTTTCAATGACCAATGTGGATCCTGGGTTAACTGCCCCCACTCACCTCCAGGGAAATTGAAAGAACAAAGGATAAAGGACAGTACAGCACAGGAACAGGCCCTTTGGCCCTCCAAGCCTGCGCTGATCATGTTGTCCTATGTAGACCAACCACCTGTATCCCTCTAATATCTGTCTGTTCATTTGTCTGTCCAGATAAGTCTTAACTGTTGCTAACGTGTCTGCCTCAACCACTGGGGTGGCACAGTGGCACAATAGTTAACACTGCTGCGTCACAGCTCCGGGGACCTGGGTTCAATTCCTGGCTTGGGTGGAGCTTGCACGTTCTCCGCGTGGGTTTCCTCCGGGTGCTCCGGTTTCCTCCCACAGTCCAAAGATGTGTGGGTTAGGTGCATTGGCCATGCAAAATGCCCCTTGGTGTCCCAGGATGAGTAGGTTAGAGGGATTAGCGGGGCAAATATGTGGGGTTACAGGGGCTAGTGCCTGGGTGGGAATGTTGTCTGTGCAGACTCGATGGGCCGAATAGCCTCTTTCCGCACTGTAGATTTTCTATGGTTCCACTAATACTTGGCTGATCTGATTGTGGTCTCACCTCCATTTTCCTGTCTGCAGGTGGCTTGGAGCTGGGTTGGGTCATTGTTTGATCTTGCATTTTAACTCCTCGCCCAACCCCACCCTTTACATTCTGGGTATAACCCACCATGATGTCCCTGCCAAACTTCTAGCTTGTTTGCCCTCAGATTATAATGATGACTTAGTGACACTTACTTAATAAAACATTTCATCAGTTGGAAGCTTCATCTTTTGGCGGCAAGTTTGAACTAAGTTCTGGCCACAAACCTTTATGGCAGAGAGGAGGACTTTCCTGTGCTTCCCCTGGCTTGGGAAATCTATTAAGAAAGTAAACTAAAGTGAATTTAGTTTCCAGGAGAAGAAAAAATGAAGCTCAGGTGGATGCTTCCAGCCTCACATTCACCTCATACCCATAAATTCCAATCAAAGGGAGAATCTGGTTTTATTCAGGCCTAAAGACACTGATCCTCAGTGGAAGTGCAAAATAAGCAGTACCAAACTGGCACCTAGTTTACACCCCAGCACATTTTCCTCTTCACCCAAGGCAAATACTCCTGCCAGACTATCCGATGAAGACTTAAGTAGAGTTGCCCCCTACAAAGCGGGAGTATTATTGTAAAATTCTTTTAACTGCTTACATCAGGACGGCGCGGTGGCACAGTGGTTAGCACCGCTGCCTCACAGCGCCAGGGACCCAGGTTCAATTCCGGCCTTGGGTGACTGTCGATACGGAGATTGCACATTCTCCCTGTGTCTGTGTGGGTTTCCTCCGGGTGCTCCGGTTTCCTCCCACACTCCAAGGATGTGTGGATTAGGTTGATTGGCCATGTTAAATTGCCCCTTAGTGTCAGAAGAATCAGCAGGGTAAATATGTGGGATTGCGGGAATAGGACCTGGGTGGGATTGTGGTTGGTGCAGACTTGATGGGCTGAATGGCCTCCTCTGCATTGTAGGGATTCTATGATTCTATTATCCGTGCTAAATTGCCCCTTAGTGTCCAAAGATGTGTGGGTTAGGTGGATTGGCAATGTCAAATGTGTGGGGTTACGGTGATAGGGTGGGTAAGATGTTCTTTCAGAGATTTGGTTCAGATTCGCTGAACCAAATGGCCTCTTTCTGCACTGTAGGGATTCTACTATATTATGCCATTGAATGTTCCTTACCTGAAACCTGTCAGCATATTGATTACTTTTCTAAGTTCAGTGTTCTGTTCCCTAGGCTATCCAAAGATGAGCCATGCTCTCAACGCCACAGGAAGGCCAATCATGTATTCTTGCAGCTGGCCAGCTTATGAAGGTCTACCACCCAAGGTGGGAGAAAGGAGCCTTTCGTTTCCATTTTAACAACGTTAAGAATTTATTCTGTATTTATGGCTGTGTGAGTGTGACATTGTACTGACATGGTTCAGTGTTAATGATCCACTTTGCCAGTAGATTGGCAACACCTTGATGCAGCATAAATAGGTTACTGATGACAAAATCAAAACACAAAAATTCCAAGTGCCGAAGGAGCGTGAAAACCGGAGAGTTTCAGACCCGTTTTATTGGCGAGAGAAAAGAAATCAAAATTTATGACACTTAGAAAGAAAATGAGGCAAAGTGTGATTCTTGCCAGTAGGAAGTCTATTCGCGCCGGAAGGCCGGCTGCTGACTGCTAGAGTGTGCAATTGCGCATTTACCCTGATCGCCCAGTGTTTTGTCAAGAACATGCAGTGTACTGGGAGAGTGCCACTCCCCTATTCCCCCCTGGATATCGCACCCCCTTCACACACCCCCCCATGATCACCGCCCTCGATCACGTCCACCCCCCATCCCAGACAATCACCAACCCTGAGGTCCCTCCCCCCATCCCGGTCGATTGCCGACCATGTTCACCCCCGCCCCTCCAGCCGATCGCTGCCCGGTGATCCCCAATGCAGAATGCGCAGCCCCCATGCGCTGCCTCCACTTCAGGCACTGCCCCTCCCCTTAGGCCTTGCCCCTCCCCTTAGACCCCACTTCTTGGCACTGCCTAGTGATTGGTGGGCGCTGCCAGGGTACAAGACCGGCAGTGCCATGAAGCCCGGTTGGCAGTGCCAGAGTGCCAGGCTGGCACTACCAAAGGGGCCCTACCCACTCCTGCACTCTGGCCACTCATGCAAGAAACAATAATTGTCACTGTATCCCAACACACGCAACAAAATAAATCAAACCAAAAGGGTGGAGGGGTGCTCTTTGGAGAGTTGGTGCAGAGTTGATGGGCTGAATGGCCTCCTTCTGCGCTGTAGGAATTCTATGATCTATTCTGTGATTCTATAATTAAAAATTCATTCCCGGGGGAAATGCTGCAGTCCTGTCCCAGCAGTGCCCACTAGTCGGGGAAGGCCTGAAGTGTGTCGGTGTGCACCACATGCTCCCTCTCCAAAGTTACCTGGCCTCGAATGTAGCTGTGGTAGAGGGGCAGACAGTCTGGTCAGAAGATGCTCTCGACCACCCACTACCTGGGGCTGTTAATGACTAACTTGGAGTAAGCTCTGTGCCCTGTTTATGTATGCAGGAAAAAACATTAATAATGCCCTTCACCTCTGTGTGCTAGCGATAGAATTTACATATTATTAATACAGCAGAGGTGTTCAGATTTATGGAAGATTCTATTGATTATTTTTCATGCTCGCAAGGAAACCTTTTTAAAAATAACAGGAATAATTACAAAAATACTGAGAAAGTGCATCTTCTTTTGATGATCTATCACTTCCACATTCTCATGTTAATAAGCGGATTCTGATGTGTAATGGCAGGTAATTGAGGTGGGCCTGTTAGAATATGAACTCCCTGATTAAGGGCCAAATTGATGGGCCAGTCAGGGAGCCTCTTGCTTTGTATTTAACCAGGAGTGTCAGTTCCTCTGGAACACCGAGTGTAGACGGCTAACTGATAGCGCTCTGTATGCTGCTGTCACACTTGTAAATACAGGGATTTTGGTGACGGGACTTCTGCCTCCGAGGATCTAGTACATGATGAATAGATATAAAAGTGATAGTTCTGACATTTGAGCAATGCTAAAGCCAAACCACTTGGGCCTCTGCACGATAAGTCTGGTTTGAGCCAACTGTTTAAAAAAGCTCCAGTCACTCAGCACTATTCACAACCTTAATCGTCAGTATCTTAACTTAACAATTCAGCTTCTTCATTTCGCTATCTCCCTCCCATTCTTTAAAATGCTTCTCCTTGATTGAGGCATCAGTCACAGAAACTAGAAGCAGGAGTAGGCCATTCAGCCCTTCGAGCCTGCTCCACTATTCATTTTGATCATGGCTGATCAGCAAATTCTATTTCCGGATCCCCCCTCCCCTCAAATCATCTCTTATCTTCTACCTATTGCTTAGTCCCAGATTTTCCTCATTAAGTACCATGGGACATTTGATTAGGTACTGCATCTTCTATAAATGTGAAGACGAGCAGTGTTAATACACAATAATTTCAGGGTTAAACTAACTACCTGACTTCAAGATCGAAAACTGAAACTAAATATCACTTTCATTCATCCAAAACTCTGCTAATTCTAATTTGCACCAAATCCCATTCAACCATTCCCCCTCTGCTTGCCGACCTACACTGGCTCCAGGTCCACCAATGCCTTGATTTTAAGATTCTCATCTTTGCTTTCAGATCCTTTCATGGTCTTCCCCCTTCCGAATCTTTTCATCCTCTCTGGCTTTACAACCTTTCGTGATCTCTGATCAGTCCTAATTCAAACTTTTTGCCCATCTCTGATCTTCTTGTTGATGACCATAGGAGCAGCACGGTGGCACAGTGGTTAGCACTGCCGCCTCACAGCGCCAGAGTCGTGGTTCAATTCCCAACTTGGGTTACTGTCTGTGCGGAGTTTGCGCATTCTCCCCATGTCTGTGTGGGTTTCCTCCGGGTGCTCCAGTTTCCTCCCACAGTCTGAAAGACATGCTGGTTAGGTGCATTGGCCATGCTAAATTCTCCCTCAATGTACCTGAACAGGTGCTGGAGTGTGGCAAATAGGGGATTTTCACAATAACTTCACTGCAGTGTTAACGTAAGCCTACTTGTGACACTAATAAATAAACTTGACTTATACCTTCAACTGCCTCTGAAGTCTTAAGCTTTAGATCTCCCGCCCAAAACATTTTTGCCTCACTCCCTCTCTCTTGTTCCTTTGAAGTAAGTTTTTGATTTGATTTGATTTGATTTATTATTGTCACGTGTATTGGGATACAGTGAAAAGTATTGTTTTTTGCACGTTGTACAGACAAAGCATACCATTGTTACGAAGGGGAAGTTGATCACCTCTCTGAGAACTAACATTCAGCCACTCAAAGAGAAGTACCTCCCTTCATAATCTGTTAAAGAGTGTGTGAGAAATAGTACCATCTGCTCTTCAGCAACTTTTAGTGATTAAATCAAAATAACTACCTGAAGCTCTCTCTATAAAAGCAACAAGTAACACTTTATTGATCTAACTAACAGTGAACAGGTTAACTAAACTATTAACAAACCAAATAAAACACTATTCTAATGGAATGCTGTTTAGATAAATACAATTCCCACTTATTAACAAAAAAATTAGAATATTTAGTCACATTCAAAATGCAATCAGGTTTAGTTGTCTTCCAAGACCCTTTGTCTTCTTTGCTGATTTTCTTCTGTCTTCTGTTGGTACCTTTACGATTGAAATGAGGTTTCTTTTAAGACATAAATGTGGCTGTTACACTGTTAGGGACAGTTGCTGTCTGAGTTTCTCTGTCAAGCTGTGAACTGTCGAAGACACTATAGCTGGCAGAGGCAGTTGTTATCTGGCAGCTTGCAGCTGGGAGTTGTGGCTTTTATTCCCCTGATGACATATCAAAACCACCACAATAGGTTTAGTTTACAGGTTATCAAAACATCAAATTCAAATCTGATAGGCTGCTGCTATTTAAATGCCGATTTGAAATTGATTGGTTAAAATTCAAAAGCAACCTGTCATCCTGGCAGCAATTACTGCCTAGCTTAGCAATAAAATGTTTCACTCTGTGCTCTCTGTGTACTGCATACCTGCTTCTCTTTTTACTCTCTAAGCACAGCAAGAAAATAACCTTTTTTTAGACAGACAGTGCAATGCTTTCTGCTCCCAGCATTTTTACACTTGTTTTATAATTTTATAAACACTAACTTCACAACACCGCACTTAGAGAAGGAAAGGAGAGAGTGCAGAATGTAGTGTTACAGTCATAGCTAGGGTGTAGAGGAAGATCAACTTAATGCGTGGTCGGTCCATTCAAAAGTCTGATGGAAGCAGGGAAGAGGCTATTGGTACATGCCCTCAGTTGGTGTGTTTTACCGCATTAAAGGCACAATATAAATTACATTATTATTAGAAGGCAAGTAGGGCGGCATGGTGGCACAGTGGTTAGCACTGCTGCCTCATAGCTCCAGGGACCCGGGTTCGATTCTGGCTTGGGTTACTGTCTGTGTGGAGTTTGCACATTCTCCCCGTGTCTGCGTGGGTTTCCTCCGGGTGCTTCGGTTTCCACCCACAGTCCAAAGATGTGCAGGTTAGGTAGATTGGCCATGGTAAATTGCCCGTCAGTGTCCCAGGATGCATGGGTTAAAAGGATTAATGGGGTAAATATGTGGGGTTACGGGGATAAGGCCTTGGGGGCATTGTTGTCGGTGCAGACTCGATGGGCCGAATGGCCTCTTCTGCACTGCAGAGTTTCTAAATAACTTTCTATATTGAATTCCTTTGCTTTGCTACCCACCATTGTGTGAAAATAAAATTCTCCTCTACATTCCTTTAGGTGAATTACACATTAGTTGGGGAATTTTGTAACCTTTGGAGAAATTATGAAGATATTGATGATTCCTGGAGTACGGTGCTAACAATTATAAATTGGTTCGGAGACAACCAGAAGGTGTTACAGCCGGCTGCAGGCCCAGGACACTGGAACGATCCAGATATGGTACAATTTATGCTTATTCTGCAACAATTCGAACTTTGGTCAACTATAAAAAACACTCACTCCTCTCCTCTCATTGTACAGAAGAAGAGAAATCGTAGCGCAGTATTGGGCAAGTGGGAAACTGGAGAGAGTTTGGGGATGCGAGCTTTATGTTGCATGTACATAGCATGTTGGGTCTGGAGTGCGGCCTGCCCCTTTTAGAGTAGAGGTCAGGTGACCCCTGGACTATTAGTTCTGCACAGTGTGAGACCCTGTTGGACAGTCTTAGACCTGACTCTGACCCCTAGGATGTTGATAGGAGGGGGAATTCAGTGATGGTAACTCCCACGATTTTGGCGGGGGGGGGGGAGGGAATTCAGTGATAGTAACCCACAGGATGTTGGCAGGGGGAGGGGGGACAGAATTCAGTGATGGTAACCCCTTGGATGTTGAGGGGGGGGGGGGAAGAGAATTCAGTGATGGTAACCTCCAGGATGTTGAGGGGGGGGGGGGGGGGAGTGGGAGGGAATTAGTGATGGTAACACCCAAGATATTGAGGGGGTGAGGGAATCCAGTGATGGTAACCCCCAGATGTTGGCGGTGGGGGGGAGGGAATCCAGTGATGGTAACCTCCAGGATGTTGGCAGTGGAGGGATGTATGAATGAGTGCATACATTCAAAGAACAGCTCCCAGTTCTGAAGTATTCACTGGATAAAAGCAAATTACTGCGGATGCTGGAATCTGAAACCAAAAGAGAAAATGCTGGAAAATCTCAGCAGGTCTGGCAGCATCTGTAAGGAGAGAAAAGAGCTGACGTTTCGAGTCCAGACGACCCTTTGTCAAAGCTGGAGATGCTGAGATTTTCCAGCATTTTCCCTTTTGGTTTGAAGTATTCAAGCCGATCTTGTGATTCTTTATGTCCCTTAGTCCACGGGGGCATACACAATATGGTCAAAACCAAATTATTATGATAAGATTATTAATGCAAACTTCCCATGCTTAGAGAAGAAAAATGTATTTCCATGCGAATTCAAAAAAAAAAGATTTAGTGTCTGGAATTTCAAAGTCTCTAAATGGCCTTTCGCTATGTTATTGTTTGCAGCTAATCGTTGGTGACTTTGGCCTGAATCATGACCAGTCCAAATCACAGTTAGCTCTCTGGGCAATGCTAGCAGCTCCTTTCTTCATGTCCAACGATCTTCGTACAATCTCTGACGAAGCCAAGACTCTTCTTCAGAACAAGTTGCTTATTCACATAGACCAAGACCATCTAGGGCTGCAAGGCGAAAGGATTGAGAAGGTATCCCATGGTTATGTTTTAGCACACATATTGAGTACAAGTGAGAAAAGGTGGCGGGGAAATGAAAATTAAAGATACTCTTGTTTTGAGCCACCTCCTATAAATGGTTACCTGTCATTTCTCAGTATCTTTGTTCCAGTGGTTTAAGAGATTCTCATATCATGGGCGGCACGGTGGCACAATGCTTTAGCACTGCTGCCTCACAGCGCCAGGTACCTGGGTTCGATTCCAGCCTTGGGTCACTGTTTGTGTGGAGTTTGCACATCCTCCGCGTGTCTGTGTGGGTTTCCTCCAGTTTCCTCCCGCAGTACTGAAGTTGTGGAGGTTAGGTGGATTGCCCGTAGTAAATTTCCCCTTAGTGTGCCGGCCATAAGTACTTTCTGAAGGCAAATACTTTCTGACAACCTTTGCAATTTGCAAAAGTGGGGTCGCCTGTTTTTATTTCCTTGATTTAGCCCCTGTATACGCTATTAAGGTGAAGGTTGATCTCTGCCCTTTACTCTTGTTTGTAGGACCACGATTTCCAAATCTGGAAGCGGACCCTGACTGATGGACAGTTTGCCATAGCCTATCTCTGCACAGCCACTGATGGCAATGTTCGGACCTTCAAACTGAGCCTGCCTGCTCTCTTTATTGTGGACTGCTCTCTTGGTTATGACATCTACGATGTGTTTGGAATGAGGCTCGTTGGGTCTCTTATTTCAAATGAGACGCACAGTTTTCAAGTCAATCCAACAGGAGTTGCCCTTTTTTTTGTCCGACCAAAGTGCAAGTTTTTTTGATGTTAATATATTTATATGTCTGTTATAAATCTGAAGGAAAGCATTTGTTGTGTAGTTCAATGAAACTCTTAAATATGTGATATGTTAGTGCTATAATGTTCACAAATTCATAAGTTCATAAGATATAGGAGCAGAATTAGGCCATTCGGCCCATCGTGTCTGCTCTGCCATTCGATCATGGCTGATATGCTCCTCATCCCCATTTTCCTGCCTTCTCCCCATAACCCTTCAACCCATTACCAATTAAAAATCTCCTCCTTAAATTTACTCACTGTCCCAGCATCCACTGCACTTTGGGGTAGCGAATTTCACAGATTCACAACGCTTTGGGAGAAGTAGTTTCTCCTCAACTCTGTTTTAAATTTGCTACCCCTTATCCTAAGACTATGGCCTCTCCTAGAATGTCCCACAAGAGGAAGCATCCGCGCCACATCTACTTTATCCATACCTTTTATCATCTTGTATACCTCAATTTGATATCCCCTCATTCTTCTAAATTCCAGAGAGTATCGGCCTAAACTGTTCAATCTTTCTTCATGTAAGGTAATAATTCAATATTTAGAATACTCCACTATTTAGCACATCTGTACATTTTGGACTTATGATGCAACATGATTCTCGAGTGCCAAGCTTTCTTGTTTTCCGACATTCTATCGCACAAACATAGGAATGTCGGAGGAGGCCATTCAGCCCTTTGAGCTGGCTCCGCCATACAAACAGTTCCTGGGCGATCATCTACCTCTTACACCACTTTTCCCCACTACCCCCAGAAACCTTGATGTCATTAGCATCCAGGAATCCATCAATTTCTCAATGACTGGGCCTCCGCAGCCCTTTGTGATAGAGGATGCCAAAGATTCGCCACCCTCAGAGTGAAGAAATAGAGTGAATTCTGAATGAACAAAGCATCCATTTGGAGGGATGAAGTGGCAGCGAGTGTTGTGAAAGTGCATCCACTTACAACTGAAAGAAAAATGAAGTTCTGGAAAATGGAATAGGTTTATGTGCCCACTAGGCGGCTAATAAATTTAGCTTGATAGGTTAGGTTGGGCCAAATGCCCACCAAACATCCAGTAAGCCTAGACAGAAAGGTCCATGCTTACCGTATTTGTTCTGTTGAATCTAATTTCCCAAAATCAGTAACTGGAGAAGGCTCTGTTGAAACCAGATACTATTTCATTGATATTTTACCGGAAGAGCCGTTTTTGAAGACTCCACTTCCATTTCTGACCTCAACATTTGATAGACGAAAGGAGGTGCTTTAGAAAGATAGACTTAGTTTACTTTCGCCTTTGCCACATCAGGCTGCCCTTCAGTTAATGAAAACATGAAACTGATGGCAAAAGTAACACAGAGTCAAATATCCTATTATATTCACTATGATTATCTAAAGAAAGGATTGGTGACAATTCGTTCCGAAATTGTGTTAGAACAGAAACATGGGCAATATTTTAACTTGAAATTCTTAACAATAATTGTAATGCTTCTTTAACTTTGACTGTACTTGCGAATGTTAGTTTTAAGTCACTTTTTTCACGTTTAATATTCTATTTGTTTTATTCGCGTTCTACTCATTTATTATGAGTGACCGATAAAGGAACATGCCGATGCTATTTTAGTTGCCAGATGGCGAGAATACATAACTTTGCTCATTACATGTAGGTTATGCTGAATGGAATCATGTATATGTACAAGTCTCTTGTAAAGCCAAGCTATGAAAGATAAACATTTTCAAAGTTGATCCAAATTTGACTTGGATGTCACGCGATATTATCGTGTTAAAATCGATCTGTTCCAAATGCCTAAAAATACCTAAACATTTTTTGTCATCCGTTTCTCTCCAAACTTTAATCTCCAAGATCAAATGCCCAAAATACACAGAGGAATCATTGTTCTGAATTAACGGGGGTGAAAAATCATGGAACTCCCTTCCTAACTGCACTGTAAGTGTACCTCAAAGCAAAGAGACTATCACAGCCTACGAAGGTGGATCACTGCCACCTTCTTAAGGCTAGTTGGGAATGGGCAACAAATGCTGGTCTATTCCAAGATGCACATCCCTTGAATGAATTTTAAAAAGTTAGTTATCAATTTTGAAAAATTACTTACTGTCTTTTTTATTCCTTCATGGGATGTGGGTGTCAGCATTTAAGAGTCAACCACATTGCTGTGGCACTGGAGTCACATGTAGGCCAGACCAGGTAAAGATGGCAGATTTCCTTCACTAAAGGACATTAGTGAACCAAATCGGTTTTTTCGACAATCGATTCACGGTCATCATTAGACTTTTAACTCTAGATTTTTATTGAATTCAAATTTCACCATCTGCCGTTGTGGGATTCGAACCCAACTCCCCAGAGCATTACCCTGGGTCTCCTGGATTACTTGTCCAGCGACAATACCACAACACCAGCTCCTTCCCACTGTTAGTGAGCATGCAACAAATGTTCTTGAGTATTAGCCATATTTTCTAAATGAATCCTGAGCTTCCATTGTACAACATGATGTGGAGTTGCCGGCGTTGGACTGGGGTGGGCACAGTAAGAAGTCTCACAACATCAGGTTAAAGTCCAACAGGTTTATTTGGAATCACGAGCTTTCGGAGAGCTGCTCCTTCCTCAGGTGAGTGGAGAGGTAGGTTTCATAAACACGGCGTATATAGACAAAGACACAATTGCAAGATTCCAACCATTCCAACCATTATCTTGCAATTGTGTCTTTGCCTATATATATGCCGTGTTTGTGAAACCGACCTCTCCATTCACCTGATGAAGGAGCAGTGCTCCAAAAGCTCATGATTCCAAATAAACCTGTTGGACTTTAACCTGGTGTGGTAAGGATATGGTGTTGATACCATGCCAAAGCAGCTGTTGTGAGCTTTTATTGGAGATAATACATTCTGTCAGCTTTATCAAATTGTCAGTCTTTATTCAGATTGAAGTAAGTTTTAACAATGCTGTACAGTTTGAGGATCGATGGCAAGCCAGCAATCTAATGCAATGAGCAATGTGTGCTCCCTTTGTAGGAACTCTGAGGTCCCTTCACTGCAGTGGGAGATGCGATACATTGAAGACTATTTTCACCTGTGGGATTTAACTGGGCTGGCAACAAGTGAACTTTAAATGAGTTAAAAGCAAAATACTGCGGATGCTGGAATCTGAAACAAAAACAGAAAATGCTGGAAAATCTCAGCAGGTCTGGCAGCATCTGTGGGGAGAGAATAGAGCCAACGTTTCGAGTCTGCTCTGACGGAGGGTCATCGAGAGTCAAAACATGGACTCTATTCTCTCTCCACAGATGCTGTCAGACCTGTTGAGATTTTCCAGCATTTTCTGTTTTTGTAACTTTAAATGAGAAGTGTTTAGTCAATTTCCACTCCTGAACCCTTGTCTTGTCTATCAAGTCCCTCTGTTCACTAGTGCTAATTGCAGTGATATTATAACTTGTTTTGCAAAAATATACTTTCTTCATAAAATCTCTGCAAGAAACATCGCAAAAGCATTTCAAATTATTACAACAGTAAAGTGCAAAGATATTCACATCTTCTCTAGAGGTCGGGGTGCAGTCCGATGAGCTTCAATTCCATAATGAGGCACGGTGGCATAGTTGTTAGCACTGCTGCCTCACAGCACCAGGGACCCGGGCTCGATTCTGGCCTCAGGTGACTGCTTGTGTGGACGTTTGCACGTTCTCCCTGTGTCTGAATGGGTTTCCTCTGGCTGTTCCGGTTTCCTCCCACTGTCCAAAGATGTGTGGGTTAGGTGGATTGGCCATGCTAAATTGCCCTTTAGTGTCATGGGGGATTAGTAGGTTAAATATGTGGGCTTGTGGGGATAGGGCCTGGGTGGGATTGTTGTTAGTGTGGGCTCGATGGGCCAAATGGCCTCCTTCTGCACTGTTGGGATTCTATGACATATACACGTTTCAATATTTTCATTACAGAGAGGGCAAGTCTTTTCAAACTATGGTACATAGGTTATGTTGACTCTGTGGTGCTTCAATACAGTTACGTATGGTTAAGATTAAGCACATAGTCTACAAACCTATTGGTTAACACACTTTCTCCATTACTCTTTGCAAACTTGGTGCTGTCCGACATGGTGGGCCTTGTCTCTACATTACAGTATTTCAATTTTTTTTTAAAAGATGGAAAATATTTTACTGGTGACAGCCCTTGAATCATAATCTAAAATATCTTCCAAACAATCATACACACATATTCGGGAATTTATAATGTTAAAAAAGAGTCGTGAATGAAGCCTAGTCCATCACGCAAACCAGCCCCCCATCCATTGACTCTGTCTACACTTCCCGCTGCCTTGGCAAAGCAGCCAGCATAACCAAGGACCCCACACACCCCGGACATTCTCGCTTCCACTTTCTTCCGTGGGGAAAAAAGATACAAAAGTCTGAGGTCACGTACCAACCGACTCAAGAACAGCTTCTTCCCTGCTGCCATCAGACTTTTAAATGGACCTACCTCGCATTAAGTTGATCTTTCTCTACACGCTAACTATAACTGTAACACTACATTTCCTACTCTATGAACAGTATGCTTTGTTTGTATAGCATGCAAGAAACAATACTTTTCACTGTATATTAATACATGTGACAATAATAAAACCATAAGATATAGAAGCAGGAGTAGGCTATTCGGCCCATCGAGTCTACTGCTCCACCATTCAATCATGGCTGATAAGATTCTCATCCCCATTCTCCTGTCTTCTCCCAGTAACCCTTGATCTCCTTATTGATCAAGAACCTATCTATCGCTGTCTTAAAGACACTCAATGACCTGGCCTCCACAGCCCTCTGTGGCAAAGAGTTCCACAGATTCACCACCCTCTGGCTGAAGAAATTCCTCCTCATCTCAGTTTTAAAGCAGCGTCTCTTCACTCTGAGGTTGTGCCCTCGAGTTCTAGTCTCTCCCACTAGTGGAAACATCCTCTCCATGTCCACTCTATCCAGGCCTTTTAATATTCTGTAAGTTTCAATTAGATCACCCTCATCCTTCTAAACTCCATCAGGTACAGACCCAGCCTCCTCAACCACTCCTCACATGACAAACCCTTCATTCCTGGGATCATTCTTGTGAATCTCCTCTGGACCCCCTCCAAGGCCAGTACATCCTTCCTTAGATATGGGGCCCAAAACTGCTCACAATATTAGAAATGGGGTCCAACCAGCGCCTTATACAGCCTTAGCAGCACATCCCTGCTCTTGTATTCTAGCCCTCGAGAAATGAATGCTAACATTGAATTTGCCTTCCTAACTGCCAACTGAGCCTGCATGTTAACCTTAAGAGAGTCCTGAACTAGGAGTCCCAAATCCCTTTGTGCTTTAGATTTCCGAAGCCTTTCCCTATTTAGAAAACAGTCTACACTTCTATTCTTCCTATCAAAGTGCGTAACCTCACACTTTCCCACACTGTATTCCATCTGCCACTTCTTTGCCCACTCTCCTCACCTGTCCAAGTCATTCTGCAGCCTCCCTACTACCTCAACACTACCTGTCCCTCCACATATTTTAACATAATAATATAACATAATAATAAATCAAATCAAATCAAATAAGCAGCAGAAAGTTGTTCCACTGTAGTCTGGATGTTTCTATGATATGAAACTGAAGAAGTATTGCAATATTATCTGTAATAATTTTCTGAAGTAATGATTCCCTCTTTAATTGACACCACTGCTGATCTCAGTGGAACTGTATCTCAACAAGTCTCTAGAAGAGGAGGGGAGGAAACATTTTTTAAAATAAATTTAAATCTAAAAAATGCAAATCATTACTGGAAATAAGAGAATAATGAGTGAACATTTTTGTTGCGTTGTGACAGTAATAGCAGTGATTTTTATGATTGCTGAATTACATTGGTCCCTCATTAATCAGAGCCTTGATTTTAAAATTCCCATTTTATTTTTCAAATCCCTCCAATGTCTCAGGATTCTCAGGACGTTTGACAGGGTAAATGCTGAGAGGTTGTTTCCCCTTGTGGGAGAGTCGAGGACCAGACGGCAGGATCTCAAAGTAAGGGGTCGTCCATTTAAGATCAGCGCTAGGATTCTCTGGCCACCCTGTGGCATTTGTCTTGGCAGCGGGAGGTGGCCTGGCTTTGGCTGGCAGTGGGATCTTCTGCTCCCGTTGCTATCAATGGGATTTTCCATTGAATCTGCCCCACACCACTGGGAAATCTAGGGCAGGGATGCAGCGTTGGTGGGACCGGAATATCCCACCGGCGTGAAGAGCTGAAAGGTTGCACCCAGATATGAGGAGGAATTTCTTCTTTCCGAGGATGGTGAATGGCAGAGTGAACTCGATGGGCTGAATGGCCTACTTCTGCTCATACTTTTTATGCTCTTATCTCCGTGATCTCCACCAGCCTTACAGCTTCTTGAGATCTCTGCACTCGGCTAATTCTGCCTGATGAAACATTCCAGATTTTTCATCGCTCCACCAGCTGTGGCTGAACCTTCAGCTGTCAAAGTCCCAGACGCTGGAATTCCATCACCGTTCACAGGCATCCCTGCCTCTCTTTGCTCAAAGAATCATAGAATTCATACAGTGCAGAAAGAGGCCACTCGGCCCATCGAGTCTGCACCGCCAACAATCCCACCCAGGCCCTATCCCCGCAACCCCACATATTTACCCTGCTAGTCCCCCTGACACTAAGGAACAATTTAGCATGGCCAATCCACCTAACCAGCACGTCTTTCGGACTACGGGAAGAAACTGGAGCACCCGAAGGAAACCCATGCAGTGACAGGCAGAATATGCAGACACCGCACAGACAGTTACCCAAGGTTGAAATTGAACCCAGGTCCCTGGCGTTGTGAGGCAGCACTGCTAACCACTGTGCCACTGTGCTGCCCCAAAACCGACATCTGTCGGACACTGGCGTTCATGTGATGTGGCAAGATTGCACATCCCTGACAGAGAACTAAACAAAGAAAAAGAAAAAAGAAAAATACAGCACAGGAACAGGTCCTTCGGGCCAGAACATTGATTCTGGGAGAGAGAGGGTTAACATCGATTCTGGGAGAGAGAGGGTTAACATCGATTCTAGGAGAGAGAGGGTTAACTTCGATTCTGGGGGAGAGAGGGTTAACATCGATTCTAGGAGAGAGAGGGTTAACTTCGATTCTGGGGAGAGAGGGTTAACATCGATTCTGGGAGAGGGTTAACATCGATTCTAGGAGAGAGAGGGTTAACATCGATTCTGGGGGAGAGAGGGTTAACATCGATTCTGGGGGAGAGGGGGTTAACATCGATTCTGGGGGAGGGGGTGTTAACATTGATTCTGGGAGAGAGAGGGTTAACATCGATTCTGGGAGAGAGAGGGTTAACATCGATTCTGGGGGAGAGGGGGTTAACATCGATTCTGGGAGAGAGAGGGTTAACATCGATTCTGGGGGAGAGAGGGTTAACATCGATTCTGGGAGAGAGAGGGTTAACATCGATTCTGGGAGAGAGAGGGTTAACATCGATTCTGGGGGAGAGAGGGTTAACATCGATTCTGGGAGAGAGAGGGTTAACATTGATTCTGGGGGAGAGGGGGTTAACATCGATTCTGGGGGAGAGAGGGTTAACATCGATTCTGGGAGAGAGAGGGTTAACATCGATTCTGGGGGAGAGGGGGTTAACATCGATTCTGGGAGAGAGAGGGTTAACATCAATTCTGGGAGAGAGAGGGTTAACATCGATTCTGGGGGAGAGAGGGTTAACTTTGATTCTGGGGGAGAGAGGGTTAACATCGATTCTGGGAGAGGGTTAACATCGATTCTAGGAGAGAGAGGGTTAACATCGATTCTGGGGGAGAGGGGGTTAACATCGATTCTGGGGGAGGGGATGTTAACATCGATTCTGGGAGAGAGAGGGTTAACATCGATTCTGGGAGAGAGAGGGTTAACATCGATTCTGGGGGAGAGGGGGTTAACATCGATTCTGGGAGAGAGAGGGTTAACATTGATTCTGGGAGAGAGAGGGTTAACATCGATTCTGGTGGGGAGAGGGAATTAACATCGATTCTGGGAGAGAGAGGGTTAACATCGATTCTCGATAGAGAGAGAGGGTTAACATCGATTCTGGGAGAGAAAGGGTTAACATCGATTCTGGGAGAGAGAGGGTTAACATCGATTCTGGGAGAGAGAGGGTTAAAATCGATTCTGGGAGAGAGGGTTAACATCGATTCTCGAGAGAGAGAGAGGGTTAACATCGATTCTGGGAGAGAGAGGGTTAACAGCGATTCTGAGAGAGAGAGGGTTAACATCGATTCTGGGGGAGAGAGAGGTTTAACATCGATTCTGGGAGAGAGAGAGGGTTAACATCGATTCTGGGGGAGAGAGGGTTAACATTGATTCTGGGAGAGGGTTAACATCGATTCTAGGAGAGAGAGGGTTAACATCGATTCTGGGGGAGAGAGGGTTAACATCGATTCGGGGGAGAGGGGGTTAACATCAATTCTGGGGGAGGGGGTTTTAACATTGATTCTGGGAGAGAGAGGTTTAACATTGATTCTGGGAGAGAGAGGGTTAACATCGATTCTGGGGGAGAGAGGGTTAACATCGATTCTGGGAGAGAGAGGGTTAATATCGATTCTGGGGGAGAGGGGGTTAACATCGATTCTGGGGGAGAGAGGGTTAACATCGATTCTGGGAGAGAGAGGGTTAACATCGATTCTGGGGGAGAGGGGGTTAACATCGATTCTGGGAGAGGGTTAACATCGATTCTGGGAGAGAGAGGGTTAACATCGATTCTGGGGGAGAGAGGGTTAACTTTGATT
Organism: Mustelus asterias; assembly: GCF_964213995.1. Lineage (NCBI taxonomy): Eukaryota > Metazoa > Chordata > Chondrichthyes > Carcharhiniformes > Triakidae > Mustelus > Mustelus asterias. Next base: position 60,728,157 of record NC_135823.1, on the reverse strand, counting down.
CTGGGGGAGAGAGGGTTAACATCGATTCTGGGAGAGGGTTAACATCGATTCTAGGAGAGAGAGGGTTAACATCGATTCTGGGGGAGAGGGGGTTAACATCGATTCTGGGGGAGGGGATGTTAACATTGATTCTGGGAGAGAGAGGGTTAACATCGATTCTGGGAGAGAGAGGGTTAACATCGATTCTGGGGGAGAGGGGGTTAACATCGATTCTGGGAGAGAGAGGGTTAACATTGATTCTGGGAGAGAGAGGGTTAACATCGATTCTGGTGGGGAGAGGGAATTAACATCGATTCTGGGAGAGAGAGGGTTAACATCGATTCTCGATAGAGAGAGAGGGTTAACATCGATTCTGGGAGAGAAAGGGTTAACATCGATTCTGGGAGAGAGAGGGTTAACATCGATTCTGGGAGAGAGAGGGTTAAAATCGATTCTGGGAGAGAGGGTTAACATCGATTCTCGAGAGAGAGAGAGGGTTAACATCGATTCTGGGAGAGAGAGGGTTAACAGCGATTCTGAGAGAGAGAGGGTTAACATCGATTCTGGGGGAGAGAGAGGTTTAACATCGATTCTGGGAGAGAGAGAGGTTTAACATCGATTCTGGGAGAGAGGGTTAACATCGATTCTCGAGAGAGAGAGAGGGTTAACATCGATTCTGGGGGAGAGAGGGTTAACATTGATTCTGGGAGAGGGTTAACATCGATTCTAGGAGAGAGAGGGTTAACATCGATTCTGGGGGAGAGAGGGTTAACATCGATTCGGGGGAGAGGGGGTTAACATCAATTCTGGGGGAGGGGGTTTTAACATTGATTCTGGGAGAGAGAGGTTTAACATTGATTCTGGGAGAGAGAGGGTTAACATCGATTCTGGGAGAGAGAGGGTTAACATCGATTCTGGTGGGGAGAGGGAATTAACATCGATTCCGGGAGAGAGAGGGTTAACATCGATTCGAGAGAGAGAGAGAGGGTTAACATCGATTCTGGGAGAGAGAGGGTTAACAATTATTCGAGAGAGAGAGAGAGGGTTAACATCGATTCTGGGAGAGGGTTAACATCGATTCTGGGAGAGAGAGCGTTAACATCGATTCTAGGAGAGAGAGGGTTAACATTGATTCTGGGAGAGAGAGGGTTAACATCGATTCTGGGAGAGAGAGCGTTAACATCGATTCTAGGAGAGAGAGGGTTAACATTGATTCTGGGAGAGAGAGGGTTAACATCGATTCTGGGAGAGAGAGCGTTAACATCGATTCTAGGAGAGAGAGGGTTAACATTGATTCTGGGAGAGCGTTAACATCGATTCTGGGGGAGAGAGGGTTAACAGCGATTCTGGGAGAGGGTTAACATCGATTCTGGAAGTGGGGGGGTTACTCACTCTCCAGTGAAGGGAGTGTCGGGCCGGGGCGGGGACGGGGGGATTGAGGGGGGCTAGTTTGGATGATCATTGGGTGTGAACTTGCTCGGATATCTGGTGGTTTTGTAGACGTTTCGGGATGGGGAGACTCCCTTTGTGTCTGTTAGGAGGGGGAATTCCTGTGTGTCTAGGTATCTCTGTGTGTCTGGAGGGAGGGGGCTGTCTGTGTGTCTGGGGGAGGAGGGGAATGTCTGTGTGTCTGGGGGTGGGGAGTGGCTGTCTGTGTGTCTGGGGGGGAGGGGCTGTCTGTGTGTCTGGGGGAGCAGCGGGATGTCTGTCTGGGGGGAGGGAGCTGTCGGGGTTTCGGGGGCAGGGGGAGATGTGTCTCTGGGGGCAGGGGGAGATGTGTGTCTGGGGGAGGGGGATTGTCTGTGTTTCTGGGTGGAAGGGGTTGTCTGTGTGTCTTGGGGGAGGGGACTGTCTATGTATCTGGGGGAGGAGGGGAATGTCTGTGTGTCGGGGGGAGACAGCTGTCTGTGTGTCAGGGGGCAGGGAGATGTCTATCTGTTTGAGGGGGAGGGGGTTGTCTGTGTGTCTCGGGGGGCAGGAGAATGTCTGTGCGTCTGGAGGGGAAGGGGCTGTCTGTGTGTCTGGGGGGAGGGTGCTGTCTGTGTGTCTGGGGGAGAAGGGGGATGTCTCTGTATCTGGGGGGAGGGGGCTGTCTGTGTCTGAGGGAGGAGGAGGCTGTCTGTGTGTCTTGGGGGAGGGGCTATCTATTGTGTCTGGGGGAGGAGGGGAATGTCTGTGTGTCGGGATGAGAGGGCTGTCTGTGTGTCTGGGGGGGGGGAGAGGAGGCTGTCTGTGTGTCTAGGGGAGGAGGGGGAATGTCTGTGTGTCTGGAGGGGAGGGAGATGTCTGTGTGTCTGGGGAGAGGGGCTGTCTGTGTGTCTGGGGGGGGGAGGGAGATGTCTGTGTGTCTGGGGGGAGGTGAGGAGGCTGTCTGTGTGTCTGGGGAGGAGGGGGATGACTGGGAGTCTGGGGGGGGGCAGGGGGCTGTCTGGGGGGGAGGGGGTTGTCTGGGGGGAGCGGGCTGTCTGGGGGATGGAGGGGGCTGTCTGGGGGAGGGAGGGGGCTGTCTGGGGGAGGGAGGGGGCTGTCTGTGGGAGTGAGGGGGGTTGTCTGGGGGGGAGGGGGCTGTCTTGGTGGGGGAGGGGGCTGTCTGGTGGGAGGGAGGGGGTTGTCTGGGGGGGGGCTGTCTGGATGGGGAGAGGGGGCTGTCTGGGGGAGGAGGGGGCTGTCTGGGGGGGGAGGGGGCTGTCTGGGGGGGAGGGGGCTGTCTGGGGGGGGGGAGGGGGCTGTCTGGGGGGGGGGGGGGGGGAATGTCTGGGCATTGCATTGTGTGTGAATTTGACAGCAGCAGAGGGACAGACACAACAACGGGAGCAATGGGCCAGTTTGCTGCTGGGCTGCTTTTGGGAGGGGGGATTTGACCAGGGAGAGGTCTGGTTGGGCTGTTTTTATTTTATTTATATTTTTTTGCAGCATCTTTTCTTGGGCTGGAGCTGTGTGTGGCCAGGCTGCCGGGTTGCGCTGGCGGGGGGGGGGGGGGGGGGCGGGGAGAGAGAGGGAGGGGGGTTCGGGTCCAGACACACACAGGGAGGCAGAGACAAGAGGCGGATCATGTACCCGGGGTTCGCCTCCTTCTGCTGGGGGCCCCTGGCCGCGGTGCAGAGGCCGCTGACCGAGTGGGAGCTGTACCCCGGCGCCGGCGGTCCGGTCGCAGCCCCGCAGCCGGCCCCGGACACCAGCCCCGGGGAGGGGACATCGGGCGCGGGCAGCTGCGGCCGGAGCGGAGCCCCTCCGCCCGCTTACCCGGGGACCGTGCCCGGCCGCAGCCGCGGCCCCAGCCCCGAGGAGGTGCGGGCGGCCAAGTGGGGTTCGGAGATCCTGCAGCGGGAGAGGGAGGCTGCCAGGGAGAGCGAGATGCTGGAGAAACACAACCGCAGGGCAGCCGACGCTGCTGTCAAATACATCCGTCCCGAGGAGTGTCTGAAATATATGCGAGTGTGTGTGGATCCAGGTGAGGCTACAGCAGCCCCTCTCCAACCTGAAGGCATTGTGCCCATCATCATTCCACCTTTACAGAGAGACTGGAATCTGAAACAGAGAACGCTGCAAAATCTCAGCAGGACTGACAGCATCTGTGGAGAGAGAATAGAGCCAATGTTTCGAGTCTGGATGACCCTTCATCAGATTGTGTTCTTGCAATGTGCCCGGGTTTCTTTTCTTACATTCTACTGTGCAATATCAATTCTGATTTGATTTGTTATTGTCCCACGTACACTGCAAAGTATTGGGGGGGGGGGGGGGGCGATTCTCCCTCTCGCAGCACTGCCAGGAGACATCAGCGGGGGGCTGCTTAGTGGGCAGCAAGGTGGCACAATGGTTAGCACTGCCCACCCCACCAGGGACCCGGGTTTGACTCCCGGCCTCGGGTCACCGTCTGTGTGGAGTTAGTCCGTTCTATCCGTCTGTGGGTTTTCTCCGGGTGCTCTGGTTTCCTCCCACAGTGAGAGTTTTAACAACACTAGGTTAAAGTCCAATAGGTTTATTTGGTAGCAAATGCCATTAGCTTTCGGAGCCCTGCTCCTTCGTCAGATGGAGTGGATATCTGCTCCCAAACAAGGCACACAGAGACACAAAATCAAGTTACAGAATTCTGATTAGAATGCGAATCAAGTCTTAAAGATACAGACAATGTGAGTGGAGGGAGCATTCGGCACAGGTTAAAGAAATGTGTATTGTGTATTTGCTACCAAATAAACCTGTTGGACTTTAACCTGGTGTTGTTAAAACTCTTACTGTGTTTACCCCAGTCCAACGCCGGCATCTCCACATCATTCCTCCTACAGTCCAAAGATGAGCAGGTTAGGTGGATTGGCCATGCTAAATTCTCCCCTTAATGTCCCAAGATGTGCAGGTTGGATGGATTAGCATGATACAGGCGTGTTTCAGCATGTGTCACTTGCCCCTTAATAAAGGAGGACAGAAAATGTTGGATAGACTCAGCAGCAGAAACACAGTTAGATGGATCGTTCAGACTCGAAACGTTAACTCTTGTTTCTCTCCCTACACATGCTGCCAGACCTGATCCAATCCGGCATTTGTTTCATTATATTTCAGATTTCCAGCAGCCGCAATGTCTTACTTTTAATTGTAATCTGTGTCCTCCCCAACCCCCCTCCCCGATTGAAGTTGTAATCAGCATCCTCTCAAAATTATTCAAAATGTGTCTGGGCAGAGGGATCTGGGTGTCAGTGTTCATGAATCGCAGAAAGTGGGTACGCAGGTGCAGCATGTAATAAAAAAGGCAAATGGGATGTTGGCATTTATTGCAAAGGAATTGGAGTATAAAAGTGTTGTTGCAATTGTATAGAACATAGAACATAGAACATTACAGCGCAGTACAGGCCCTTCGGCCCTCGATGTTGTGCCGACCAGTGGAACCAATCTAAAGCCCCTCTAATCTACACTATTCCAATATCATCCATATGTTTATCCAATAACCATTTGAATGCTCTTAATGTTGATGAGTCCACTACTGCTGCAGGCAGGGCATTCCACACCCTTACTACTCTCTGACTAAAGAACCTACCTCTAACATCTGTCCTATATCTCTCACCCCTCAATTTAAAGCTATGTCCCCTTGTGCTAGCCATCACCATCTGAGGAAAAAGGCTCTCACTATCCACCCTGACTAATCCTCTGATCATCTTGTATGCCTCTAGAGTGTTGGTGAGACCACATCTGGAGTATTGTGTACAGTTTTGATTTGATTTTGATTTGATTTGATTTATTATTGTCACATGTATTAGTATGCAGTGAAAAGTATTGTTTCTTGCGCGCTATACAGACAAAGCATACCGTACTTAGGGAAGGAAAGGAGAGAGTGCAGAATGTAGTGTTACAGTCATAGCCAGAATGTAGAGAAAGTTCAACTTAGTGCAAGGTAGGTCCATTCAAAAGTCTGATGGCAGCAGGGAAGAAGCTGTTCTTGAGTCGGTTGGTACGTGATCTCAGACTTTTGTATCTTTTTCCCCACGGAAGAAAGTGGAAGAGAGAATGTCCGGGGTGTGTGGGGTCCATGATTATGCTGGCTGCTTTTCTGAGGCAGCGGGAAGTGTAGACAGAGTCAGTGGATGGGAGATTGGTTTGCGTGATGGACCGAGCTTCATTTATGACCCTTTGTAGTTTCTTGTGGTCTTGGGCAGAGCAGTTACCATACCAAGCTGTGATACAACCAGAAAGAATGCTTTCTATGGTGCATCAGTTGATGAGAGTTGTAGCTGACATGCCAAATTTCCGTAGTCTTCGCAACATAGAAACATAGAAAAACTACAGCACAAACAGGCCTTTCGGCCCCACAAGTTGTGCCGAACATATCCCTACCTTCTAGGCCTACCTATAACCCTCCATCCTATTAAGTCCCATGTACTCATCCAGGAGTCTCTTAAAAGTCCCGATTGAGTTTGCCTCCACCACCACTGACGGCAGCCGATTCCACTCGCCCACCACCCTCTGTGTGAAAAACTTCCCCCTAACATTTCCCCTGTACCTACCCCCCAGCACCTTAAACCTGTGTCCTCTCGTAGCAGCCATTTCCACCCTGGGAAAAAGCCTCTGAGAGTCCACCCGATCTATGCCTCTCAACATCTTATATACCTCTATTAGGTCTCCTCTCATCCTACATCTCTCCAAGGAGAAAAGACCGAGCTCCCTCGGCCTATCCTCATAAGGCATGCCACTCAATCCAGGCAACATCCTTGTAAATCTCCTCTGTACCCTTTCAATCATTTCCACATCCTTCCTGTAATGAGGCGACCAGAACTGAGCACAGTACTCCAAGTGGGGTCTGACGAGGGTCTTATATAGCTGCATCATCATCCCCGGACTCCTAAACTCAATCCCTCGATTGATAAAGGCCAGCACACCATACGCCTTCTTAACCACCTCCTCCACCTGCGGGGCCGATTTTAGAGTCCTATGGACCCGGACCCCAAGGTCCTTCTGATCCTCTACAGTACTAAGAGTCTTTCCCTTAATATTGTACTCCTTCATCCCATTTGACCTGCCAAAATGGACCACTTCTGAGAAAGTAGAGGCATTGATGGGCTTTCCTAACCATAGTGTCGGCATGGAGGGAGCAGGACAGGTCTCCTTATCTGAGGAAGGATGTGGTGGCATTGGAGACACTTCAGAGGAGGTTCACCGGATTGATTCCGGGAATGAAAGGGTTGACATCTGAGGAGAGGTTAAACAGTCTGGGCCTGTACGCGCTGGAGTTTAGAAGGCTCTGATTGAAGTATATAAAATTTTAAAAGGGATTGATAAAGGAAATGTAGATCAAATGCTTCCTCTTATGGGGCAATCTCGAACAAGAGGTCATAGATATAGGTTGAGAGGCAGTAGGTTTAAAACTGAGATGAGGAGGAACTACTTCTCGAAGAGGGTGGTGAATTTGTGGAATTCGTTGCCCCATAGCGCGATGGAGTCTGAATCATTAAATGATTTCAAGAAGGAAATAGATATATTTCAAATGAAAACAAGGATAAGGGGATATGGGGAACAGGTGGGGAAGTGGGTTTGAGACCAGGGAGAGATCAGCCATGATCTGATTGAATGGCGGAGAGGCTCGAAGGGCTGAATTTGCTGACTTCTGCTCCTTATTCCTATGTTCCTCTCCCAAGGCTCAGCTAACTGGAGGGATATCATCCCTACATTAGTACACGATCAATGGATGTGGGAAATAGAGAGAGAGGAAAAAGATAAACATGCTGGATATAAGTTAAAGGTTGCGCTTGTTCTTCATAAGTGAGACCTTTGTGAAAGTACAAGTGAGTTTGCCTGACATTCCAACATGTTTGCTTATAAATGCCAGCTGGTTTTGTCTTACTCTCTCCCCCCTCCCCACAGCTATCCTGGAAGATACAGGTGGATACATCCTGCTTGATGTTCTGAATTCGCTGGGATCAGAATACAGTATTGAACCTCAGTCAGTCCCTTCCACCATCACTTGGAGAAGAGAATTTCCTGAAGTCATGCTCGCTGACTTGTCTGAAGAGGTGAGTCCAGAGCGTGCCTGACCCTTCAACACCTCTCTTTCAGAAATGTGTCTCAACTCCCAAGGGCTCCGAGGCTGTCACTTTTGATTTGATTTGATTTGATTTGATTTATTATTGTCACATGTATTAACATACAGTGAAAAGTATTATTTCTTGTGCTCTCTACAGACAGAGCATACCGTTCATAGAGAAGGAAACGAGAGAGTGCAGAATGTAGTGTTACAGTCATAGCTAGGGTGTAGAGAAAGATCAACTTAATACGAGGTAGGTCCATTCAAATGTCTGATGGCAGCAGGGAAGAAGCTGTTCTTGAGTCGGTTAGTACGTGACCTCAGATTTTTGCATCTTTTTCCCAAAGGAAGAAGGTGGAAGAGAGAATGTCACTTTTGCTACACTGCGACAGTGGATGGGCACGGTAGCGCAGTGGTTAGCACTGCTGCCTCACAGCGCCAGAGACCCAGGTTCCATTCCAGCTTTGGGTGACTGTGCGGGGAGTGCATGTTCTCCCCGTGTCTGCGTGGGTCTCCTCCGGATGCTCCAGTTTCCTCCCACACTCCAAAGATGTACTGGTTAGGTGGATTGGCCATACTAAATTGCCCCTTAGTGTCCTAAGATGTACAGGTTAGGTGGATTGGCCATACTAAATTGCCCCTTAGTGTCCTAAGATGTGCAGGTTAGGTGGATTAGCCACGGGAAATGCCTGGGTTTACAGGGATAGGGTGAAGGGTGGACCTTGGTAAGATGCTTTTTCGGAGCATCCCCTCCTGCACTGTAGGGATTCTGTGGTTCAGGTCCTGATCTGATTCAACATTGCAAGACCCCTTTGGGGGGATAGTGGGGTGTGGGGGGGATGCTCTCTAACACTACTTTGTGCATGATCAAATAAAGAAAGACAGACCACTTTTCATTTATATAGCACCTGTCACAATCTTAGGTTACAGCTAATGAAGTACTTGTCTAAGGAAAGATATACCGGTATTGGAGGCAGTCCGGAGAAGGTTTACTAGGTTGATCCCGGGTATGGAGGGATTTTCTCATGAGGAGGGGTTGAATAGGTTGGGCCTCATTGTAGTTTAGATGAATGGGAGGTGACCTTATTGAGGTATATAAGATTCTCAGGGGGCTTGACTGGGTAGATACTGAGAGGTTGTTTCCCCTTGTGGGAGAGTTTAGGACCACAGAGCATAATCTCAGAGTAAGGTGTCACTCATTTAATGAAACATATATAATTCTGACAGGACTGGGCAGACGAGATGTAGGGATGTTGGAACTTTTGTCTGGAGGGTCGAGAACAAGGGGTCACAATAGTTAGGACCAAGATGAGGAGAAATCTCTTCATTCTATGCCCTCTAGTTTTAGACTCTTCTACCTTTGGGAAAAGATATTGACTATCTAGCTGATCTATGCCCCTCATTATTTTATAGATCTCTATAAGGTCACCCCTTAGCCTTCAACGCTCCAGAAAAAAAAGTCCCAGTCTATCCAGCCTCTCCTTATAACTCAAACCATCAAGCCCTGGTAGCATCCCAGTACATCTCTTCTGCACTCCTTCTAGTTTAATAATATCCTTTCTATAACAGGGTGACCAGAATTGCACACAGTATTCCAAGTGTGGCCTTACCAATGTCTTGTACAACTTCAACAAGACGTCCCAACTCCTGCATTCAATGTTCTGACCAATGAAACCAAGCATGCCGAATGCCTTTTTCACCACTCTGTCCACCTGTGACTCCACTTTCAAGGAGCTATGAACCCTGTACCCCAAGATTTCTTTGTTCTGGAACTCTCCCCAACACCTACCATTAACTGAGTAAGCCCTGCCCGGTTCAATCTACCAAAATGCATCACCTCGCATTTATCTAAATTAAACTCCATCTGCCATTCGTCAGCCCACTGGCTCAATTGATCAAGATCCCATTGCAATCTGAGATAACCTTCTTCACTGTCCACTATGCCACCAATCGTGGTGTCATCTGCATAGAGATAGACTTTATCCATGCTTCTGAGACAGTTAACTTTCTACATCGTAAAGTGTAATTCTGAACGTTCCTTGGTTTAATTACTGAGTGATCCTGGGAAGATTTCCCTCCAAACTGACGTGTTGAAATAATAATGGATGTCTGGCTGAATTGTGCCAGGAATGTAACAATAGACAGGTTGATTAAAGAATGGATGCTTTTTGAAGACTTTTGTTTGGGCCAGTTCCAATTCATGGTCCGTGCAGCTCAGGTGTATTATTACTACTTAGTGACAGATTGAACTATCCTTTTTCAATTCTCGGAAGTTGTTATCCTGGCTCCTGTACTTTCGAGCTTGAAGCACATTCTACCACAGCTGATGAAACACTGAGGAAGTTTCTAGGGGCGGCATGGAGGCACAGTGGTTAGCACTGCTGCCTCACAGCGCCAGGGACCCAGATTTGATTTCTGTGTGGAGTCTGCACATTCTCCCCGTGTCCTCCGGGTGCTCCGGTTTCCGAAAGACGTGCTGGTCAGGTACATTGGCCGTGCCAAATTTTCCTTCAGTGTACCTGAACAGGTGCCAGAGAGTGGCGACCAGGGGATTTTCGCAGCAACTTAATTGCAGTGTTAATATACGTCTACTTGTGACACTAACAAATAAATTTAAAGTAAAGTTAAGGTTTATTTATTAGTCACATGTAGGCTTACATTAACACTGCAATGAAGTTACTGTGAAAATCCCCCAATAAATAAACAAATACTAATAAATAAACTTTGACTATTTTGTCAGGGTCTGACTATAAATCAGATAGAGGCATATTTTCAAACACTAATTAAATTTGAATGGGTGCATATTTGGTAACAAGTGATTTGTGCTTTCAGATTAAAAATATGTACAAATCGAAGGAAGAAAATCAAGTTTTGGTACTGCTTTCACCAAATTACTTTCTCAAGATGGTCTGGTCACATAAACAGGTAAAGATTAAAGTTCAGACATTTCAGCAAATGTGGTTTACTATGTGCACAAACTAAGATTAGGATTATACTCTGATCATTAACTATAGTATTTTCATTGGCTGTATTCAAAATGGAAAAACAACTACTGATGAGTCCAAACTGTGTGTTACAATTCATGTAAATTCTAAAAAGATAATCAACATTAATGTGTTGTTCTGATAGGGGAGGTGATGACCTAGTGGTATTATTGCTAGACTATTTATCCAGAAACTCAACTAATGTTCTGGGGACCCGGGTTCGAATCCCGCCACGGCAGACGGTGGAATTTGAATTCAATTAAAAAAATCTGGAATTAAGAATCTACAGATGACCATGAATCGGGGACCATTGGTGGCACAGTGGTTAGCACTGCTGCCTCACAGTGCCAGGGACCGAGGTTCGATTCCTGGCTTGGGTCATTGTCGGTGTGGAGTCTGCACGTTCTCCCTGTGTCTGCATAGGTTTACTTTGGGTGCTCCAGTTTCCTCCCACAGTCCAAAAATGTGTGGGCTAGGTGGATTGGCCATGCTAAATTAGATAGCCTCTTAGTGTCAGGGGGTCAAGCTAGGGTAAATGCGTGGGGTTACAGGGAGGGAGCCAGGGTGGGATTGCGGTCAGTGAAGACTCGATGGGCCAAGTGGCCTCCTGCACTGTAGGATTCTATGAAACCCATCTGGTTCACTAATGCCCTTCAGGGAAGGAAATCTGCCGACCTTACCTAGTATGACCGACATGTGACTCCAGAGCCACAGCAATGTGGGTTGACTCTCAACTGCCCCTCTGAAATGGCCTAGCAAGCCATTTGGTTCAAGGGTGACCAGGGATGGGCAATAAATGCTGGCCAGCCAGCGACACCCATGTTCCATGAATGAATAAAAAAATGGCTATTGGTAAAAGTCAATAGGAAGCTTCACAGATAAGATTCCTTTGACTAACAAGTAATCACACAATGTATTGCACGCACTGTCAGAGCAATGTCAGTGTTTGGGATGGAGGGGTGTATCATGCGGGGCTTGGTCTGGGTGTTTAAAATAGTTACTCTGAAGTTAGTTCTGAAGAAGTGGTATTTGACTTGAAACATTAACCTTGTTTCTCTCTCCACAGATCCTGCCAGACCTGCTGAGTGTTTCCACTTTGTTTTTGTGTCAGAGAATGTGGTCTGTCTCTGCTGTTTTTGTCTCGTTTTCACGGCTTGCCTCTTCTTTCTGCTTTCCGCTTTCCCTTTCCCCCTCTCATTTTCTTTCAAATGGTCAGTGCTGCATGATGCGGCAGAGTGTGCTGGGGCCAAGAGCTAGCAGTGATGCTGGATCTGCATTCGGGGCAGAGGTAGTCCCTTCCAATTCCCTCAGCAATCGTCTGCTTCCTCCTTCACCCACCCGTCCCCACTCCTACCACCCCCTTCCCTTTGAACTACTTGCTCAACTGGCTTATTCCCTCTTAGTTTGGATGTCACTCAGTCTTTAAGTCTCCATATGATCCCACATTCCTATTGCAGTTGCTATTAAGTTTCAGATAACCTTGGATAGCCAACTGCTTAATATTGGCACATATTCATAACGGTGATTAAACTTTATGTAGCATAAGTTAGACTTGATACGTTGCAGTATCTAAGCAGCAGTTTACAAGATGGGAGAGTTCCATTACTCTATGATATCTTGGGTAAAAACCACAGAATGGTCTTTGTACTTTCACCCTTGGAGTGTCTCTGGAATTCCCTCAAAGCTTAACTCATCTTCTGTAAATTTTGACACCCATCTCAACATCCCTTTCTAGAATGAATTCAAACTAGATTGTCAATACATCAATCCTTGGCATATGATAAAATGAGGGTCCGGTGGCACAGTGGTTAGCATTGCTGCCTCACAGCGCCAGGGACCCGGGTTCGATTCCTGACTTGGGTCACTGTCCGTGTGAAGTTTGCACGTTCTCCCCGTGTCTGCATGGGTTTCCTCCCAGTTTCCTCCCACAGTCTGAAAGACGTGCTGGTTAGGGTGCGTTGACCCGAACAAGCACCGGACTGTGGCGACTAGGGGAATTTCACAGTAACTTCATTGCGGTGTTAATGTAAGCCTTACTTGTGACTAATAAATAAACTTTAAAACTTTTAAAATTAAAGACACGCATCTCTTACAAGGCTATGCCCCTTTTTTTTAAAAAAAGAGACTGTTCAACTTTTAACCAACTGGAAATTTTGCAATTTGAACGGAGACAGAGCAAAATGCAAGGCCGCATTCCAAGGTGAAGGTGAGAAACAAACAAATCACCCTCAGGGGAGTGTGAAGAGAGGGACATTTCCTATAAGCCAGACACCCATCAAAACTCTTAACTCTTCCTCGAGTGGCAACCAGTGGTAGATTGCCACTCTAACAACTTATCTGCACTTGAAATGCAAAGTGCCCATCCTTCCCGAGTCAGGCCAGCTGAGGCTGAAGGAGTGAAGTGTTCCCCCTACTCCAGCGGTAAAGTGCAAAAGGAGTGGAGTGAAGAAGGACACAGCTCCCCTTTTTATGGCACTAGTTTGGACATTGGGGGAGCACCGTTTGGGTTGGAGGGAGTCGTTTGGGATGGAGGGGTGTACCATGCGGGGCTTGGTCTGGGTGGAGTTACTCTGAAGTTAGAAGTGCTTTTTTCCTTCGAATTCTTTCGGAGTAACTAAGTGTGTAAAACTGGCAGAATCATCGAATATTAGTGATTTAAGTCACTTTGTCGGGCAGTTCCCAGCCCAGCGCAATCGTCCAGGGGAAGTTAGCCCTTCTGATGATTGTCAGGTAAACCCTTGCGTGGGAACTTAAAAGAAGGCTTATCCAGCACATTTGGGGATATCCCCCAAAAGCGCTGCTGGGGAGCTAGCAAATTATGGGGTCCATTAAAATGCAAATGACTGGATATCGAAACAGTGACTGCCAGAAACATACCAAAACCTTGTAGAAATACACAATGAGTGAAGCATTTCAGAACAAGGCAGCCCTGCCACTTGAGAGAGATTGCAAGTGACACAGGTGGTGTCAAGAAGGCTTCAGCAGAGTCTAAAGATATGCAGGTTAGGTGGATTAGCCATGGTAAATGCGCGGGGCTACAGGATAGAGTGGAGGCAAGGGCCTCTTGTGGAGAGAGTCGGTGCAGACTCGATGGGTCGAATGGCCTCTTTCTGCACTGTAGGGATTCTATGATCAGAGGAAGCAGGCTGAACGCTGCTTTCTCTCCCTCTCTTGGAACAAGTGTGTTGCATGGTTCAAGAAGCCAACTTTACAAAAACCAACCAATGAAGCAAGATCTTGTAATAGTTGCAACATCTTCTACATGTGATCAAGAAACCAGCTTCACAATCTACACCTCAAAAACAATCAAAGGACACTTAACTGTATATTGTGTGTGTGCGTGCGTGTGTGCGTGCGTGCATGCATATATGCGTGCTTCTGTGCGTGTGTGTTTGTGCATGCATACGTGTATGTATGCTTGTGTGTGTGCATGCGTGTGCGTGTGTGACGCTTGACATTGTGTTTTTATTTTTCTCAGATTTAGGGACGAATAAAAATTTCTTCTTTTGACTCAAGAAAACCTTGTTTAATTGGCTTATTACTGCTCACAGCTGAAATAGTTAAATGCATTCCTATTTAGAAAAGACATATCTCCTTGAAAAAGTAACCCTAAACCTTTTGTTGTAACCAAGGCGGATGAACACAGAGCCGGTTCACCCCTTCTCATTTGGCCAGAACAAAACGTTTGGGATTGTTCCTATAGACTGATGAAAGAATTTGAGTGGAGAAAGTAAATGCTGCCTTCAAAAGCAGTTCTAAAATTCCATAAAGGTTTTCTTGGGTCTGTAATACCACGATGCTAAAATGTCCGTAGTCGGTGTTGATGCTTTCGTAGAATAGGACGAGATAACTGGCAAGAAGTTCAAGGGCACTGTCTTTGGAAAAATTAAAAGTGTAGCTAGGCACTTAGAGGTGGTGACATGGTGGCACAGTGGTTAGCACTGCTGCCTCACAGCGCCAGGGATCTGGGTCCAATTCCGGCCTGGGGTGACAGTCTATGCGGAGTTTGCACTTTCTCCCTGTGCCTGTGTGGGTTTCCTCCGGGTGCTCCGGTTTCCTCCCACAGTCCAAAGATGTGCGGGTTAGGTGGATTGGTCATGCTAAATTGCCCCTTAGTGTCAGGGGGATTAGTAGGGTGATGTGGATAGAGCCTGGGTGGGGATTGTTGTTGGTGTAGGCACGATGGGCCAAATGGCCTCCTTCTCCACTGTAGGGACTCTCTGATTCTGCCCAAAAGCCAGAAACATGTGGGGAAATATCTAGAGGTGGCAATTGAGGACATCAAAACAGATAAATTAACGACAGTGAAATTAAGATTGAACAGTAGAAATTGGAACTGGAATTTGAGGAAAGGGAGAGAGAGACAGGAACAGGGAATTAAAAAAAAAGAATATTCCAGAAAAGGAAGTATAAATTAAAACAGTGATTGGAGAAGGAAGGATTGCACTTTGTCCACTGAAGACCCTCGAGTGAGGGAGCCACCCCCTTTGCTCAGACTTGAGGGCTGAGGTATTCAAGTTTGCCCATTTGATTCCTGAGTTTGATCTTTATCTCACAGAATCCTACAGTGCACAAGGAGGCCATTTGGCCCATCAAGTCTGCACCGACCAAAATCCCACCCAGGCACTATTCCCATAATCCCATGTATTTACCCTGCTGTTTCCCCTGACACTATGGGGCAATTTAGCATAGCCAGTCAACCTAACCCGCACATCATTGGACTGTGGGAGGAAACCGGAGCACCCGGAGGAAACCCACGCAGACACAAGGAGAACGTGCAGAATCCACACAGTCACCCGAAGCCGGAATTGAACCCGGGTC
Organism: Mustelus asterias; assembly: GCF_964213995.1. Lineage (NCBI taxonomy): Eukaryota > Metazoa > Chordata > Chondrichthyes > Carcharhiniformes > Triakidae > Mustelus > Mustelus asterias. The sequence goes on along the minus strand of NC_135823.1, from coordinate 60,712,869 downwards.
CTTGGCGCTGTGAGGCAGCAGTGCTAACCACTGTGCCACCGTGCTGTCCCTTTTGAAAGGATAGCACAGTAGTTAAAATGGCCAGCCCAACATTGGTCTCTTCTGTCGCAGAGTAAACCGACAGGAAACGTTCACAAGGTTTAATCCATCTCACCTGAGGAAAGTGCAACAAGCCATGAGGCGGCAAAAAGGGCGAATTTAAGATCATACCAGTTAGTGTCAGAGGCACGTCATCGAAAATTCTGTAATCCTTAGGAAACGGCCTGGAGACTTAAGCACCTAGCTTTTGACAGGTGGCTATGCAAGTTGAAGCCACCTATCAAAAGCTTGGTGAAATAATTCTCCAAGGAGTTCAAAACTTCCATACCCTTCCTGATAACACCTCACAGAGGGACAGAGACTAACAGGGACCAAGTCGGCAGCATCGTGACTTGATGCTTATGAGCTGGTCCATTAACCATTGTCCCAAAGGAAGCCCGTCCTAATCATTCCCATCCAATGGGGCGGCACGATGGCACAGTGGTCAGCACTGCTGCCTCACAGCTGCAGGGACCTGGGTTCAATTCCGGCCCCGGGTCACTGTCTGTGTGGAATTTGCATGTTCTCCCCGTGTCTGCGTGGGTTTCCTCCGGGTGCTCCGGTTTCCTCCCACACTCCAAAGATGAGCGGGTTAGGTTGATTGGCCATGCTAAATTGATCCTAGTGTCAGGGGATTGGCAGGGTAAATACAAAGGGTTATGGGAATAGGGCCTGGGTGGGATTGTAGTTGGCGCAGTCCTGACAGGCCTCCTTCTGTACTGGAGGGATTCTATGATTCTAACCGAGAAGGATAGAAAGTGGGAGAGTGATAGGAATCTGAGGACCCATGGGAGAGAAGGGACAGTTGAAAACACAGGGGATCCATCCTCTCCAGGATGATGCTAGGTAGAGGAGTGAGGCCAAGAAGCCTGTGTGTTCTAACTACCACAAGGCAGGACATCTCTGTACTGATTGTTGGAGGTTACAGGGAAAATGTGTAGGATTTGTTGGGGCACAAAAACCTCATGCAGAAAATGGAAGTCAGATAGAGAGCATAGCAGACCAGGCCCTGACTGTGACAGAAACTCCCTGTAGATAAACCTGAGTGTTTTAAAAAATCCTTGAGTTACAAGGATTTTGTATCAAATGGAAGAGTGGCTATATTTCCCCAGAATGAGGCTGAATAAAAGCGATTCTGAGGGATACAGGAGCCAGGGAAACTCTACTGCGGGCAAAGGCATGACCTTTCCACCAGAGAGTGCCGTGAGTGCCAAGATGTTGGTGAAGGAGGATACATGCCCATTAGAATTTAATAGAATATCAAGGTAAGGAAGTATTGTCACAACTATACAAGACATTGGTGAGGCCGCACCTGGAGTATTGTGCACAGTTTTGGTTCCCTTACTTGAGGAAAGATGTAGTGGCATTGAGGCAGTTCAGAGGAGGTTCACTAGATTGATTCCAGAGATGAGGGGTTTGTCGTATGAAGAGAGATTCCAGAAATGACGGGTTTGTCGTATGATGAGAGATTGAACAGTTTAGGCCGATACTCTCTGGAATTTAGAAGAATGAAGGGAGATCAAATTGCGGTACACAAGATGATAAAAGGTGTGGATAAAGTAGACGTGGAGTGGATGCTTCCTCCTGTGGGGCATTCTAGGGCAAGAGGTCACAGATAAGGGGTAGCAAATTTAGAACAGAGTTGAGGAGAAACTACTTCTCCCAGAGGGTTGTGAATCTGTGGAATTCGCTACCCCAAAGTGCGGTGGATGCTGGGACAGTGAGTAAATTTAAGGAGGAGTTAGACAGATTTTTAATTGGTAATGGGTTGGAGGGTTATGGGGAGAAGGCAGGAAAATGGGGACGAGGAGCATATCAGCCATGATCGAATGGCGGAGCAGACTCGATGGGCCGAATGGCCTAATTCTGCTCCTATATCTTATAAACTTATGAACATTCCCTTATACTGGATGAAGCTGGAGCTCAACCTTGTAACAGGACTGGTGACCATGGGAGTTGTCCCCGGATTGCTGGTGGACAAGTCGACTAGCTCTTCAGCAATGATCTGACAGGATCAAAAGCGATGGCATCCCTGCCGCTGTCAGAAACTGACCCAGGTCAAAGAGGCAAAACAGGAGAAAGTGTTTGGCATTTTCCCTGACTGTGTCTGGCCTATGTCCAGACAAACTCTGTTAGCGGAGGCTCAAGTGGCACTGCAGACACTACAGTTTTGTTAGGTCAGACCTTTATTGGGAGGCTGGAGGATCCGAAGGAGGTAATAAAGTAGGTTATACTAAATTGCAACTTAGCAAGCCAAGGCGGCACAGTGGTTAGCACTGCTGCCTCACAGCCCCAAGAACCTGGGTTCAGTTCCCAGCTTGGGTCACTGTCTGTACAGAGTCTGCACATTCTCCCCGTGTCTGCGTGGGTTTCTCCCGGGTGCTCTGGTTTCCTCCCACAGTCCAAAAGATGAGCTGGTTAGGTGGATTGCCCATGTTAAATTGTCCCTTAGTGTTCCAAGATATAAGTTAGGGGCATGGGTGGGGTAAAATACGTGAGGTTATGGGGATAGGGCCTGGGTAAGAGGCGGGGCAGACTCAATGGGTCGAATGGCCTCCTTCTACACTGTCGGGAATCTATGATTCTGATTCATTGTTAAAAAAGCACAGACAATCCCAGAATGCTACAATATTGAAAATGAGGCGTCGCTGAGCAGATGGAGTCTCCCTACAGATACGCAAATTAGTGAAGTGATCCACTATGTAGGGGAAATACTACGGCTAACACTCAAAATCCCAATGGCTGAGCATATTTGTATACAGAAAGCCCAAGTCCATATGAGCCAGGATTTCTCATTAGAGTGTTGAGGTTTTACAGAAATGGCTGCACTTGCTAGGTTGTGGGGAAAACCCCAGCCTGTGATGAACCCGCACATGGGATTCCGGTATTGGCTTTTGGGGAACTGTTGATCAAAGTGCTGGTGGGACTGTGTGGGGCCCGTGTCCAAAACAACAAGGATGTATATCCTCAGTATCATGGATGTGGATACCTACTACCCAGAGACCATTTTCCTGAGATAATGGGCGGGATTCTATGGCCTCGCTCGACCCGAGACCGGAAAATCCCGCCCGAGGTCAATGGACATTTCCATTGTCTGCCCCTCACCCGCTCGGTGGCACAGTGGTTAGCACTGCTGCCTCACAGCGCCAGGGTCCCGGGTTCGATTCTGGCCTTGGGTCACTGTCTGTGTGGAGTTTGCACGTCCTCCCTGTGTCTGTGTGGGTATCCTCCAGTTTCCTCCCATAGTCCAAAAGATGCGCTGGTTAGCTGGATTGGCCATGCTAAATTAACCCTAGTGTCAGGGGGATTAGCAGGGTAAATATGTGGTGTTACAGGAATAGGGTCTGGGTGGGATTCTGTTTGGTACAGACTCAAGGGGCCGAATAGCCTCCTTCTGCACTGCAGGATTCTATGATTCAGAGCATGGCCCAAATTCCTTGCCCTGAAAATTCCAGGAAGTCATGACAAGGGACAGTATGGTGCCGCAGTGGTTATCACTGCTATCTGACAGTGCCAGGGTCCCGGGTTTAATTCCAGACTTGGATGACGGTGCGGATTTTGCACATTCTCCCCGTGTCTGCGTGGGTTTCCTCCAGGTGCTCCAGTTTCCTTCCACAGTCCGAAAGACGTGCTGGTTAGGTACATTGGCCGTGCTAAACTCTCCCCCAGTGTACCCGAACAGGCGTCAGGAGTGTGGCGACTCGGGGCTTTTCACAGTAACTTCATTGCAGTGTTAATGTAAGCCTACTTGTGACTAATAAATAAACTTCGACTGAGCAATTTGAATTTATAATGGGTAAAAGACACACAAATCTGCTTCATGCATGTGGAAGAGACTGAAACGCCGGAATCCTACCGCCACGGAATTAGCGCAGGCGAGGGGCGGACAACGGAAATGTCTGTTGACCTCGGGCAGGAATTTCCGGTCTCGCTCGAGCAAGTCTGTAAAATCCCGCCCATGGACTCTGAAATGGTAGTTTAAAAGAAATATTGGTTGTGAAAAAGCTGATAGCCAAAAGGCTATTCCTTTGGTAACTTGAAAAGGTGGTACGGTGGCACAGTGGTTAGCACTGCTGCCCCACAGCGCCAGGGTCCCGAGTTTAATTCCTGACTTAGGTCATTGTTTGTGTGGAGTTTGCACGTTCTTCCTGTGTCTGTGTGGGTTTCCTCCGGGTGCTCCTGTTTCCTCCCGCAGTCCAAAGATGTGTGGGTTAGGCAGATTGGTCATGCTAAATTGACCCTTAGTATCAGGGGGACTAGCTAGGGTAAATGCATGGTGTTATGGGGATAGGGCCTGGGTGGGGTTATGGTTGGTGCAGACTCGATGGGCCGAATGGCCTTCTGCACTGTAGGGATTCTGTGACTATTATCCAATAGGCTATACCTTTGGTAACTTGAAAAGATTAAAATAAAACACCATCAGACTACTATTTGTTCAAAACCTTTCAATTTACAACACCAGTTTAAAGCAATGTCTTTTTTTCCTTTGTCAGAAAATGAAGGGCATTTTCACAGAGAATATTTGTGAGACATTTGATAGCTTTATAATGAGAATCCTGGACAAGCAACTTCATAGAGCAGCTACTCTGGCTGTCATTGGACTGGACACTTACACAAGGTAAATGTGAACATAATGGACGACTTTATTTGCAGTTTGTTGCCAAATTCTAGTCGCCATGTTCCAAAATTAACAACTGAAACAGAATAAACATCCATTGATAGAAATTTTGAAAGCTGCTTTGTTGTGACTGGAACATCTTCCACCTTCCTGATTTCTGGGCTGACATGTGTTCCATAACGTGGTCAAGGACACTACCCATCACTCATGATCTTTGCGTGTTAGGATTTATGAACGATGGAGATTGTTTGCTTTTCTATAACATCATAGCGTCATAGAGGTTTACAGCATGGAAGCAGGCCCAACTTGTCCATGGCACCCCTTTTTTTTACCACTAAGCCAGAGCCAATTGCCCGCGTTTGGCCCACATCCCTCTAAACCCATCTTACCCATATAACTGTCTAAGTGCTTTTTAAAAGACAACATTGTACCCACCACTACTACTACCTCTGGCAGCTCGTTCCAGACCCTCTGAAAAACCACCACCACCACCCTCTGAAAAAATTGCCCCTCTGGACACTTTTGTGTCTCTCCCCTCTCACCTTAAACCGATGCCCTCTAGTTTTAGTCTCCCCTACCTTTGGGAAAAGATGTTGACTATCTAGCTGATCTATGCCAGTGAGGAATGATTGATATGCGTTATACCCCCACTCCCTGACATTGCTTGCTCCTTTCTGACTAGAATGGCTTTTTGACAATTGTATTGCAGAAACAAGGACTTTCCTGCTCTGTTGGGTGCAAGTGTTATACCACATGGTACAATTCCCCACTGAAACATGAAGGGAAGGACCTGCTGTCCCTTATTTTCCTTGGATTAGATAGTTTCCCCTTCACAACTTGATGCAGATACAAAACATAAAAGAAACAATGGCACGGAGTGGCACAGTGGTTAGCACTGCTGCCTCACAGTGCCAGGGACCCGGGCTCGATTCCCGGCTTGGGTCACTTTCTGTGCGGAGTTTGCACTTTCTCCCCATGTCTGCGTGAGTTTCCTCCGGGTGCTCCGGTTTCCTCCCACAGTTCGAAAGATCGGCCATGCTAAGTCATCCCATAAGGTCAAGGGGACTAGCTAGGGTAAATGCATGGGGTTACAGGGATAGGACCTGGGTGGGATTGTGCTCGGTGCAGACTCGATGGGCCGAATGGCCTCTTTCTGCACTGTAGGGATTCTATGATTCCAAAAAGTTATCAAACAGAGACACACACTACCACAACTTCATTAACAAGCCCGAGCAAAGCTTTCTGATCGAGACCAAGTGACTAAAGCAACTGCTCTGGGAAGCAAGGCGATTTTGCACACAACTAGAGCAGACTAACACCAATGATTAGGAGAAAGATTCAATGAAATGCTACAAGAGGAAAGATGATTAAAATAAAAGGAAGCAGAAGAGGCATCTTAACAAATGGCAATTTCAATATTGTTAAAATTCCGAACTTGCCTACTGTCAATTTCTAACTCCAATGGGACCAGTCTTTCTCCCCCATCGCGTGGAATTATAAATTCAATGTAATCAAATCAATGTTGGCACGAGAGTTCTATTAAGAAGACAAACAACAAAGAAAAGCCCGTGCTGATCATGGTGCCCTAACTAAATAAAAAAACCTTCTGCCCTTTCTCAGTCTGTATCCCTCTATTCCCTCCCTATTCATGTACCCATCCAGATGCCTCTCAAATGTTGTTAATGTTCCTGCTTCCACCACCTCCTCTGGCAGCGCGTTCCAGGCACCCACCACTCTCTGTGTGAAAAACTTCTCCCGCACATCTCGCTTAAACTTTCCCCCTCTCACCTTGACCCTGTGCCCCCTTGTAATTGACACTTCCACCCTGGGATAAAGCCTCTGACTATCCACCCTGTCTGTGCCTCTCATAATTTCGTAGACCTCATGTCAGCTTCCTTCATACATCAGGGCTCTCTTGGTTGTGAGTGGTCCATCAAGCTTCCAACATTTCATATACATGACCAAAATTAAGTAGATATTATTTAATATCTCTCTGTGTGGAGTTTGCACATTCTTCCTGTGTCTGTGTGGGTTTCCTCCGGATGCTCTGATTTCTTCCTACACTCCAAAGCTGTGTAGGTTAGGTGGATTGGCCATGCCAAATTGCCCCTTAGTGTCCCAAGGTGTGTAGGTTAGGGGATTAGCCATCGTAAATGCCTGGGATTACAGGGTTAGGGCAAGGGAGGGCCTTACGAAGAGTCAGTGCAGACTTGATGGGTCGAATGGTCTCTTTCTGCACTATGGTTCTAATGTTGCATGCAGTTGTACATTTGATTTTTAAATGGGTACTTTGCAATCACAAAAGGTGTTGGGTAACAGTCCACATGCACAAAACGTGCAGAAAACTTTCATGAAACGTGTGTGTAGACCGCAGAGAAGAGGAGATTTTAGTGATCATGCAACAGAGTCCCATTCGTTCCTCCAAATGCAAGTAAGTCCTGAAGACCAGAAAAGTCCAAGATTCGTTCTACATTTGGTGCGGAGTGAAGGCAACACATTTAGGTCCAGTACCTGCAGCTTTCGGAAGGGATGGATTCGAGGTTCCTGCTCCTGGTTCCAACTTAGACTTCTGGATAGCATTACATCAGGAGATTGACTCAGGCATAGTTGTGACAAGCTCCACGATTAGATAGTCTGCCCATGTCATATAGGGAATCATACTAAAGTACTTTTGATGAGAGGGAGGGCAACTTGATTTTTAGCACAAGTACACAACTTAATAACCAGTCTCAAACAGAAAAATGCTGGAAAATCTCAGCATCTGTGGGGAGAAAACAGAACCAAGGCTTCAAGTCGAGATGACCCTTCGTCACAGGGGATCTTATTGAAGCTTACAGGATACTGCGAGGCCTGGATGGAATGGACATGGAGAGGATGTTTCCACTAATAGGAAAAACTAGAACCAGAGGGCACAACCTCAGACTAAAGGGGACAATCCTTTAAAACAGAGATGAGGAGGAATTTCTTCAGCCAGAGAGCGGTGAATCTGTGGAACTCTTTGCCGCAGAAGGCTGTGGAGGCCAGGTCATTGAGTGTCTTTAAGACAGAGATAGATAGGTTCTTGATTAATAAGGGGATCAGGGGTTATGGGGAAAAGGCAGGAGAATGCGGATGAGAAAAATATCAACCATGATTGAATGGCAGAGCAGATTCGATGGGCCGAGTGGCCTAATTCTGCTCCTATGTCTTATGGTTTTATTATCTTATAGCTCCAACACTCATGTCTACACAGACTCACTTTTTCTTGACAAAGCTCAGCTCTGACAAAGGGTCTATTCTCTCTCCACAGATGCTGCCAGACCTGCTGAGATTTTCCAGCATTTTCTGTTTTTGTTTCAGATTCCAACATCTGCAGTATTTTGCTTTTATCTTAATAACTAGTCTTCTGCTTTGGAAAGTACATGTTCAGGACCAAGGTGGTCGCCTCTGAGGAAATCCCTTTCGATAGAAAATCCCTTCTCTGCTATGTTTTGAAGGCTGATTTTATTTTGAAACTCTTTGTGTTAATGTGTTGCTGGAACTACAACTGGTACATGTTCATTTAGGAGTATATGCAAGCACAATCTCAATGCCTCCCAAAGAATAGTAACTGTTTTCTTTGATTATTTAGGGAAAAGGGGCTTTACAGTCCCGTGAAACGGCCGAAGAATTCCGAAAGTAACAGAATTGAAGATTCGGAATCCTGGGTCAGCCTGGAGCTTGGATTAACCTGTGCGGATTTGGACGAGGTCTGTATGTGCACCTTTACATCATTGATTTGATTTATTGTCACATGTATTGGGATACAGTGAAACATACTGTTCATAGAATACATAGGGTGAAGGAAAGGAGAGGGTGCAGAATGTAATGTCATAGCTAGGGTGTAGAGAAAAATCACGTTTAATGCAAGGTAGGTCCATTCAAAAGTCTGATGGCAGCAGGGAAGAAGCTGTTCTTGAGTCGATTGGTATATGATCTCAGACTTTTGTATCTTTTCCTCGACGGAAGAAAGCAGAAGAGAGAATGTCCGGGGTGCATGAGGTCCTTAATTATGCTGACTGCTTTCCCGAGGCAGCGGGAAGTGTAGACAGAGTCAATGGATGGTAGGCTGGTTTGCGTGATGGACTGGGCTAGATTCACAACCCTTTGTAGTTTCTTGGTCTTGGGCAGTGCAGGAGCCATACCAAGCTGTGATACATCTGGAAAGGAAGCTTTCTAAGGTGCATCTGTAAAAATTGGTGAGAGTCGGAGTAGAAATGCCAAATTTCCTGATCTGATAATGTTCACCCAATAACGAATGAGACTTCCCCGTGATACATAGAAACATAGAAGATAGGAACAGGAGGAGGCCATTTGGCCCTTCGAGCCTGCTCCGCCATTCATCACGATCATGGCTGATCATCCAACTCAATCGCCTAATCCTGCTTTCTCCCCATAACCTTTAATCCCATTCGTCCCAAGTGCTATATTCAGCCGCCTCTTGAATACATTCAATAATACTGAGAAAGAAAGCTGTAGACTGTAGGAAGGAATCAGTGGACTGGTCAGATGGGCAGAGGAACACTAAATGGAATTCAGATCAAGGGATGTAGTGAGGGCTGATGCATTTGGGGAGGGTAAGCAACGAAATATACAATATAAATGGTCGGATATTGAAGATAGGAGTCCATGCCCACAGATACTGGAAGGCAGTAAGACAAGGAAAGTAGTTAAGGCTTATGGGATACTTTCCTTCGCCAGGTGAGGCAGAGAACTTATGCTCTAACTATAAAACACTAGTTTAGTGCACGGTGTACAGTTCTGATCTTCACATTACAGGAAGGATATGATCCACTCAAGAAGACAATCAAATGTTTGCCACCATGGGCGGCATGGTGGCACAGTGGTTAGCACTGCTGTCTCACAGCGCCAGGGACCTGGGTTCAATTCCAACCTCGGGTCACTGTCTGTGTGGAGTGTGCACGTTCTCTCCGTGTCTGCGTGGGTTTCCTCCGGGTGCTCTGGTTTCTTCCCACACGCCAAAGATGTGTAGGTTAGGTGCATTGGCTATGCTAAATTGCCCCCTAGTGTCCTAGATGTGTAGGTTGGGATTAGCGGGGCAAGTATGTGGGGTTACGGGGATAGGGCCTGGGTAAGATTTTTTTTAAAAAGTGCTCCGGTTTCCTCTGATTAACAGTCCAAAGGTGTGCAGGTTAGGTGGCGTGGCCATGATAAATTGCCCCTTGGTGTCCAAAGATCAGTAGGTTAGGGAGATCAGCAGGATAAATATGTGGGGATACGGCCTGGTGGGAATGCTCTATTGGAGAGATGGTGTACGTTTGATGGGCTGAATGGCCTCCATCTGCACTGTAAGGATTCTATGATTTGAGGAATAAAGCCAGAGTCTTGAATGAAATAGTTTTTGTCACATCAATTCTTGTTATTTGTTGAGTACCTCACAACAATTAAACTACTTGCTTTCCTCAGACTTAATTTATCCTCCAGGTTTTAAACACTCAAACGCAGCCTCAAGTTGAATAGATTCCATCCCATTCTTCTGTACAAAAGGGGGCGCACAGTGGCAAGCACTGCTGCCTCACAGTGCCAGGAGCCTGGGTTCGATTCCTGGCTTGGGTCACTGTCTGTGTGGAGTTTGCACGTTCTCCCCATGTCTGCATGGGTTTCCTCTGGGTGCTCCAGTTTCCTCCCACAGTCTGAAAGATGTGCTGGTTAGGTGCTTTGACCCAAACAGACACCAGAATGTGGCAACTAGGAGAATTTCACAGTAGCTTCATTGCAGTGTTAATGTTAGCCTTACTTGTGACTAATAAATAAACTTTACTTCAAACTTTAAAAGTTCAAATTGAAACTCTGTGTGCATAACTCACCCTACTGCACTGTAACAATCATAGGTTTAAGATGGTAAATGGAAATAACTGGTTTTTAAACAAACTAATCTAATTACAACCACTTTCTAAAAGGTGGAAGTGCAAGACAGAAATATCTTCTGTGTAGGTAAGTAGTTTAAAAATAGTGTCCACATTATTTGGTATTGTGATTTGATTTATTATTGTCACATGTATTAGCATACAGTGAACAGTATTGTTTCTTGCGCGCTATACAGACAAAGCATACCGTTCATAGAGAAGGAAAGGAGAGGGTGCAGAATGTAGTGTTACAGTCATAGCTAGGGTGTAGAGAAAGATCAACTTAATGCGAGGTAGGTCCATTCAAAAGTCTGATGGCAGCAGGGAAGAAGCTGTTCCTTGAGTGGGTTGGTACGTGACCTCAGACTTTTGTACCTTTTACAATGTTATTTTACAATTACAATGTCGATTTGCAAGCCCAGCCACTACAAAAAAGCAATATGGTTGACTTCTAAGATTTTCTAAAGTGGTGCGACAAGCAACTCGATTGTATCAAATTGCTTGCCAGCGGTTGTTGAACAGCCGTCACCTTCTCAGGCCAACTAGGGATGGATAATTGCTGGTGTACCAGATACAGGAAGATCAAAATCAGCACTGAAGGGGCGACTCCCAATGCTTTCTCTCCTCTTGTTTATGCTCCATTATCACTGATGCTCCATAAGGGAATCTTTGTCTGACAGCGTTACATTGAAGGAAGGAACTTACACTAATTCTAAAGCAAACCTGAACCCTGGCTTTGTTCATTTCAAGAAGTTTAACAACACCAGGTTAAAGTCCAACAGGTTTATTTGGTAGCAAAAGCCACACAAGCTTTCGGAGCTCTAAGCCCCTTCTTCAGGTGAGTGGGAATTCTGTTCACAAACAGAGCTTATAAAGACACAGACTCAATTTACATGAATAATGGTTGGAATGCGAATACTTACAACTAATCAAGTCTTTAAGAAACAAAACAATGTGAGTGGAGAGAGCATCAAGACAGGCTAAAAAGATGTGTATTGCCTCCAGACAAGACAGCCAGTGAAACTCTGCAGGTCCACGCAACTTCATTTCCCCAAGTAAACCCTGGCTTAGTCAATTGATTTCTTCAGTCGATCAGGAAGGAATATTTAACCATCAGTCATGTAACACAATCAATTAAATGACATCTAGTATTGAGTCAAATAAATCCATATTCCCAGCGTGACCCCATGCTTGAAGGAGACTTGGGCTATAACACCAGCACCAATTTTCAAGCCCATCTCTGACCCACTCACCCTTTAACCATGGCTTCCCACTTGCGGTAAGAGTTTTAACAACACCAGGTTAAAGTCCAACAGGTTTATTTGGTAGTAAATACCATTAGCTTCCGGAGCGCTGCTCCTTCGTCAGATGGAGTGGAAATGTGCTCCCAAACAGGGCACAGAGACACAAAATCAAGTTACAGAAAACTGATTAGAATGCCACTTGCGAGCAGGGGAATCAGCAACTTTAGACTGCCATAGCATTCATGTATCGAATTTGAAGCCAGCTGAAACGTTTACCACCATTAAGTCTGATGTGGTGAGTATTCACTCAAGACTCCTTGAGACTCAACAGCTTCTTCCCTGCTGCCATCAGACTTTTGAATGTACCTACTTCATATTAAGTTGATCTTTCGCTACACTTTTTTATATTGTGTGGGACATGGGCATCGCTGGCTAGGCCACCATTTATTGCCCATCCCTAGTTGCCCTTGAGAAGGTGGTGGTGAGCTGCCTTCTTGAATCGCTGCATGTGCTGTGGGTTGACCCACAATGCCGTTAGGGAGGGAATTCCAGGATTTTGATCCAGCGACTGCGAAGGAATGGCGATACATTTCCAAGTCAGGATGGTGGGTGCCTTGGAGGGGAACTTAGCTATGACTGTAACACTACATTCTGCACCGTCTCCTTTCCTTCTCTATGTGCGGTATGCTTTGTCTGTATAACGCGCAAGAAACAATACTTTTCACTGTATACTAATACATGTGACAATAAATCCAATCAAAATCAAATCAAAATCACAATAACAAATTGCTTTAATTTTGTCTAACCATTGCTGGTCGGCACAAACAGCTAATAAATTGGAAGTATTAAAGACAATTACTGCCTTGCTCCATTTGAAATAAAAATTGCTTGTAATATTTTTGTGTGTTTCAGGTGAAGGAAGTGAGATTGGCAGCAGCGACCTGTCTATCTTATTTTGACCTGGCTCTTGTCTAGCTTGTCCATTGCTTCTGTTTTGTGTTCAGGTGCAGGTGGCCCTACAATTGCAGACACACACAACCGTTTGGTTTTTAGATGACTGGCAACAGTTTGCTGACCATGTCGCAACCCTTACAAAGGCAATAGCTCGATGCCCTTTCAAGTAAGTTAAACTTCACTCGTTAGTACAGATATTCACCCACATCAGAGGAGAGGAGGAGCCGTTTTTTGTTATAAACAGCTGCTTGGAAGAACGTGAATTTCTCTCTGTTGGGTACAAAATAAAGCCTAACTTTCATTTTATGGAAAATTACTGGTTCAACTCATCTGTGGTCACGAGTTGTGTTCATAATGCTGTAGAATTTGACCCAAGTGTGCAGGACAGATGTTATTACAGTAGGGTCAAAATCAGCACTAAAGGGGCGACTTCCAATGCTTTTTCTACTCAGGGTTACGGTGAGCGGGTGGGTAAGTGGAGCTGAGTCCACGAAAAGAGCAGCCATGATCTTATTAAATGGCGAAGCAGGCTCGAGGGGCCAGATGGCCTACTCCTGCTCCTAGTTCTTATCTTCTTACTCTTGTTTATGCTCCATTAACGCTGGTGTTCCACAAGGAAATCATTGTCCGACAGTATTCCATGAATGGAAGGACAAATTCTAAAGCAACCCAAAACCCTGGCTTTGTTAACTTACCCATGTTAGAAGTCTCACAACACCAGGTTAAAGTCCAACAGGTTTATTTGGAATCACGAGCTTTCGGAGCACTGCTCCTTCATCAAGCGAGTGAGGTCAGTTTTTGGAGCAGTGCTCCGAAAGCTTGATTCCAAATAAACCTGCTGGACTTTAAAACCTGGTGTTGTGAGACTTCTTACTGTGCCCATCCCAGTCCAACGCCGGCATCTCCACATCATGGTTACCCAAGTAAACCCTGGCTTATTCATTTAATTTCTTCAGTTGATCAGGAAGGAATATTTAACCATTGGTCAACATTTATCAAACAACACAATCAATTAAATGACATCTAGTATCTGGTCAGAATTCCCAGTTCTTTACGTGGTCACCAGTTTGATGTGAACCACAATGATTACACTCGGTGGCTTATTTCCAGTTCTGCCAATCTGCTGCTCAGGTAAAGAAAAGACTATAAGCTTTTCAGGTTCATTCCATGCTGCATTAGCCTTAAAGAGATCAATACCAAACGCAAATGACCATAAGGATGGCACAGTGGTTAGCACTGCTGCCTCACAGTGCCAGGGACCTGGGTTCGATTCCTGGCTTGGGTCACTGTCTGTGTGGAGTTTGCACATTCTCCCCGTAACTGTGTGGGTTTCCTCCGGGTGCTCCGGTTTCCTCCCACAGTCCGAAAAATGTGCTGGTTAGGTGCATTGGCTATGCTAAATTCTCCCTCAGTGTACCCGAACAGGTGCCGGAGTGTGACAACTAAGGGATTTTCACAATAACTTCATGGCAGTTACATTAATGTAAGCCTACTTGTGACACTAATAAATAAACTTTTTTAAAAACTTTAAATAAACTTAACTTGAAAAGAGATGTGTTCTCAAAAAGAATTGAAGCTTTTGAAAATTGAAGCTTTTGGGCGGCACGGTGGCACAGTGGTTAGCATTGGATAAAAGCAAATTACTGCGGATGCTGGAATCTAAAACCAAAAGAGAAAATGCTGGAAAATCTCAACAGGTCTGGCAGCATCTGTAAGGAGAGAAAATTGCTGATGTTTCGAGTCCAGATGACCCTTTGTCAAAGCACTGCTGGTTAGCACAGCTGCCTCACAGCGCCAGGGACCCGGGTTCAATTCCGGCCTCGGGTCACTGTCTGTGCGGAGTCTGCACCTTCTCCCCGTGTCTGTGTGGGCTTCCTCCGGTTGCTCTGGTTTCCTCCCACAGTCCAAAGATGTGCGGGTTAGGTTGACTGGCCATGCTAAATTGACCCTAGGGTCAGGTGGATTAGCTAGGGTAAATATGTGGGATTACGGGAATAGGGCCTGGGTGGGAGCGTGGTCGGTGCAGGCTCGATGGCTTCCTTCTGCACTGTAGGGATTCTATGTTCTATGAAAAACCAAACAGCAACTGCTTTTGACAAGAAACTCTTGTGAAAATAATTTTGTTTAGAAAGCAGACAGAGAAAATGACCTTCTCCTTCTGCCCTGATGGGACGTGGTCCACTGGTGTGAAAGTGGATAAGGATGGAAAGGGCCTCCTGAAATTATGGAAAAAACAGCTTCAGCAGCTCAACAGGATCACCCAGCCAGTGGCAATGGCTATAGCACAAGCCTATCCTACACCAAAGCTGCTCTTACGGGTAATGGCAGCTAGAGCATATCTGCCATTTCTTTTTCTCATTGTTCATATCTCTGCTAATATCTTCCTCTTTCTTCCCATCTACACTAATTATACATTCTTCATCCTGCCAAGGTTCTAAATTACAGTGAAACCTCAATTATCTGCAATAGGTTCTAGAGAATTAGCTCCAATTCCTGGTGGTAAACCAAACTTGTGTTTTGAAATAAATGTCACCCTCAACGTTGGTTTGCAGGTGCAGTAGGTAATTAAGACGACAAATGGAATTTTGTCCTTCATTGCGAGAGGGATGGAGTTTAAAAACAGAGAGGTTATGTTGCAGCTGTATAAGGTGCTGGTGAGGCCACACCTGGAGTACTGTGTACAGTTTTGGTCTCCTTATTTGAGAAAGGATATACTGGCACTTAGAGGAGGTGCACTAAGTTGATTCCAGAGTTGAGAGGGTTGGCTTATGAGAGATTGAGTAGACTGGGCTATACTCATTGGAATTCAGAAGAATGAGGGGAGATCTTATAGAAACATATGAGATTATGAACGGAATAGATGAGATAGAAGCAGGGAAGTTGTTTCCACTGGCAGGTGAAACTAGAACTAGGGGGCATGGCCTCAAAATAAGGGGGAGCAGATTTAGTTCTGAGTTGAGGAGGAACTTCTTCTCCCAAAGGGTTGTGAATCTGTGGAATTCCCTGCCCAGTGAAGCAGTTAAGGCTCATTGAATGTTTTTAAGGCAAGGACAGATAAATTTTTGAACAGTAAAAGAATTAAGGGCTATGGTAAGTGGAGCTGAGTCCACGAAAAGATCAGCCATGATCTTATTGAATGGCGGAGCAGGCTCGAGGGGCCAGATGGCCTACTCCTGCTCCTAGTTCTTATGTTCTTGCATTCTCACATCTTGGTTCTTGATCGGGCCAGGTAAGTATCTGATGGATAACTATCCAAGCCGCTCTTAACTTTTAGCTTTAAGCCAAGAAATCATGAGTTTGTCAGCCGCAAGCAATTTCTCCAAGAATATACAAATCAATGAAAGAAAAAACATTGGTCTTACCTACACATGCCAGAAAATAGATCAGTTAATCGAAAGGAAATCGGAGCAGGAATAGGCCATTCAGGTCTTCGAGCCTGCTCTGTCATTGGCTGATCCATCAATCAGTATCCAGGGGGAGGTGGGGGGGGGGGGTGGGGGGGTGAACGGGGAGGCGAGGGGACTCCACGTTTGAAGTTTAATTATTCAGTTATTCCAATTGATAGCAATAGATTGCCATGATTGATCAACTCACTTGTTGTTGGGACAAACTGAATGGAACTTGGTAATTTCTATATGAATGTGTTCCTGTGACTCCTCCATTTTGATGGATAATTGAGGTTCTACTGTCTTTTCATTGCAAGCCAGTAGAAACTGGTAAAAATGCTTCAAAAAAAGGGTTAATTTTGAAATGTACAATTTAATACACATCCCCACTTCATCAAGTTGTAACAAGAATGACAGGACGAGTCATTAGCAAAGAAAAGAGCCATTTCGCTGTAATGCCGGAGGGGAGGCAGTGGCGTAGCGGTGTTGTGGCCGCACTAGTAATCCAGAGACCCAACAGAATGCTCCGGGAATCCAGGTTCGAATCCCACCACAGCACATGGTGAAATTTGAATTTAATAAAAATCTGGGACTAAAGGTATAGCGATGACCATGAATCAATTGTTGTAAAAACCCATCTGGTTCACTAATGCCCTTTAGGGAAGGAAATCTGCCGTCCTTGCCTGGTCTGGCCTACATGTGACTCCAGAGCCACAGCAATGTGGTTGACTTTTAAATGGTCGCAGGGATGGGCAATAAATGCTGGCCCTGCCAGCGACACCCACATCCCAGGAATGAATAAAGAAAAAGCAGGAACATGGGAGTATTGCAGCACAGCCATTGAGCTCTCAGAGATGCCCAAGACCCATTTCCCAGATCAAATTATATCTTGCCTTTTGCAAATATTTATTTACCTACCTTTTAAATAGATTGCGCTTCCCTTAGCATTTCTGGCAGGGCTTTCCGTGTCTGACAACTTGCTACATTAAAAAAAAATCTAACCTTTTCCTTCTGATGATCATAAATTTATGCTCCACAGTTAGACCTATCCACCCCCCCCACTCTCCATGATCAAAATTCTTGATCGTTCCAACAAAACGAGCCCTTATGTTTGTGCAATGACCTTCTGCAGAGAGAGAACTCCCAACATCAAACGCAGTTGCACATCAAGTTACAGAGTCATCTAATTCTCTGTAACCCAACTTAAAAGTTACCTACATGGACAAAAACTAAACCTTCATTTGTTTTTACATGCGGGCAGCACAGTGGCACAGTGGTTAGCACTGCTGCCTCATAGCGCCAGGAACCTGGGTTTGATTCCAGCCTCAGGTTACTGTCTGTGCGGAGTTTGTACGTTCTCCCCGTGTCTGCGTGGGTTCCCTCCCACAGTCCAAAAATGTGTGGGTTAGGTTTATTGCCATTGCAAAATTGCCCCTTGATATCAGAGCGACGAACAGGGTAAATACGTGGGCTTATAGGGATAGGGCCTGGTTGGGATTATTGTCAGTGCAGGATCGATGGGCCGAATGTCTCCTTCTGCACTGTAGAGATTTTATGATTTTTAATAGGGTCACATCTAAGGCAACACCAAGGATCTTTCTCCTTCCAGTTGACCTCAGTTGGGACTCCTGCATGGCACTGACACATGCGCGCGCACACACACAGGATGTTAGCCCTATGCAGGGTTGTAGACAGCACTTCCTTCCACAGTCATGTATCAGATGTGGCCAATCCCCCTCTAGAACTGGATTGCAGTTGTCTTTAAAAGAGGTCCTTTTACTTGGACTCATTTTTGCATTAGCCGAGAAGCTGCAGTAAGTTCCTCCAATGCCTTTAACCAGATCAATCAAGATTGAGAAAGAGTAGAGCGGGTCTGAATGAAGGATACTCTGACGATTAAAACCAGCCTCTTTCACAAGTTTCCATTAAACCTCCTCCTGGCCTTCTCTGCCCAAGTGAAAATAGTTCCCACTTCTCAAATCCCTCAAACTGTAATTTCCCATCCCTAGCACCATTGGAGTGATCCTGCACCGCCTGTCATTTCAACAATAGAACGGTAGCCAAAAGAAGAGCTGTGGGTTTGTAAAAGAACAGGAATACTTTCCTCATTCACAGTTAGCCGCACTCTATTTAGCGGGGGCACGGTGACACAGTGGTTAGCACTGCTGCCTCACAGCTCCGGGAACATCTATGTGTGTGTGTGATATATAGTTTGCACATCCCCTTTGTGCCTGCGTGGGTTTCCTCCGGGTGTCCCGGTTTCCTCCCACAATCCAAAGGTGTGTGGGTTAGGTGGATTGGCTATGCTAAATTGCCCCTTACTCTCAGGAGGATGAGCAGGATAAACATGTAGGGTTACGGGGACTTTGCGCCCAATAGCAGAATCCAGAATTTTAACAATATAGGGAAGTGTGATCCTCATTCCACTAACAGACATGGTCTAGATGCATTCTGTATCTTTGCTATTTTGTCTTCAATAAGGCTCCATCTCAATTGTCTCCACTTTTCCTCCTTTACCATTGCGTTCATGCATTCACAGCCTTGTTTTTTCCTGCTCTATAGTTTTGTACTTGGGCTTAATTTTCCTGTTATGGGATTGAAATTTGTCATGCATCTTTTGTAATTTCTTTATTTTTGTCCGCTAAAGCTTTTGGGCATTCTGAGGTTTGGGAATATGTTTAATCTGCACCATGAATGTAATTTAAATTGCCCATCATCTGCCCATTGTTTTATCCACCCATTGATTCAGTTTTCTTTCCGTCATGTACTTTTATCTTTTGATTGATTTTGATCCTCACCAATAGTTACAAAATCTCATTTTCTATGGTCACTGTCTCTTTGATGTTCCCCTCCAGCACAGTGGTTAACACTGCTGCCTCACAGCGCCAGGGACCCGGCTTCGATCACTGTCTGTGCAGAGTCTGCGTGTTCTCCCCATGTCTGCGTGGGCTTCCTCCAAGTGCTCTGGTTTCCTCCCACAGTCTGAAAGACGTGCTGGTTAGGTGCATTGGCTGTGCTAAATTCTCCCTCAGTGTTACCCGAACAGGCGCCAGAGTGTGGCGACTAGGGGATTTTCACAGTAACTTCATTGCAGTGTTCATGTAAATCTACTTGTGACACTAACAAATAAATAAACTAAAAAACTCATTACATTCTTGGTTCATTTCAAGTTTTAGAATTAAATCCAATGCTGCCTTGAGACTGAAAGCATACTGGTTGAGAAAGCCAATCTGGAATTATTGCAGAAACTCCATCACTTCTTAGCACTTAAACAAAGAAACATAGAAGATAGGAGGAGGCCATTTGGCCCTTCGAGCCTGTTCCACCATTCATCATGATCATGGTTGATCATCCAACTCAATAGCCTAATCCTACTTGCTCCACATAGCATTTGGGACGAATGGGATCAAAGGTTATCTCTAGCCACCTCTTGAAGACATTCAATGTTTTGGCATCAACTACTTCCTGTGGTAATGAATTCCACAGGCTCACCACTCTTTGGGTGAAGAAATGTCCCCTCATCTCCATCCTAAATGGTCTACCCTGAATCCTCAGACTGTGACCCCTGGTTCTGGACTCCCCCCACCATTGGGAACATCCTCCCTGCATCTACCCTGTCTAGTCCTGTTAGAATTTTATAAGTCTCTATGGAGATCCCCCCTCATTGGTCTGAACTCCAGCGAAAACAATCCTAACCTCGTCATAAGTTATAACCTATTTATCTTACCTCAGTAAAACAATATAATAATGACTCTATATTGGAAGCCTGAAATCAAAAACAAAATGCTGGAATACTCAGCATGTCAGATGGCATCTGTGGAGAGAGAGAGAGAGAGAGAAAAACAGTTCATTTTTCAGATCATGATGACCCTGCTTTCCTATTTTCCTTTCCACATCTAAATTCGCCTAACAATTCTTGTCTCCTTTCCCACCGTTACCAATGGGGCAACAGTTCCCACATGGGACAGCATGGTGGCACAGTGGTTAGCACTGATGCCTCATAGCGCCAGGGACCTGGGTTCGATTCCCGGCTTGGGTCACTGTCTGCACGTTCTCCCCGTGTCTGCGTGGGTTTCCTCCGGGTGTTCCCGTTTTCTCCCACAGTCTGAAAGACGCGCTGGTTAGGTGCATTGGCCATTGTAAATTCTCCCTCCGTGTACCTGAACAGGCACTGGAGTGTGGCGACTAGGGGATTTTCACAGTAACTTCCAGTGTGAATGTAAGCTTGCTTGTGACACTAGTAAATAAACTTTAAAACTTTAACTATTAAACTTTACATTCCTTAACTTCAGTTTTTAATACCATCCCCTTTTCCATTTCTATGCTCCGTCAATTCTGATTTGCAACCGTTAAAAAACTTTGGTGAATGTTTACAGTTTTATACACGTAAAATGGCGCTTCTTAAAAAAAATGGATTCATTCACATTTGTACCTTAACATTATGCATTTAAAAGGCTTACAGACAATGCAACACGGAGTGGGAGAAGCAGAATCTTCTATCAGAGGTTAAGGTGTACGCTGCAGGAAAACGTGTGGATAGGCGAGTTGGACCGGACATTTCACGCAGGTTGTATATTTTCATGACTTCAGAAAATTCTGACATAGTTTTGGACAAAAGTGGTTAAATACATAGATCAACGGACTTACTCATTTAACCATTCCGCCTTTACGAACGGTACACTTTCTAAAATAGAAAAAAGGCTAGCCACATTGGGATATGATTTGTACGTGTTACTCGATGATAACTTATGTTACTCGGTTTAGAGTTAGACATATTGTTAGTAGCACTTGAAACCTTTTGTACTGTGTAAAATTTAAACTAGTTTATTTTGTTAACCCATTACTACCTTTTAACTTTCGTTGCCAACAATGGATAAGCAAATGATTGGTGAGCAGGATGTCAAGGCAAGCAATAACATCCCCCATTCTATACAACACAGCATGCCTGCACCAATCTGCCTATCACCATAGATACACATAATTAACACAGCAAAACAGCATACATCGAATTTTCTCATTACATTCTGTTCCAACTGCAATATTTTTTGAAAATCGTGCAAGACCCATGGAAAGGAAGAGCGAATCTAAAATTAGTTGGTCACATTTAAAAAAAAAAAAAATCACAGTCACAATATTTGCTCAGTTTGCCACAGTTGGGCCTGTGCTTCATGGGCAAGTCCACAGGACAGAGAGAGGTGGAGGCAGACACTGGCGAGCAAAGCAGCACAGGTTCTGATGAGTCAAGGATAATATTTCAAGCAGCAAATGGAAATGGTGTAATTTTAACCTAGCCTGCCAGGCAAGCTAGACACCAAGGAAATGAGGCCTCACTTTCAAATGCACACAAGTGAGGGGTGGGAGAAGAATGGCTTAAAACAAGGTGCCACCTTGCAGGGCAGCACAGTGGTTAGCACAGCTGCCTCACATAGCAGTGACCCGGGTTTGATTCCAGCCTTGGGTTATCTGTGCAAAGTCTGCATGTTCTC
This sequence comes from Mustelus asterias, assembly GCF_964213995.1. NCBI lineage: Eukaryota > Metazoa > Chordata > Chondrichthyes > Carcharhiniformes > Triakidae > Mustelus > Mustelus asterias. Next base: position 60,691,218 of record NC_135823.1, on the reverse strand, counting down.
CCCGTGTTGGTGTGGGTTTCCTCCGGGTGCTCCAGTTTCCTTCCGCAGTCTGAAAGACATGTTGATTAGGTGCATTGGCAGTGCTAAATTCTCCCTCAGTGTACCTGAACAGGCGCCAGAGTGTGGCGACTAGGGGATTTTCACAGTAACTTCATTGCAGTGTTAACGTAAGCCTACTTGTGACACTAATAAATAAACTTCTTAAACTTTACTTGACCTGGGAACTGGGTTGAAGATGAGGCATAGCCACAGACATCTTCATTCCCTCCACCTTCCCAAGTGCCCCCCATTAAATTAACCAGAGTTTCTATCTTTCAAATTTCCTTGATACACATAGTGCTAATTATTCGAGTACAGATAGGGCAACAAGGGCAAGGAGGAATCTTTCAGCACGGATAAGTGATCTTTCTTGTTCAGTGTGTTTCCAGCCCAAATGAGAAATGAAGTGGAGTTGCATCTGGTTTGGAGGATTGAAAATACTGGTCACTATTAGGTTTAAGGCATTCATGGAAAAGCAACCAGGAACAATCTAAAAAAAAGATGAAGAAAGTCAGCTGTAAGAGCGAGTTGGAGAGAAAGTAAATGAGACTTCATTGTTAGTTGGATTGGGGTGAGAGAGAGAAACAGATATGGTAGCTAAAGAAAATCTCAGCAGGTCTGACAGCATCTGTGGAGAGAGAGTAGAGCCAACATTTGAGTCTAGATGACCCTTTGTCAGAGTTCTGAGGGTTTGCATTGAGTCTAGATAACAGTCTAGATGACTCAGAGGGTCATCTAGAATCAATGTTAACTTTATTCTCTCTCCACAGATGCTGTCAGACCTGCTGAGATTTTCCAGCATTTTCTGGTTTTGTTTCAGATTCCAGCATCCGCAATATTTTGCGTTCATCAGTAGCTAAAGATGTTGTCTCCATTCATAGTCATGCTTCTCTTCTCGGGGGAAGGATGGTTTCGAGAGGGCCATTAAAAAAATTATACCCCTTCACCCCGAACAAATGTAACTAGTATTAACAAAACCTTTGGCACATGAACTACATTACTCTGCTGTTTGATATGTGCACCCTTTACCAGCATGGATTGAACTTAACACACACCAGTTGATTTAGCCATTTCTTTTCAAGTCTGTTCCAGTATTCAGAAATGTGAGGTTATGCACTTTGGTCGGAAGAATAGAGGCATTGACTATTTTCTAAATGGGGAGAAAATTCAGAAATCGGAAGTGCAAAGGGACTTAGGAGGCCTAGTTCAGGGTTCACTTAAGGTTAACTTGTAGATTGAGTTGGTAGTTAGGAAAGTAAATGCAATGTTAGCATTCATTTCAAGATGGCTAGAATACAAAAAAGCAGGGATGTACCGCTGAGGCTTTATAATGCTCTGCTCAGACCACGTTTGGAGTATTACGAGCAATTTTGGGTCTCGTATCTAAGCATGTGCTGGCCTGAGGGTGTCCAGAGGAGGTTCAAGAGAACGATCCTGGGAATAAAAAGCTTGACGTATGACGAGTGTTTGAGGACTCTGGGTCTGTACCTGATGGAGTTTAGAAGAATAAGGGGGAATCTCATTGAAACTTCTAGAATACTGAAAGGCCTGGATTGAGTGGACCTGGAGAATGTGTTTCCATTAGCAGGAGAGACTAGGATCCAAGGGCACAACCTCAGTAAAGGGGCGACCCTTTGGAAGTGAGATGAGGAGGAATTTCTTCAGCCAGAGGGTGGTGAATCTATGGAATTCATTGTCACAGGAGGCTGTGGAGGCCAGGCCACTGAGTAGACAGCAATAGATTATTGATTGGTGAGATCATCAAAGGTTACAGGGAAAAGGTGGGAGAATGGAGCTGAGAAATCAGCTATGATCGAATGGCGGAGCAGACTCGATGGGCCAAATGGCCTAATGCTGCTCCTATATCTTATGGTCTTATCTCAAGCAATCCCATCTATCTGCTTGGTCACTTCAATAACCAGAAGCATTCAATTGCTCTTTTAAAAAAAAACAGGAAAACCAAATGTCCCACTACAACAGCAGCAACTTAAATCTTCAAAAGCTTACATAAGCATTCAATAAAATCATCCATACAGCACTCTTCATTTGTTTAAATCTTTTATTAGTGTCACAAGCAGGCTCAAATTAACACGGCAATGAAGTTACTGTGAAAATCACCTAGTCGCCACACTCTGGTGCCTGTTCGGGTACACTGAGGGAGAATTTAGCACGGCCAATGCACCTAACCAGCACATCTTTCGGACTGTGGGAGGAAACCTCCACAAACATGAGGAGAACGTGCAGACCTGCACAGACGGTGACCCAAGCCGGGAATTGAACTCTGTTCTCTGGTGCTGAGAGGCAGCAGTGCTAACCACAGTGTGCCACCACAGGCAAGATTCCAGCTACCTCATGTACAGATTAGTCGATCATACAAATCTGGAGCCTCCTCCGAACTGGCCAATATTGGGACAACCACAAAAATGAATCCACATCTCATTACTCTATAGAGTGATGTATCAAAGCTCATCGGCTCGCTGTTAATAAATAAAAGCCCAAAGCATGACTTTTTACAAACATGACCTCGCCTTTACCATGGATGGCACGGTGGCACACTGGTTAGCACTGCTACCTCTCAGCACCAGGGATGAGAGTTCAATTCTGGCTTCGGGTCACTGCCTGTGTGGAGTTTGCACGTTCTCCCCATGTCTGCGTGGGTTTCCTCCAGGTGCTCCAGTTTCCTCCCACAGTCCAAAGACGTGTGGGTTAAGTTGATTGGCCATGCAAAATTGACCCTGGTGTAAGGTAAACATGTGGGGTTACCTGGTGGGATTGTGGTCGGTACAAACTCTGAGCCGAATGGTTTCCTTCTGTAGTGTAGGGATTCCATGAATTCTAAAAATGTGTAGGAAGGTATTGGGTGACATTTGCCACATTTGAGTTTGCGGCATTTCATTAAAACACAATATGAATTTGTTGTTGCCATCCTGCAAGTTGCCACAAGGGGGAAGCTACAAATCTCATTCAGCAGAGGTAGTGAAAGATGCAGAAGGATTTTACTGCTGAAACTTCATACGTTCGGACCAGATATCGTATTAAGACTTGAACCCAGATAGTAGTAGTAGGCTATACAAGAGAGAGTTCTCTTCACCACCCTACTCCAGTTAAATAGAGCACTTAAATCCATCATGTAAATTGTATAACATGAAAAACACTTTCAACTTAGCATTGCTGTTGGAAATCTTGAAAAATCTTGGAAGGCCCAATACAGATATGAAATATACAGTAAATGGCAGAACCCTTAGGAGTATTGATAGGCAGAGGGATCTGGGTGTACAGGTACACAGGTCACTGAAAGTGGCAACGCAGGTGGAGAAAGTAGTCAAGCAGGCATACGGCATGCTTGCCTTCATCAGCCGGGGCATTGAGTTTAAAAATTGGCAAGTCATGTTGTAGCTTTATAGAACCTGAGTTAGGCCGCACTTGGAATATAGCGTTTAATTCTGGTCGCCACACTACCAGAAGGATGTGGAGGCTTTGGAGAGGGTACAGAAAAGATTTACCAGGATGTTGCCTGGTATGGAGGGCATTAGCTATGAGAGGTTGGAGAAACTTGGGTTTGTTCTCACTGGAGTGACGAAGGTTGAGGAGAGACCTGATAGAAGTCTACAAGATTGAGAGGCATGGACAGAGTGGATAGTCAGAAGCTTTTTCCCAGGTCGAAGAGTCAATTACTAGGGGGGCACAGGTTTAAGATGTGAGGAGCAAGGTTTAAAGGAGATGTACAAGGCAGATTTTTAAAAAAAAACAGAGTGGTGGGTGCCTGGAACTCGTTGCCGGGGGAGGTAGTGGAAGCGGATACAGTAGTGACTTTTAAGGGGCGGCTTGACAAGTACATGAATGAGATAGGAATAGAGGGATATGGTCCCCGGAAGCGTAGGAGGTTTTAGTTAAATCGGGCAGCATGGTCAGTGCAGGCTTGGAGGGCCGAAGGGCCTGTTCCAGTGCTGTAATTTTCTTTGTAGATCAATTTGACAAAACCAATTTAAGAACACTTCTGCAGCATTAATTAGAATTCTAATCTGAAGGCAGACTAACTGGTCAGACTGGATGAAGCATTTCAGTTGATATGCAAAGTGTTTAAGCTTTGTATATTAAGTTTTAAGAGTTGAGAGCATTAAGAACCCCACTAATGTTAGGTGTGAGGATATTCCAAAACACAACTTGGAACTCTGGCTCAATTGTTTATTTTGCAGTATGGTATAATGTGAGGAAAGATATACAAACCAGTGAGGAAAGGTTCAGCCTTGTGATCATTCAAATAAAAGAATGTTTATTAAACTATGAAACAGCAGTTCAACAAGGAAAGCTACAATAATGACTACAGATAATATACTTGAAGTAATCGCGCTCTAGATCTACTTCTCTAAGATCAGAATACCATATCCAAATCAACATCCCACTAGTTCTAACACTGAGTCAAATCCAGCAAATAGTTACATTACTTGCATCTTTATTTAGGAAAACTCTTCAGGTTCAGCATAGAATCTGAGGTTTCAAACAGTAGCTTACAGCACAGAAGCTTGCTTTCGGGAAAACTCTTGTTTCCAGCTGGGTGTGGCTGCGATCTTGGTTGCTCCTGCAGTACAAGACTAACCCTGCCACTGATATATGGTTTATTCCCTTTGATCTTGCCCTCCCTAAACAATTAGTCTTAGAAGTCACGCTTTTAGCCTGCAAGTGCAATATGCATTCTTACTTATCTGCTTGAACTCCTACCCTCTGCATCTTTATCTCCCGCAATTCTACGCCCCATTGTTCTCCAACTCACTTCAGTAAATATCTGTTCACCGTGCTATGCTAATCTGCATGTCAAAAGCCCTGATTGCAACTGAACCCTCATCCGTTCCTTTTTATCCGATTCTTTAATCTTCATTTCAGCTAAGCTTCTTGACAGCATGTGTGGAAGGCTAGTGTGCAACATTTAAGTACAGGAGAAATATGGGAAGAGTTGGAATGGCTCCACAACTACAGTAAGAAGTCTCACAACACCAGGTTAAAGTCCAACAGGTTTATTTGGTAGCAAATACCATAAGCTTTCGGAGCGCTGCCCCTTCGTCAGATGGTTGCTCCTGCAGTACAAGGCTAACCTGGTCGTCCCCCATCTGACGAAGGGGCAGCGCTCCGAAAGCTTATGGTATTTGCTACCAAATAAACCTGTTGGACTTTAACCTGGTGTTGAGAGACTTCTTACTGTGCTTACCCCAGTCCAACGCCGGCATCTCCACATCATGTCCACAACTACACCAGATTAACCTCAATTTGAACATTTAGCTAGGAGCTATATTGACGTTTTCACTAACTTGGTTGAAAGCTGGGCTTCACCTTCAAGTCAGCAAAATGCATCTTTAAATTAAGAGCAGCTTATTTAATACATACATGAATACAAATACCATAATCCATCTCCCTTGATCTACAAGGACCGTAGCACAAAGCAACCACTTTGATAAGGCCACCATCTGGCAATAAAAATGGTAAATATAAACTTGCCACAAAAGACAATCCATCTAATGACTTTCTTTGCTGCAAAATGTTAAGTTACTGTACACCACTGCAGAAATATCCTTACAAGAAAGTGAACTGTTTTATGGACTTCAGTCAACAGGAAATTCATAACATGGACAAATTAGCATGGGGATTTTCACAGTAACTTCATTGCAGTGTTAATGTAAGCCTACATGTGACATTAATAAACAAATTTTAAAAAATACTTTTGGAGTCTGGTTGGTTCAAATTAGCTGCTGTGCCCACCATTGCTTTTAGCTTTATAAACTAAGCAATTTAAATCAGAACATTTATGGCAACACAATGGTTAGCACTGCAGCCTCACAGCGCCAGGGACCTAGGTTTAATTCCAGCCTCAGGTCTGTGTGGAGTTTGCACATTCTCCCCGTGTCTGCATGGGTTTCCTCCGGGTGCTCCGATTTCCCCCCCACAGTCCGAAAGATGTGCTGGTTAGGAACATTGGCTATACTAAATTCTCCCTCAGTGTACCCGAACAGGTGCTGGAATGTGGCAACTAGGGGATTTTCACAGTAACTTCATTGCAGTGTTAATGTCAGCCTAGTCGTGTCTAATAAATAAACTTTAACTTGATCCAGTTGATTAGACACTGTCCAAGACTTGTTCAGAACATAACCTACATCAACACTTGCTCATCTTCACAGATTTTAAAATTGACCCAATTACTCTGGAATGCCAAAGGCTACCAATTGACCCAGATGAAGTTTTCTTGCAGATAACACCTCAGTGAAAAGCTAATATAAGGAAAGAGATTATAGGAAGAATCCAAGTTCTATTCAAGAAAGGTAATCAACAGGAACTGCATTTTTCCATGATTGATACAACTTGCAGTCCAAGGCAAAAAATTATTCCTAACAATTTAAATAAATTTTAAAACAATTTCAATAAAGCTCAAGTGAAGAACTGTTCTCATGATCTAGAGCACACTGGACGAGAGAGTGGGCAGCACAGTGGCAGTGGTTGGCACTGCTGCCTCAGTGCCAGGGACTTGGGTTTGACTCCCGGCTTGGGTCACTGTCTGAGGAGTTTGCACATTCTCCCCGTGTCTGCGTGGGTTTCCTCCGGCTGCCTCCCACAGTCTGGTTAGGTGCATTGACCCGAACAGGTGTCGGAGTGTGGCGGCTAGGGGAATTTCACAGTAACTTCATTGCAGTGTTAAGCCTTACTTGTGACACTCAAACTTTACTACTCAATTTTGGCTTTCAAAGAGGAGGTGATGACCTAGTAGTATTATCACTAGAGTACTAATCCAGAAACTCAGCTAATGTTCTGGGTTCGAATCCCACCACGGCAGGTGGTGGAATTTGAATTCAGTAATATATCTGGAATTAAGAATCTACTGATGACAATGAAGCCATTGTCAGAAAAACCCATCTGGTTCACTAATGCCCTTTAGGGAAGGAAATCTGCTGCCCACAGAGGGCTGTGGAGGCCAGGTCAATGAGTGTCTTTAAGACAGTGATAGATAGGCTCTTGATTAATAAGGGGATCGAGGGTTATGGGGCGAAGGCAGGAGAATGGGGATGAGAATCATATCAGCCATGATTGAATGGCAGAGCAGACTTGATGGGCTGAGTGGCCTAATTCTGTTCCTATATCTTATGGTCTTACCTACATGTGATCCAGAGCCACAGCAATGTGGTTGACTCTCAACCGCCCTCTGAACAAGGGCAAGAGATGGGCAATAAATGCTGGCCAGCATGTCTGGTGAATGATTTAAAAAAAGGAACTGTACCAGCACCTAAAAGGGAAAATGAAAACTGCAGGGCCACAGGGGAAGGTCAAGCTAAATTGCTCTTGAAGAGGGAGTCAACTGACTCAATCGTTAAACGGCCTCCTTCTGTGCTGTAAAACATTGTGATTTCAGTTAAAACATGGAACAAGAAAAAGGGAAATAGCCAGAAACTCCGATAAGCACTGATGTTACTGGTGCAAACAACCCTCGACAGGTAGGTACACAGGTTTTCAGACACATCTGCCACGGAAAAAGAATCAAAAATCAAAACACCGTTACTTCTTGCATAAAGCACATTAATAGTGGAGATTCCACTTTTACTCCTGGCAAGCAGAAAGCAGTCAACCATTTAATTCCAATCAATGGCCATCTGTTTTTCAGTTCCACAGAACAGTGGAAGAATGATTTGGTGGAACAGTGTTTAAGGAAACAAAGAAAAGGGTCAGTTGACTGGAGTGGTGTGTTCCGGTACACAATTTTCTGACTTTCTCCAGCCTGAAGAGTCCTTTCAAATTATTTATTGTCCTTCACACAATTAACTCCTACACTCTCTTGCCAGTTTAGATTGATGAATTGTCCAGGTTTTAAGTAACCGTTGGCCTTACCGAAACAGGATATGGTACATAAAACTCTAATCAAATTTGCTAAAATAATGTTAAATGACTAACATTGAGTACATCAAGTTGTGATACTGTATTTGCTTGTTATATGATTACCACATGCATCAGTTAATCAATTTAGTTAATAGCCTTTAACACTTTGTATGCGTAACAATGGAGTGTGTATTAAGACTAAATGCAATCCAATTTAGAATAGTCATGATGCAATGTACCTTGGTTGTGTCTATTATTTCACAACACAGGAAATAGGAACCTGCCCACTTAAAAAAAAGGATTTGTAGGCAAGTTTTATATATTAGTACCAAGAGAAGTTAGTTGAAGTCTGAGGTAGTGATTATGGAGTAATACAAAAAAGGGGAAATTATTTTCCTGCTAATCACAGCACTTAGAGACAAACAATTACACAGATGTTCGACCCTTTAACTAAAGATTGGGAAACTATTTTGATGAGCTTGCATCAGACAAAGACATGGTTATACGTGGTGGGGGAGAAATCAGGATATTGAATTTGATGATCAGCCATGATCAAAATGAATGGTGGAGCAAGCTTGAATGGCCTATTTCTGCTTCTAGTTTCAATGATAATTGGCATGCTCATTTGATGAAGGAAGATTTCAGATGAAGTGAAAATTCAGCTGCCATTTAGGCCCCGATTGTGGTTACAGTAAGAAGTCTCAACACCAGGTTAACGTCCAACAGGATTATTTGGAATCACAAGCTTTAGGAGCGCTGCTCCTTCATCCAGTGATGAATTCTGATTCATCTAGTCTAGTTTCACCCTGATTCACCCGAGTCCAACGCCGGCATCTCCACACCCTGATTGTGGCTTTGCTGCTAACCACACCACACTTAAAGGTCAGCAGTTCAGATCCAGGTGATCTTTGGTGCGGATTTCCCCTTTTCCTTGCATTGGTTTGAATCCGGCGCTCAAATCCAGGCAACCTTCAGCAGTAGTGAGACCATCAGCTGCCAATCACACAATGGAAAAATTAGTACCTGCCCCCCCACAGCAGGCCCCTGTTCAGCATTGACCATGAACTTGGTGCACACAATAAAACCTCAGCTGCACTTCATACAGCAAGACCAAGAGTGCAAACAAGTTTGTCGGTTCAGGAATTTCTAATAGATTGGAGCCTGCAGCACACCCATCAGTTTTCAGGAGTAATGATGGTGAATGCTGACCAGTTCAGTCATTACTACCACAAAACCAGGAGTCCGGAGTATTTAATATTACACGCTAGGCTGCAAGTTGGAGGCAGTAGAAAGAATTTAAAGTAAAGCACAAATGAGGGGAGTGTAACCACTTCAAGCAAACAGAAGGGATGGAAAATATGCACAAGGAGCAAGATCTGCTAAAGGTGTCACGATCAAAATGTTTAGATATGGTTATCGACACCAATAATAAATCCTTCTGAAAGCAGATAATGGTTGCCTTGTTGTGTTGACTACAATGCTTGTATAGTATCCCTGTAATCCTGGAAGATAAAATGCTGTTTGTAGTGTCCAGATTGATGATTGTATTGTTGTATTAATGGATGTAGTCAAATAAAACTTAGTATGTAAAAGTATCAATTCAAGTGCCAAGTGTTTGCACTGCCACACAACGCCACCATTGCAAAGGGAGGACTTCAGAATTACTATAATCACAGCTCACCAGGCAAAATATTGCAGATGCTCAAAAAAATGCTGCAAAATCTCAGCAGGTCTGACAGCATCTGTGGAAAGAGAATAGAGCCAATGTTTCAAGTCTAGATGACCCTTCATAAGAGCTGAATGAACCAAATACGACAAAATTTGACTACTTGGAAATTTACACTACATTTATTAATTCAATAAAAAATGTGCGCAAGAGGGAATTTTATATCAGAAGGTAATTTTACATCAAACGAGCATGTTGTTACCTGGAAGTGACAGAGCCCTCTTCTCCTGCGAGGCTGTTACATTTTGCCACCCTTTACGCAAGATCAAATTATTCCTGCCAGTAAGGAATGCAATGTGCTACTCCTGGTTTCTAAATGGTTACCCGCAAGGAGGCTTACAAAACAAACATTCCGCTGCTTAAGAAAGTGCATTGTGATACCAACTTCCCTCCCTGGGGCCCATCGTAGTGGATATTAACCGCTTTCTTCCTTTGGCAAAGATACTCATCAAATTTTCTGAATCGCCTGCGAATGGCTTTTTTTCCTGACCTGCACCATAACCTCTGGTGTGCTCCCAAGGATCTATTCATCGGCTCTCCGCAACTTATTTACATTCTGCCGCTGGGCAACATTATCCAAAAATAAAACCGCCGGTTTCCATGTGTTCGCTAACACCCAGTTCTGTCTCTTGAAGCTTCTGGTGTCCGATTGCTTTCCTGACATTCAATATTGGAAGAAGTCATTTCCTTGATCCTTCATTGTTCCCTGCCACTGTGGTAACTGTCCCGAGGTTGAGCCAGACTGCTCACAACCTTGGCAATATTAGACCAGGATGAGCTTCCAACCATGTATGCACACCATTAAGCACCCGTCTATTCTAATCCCATTTCCCAGCACTTGATCCATAGCCTTACATGCTATGGCATTTCAAGTGCTCATCTAAGTGCTTCTTTCATGGTGCGAGGGTTCCCCCCTCTACCACCCTTTCAAGCAGTGACTTGCAGATTCCCACCACCCTCTGGGTGAAAAAGCTTTTCCTCAAGACCTATAAACCTCCTGTCCCTTAATTTAAATCTGTGGCCCCTGGTTATTGATCCCTCTGCTAAGGGGAAAATGTTCCGTCCTATCCACCCTAGGCCCCTTGTAGTTGTATACACCTCAATCAGGTTTCCCCCCAGCCTTCTCTGCTCCAAGGAAAACAGCCCCAGCCTAACTAGCTTCTCTCAACAGGAACGCTTCAGCCCAGGCAACATCCTGGTGAATCTCCCATGCACCCTTTCTAGTGCAATCATTTCCTTCCTATAGTACGGCGACCAAATCAAAAGAGAAGCAGAACAAGGTAAAATAGCTTCCTTACCCAAAATCAAGCAGTGATAATTACAACAGCCAGTAAAAAAACAACCACAATTTAGCAAACTGTAAGAATTTTCCCAACTACCATTTATACTTTATTTTATTAAAATTTAAAATGACAATACTTGGCAGAGTGCAAGACACTTGTGAAAAAATATTAATTTTGGTGAATTTAAGTCCAAAGATTCCATTCAATGGAATCAAAAACGCACATTACTGACATTCTGAAAGGCAAGAATATTTCTAAGAGGAAAACACTAAAAAAGGATATATATCTTCCTTGAGCATCCGTACAAGAATTTAGATCAGACATGGTATCTGTGAACTGGGTACTGACCAAAAAAGCATCAAACTTGCACAATGCTCTTTTTAGAGATCAGTGGGAAAAGACTGCAGCGAAGGAGCCAGGCTGTCCTGGGTTTCAATAAAAGTCATCTGATAGGAGAGGAAGTGATCCAACCCTGAACAATTGCACATATTTGTGGCACAGTGGGTGGCACTGCTGCCTCACAGCGCCAGGGACATGGGTTCGATTCCTGACTTGGATCACTGCCCATGTGGAGTCTGCACGTTCTATCCGTGTCTGCGTGGGTTTCATAGAACATAGAACATTACAGCGCAGAACAGGCCCTTCGGCCCACGATGTTGCACCGACCAGTTAAAAAAAAAAAAAACTGTTTCCTCTGGGTGCTCCGGTTTCCTCCCAGTCTGAAAGACATGCTGGTTAGGTGCATTGACCCGAACAGGTGCCAGAGTGTGGCGACTAGGGGAATTTCACAGTAACTTCATTGCAGTGTTAATGTAAGCCTTGTGACTAATAATAAATAAAATAAAGATAACAGAAGTTTGCTGCTTTTAGTACTGGGATTATTCCTCCATAACTGTACAGAACTTCATGTCTTCTATAAAAACGTGACTGGAATGCATCCACCAAACTGAAGTGCAAGGTTTCTGGTTTTCTAAACGATTTAAACAGGGACATAGCTTTAAATTGAGGGGTGAGAGATATAGGACAGATGTTAGAGGTAGGTTCTTTACTCAGAGTAGTAAGGGCGTGGAATGCCCTGCCTGCAGCAGTAGTGGACTCGTCAACATTAAGAGCATTCAAATGGTTATTGGATAAACATATGGATGATATTGGAATAGTGTAGATTAGAGGGGCTTTAGATTGGTTCCACTGGTCGGCGCAACATTGAGGGCCGAAGGGCCTGTATTGCGCTGTAATGTTCTATGTTCTATGACATGGCATGGTAAAATATTAGATATGTTTAAACATTGGTTGGTGTGCCCAACAAGGATTGCAATGGTACTTTTTCACTATGGATATTCAATTTGTCTGTAAAATTCCCCAGAGTACAAGCTGCTAATGCACAAATGCGGAAATATATATATACACACACAAGTGTTACCATAATATTTTTAAGTGTTACCATTACATGTACAACTATCTGCCTCCAGTTAGGTGTCCGTTGGTTCTATTCTCTCCCCACGGATGCTGTCAGACCTGCTGAGATTTTCCAGCATCTTCTGTTTTTGTTTCAGATTCCAGCATCTGCAGTATTTTGCTTTTATTTGGTGTAAATGGCAACTGTTCTATTAATCAATAATGGTTATTGCGTCTCACAGTACAACCATCTCTTGCATCATTACTGCCAGCTAAATATTTTTTCTCAGCGTTGGTTTTATGGAGTTAGTCTTCCAGATCAGCTAATTTCACATCTGGCTATTTCCCCCCCCCCCCCCCCCCTCTCTTGCGGTTTAAGAAGTTCCACGCATTCAGCACTTCCCAGCTGATCTTGGATTTTCTTTTCCTCTTCTTGCACCCACCATCCTCAGGGTACAATATCTACCCAAGATCGAATGTGTTATAAAATCCCAGTGTCCATTTTTGAAAATTTTTAAAATAAGAGTTAAAGAAACATGACTCCAAGGGTGTGTTTTTAAAAAAAAAAGTGATCCCCTCCACACAAATCATCTTCTGCCAGGAAGGCAAAATGCACTGCTACCGACCGGAGATAAATGTTCCTAGTTTGTGCTTCTGTTGCACAACTTCACACCAGGAGTTCATTCTAAGAAAAAGTGGGTCAATTGTTTATTCTGCCTGCTTTTTAAATTGTAACAATAGAAAATGGAGATGAGTGCAAATTAGGTGTTAAATTCCAGGCCAGACAAGGCAATCTGACCCTTGTACCATGTCACTGACAAAGTCAAATGGCGTTGAAGTCAGGGACATGGCACAATGCAGGAGTGGGACTAAACCAACACTGGAGAGAACTGCAAGTTGTCAGTGATAGCCTGCACCTTTATAGTACCCCATACATTAAAAAACCTCAAAACACTTCCAAGAGGCCATGGGAAACTTTATGCATTCCTTAAAATTACGTATGCCAAATGTGAACTGTAGATGCCAAATAATTGCCATCTAACTTACAACACCCAAAATAAAAAATAAAACTAGCTTTGGTAGTTCTGTAATTTCATAATTATGAACCCAAAGACTTAAACTACTTAATCTGAACAGAACATAGATTGCAAGACTCAAAAGGCTAATAGCTACATGGGCGGCACGGTGGCACAATGGTTAACACTGCTCTCAGTGCCAGGGACCCAGGTTCGATTTCGGTCTCGGGTCACTGTCTGTGTGGCGTTTGCACTTTGTCCCCGTGACTGCGTGGGTTTCCTCCGGGTGCTCCAGTTTCCTTCCAGAGTCCAAAGATGTGCGGGTTAGGTTGACTGGCCGTGCTAAAATTGACCCAAGTGTCAGGGGGGGATCAGCAGGGTAAGTGTGTGGGGTTACGGGGATAGGGCCTGGGTGTTATTGTGGTCAGTGCAGATTCGATGATCTGAATGGCCTTCTTCTGTACTGTAGGGATTGTATGATTCTAAAATGGTTAAGCCTCACTCTTGTGGTTCTCAAATTGCTATATAAAAAAGGATAATTGCGTGTTGGCTAGACTAGACATTTACTGTCACCTTAGCTGAATAATTTGAAGTCCTGGTGTTCTCAGAAAATATTCAAGTTCTGCCTAGCTGCAATTACAGAATAGTGTATTGGACAATTTATTTACTGGCCTGAGCAAAGACAAATACTGTACACCAAGAGTAGGTTTGCAAACTAAAAATGTCAACAGCTGTTGGCCATAACAAAATTCAGCAGAATGAAATACCCTGAAGTATTGCAACTCTGTCCTATTTGCTAATACATGAAAGGGCTGGAGTATCGTAAACAAAACCTCAAATGAAATCCATCAACATTGGATCAAAGCTAGTTATTGAATGCAACTTATCATAGGAATACGGTATTCCGTTATATCCCACACATGGCAATCACAGGGTTAGATCTCAATTTGATTTTTTTTTGAAGAAAGTTACCAAACATTAAGGCTGACCTTGGCACAAATTTTAATTATTTACTGCACCCTTACCCAACTTTACAAAAAGTATCCCGACCCAATGAAGGATTTTATCCCCCCGGAACAAGATTCCGCAGAGAGCACAGCCTTCCCTGTCGTTCATCCAAAAATATAAAATACAAGTATAAACCTTAATCATCACTACTAGCAAGGTATAACAGAAAACAACTATCTTGTCCTTACCCGGAAGGCACATATACACACCTACTCGGTGTTCACTATATAGTTATATGGAACGGGAATCTTTTCTTCCTCCCTATTATCAACGCAAGACCAGAATGGCCAACTTTAGCACCCTACTTCCACCCAGTTTGGAGCTGACGTAGCTTAGAAAGGGAAACAAAAAAAGGATTTCCCTGGTTTGGATGGCTCAACCATCTGCAAATTTTGATGAAGCTTTCTGGAGAGATGGGGGGGGGGGAAAAAAAAAGAAAAGAATCAGGAGGTAAATATTTTAAACAAGCTGAATATTTAATTTTTCTTTCAAAGGTGAAAGCACTAAATGACCTACAAAAGAAAAAGCCAAAAAGTAGATTGAAAAAAATTCTCGAAGTACGTAGGTACTTTATTCAGAAGGGTCACTTCGGCCAGCATCCAGCACTTCTCGTCAATCTCAGTTCACAAGTGAACAATCCCCAGTAGTTTGGTGAGAGGAGCTAGAAGCATTAAAAATGAAACTGGGAGCTTTGATCATCTTGTATTTGGCTCATCATATAGCAGTATTGGTCCATGTCCATACTAAAGTATTGCAGCTGTGGCAGTTAGAATTATAGTCATGATTTAAAAAGAGAAATCAAACCAGAACGAGTGTTAAGTCCGCCGACATCTTTTTCGTTGGCAAGCTTCAGCGTCCACCGAGGAACTATCGGAATCACTGCCTGATGAGCTGCACGCTGCCTCTTTGCCACTGCCTTCGTGATTCATAGAGAGGACCCATCCCAATCGATTGCGGAGCATCCGTTTCAGGCCCGGGGGCAGGGGAAGAACCTCCAATTTGTCATTGTGATCAGGTAACAGCTGTCGGAGCCGTAGGCAGCAGAGGTACTGGAGAGAGGTTGGGGAGAAACAAGATCTAATCACTTTCATACTGCTCCTCGCTGCAGTTGAGCAAACCATTGGGAAGAATTTCTTGTTTTGAAGCTTAGTAGCTGCAACTCCTTGTAAAGAGAAAAAAAAAAACAAGCACTCATTATTGCCAGCTGAACACACACCATTACTGTCATTTCACAATACAGCTATTTTCAACTATTGCAAATATTACGACCACAGCGGATGTTACTTGCTGAGCAAGGCAAACCCCAGAGGAAAACTTGGCTTACTGATTATAACCCTTTTTGTTGGTTTTCTGAAAATGAGGGGAAAAAACCCACTGATCCTAGGAGCATTGGATTCCTGTAACATTTTTGGAATTTAAAACAAAAATCAAGAAAACCTGGGCACAAGTTACACAGTTAAATCAGTCTTACAAATCTCCCCCCAAAAAACACTTACTGATCACAACAGATAAGTAAATATCTTCTTGGCCAAACTCCCTTACATATTTTTAGCTCAAAATCTGATAATATTATTCAATGCAAAACTGCTGTCACATTAGTAAAAAGTATGTCAAGTAGTTCTTGGAAATCCAAGAAAATTCAGGAACAAAACGGTTTCTGGATGGCTACTTCAGATTTCACTCAGCACAGAGTTGTTCCAGGGTCTTCCCCACAGAGCCAACACAACATCGCTCCTTACAATATCCCCTTTCATTTAATCTTCAATCAGATTATCCTCAGTACCATTGAAACTGAGCTTTTCCAAAAATATAAAAACCGTTCAGGTGTTCCTATTGCCTCCTTTCAGTGGAAATAAAATTTAATACCCTTCCCTTGTTTAAGTCCCTTACTCTCCTCGAAACATAACAGTTCAAAAGCAAATCCTTAACTATCTCCAAATGCAAATTTTTAAACTTAACCTATTTACTTATAAATCCACTTTACAAATGTATGCCCTTAGCACCTTTACCTCTTTTTAATCTCCAACTCTCCAAGACAAGCTGTCTCTATTGATCTTTCCCCAGCTTAATTCAATCATATACACACAACTCACACGGCCTTTCTTACAGAACGGAATATGCCCCAATAATATTTAAAGTAACGCTAATGCTGGAGTCCATTATAAAAGATTTAATAACAGAACACTTGGAAAACAGTGGCAGGATTGGACAGAGTCAGCATGCATTTACAAAAGAAAATCAGGCTTGATAAATCTGCTGGAATTCTTCAAAGATGCAACTCGTAACATTGACGAGTGGGAGCCAAAGTTTATTTATTAGTGTCATAAGTAGGCCTACATTAATACTGCAATGAAGTTACTGTGAAAATCCCCGAGTCGCCACATTCCGGCGCTTTTTCGGGCACGAGGGAGAATTTTAACATGGCTAATGCACCTAACCAGCACGTCTTGGACTGTGGGAGGAAACCGGAGCACCCGGAGGAAACGCATGCAGATATGGGGAGAATGTGCAGACTCCACACGGATTTAATCAGGAATCGAACCCAGGTCCCTGGCGCTATGAGGCAGCAGTGTTAGCCACTGTGCCATCGTGCCACCAGTGGATGTGGTTTATTTGGAGTTTCAGAAGGCTTTGACAAAGTCCCACGTGGACTGGGAAACTGCATTGAGATGGATAGAAAACTGTTTGGTGGACAGGAAACAAAGAAATAAACAGGTTATTGCCGAAATGGCAGGCAGCGAACAGCAGGTAGCACAGGGATCAGGGCTAGGACCCTAGCTATATACAATATATATTAATGATGAGTGGGCAAATGCATGGTAGTTGCAAAATAATGTGGATAAATGTGAAGTTATCCACTTTGGTCACAAAAGCGAGGCGACAGATTAATATCTGAATGGTTATGGGTTTGAGAGAGGGGAATGTGCAATGAAACCTGGGTGTTCTTGTACACTAGTTTCTGACAGCAAGCATGTAGGTGCAACAGGAAGGCAAATGGCATGGTGGCCTTTAGAGCGAGAGGATTTGAGTACAGGAACAGGAGAAATTTGCTCACCCAGAGAGCGGTGAGCCTTTGGAAATCTCCACCACAGAAAGCAGTTGAGGCCATTACATTGTATGTTTTCAAGATGGAGTTAGAGAGTGTTTCTGGGCGAAGGAAATCAAATGGGGGGGGGGGGGGGGGGGAGGAGAAAAAGAGAAGAGGAGGAGCAGGAGCAGCTTACTGAGTTGGATGATCAGCCACGATCGTAATGAATGGCAGAACAGGCTCAAAGGGCCAATTGGCCTGCTGCTATTTTATATGTTTCGATATAAATTCAAACTGTTGCTCAAATATCATACTTTGGTTTTGTCAGAAAGAAATAAGCCCTTAAACATTCATGGTATATATGGTTGATGATTTTAGAATTTTCTCCTAAAGCGTAAAGTCATACTTCAGTAACCCATATAATTTACGCTTTCAAAGGATCATTGGTAACAGAATAGAATCAAAAACCAAGTTGGAAAATATTTCACTGTCAAATCTTTTAATTTACAAGATAATCTCAAGCAAGGGTAAACATTAATGCTATCAACTTAATATTGTCATTTGTATAAAACATGGTAAGACATTGAATTTTATGGAAAGTTACACTGTACAAAAGTTCTACAGGTTCAAGTAGCTTACATCAGCAGTGACACTTCACGCAATTTTCATATATATTTAACTTTTAAATTCAATTCAAAGCAGCTCTGCAGTGATGCAGCAAGATTACAACTGCAAGAGTATTTAAATTAAGTCACTAGGAAAAAGCAGGATTAGGCTATTGAGTTGGACAATCAGTCATGATCGTATTGAATGGTGGAGCAAGTTCGAAGGGTCAAATGGCCTCCTCCTGCTCTATCTTTTATGTTTCTATGTAGATGCCAATCTAGTAGAAAGTCCTGGTGGTCATTGGGAATGGATAACACTTGGATTTGACACTTGTGGAATCCTATCTTTTACATTTACAGAATATTGCTGAAGTCTGCTTGCAGCTTTAGGTTTAAAAAAAATTAAACCCCTCAAACATTTTAAACGTCTTGTAATTAGGACAGCATACTTTAAATAAATATGCCTAATTGTAAAGGAAAGTTTTATTGTAGCTCAGTTTGCAACAGTAGGGTCTGTGTGGAATTTGCACGTTCTCCCCGTGTCTGTGTGATTTCCTCCGGGTGCTCCAGTTTCTTCCCACAGTCCAAAGATGTGCGGGTTAAGTTGATTGGCCATGATAAATTGCCCCTTAACATCAGGGGGATTAGGAGGGTAAATATGTGGGGTTATGGGGACAGGACCAGGGTGGGATTGTTGTCAGTGCAGGCTCAATGGGCCGAATGGCTTCCTTCTACACTGTCGGGGCTTTATGAATATCCAACCTCCTGGTGATCAACAGGCAATTGTATTAAACATTTTAATTCAGGAGCACTAGGCAAGATAAAATTCCCACTACATAAAACTAAGCCATACCTATGCATTTCCTATTTTTGAAAAATGTCAGGGTACCATGCCAGGTATCCAAGTGAACACCTATGATGGAGCCTTGTCCGAATCTGGTTGAGAATTGAATCTTGGCACCTTTGTGATGTAAGACACCTACAACAAAATTAATTATAGATTTAAAAAAGCTTAACACCAGACAACTGCAACACTAGTACACGAGACAGGTTATTTTGTAAAGACATGCAAAGAAAGTAACTTTGGTATTTAGAATGTAACAAACTGATGGAAATTAAAAGGTTTGAAAGCTTGGTTTCAAAGTTCCTGGCCAAGTCCAAAGTGTACAAGTTCCAAGTATCTTTTTGCACATGGATCTTTTTCTTAAAGCTATTTCAAAAATTACACTATTAGAAATCAGGGTACAACAAAACATTTTTGCACTGGAGTCAATCCTGTTTGCACAGAATTCCATATGCTTACAAGCAACATTGTATTTGCTCAATTTGTCCCAGCTTTGCGGCTTGCATTTACCCATTTCCAGCCATTATCTCATTCAACTTGAGATTCAGGCGCTCATCAAAAAATAATAATTCAAAGCATTGGTAAAACAGCTCTCCAAGACTTGCAGTTCAATCAATGCTCTGCAGTACGGAAAAGTTCCTTCAACATATGGGCAACACTGTGGCACACTGGTTAGCACTGTTGCCTTACAGCGCTAGGTACCTGGGTTCAATTCCAGCTTCGGGTCACTGTCTGTTTGGAGTTTGCACATTCTCCTTGTACTGCGTGGGTTTCCTCAGGTGTTCTGGTTTCCTTCCACAGTCCAAAGATGTGCGGGTTAGGTTGATTGGCCATGCTAAATTGACCCTGGTGTCGGGGCAATTAGCAGGGTAAATATGTGAGGTTACAGGAATAGGGCCTAGGTGGGATTGTCGTCGGTGCAGAGTCGATCTGCCAAATGGCCTCCTTCCGCTCTGTAGGGATTCTATGATTTTATGAACAGCTTGGCTGGAAGTGGGATGGAGGAAGCTGTCATGGATTGAAGAGAATGACCGTATATACATAGTATAAACAATGCTTGCAGATACAGAGTTGAGAATACCATACAAATCACACAAATTTATAAAGAGGGCTGATATTCTCCCATTTAAAATATGGTCAAACAGCAGGACGACAAAGTACCCTATTTTTAACGATGTCACAAGAGGAGTACCTGTATAGGAGAGACCCCAACTATTTTCATCCTTTCCCAGTAAGCTGCAAAAGGTATGACGAAATTTGTCCAGTTTGACATCAGTTGTTCCTATTCCTACCATCTAAACAGTGCACAGAAATAAAAGACAGGACCAGTCAAATACATCAAGTTACAAAAAGATAAAGAATTTGGTCAGTATGATACCATGGATGTGTTTTTAAAAAAAGTTGTAAACATGAGTTTTCCCCTCTCTTGCGAATCTCTACAAAAATCACTAAAAAAAACAAATGAGAAAGTCACATCGTTTGGACTAAGAACATCAGATTATCAGTACAAGGCTGGACAATCTTCAATAGTTATGAAGACTTTGTTTAAGCTCAAAAAATCTTAAACCAGCCATTTAGTAATTAAACCTGATCGCCAGCCTTCTGCATGGCGAAAACTTCAACACTGAACAGATTCAGTTCATAATTTAACCATTCACGGTTTAGAATATTTCAATAACTTGGATGGACCTCCAGAATCTGGGACCAAAGGGTGGATTATTTTGTTTGACCAAAGCTGTATTGCTGTGTAGCTAAAGACAGTGGCACAGTGGTTAGCACTGCTGCCTCACAGCGCTAGGGACCCGGGTTCGATTCCCGGCTTGGGTCACTGTCTGTGCAGAGTCTGCACGTTCTCCCCTGTGTCTGTGTGGGTTTCTCCCACAGCCCGAAAGACGTGCTGGTTAGGTGCATTGGCCATGCTGAATTCTCCCTCGGTGTCCTCGAACAGGCGCCGGAATGTGACGTCTAGGGGCTTTTCACAGTAACTTCATTGCAGTGTTAATGTAAGCCTACTCATGACACTAATAAAATAAACTTTAAGCGTTCAAAGAATTCAGTCCCCACTTTGACTAGTCTGAACAGATGTTAACATAAGCCATTTTGTAGTTTTTCAGTATAACAGGTTTGCTGTACAACAGAAACCCCACCATTTAAAAAAGACCGAGCAATCATTTCAAATCAGCCAAAAAGCACCAATGTCTATTGCACTCAGTGTAGTGAGTGCAAATCGGAAAAGCTCACCAGCTGTTGTAAATTCCTTCAGGATTTGGCACTGTGGTTCAGTGGGCAACACTCTCTCACCTGTAAGACCTCAGATGTCATGGGTTCAAGTCCCATTCCAAGCACTTGAGCACATAATCCCTGGATGACACTTACAGTGCAGTACTGGAGGTGCTGTTCCCTGGTGCAATGTTAAACCAAAGCTCTTGTTTGCCCTCTCAGATTGATCTAACAGTTATTACACTGTTGCCACTTGCGAGTGTTAAGCACCATATATTTCAGGCAGAAGATATCCAGTGAATAGCAAATTCCCTTGTATACTTATTAGCTCTGACAAAAAACAAACAGGTGGGCGGTTACAACTTACACTACCCAGCATCGACTGCATGAACATACTTAAGAAATAAACATGACCTTATGGTACACTTACTCACATATACTTAATCCCCTCTTATGTGCTGCAGGGTTCAATCATGAGATTCACTAGTCTTGTTCAACAGACTAGCACTCTTTCTTTAAGCTAACTCATTAATTGGTGGGGACTGTAGTTCTTTTTAAAAAAATTTCATTCACTTGTTGACTTTGTAAGAAAAAAAGAACGAACCAGCACAGCCCAAAGCATGGAAAGAAAAGCTGGAGTTAACTTTTTTTTTTGGTCAGACTGCAATTAGAATTTTTAAAGATCCTATTCTGGCTCTACAGGAAATAGTGGAGAACAGGACAGACAGATGAGACAAAGGTGCTAACCAAAATATTAACATAGCTCCTGCTGGAACTTTCCTGTGTTAAAGGATGGATAACTGGAATAGGCACTTGCCTAAAACACCATCTGATAAGTATTTAGTTCAAAAATAAATCAAGATACAGCAAGAAAAATATCAACTTAACATTAGTGGTTAAAGTGAGCATGCACAAACACAAGACATAATGAAAATAAACTAAACATGTACAAAATTGGTTACCAAGTCCTTGATCCCAGCTTTAATCACACACAACGGCATTTAATGTTACACAGTTCCTTCAAGAAATAACACTTTTCCAGAAAGAATCCTTATGTGACAAAAGCTTATTGCACCAGGGACCTGGGTTCAATTCTGGCCTTGGGTCACAGTCTGTGCGGAGTCTGCACATTCTCCCAGTATCTGCGTGGATTTCCTCTGGATGCTCCGGCTTCCTCCCACGCCCCAAAGATGTGCAGGTTAGATGGACTGGCCATGCTAAATTGCCTCTTAGTGTCCCAAGGTGTGTAGGTTAGGGGGATTAGCAAGGTAAATACGTGGGTTTGAGCTTGGGTGGGACACTTTGTTGAAGAGTCGGTACAGACTCGATGGGCTGAACGGCCTCCTTCAGCACTGTAGGGATTCTATAATGTAATACCGTGTCTACATCTTAGATAGGTTTTACTGTACTTACCATGTCTGTGCCGTATACAGGGGATGTCATTTTTATTTCCCAGAAATGTTGACCTTCACTCATTTCTTTGTCCCCACGAATGGCTGCTGTCCCACAACTGTAATCCATGTGGAAATTCACTTCTCTGTTCTCGCAGCTCAGCAATGTAGCCGAGGACTTGGTAGAATCGTCCCACATCCATTCAAAATCTGCAGGAAAAAGAGTCTTAGTGAGCTACCATTACCACTAACGGTCATGTTTTACTCATTTACCCATTACAGGACCATCAAGAGTAGCTGACATAATGTGCAATAAACTGAAGAATTGTCCAAGCAAGTTTATAAAGGCATAAAAAGACATTTAGGGCGGAGCAGGAAAGACACTCAATTTCTCAAATTAGCGCTCAAGTTATTAGAATATTCCCCATAATCATCTTTGGAATTTTGAAAAACTGCAATGGTCTTGCCCCAACTCTTAAATCCTTTAAGTGAAATTACTCTGTCAATGCTGCAAAGTCAAATACAGAGCACATCAACTTTTCCTGTACATTCCATGACAGCTGAAGAAAAAAGGCTACGGGTCTATGCACATACACTATAATATGGATAGAGC
The DNA here is from genome assembly GCF_964213995.1 of Mustelus asterias. Taxonomy (NCBI): domain Eukaryota; kingdom Metazoa; phylum Chordata; class Chondrichthyes; order Carcharhiniformes; family Triakidae; genus Mustelus; species Mustelus asterias. Next base: position 60,668,199 of record NC_135823.1, on the reverse strand, counting down.
GGTGCACAGTGGTTAGCACTGCTGCCTCACAGCACCAGGGACCCAGATTCGATTCCCGGCTTGGGTCACTGACTGTGTGGAGTCGGCACCTTCTCCCAGTGACTGCGTGGGTTTCCTCCGAGTGCTCCGGTTTCCTCCCACAGTCCGAAAGACGTGCTGGTTAGGTGCATTGGCCATGCTAAATTCTCCCTCAGTGTACCCGAACAGGCGCCAGAGCATGGCAACTAGGGGATTTTCACAGCAACTTCATTGCAGTTTTAATGTAAGCCTAGTTGTAACAGTAATAAATTAAAAAAACCAACAAGAAACACGGGAGTGATTGAAATAAAAACTAAAGTGTTGGAAAAACTCAGGTCTGGCATCATCTGTGGGACAGAAACAGAGAGTTAATCTCGAGTCCTCTTTGCGAGTGATTTGGATTTTACAGACTTGTACAGTTCAGATTTCTACCATTATGGTCATTAGAAGTGAGGAATTAGATTCCATCCTGAAAACCAGTCAGTCATTCATTGTCACAAAAAGCTGGCATGCAACTTCAACCGGTAATAGGGAAGGAATGGAATGTTGGCCTTTATTTCAAGGGAATGGAGTATAAAAATAGGAAAGTCTTGCTAAAACTATACAAGGTACTAGTTAGACTAGGGTTGGTAAGTTTGCTGACGACACCAAGGTAGGTGGTGTTGTGGATAGTTTGGAGGGATGTCAGAAGTTGCAGCGAGACATAGATAGAATGCAAGACTGGGCGGAGAAGTGGCAGATGGACTTCAACCCGGATAAGTGTGTGGTGATCCATTTTGGCAGATCCAATGGGATGGAGCAGCAGTATAAAATGAAGGGTACCATTCTTAGCAGAGTAGAGGATCAGAAGGACCTTGGGGTCCGGGTCCATAGGACTCTTAAATCGGCCTCGCAGGTGGAGGATGCGGTCAAGAAGGCGTATGGCGTACTAGCCTTCATTAATCGAGGGATTGAGTTTAGGAGTCGGGAGATAATGCTGCAGCTTTATAGGACCCTGGTTAGACCCCACTTGGAGTACTGCGCGCAGTTCTGGTCACCTCATTACAGGAAAGATGTTGAAGCCATTGAAAGGGTGCAGAGGAGATTTACAAGGATGTTGCCTGGATTGGGGGGCATGCCTTATGAGGATAGGTTGAGGGAGCTTGGTCTCTTCTCCCTGGAGAGACGAAGGATGAGAGGTGACCTGATAGAGGTTTACAAGATGTTGAGGGGTCTGGATAGGGTGGACTCTCAGAGGCTATTTCCAAGGGCTGAAATGGTTGCTACGAGAGGACACAGGTTTAAGGTGCTGGGGGGTAGGTACAGGGGGGATGTCAGGGGTAAGTTTTTCACTCAGAGGGTGGTGGGTGAGTGGAATCGGCTGACGTCGGTGGTGGTGGAGGCAAACTCGTTGGGGTCTTTTAAGAGACTTCTGGATGAGTACATGGGATTTAATGGGATTGAGGGCTATAGATAGGCCTAGAGGTGGGGATGTGATCGGCGCAACTTGTGGGCCGAAGGGCCTGTTTGTGCTGTGACTTTCTATGTTCTATGTTCTATGTTAGACGACAGCTGGAATACTGAACAGTTTTGGTCCCCTTATCCAAGGAGATATATATTGGCATTGGAGGCAGTCCAGGGAAGGTTCTTGGAGGGATTTTCCAATGAGGAGAGGTTGGGCCTGTACTCATTGGGAGTTTGGAAGATTGAGAGGCGACCTTATTGAGACATGGCATTTACTGTCAAGCCTCCTGAGAATCCCAAGAGGTTGTTTCCCCTTGTGGGAGAGTCTAGGGCCAGAGGGCATAATCGCAGTACGTGGGTCACTCATGAAGATAGATGAGGGGGGATTTCTTCTGAGGTCAGTGAATCTGTGGAATTCTTTACCGTAGAGGGATTTAGAGGTTGGTTTATTAAGTGTGTTCTAGGCAGAGATGGACAGATTTTTAAAATCAGTAAAGGAATCAAGGGTTATGACGATAAGGCAGGAAAGTGGAGTTGAAGATTATCTGATCAGTCATGATCTCATTGAATGGCACAGCAGACTCGATGGGCTGCTCCGACATCAGCTGGTCTCCATTTAGTCCACCTGAGGGCAGATCCAGCAGTTTAAAGTCAAAATGACAATGATATCAGAGATTCCTTAATTGGCAACAGAGTACACCATGCTGAAAATCAACTGCTGCAATGTACTGCAACCTCATTTTGACCAAGCTGATTGCTGCACCTCAATTGATACTAAATTCGCTAAGATGTGGTTTCCACTGGCACAATCTCATGCCAAAAATAGATACCGCAAATTTATTCACTTGCCACAGATCTGATGACTGATTTCTTAAAAGCTCCGAATTGTAGAATGAAGAATTGATGCTATAATTCTGAAGGGCACCAGGATTAAACATTCCACAAGATCCTTTTACATTTCCAATGCACTTATTAACTGCTATAAACTTGGGTGGTACCTAATCCCTTGAAAGTAAAGGCAATTTTGAATTCATTCTTACATTCATCCTCCTCTCCACAGTGACAGTCCTTCATGCGATGGAAGCTACGCATACTACCACAATATCGAGTGTCACTTTGGCTTACACAGTCACAGTAAGATTCTCCGGTCACAGGTAATGCTGTTGGGATTGATGGCGGCAAGTGGAATTCTGGCTCAGAGTCGGAGTCGCTGTGCTTTGAAGAGATGAAACAAAAGCCACATTAAAACAAAATTTCAAAATGATCTCATAGCACCAATTTTGTTACTGTACCATAAGCAGTTTTTTCCAACATAATTCCCCATTACTCCAGCAAGATTTAAAATCAATGACAAGAGTTTCAAAATCAGATGAAATTGAAATCTGACCCATATTTGATTTCCCCCACTCATTAATGTTTCAATCCAATAACTGGTGAGGTCTGTAAATAAGCAGCAAAACCAAGATTGGCAAAAAAAAGATTTTTCAAAGGCAGATGCTTGTGAATGCTTCCAGAAACAAGGCTTTGCAAGTAAAACTAGCTACACTAGTTCAAGCGCTGCTACAAAAGGAGCAACAGCTTTAACCTGATTGCAGGAATGTTTCATAGAATCGGACGGTGCAGAAGGAGGCCATTCAGCCCATCGGGTCTACACCGACCACAATGTCAGCCAGTCCCTACCCCCATGCATTTACTCTACCAAGTCCCCCTGACACTAAGGGACAATTTAACATGGCCAATCCACCTAACCCGCACATCTTTGGACCGTGGGAGGAAATCAGAGCATCCGGAGGAAACCCACGCAGACACGGGGAGAGCGTGCAAACTCCGCACAGTGACCCAAGCCGGGAATCGAACCTGGGTCCCTGGCGCTGAGACAGCAGTGCTAACCACTGTGCTGCTCGTTTGGTCAGCCCTCATCCATCAGTGGCAAATAAATATGGTCTAGCCTCAGCCAACCCGAGTTTTCCTCTTCTATATCATCTATAATGAAAGAGGAAAACCTTAGCATAATAATTACTGTTAACTTCACACCATTGCCACAGTGGACAACTATTGTACTTCAGTAAGGCCCAACACATGAGACAAATTGAGACTTGCCAACAATAAATACATTAAAAATTTAGCAACAATAGATAAATAAAATACAACAGCTGCTAGGAGGTCTGAAGTAAAAATAGGAATGATGGGAATATGCACGTCAGTTATCAGAAGAGAGGAAAACATTAAACATTTCAGGTCGATGATCTTTCAGCAGCATGGGTTCTGGTGAAGAGTTATCAGCCCAGAAGAGGAACAGGAGTAGACCGTTCAGCCCCTGGAGCCTGCTTCGCCACTCAATACCCTAATAAATTAATCAGTCACTATTTCCCTTCCATGAAACCACCCCGACTTTGCTGGATTAGACTATGACTTTAATGCGGAATTCCAAACTCAAATATTAATTCCGTTCCTTTCCAAAGATGCTGCCTGGCCCAAGTATTTGCAGTATTTTGTTTTACTTCGCAATAGGTTGTTTTAGTGGTACGTTTCTGAGAGCTCCAATTTCATTAAATACTGCAGAATCCAAAATATCACAATAACTACTCCATTTCTAGTCAAAACAAGCATTGTTATACTATTTTCTTGATTCAGTTGAAACTAAGTTACAGTTCAAGTCTGAGCTAGATACTGCCCCATAATTCGTCATCAAGTCAAATGCACTTTTAAGCAGTCCAGGTCTAAATACAAGACATGGACCACATCCAGGCTTGAGTAGCAAGTAACATGCCACACAAGTGTCAATGACCATTTTCAACGAGAGAAGATAGCAATCGCCCCATGACATTTAATGGCATTACCATCATTGATTCTCCCACTAACACCGAGGGTTACCACTGACTAGAAACTGAAATGGATTATCCATATAAGTAAATCTTTGGCTACAAGAGCAGGTGAGAAGCTAGGAATCCTGTGGTGTATAACACACCTTCTGACTCCCCTAAAGCCTGTCCACCATATTACAAGGCACAAGTCAGGAGTGTGATGGGACACTCTTCACTTGCCTGGATGAGTACAATACTCAAGAAGCTTGACACCATCCAGCACAAAGCAACTCGCATAATTGGCTGGCACCCCATCCACCACCTTCAATCTCACTCCCTCTACCACTGACTTAAGTGGCAGCAGCATGTACCATCTACAAGAGGCACTGCAGCAACTCACCAAGACTCCTTGGGCAACATCTGCTAGATCCATGGACACTGCCATCTAGGACGACAAGGGCAGCAGACACATAGGAACACCATCAGGCTTCCCTCCAAGCTACCCACCATCCTGGCTTGGAAATATATCACCTTTCCTTCACTGTCACTGGGTCAAAATCCTGGAACTCCCTCCCTAAAAACATTTTGGGTGTACCTACACCACATAGATTGCAGTGGTTCAAGGCAGCAGCTCACCACCACCTTCAAGGGCACCTAGGGATGGGCAATAAATGCTGGTTTAACCAGTGATGCCCACATTTCAAGAATCAATTTTTAAAAAATCATTCTGTGAATGAACTTTGCACCTATAGGAAGCTGATAGTAAAAAACTGTTCATTAGATTCATTAGTTCTAGGGTGCGGATTACAGTTTGGGGTCTGAAGAA